>NW_024412388.1:13785260-13923353 GCF_014898765.1 Herpailurus yagouaroundi
GGCTGCGCGGCTCAGGGCCCCGGGCCCGCGGCTCCAGATGCGGCTCCAGCTCCGGGCAGGGCTCCCGGCGCGGCCGGGCCAGGGCGGGCGCGGGCTCCAGCGCGGCCGGCCGGGCGGTTCCAGATGCGCGCCAGATGCGGCCTCCGCAGCGACGGCGGCCGGACCGCCCCCCGGATGTGGGCGCCGAGGCGAGGGACTGGACTCGGGGCCGCGGTGGAGGCCGCGAAGGCTACGTGAGGTGGCGAGGGTCGCGGGTCCCAGCTCCGCGGCTGTCAGAGTCGGTGTGGAGGCTCCGCGGCAGCGGCGCGCAGAGGACTCTCGGCCGGCACTGCCCCTCTGCGGCGGGCCCCGCCCACTGCAGACATAGGCCCCGCCCCTGCCCTCGCCCCGCCCACCCCGCCTCCCTCTGCGGCGCTCCCCGAGACCGAGGCCCCGCCCCCGAGGCCCGCAGCGCCGGGCCCCGCCCAGGAGGCGGTGGCTCCGCCCACCCCCGCTCTAGGCTGCTTTCTGGGCTGGGTGGACCGGCTGTCTGCAGCTCTGGCTCCGCCTGGCTCCCGGCTGGACCACGCCCTCTCCCGCGCCGAGTCCCGCCGCCCGGCCCGGCTCCGATTCTTTGCCTGGGGACACGGACCGCAGAGCTGCACCAGGCCCGCGGTTAGCTGGAACCGCCGCAGAGCCAGCCCGGCCCCTTAAAGGGGCCGGCAGCCGGCGCAGCGCACGTTTCCCTGTTAGAGCGCCCCTGCCCCCACATCCTCTCACAAGGAGGCTCCGCTCCGGCTCCCTACTCGGATTCCCCCGGCCCCAAATTCCCACGGGGTGTCCCGGAAGGGCTGGGGAACCATAGGGTACGAAGGTGCATCCGCCCCCCACCCCCACTCCAACTTGGGGCGGCCTAGATCGACCTTCCCAGGATAAGGCAGCGCTTCCGCTGGCACGTACCCCACGCGGTGGACCAGGGCGGGCTTCTGCACCGCTTGCCCCCGCCTATGGGCACGAGTTCGTCGTCCCAAGATCGACCTGGGCACTGGCGAGCTGCTGGTCCCCGGGTCCACTGAGGAGCCCAGCCGAGTGGGGGACGGCGGAGGTGGCGGGGTGGGGGGGAGACTGAGCGAAGACCCTCCCGGAAAATGACATCCGAAAGCTCAGCCTTGGGCTGCTGCTGTTTCCGGCCCTGAACGAGACCACCTTTCCACCTCTGCACACTCGCGCGCAGAGATGCAGGGCGCCCCACGCCTGGGGTGCATTTCATCCAACTGTTTAGGGGGCAGCAAGGGGGTGGAACCAGTGTGAAGGGCGGAGCCAACCCGAGAATTCAATTCATTCAGTCTTTTCTACCACCCTAAAGAACGAGCTCTCCAGCCTCCTGCGGTCTCTTGAACCAGTTTGCAAATATCTGTCATCATTTTCTTAATGCTAATAATGGCTCCCCTTATTGAGTGCTTCCTATATGTCAGGTGCCAAACTTAGTTCTTATCTCCATTTTACAGAGAAGATCGCTGAGACCAGAGGAGCAACAAGCCATCTCCAAAAGCGCCTGCTGTAACCGGCAATCCTACCCTGCTGGGCTCCTGTGCATTTTCCCACTTGATCCTCTCCATAAACCTCAGAGGGGAGGTGGCCCACACCTTTGAACGCCTGTGGCTTACACTGTGTACCCTTAACCAGACATGTGGCATGTTCCAGATTATTCCAGCTGCATTTTTTGAATTGCAATTTAATTTTGTCTCATTAACTTTTGTGTTTTGTCTCGTTGTGCGTAAGCTTGAGGGCAGGTACCCTGTCTTACAGGGACAATGGTTTGGTGTCCTCAGCGACAAAAGAGACACAGGGGGCGCGGGCTCGTTCCGGGATGAGATTGTGGCTGTTGTGTTAACCTGCTGCTTTTGATTTGGTCATAAGAGCAAAAACCCTCCCCACGTTTCCTTCCCTCAACCGCAGCTCCTTGCTCCCTGCCAAAATGGTCTCACCTTGACAACACTCAGCACCGAAACTCACCTGTCTTGAAACCTCTCTCTGCTTCACCCAACCCAGCGTGGTCAGTTTTCTTCGCTCTGTTCTCTCAGCTCTTGGTGATTTTGTTTATCTAATCTAAAGAATCAAGACCCCTTGGCCTTAAAGCAGGAGTTTGAGACCCCCTCCCCCAAGGAGGCTGAGGATAGAATTCATGACACTGGGATGGGCAAAAGTTATATCTTTATTTTCATTAATCTCTAAATGGTATTTAGCATCTTCTTTGACCGTGAGTGCAGGCAACCGGTAGAAGTCCCTGTGATTTGTCACTAAGGGAAGTCAAAGATCTTTTCATATCGATATTACAGTTACTGTACATATTTCAAAATATGATTTAAGCTACCACAACTCTAAAATGAAGATCATACTAGACCCACCACTAAATCTTATTGGTGTGTTAGTGAAGAAGCACTATATCACAAACTGGTTCAAATTTTTTGTGATTGCATTTTAGTAAAATTGTTTTATTATCCTAACGCCATTTTTTTTTTTTAATTTAAGTATTCTTAGGGCTTCTGGGTGGCTCAGTTGGTTTGAGCATCCAACTCTTGATTTTGAGTCTTGATCACAGGTCATGATCCCAGGGTCATGGGATCAAGCCCTGTGTCAGGCACACGGAGCCTGATGGGGATTCTGTCTCTCTCTTCCTCTGTCCCTCTCCCCTGCTCCTGCTCTCTGTCTCTCTGACTCTCTGTCTCTCTCTCTAAAATAAAATTTACAAAAATTATTCTGAAAAGAGGTCCATAGGCTTTACCAGATGCTCAAGGGGCCTGTGGGACGGAAAGGGTTAAAAAGCCACACCTGGGGAGTGGCTCCCTGCAGCCTGTTCCAGAAAGAATATGTCCTACCAGCAGCATTGTCCTGGAGTTGGGGTGTCGGGGGCACCCAGCCCTGTCCTGGGCGCTGGAGAGATTCAGACATTCTATGATCATTAACTGACCCCTTGCGTCAGCACAGGCTCTCCGCTTATCAGAAGGCAAGAGTTTAAGGAATGCCGGGAAAGCTAATGAAGGCTACCAGAAAGACCCTCCTGAGGCATGGGAGAGGTGCGAGAAGGGACACTTGGCCTGGAGGAGTAGAGAACCAGAAGATCTGAAGGAAATGGAGGAAATCGTACCCAAAGGGATTTCCAACTCAGCCGTAGAAATATACATACAAACAAAATGGCTAGAAGATAGTGCTGTGGCCATCAAGGAGCCAAAGTGAGATGTTGTGTGTCTTGCTTTTTATGGGTAAGATGAGAGGGGAGGCTAACCTGGTATCCTTCCAGTAGAGTGACCAACTGTCTTCATTTGCCCAGGACCCAGGGTTCCCCTTGATGCAGGACTTTCAATGCTAAAACCAGAAAGTTTCAGAGAAACCGAAACAAGCCCTTAGAGCTCTGGCGACTTCTCAGGCCAGAAGTCTTGGTCATCAATGTCAGCCAGATGGGCTCAGGAAGAAGCCAGCCTAGGGGTGCCTGTGTGGCTCAGTCGGTTGACTCAGGTCAAAATCTCACGGTTCGGGATGACAGCTCAGAGCCTGGAGCCTGCTTCAGATTCTGTCTCTCTCTCTCTCTCTCTCTCTCTCTCTCTCTCTCTCTCTGCCCCTCCCCTGCCCATGCTCTGTCTCTGTTTCTCTCTCAAAAATGAATCAATATTTTTTAAAAATTAAAAAAAAAAAAAAAACCAGGGTGCCTGGGTGGCTCAGCCGCTTAAGCATCCGACTTCGGCTCAGGTCATGATCTCACAGTCTGTGAGTTCAAGCCCTGCATCGGGCTTTGTGCCGACAGCTCAGAGCCTGGAGCCTGCTTCAGATTCTGTGTCTCCCTCTCTCTCTGCCCCTCCCCTGCTCATGCTCTGTCTCTCTCTGTCTCAAAAACAAATAAGAACATTTTAAAAATTTCTTTTTAATTAAAAAAAAGAAAAGAAGCCAGTCCAGTGTTCCCAATTTACAGACAATAGCATCAAGGTCCAGAGAGGGGTAGGGACTAGCCCCAGGTCACCCGAAAAAAAAATTGGTGGCAAAACCTGGCCTAGAATTCTGGTCCTACCCTCTGTCCACTATTCAGCCCTCCCCCAAGCTTCTCAGTGAGGTCAGTGTTTCCATCCGTTCAACCCTGGACACCCTCACCTCCCCATCCATCATCCAGAGAGAACGCAGGTGACTCTTCACTGGGTGGGGGGACCACTCAGACAGACAAAAGGAATATCCCCAAGAGGGATGCCAGCCTCCACTCTCTGAATAAGGATGGGTTTTCTCCTCAGTGAGGATGGGCATGACTTCACCCACGAGGCCCTTTTTATAGTCTCTGCCTCCTTGTCACGGCCACCTTGCCTGCCCTGTCAAAGTGCTGGGGACACCTGATAGGCTCTCAATAAACAGTTGCTGAATGAATGAATGAATGAATGAACTGATAAATGAATGGACAAACAACTTCATTCTCCCCACCCCATTCCCTTGGCATTTCACCGGGTAACTATCCCTCATCCTGCAGATTCCAACCTCACGCACAAAACCTCTGTCCTCCCAGCACCCTCCGGGTCAGCAACCTTGAGCCAGGAACAAGTCAGGTTCCCTATAGCCCCACATCCGGGCATGATGCCCAGCACATAATAGGTGCTCCACAGAGATGAGTTCAGGCAAGCAAATGTGCTGTTAATACGAGAGAAAACTCCCGTCAGGTGCAGAGTAGGCGCTCCATAAATGTCAGATTTTTCTCATTTTAACTACATTTCTTGGTCTTGCAACCATCGAGCCATAGTTTACTTATATCATTTGCTCATTTCAATGGATTTTACTAACCTTACCAAGCTGCGTAACCATCACTATGAATCTGTTTTAGAATATTTCATCTCTCCCAGTAAGATCCCTGGTGCCCTCTTACCTGGTATTCCCTGTTTCCACCCCCTGCTGAGGCCACCGCTGATCTACTTTCTGTCTATGTGGACTGGCCTTTTCCGGTCATTTCATATAAATGGAAACATAAAATACATAGCCCTCGTGGATCGTTCCTTGTGGTTGACGATCTCTTTTTATTTTTGTTAATTTATTTATTTTAATGTTTATTTTTGAGAAACAGAGAGCGTGAGTGGGGGAAGGGGCAGAGAGAGAAGGAGACACAGAAGCCGAAGCAGTCTCCAAGATCCCAGCTGTCAGCACAGAGCCCGACATGGGGCTCAAACTCAGGAACTGTGAGATCACGACTGAGCTGAAGTCGGTCGCTTAACCAGATGCCCCGACAATCTCTTTTTAAATGTTGATAGTTGGGGGGCGCCTGGGTGGCGCAGTCGGTTAAGCGTCCGACTTCAGCCAGGTCACGATCTCGCGGTCCGTGAGTTCGAGCCCCGCGTCAGGCTCTGGGCTGATGGCTCGGAGCCTGGAGCCTGTTTCCGATTCTGTGTCTCCCTCTCTCTCTGCCCTTCCCCTGTTCATGCTCTGTCTCTCTCTGTCCCAAAAATAAGTAAAAAACGTTGAAAATAAATAAATAAATAAATGTTGATAGTTGGGATTTTTCTTTACCTTGCTTACCGTTCTGCACTTCTGTTCCTCATCTGGAAATAGGACCAAGTAAGACTCTCTCCCTCACAGGGAGGTTGTCAAGGTTAAATGACTGAATACGTGTAAAATCGGCATGTAGTACCTGCTCGATAAATATCAGCTATTAGCACCGTGAATTTTCTCCCATCCTTTTGCTTATGCAAATATAGAAAGCCCAAAAATGTATAAAGAGGCAGGGGGAAAAAGCATCGCCCGCAATCCCACACCCAGGGACCCCGTCTGGCGTCTCAGTTCAGCCCTGCTGCTGGGGGGAATAAGCTGCTCCCTCTCCCCTGCGTGTTCCCCATCCCACCCTCAGCCTGTAGCTTCTAGAACATTCCCATGAGGTTGCTTCCCGGTAAAATGAAAGAGAGCAGTAAAACACGATGGCACAGAAGAAAGGGAGTGGCTGCAAGCCCCACATGATGCTGCAGGTGAAGATTAATTCTCTGAGCAGCACAAAGTCTTGAGATGTCCCGTCTCCCCAGAAAATAACAATGACAACAACGACAGCCAAAAAAAAAAAATAAATAAATAATAAGATTTGGCAGCAGGGTGACTCTGGCTGGGCCCGTAGCAGCAGCGCGTTGCTAGGCCTCAACCCTCCTGGGCACCTCCGGGCTTAGAAGCGGCTTAAGCTGCGCGTTGTCTCAACAATTATTCTGGGTGGGTTTGCCTTCCTCGAAAAGGGCGTGGGTTTCACCACCGTCGGGCGCCAAAGTGTCCCACTGGCTGCCCAGACAGCGCTGATCTTGGTCAGCAGCCTTGGGGGAGCCCCAGCAGCCTTTGGGGTGCTTCCAGCCCCTTCTCCAGGCCCCCGCGGGCCTGTCTCATGAAGGCCAGCCCGGGCGGCTCTGTATAATCTTGCTGTACGGCAGGGCGGTGATGAGCAGGGGATGCAGAGCCAGCTTCCATCAATTAACCGTGTGACTGTGGGCAAGGCAGTCAACCGCTCTGTGCCTCCGTTTCCCGCTCTGTGAAATGGGAGGGTAGTGGTTCTTGAGGTTACTATGGGGATTAAACACGTCCACATGTGTGAAGAGCTTAGAACAGTGCCTGGCATGCATGAGCGCTGGCCATCACGAGCCAACATTCCTCGAACCCCTGCCAGGCACCATTCTAGGTGGTGATATGAGCTCCTTGTGACAAGAAATCAAAGCTGTGGGTTGCAGAGACCTAATGAGCGCCATGCTGGATCACCCAGGGGGAGCCATGACTTTGGGCGGCCCTTGCTTCCAGGCTTTATCGACTGACTCCCACATGACAGCAACTGTTGAATAGCTTTCATCAAATCTTTTCACCAAAACTCCACGTGTTAAAGACCCCTCTACCCTTCTTACGGATGGGGAAACGGAGGCTTGAGGGGGCGAAGGGGCCCTTCCAAGAATACGCGTTTCATGGCACAGTTGCGCTTTGGCTTTTTGTTTGTTTTGTTTTGTTTCTATTTTTTGAGAGAGAAAGTGCAAGCTGGGGAGGGGCAGAGAGAGAGGGAGAGAGAGAGAGAATCCTCAGCAGGCTCCACACCCAGCGAGCAGGGAGCTCAACGTGGGACTCAGTCCCATGACCACGAGATCATGACGTGAGCTGAAATCAAGAGCCAGACACCTAACTGGCTAAACCACCCGGGCAGGCGTGCCCCCCGCCAGTTGCGCTTTGAACCCAACTTTGAACCCCAAGTCCTGTCCATCCCTCTCTGGCTATAAAACTCAATGGTGGAACATGCAAATGCAGACTGGCAGAGTGAAGCTGTTTCTGCCAACCTGTTCCACGGCAGAAACCTTCAAATGAGTGGAAGGAGGCATGGAGAATGGAGGTGCAGGAGCATCATTCAGGGAGCCCAGAGCCAAGATGAGCAGTCCTGCCACTGGGCCTTTGCACATGCTGGTTGCTCCTCTGGGAACACTGTTCCCCTTTCCCACCGGCCAGTTCGTACTTATCCTTCAGATCTCAGCTTTGGTAGCACTTCTCCTTCTTCATTTGTTGCCTTGTTTTGACTTGGCATGAGGTGTCCCTTACGCTCAGTAAAGTATGCAAATATTACATGTGTGGCCCAGTGAATTTCCTCAGCTGCACACGCCAACGTACTCACCACCCAGATCATTCCCCACACACCTGAAGGCTCCCGAAGGTAATCAGATTCTGACTTTCCTCACCACGGATTCCCTTCCAGCCTCGTGTAGATGGAATCATACAGGACGTTTTGGGCTTCTTTTGCTCAGTCTTTTTTTTTTTTTTTTTTTTAAGTTTATTTACTTATTGAGGGGGGGGGGGGCAGATTGAGAGAGAATCCCAAACAGGCTCTGCACTGTCATTACAGAGCCCGATGCCGGGCTCTGTCCCACCAACCATGAGATCATGACCTGAGCTGAAGTCAAGAGTCAGCTGCTTGGGGATCCTGGGTGGCTCAGTCGGTTAAGCATCCGACTTCGGCTCAGGTCACGCGCTCACGGTTTGTGGGTTTGCGCCCCACATCGGGCTCTGTGCCGACAGCTCAGAGCCTGCAGCTGGCTTCAGATTCTGTGTCGCCCTCTCCCTCTGTTCCTCCCCCATTCATGCTCTGATTCTGAAAGATAAATAAACGCTAAAAAAAATTAAAAAAAAAAAAGTCAGCTGCTTAACCGCCTGAGCCACCCGGGTGTCCCTTGTTTTGCTCAGTCTTATCTGTGGGAGATCCATACGTGAAGCTGTGTGTAACAGCTTTCTGTTCTTTCCCTTTGCTGAATAGTGGTAAACGGTACGAACATATCACTATCTATGTATGCTCTCTACTGCGGGCGGACATCGGGGTGGCTTGTCGTTTGGGGCTTTTCAGTGTATTGTAGAGAACTCACAAACCTGAGATCAAGAGTCCCAAGCTCCACTGACTGAGCCAGCCAGGAGCCGTGGTCCTTTTTATTTTCAACTTTCTGGGAGTGTGAAAGGTAGCACCGCCTGGGGAAGCCAGCAAACCAGATAAGGGGCCTCCTGTTCTCCCCCAGGGCGGGTTCATTTCTCTGTGGCATTTCCAACTGCCACCCCCATCTCATGGAGGGACTGCTCGTCGAAATGCCATCTATTGAGTCCTGGGAAGGGTGCCTGGCCGGGGGTGGCTCTCCGAGGTCACTCTTGATCCCGCAGCCCTCGCAGAGGAGACGCCTCTCCTGCCTCTCTTCTCATCTCACCCGAAAGCTCCATAAAGTGCCCAACGCGTCCATAAGGCGACGCGTCCCTCTCTGCGCAAAGCGCCGGGTCCCTGACCTCGAGGGCTAACAGGTGCCGAGAGCCTTCTCCCTGGTCCCCGCAGGGCATCTCACTCATTCGTCCTGCTACCCGCTGGGGTCCGCCCCAGCAGCTGCAGTCTGCGTGCGAGCCTGGTATGCTTCGTCTCGTTCTATCCGAGCCTCATCGATTCGGGGGAAGGACCGCCGTTCCCCTTTTACAGATGGGGAAACTGAGGCTTGGAGAGGAGCCGCTGGATTCTTGCCCCCTTTCCTGGGCCCAGAGATCGTAGGTCTGAAGCCTTAAGTCGGGTCCGGCGAGGACACCGCATTGCCCACACCCACGTCAGGGAGCCCTGCAGCCGCGTGGGGGACCAGGATGAGCAGATGGTTGCCAGGGAGGCCCTGGCAGGTCCAGAAGCCGCAAGGCAGGACCCCCGGGGTCCCTCCTGTGTTCCGCGCCAGCTGCTCTGCCCCCATTAGGAGGCAAGCGGGGTAAATCTGTACCCACCTCACTTCTGATTTCTGGTCTGCAAACGGCTACCTCCCGTGTCAGGGAAAGTCCTCACAGTCGGGCAGGGCGGGCCCTCCGCGGCCTCGTGGCCCTATTTCTGCCGAAACAGATGTCCCTGCAATGGGGACACCTCCTGGGAAGTGACTGCAAGAGAGGGGTGGCTCACAGGCCTTCTTCCCGGAGGACTGCCTGCCCCTTCCAGCCATGAAGCAAGGAATGTGTCTGAGCTCATCCCAGGCTCCGGTGACAGGCCCGGCGCCCTAATTGTCCTTAGTGCAACTGTGAAATTACTCTCCACAGAAGTCGCCGTGTCAGCCTCGGTGACTTCCCCGACGGCTGTTACGTAACCACAGGGCCTCAGCCAGCCGGAGGCCTCCTTGGTCTACACCTGCCCTGCCCCTTCCAGCCCAACTGGAGGGCAACAAGGGACGGACTAAAGTAAGTCATGGCACATCCGTAAGAAGAAACACCCCAACCATCCAGAGGACAATACACGCTGCTGTTTCTCGGCACAGGGAGGGGACCGCCATTTGCACCAAAGTGAAAAGACACACAATACACTATAAAACCCATCTTATTTATTTATTTTTTATTATTATTTTTTAATGTGATATATCTTTGAGAGAGAGAGAGAGAGACAGAGCGTGAGCAGGGAAGGGGCAGAGAGAGAGGGAGACACCGAATCCACAGCAGGCTGCAGGCTCCGAGCTGTCATCACAGAGCCCGATGCAGGGCTCGAACTCACAGACTGCGAGATCATGACCTGAGCCGAAGTTGGACTCTCAACCGACTGAGCCACCCAGGCACCCCAAAACCCATTTTAAAAGTGTTTATCTTCTGTCCGTGGGGCTGCCTATGTGTAAATATAGAGAAAAAGTCTGTAAGGACATCCAGAAGGTCAGCAGATGGCTCTTCTTAAAAAATGCCATTTTGGGGGGCACCTGGGTAGCTCAGTCGGTTAAGTGTCCAGCTCAGGTCATGATCTCGCGGTCTGTGAGTTCGAGCCCCGCGTCGGGCTCTGTGCTGATGGCTTGGAGCCTGGAGCCTGCTTCGGATTCTGTGTCTCCCTCTCTCTCTGCCCCTCCCCTGCTCATGCTCTGTCTCTCTCTCTCAAAAATAAATAAACGTTAAAAGGTCGGAGCGACCCAAGTGTCCAACAACAGATGAGCGGAGAAATGAAATGCGGAATAAACCTGCAGTGGGATGTCAGTCAACCTTCAAAAAGAAGGAACTCCTGACGCTACGACAGTGTGGATGAACCTGGAAGACACATGCCAGGGAAATAAGAGAAAATAAGCCAGTCACAAAAGGGTAAACACGTGAGGCGCCTAGAATAGGCGGATTCATGGAGACAGAAAGTGGAGCAAAGGTTACCAGGGGCTGGGGGTGGGGGGGGGGGGGCGGGGCTCGGGGAATGGGAACTTACTGTTTCATGGGCGCAGGGTTTCAGTTTAGGCTAATGAAAAAGTTCTGGAAACGGATAGTACAGTCATGCGATATTATGAATGTACTTAAATACCACTGAATTGTACACTTAAAAATGGCAAATTTTATGTTATACGTATTTTACCACCATGATAAAAATGTTTTAATGTTTATTTATTTTGAGAGAGAGAGAGAGAGAGAGTTCGTGAGCAGGGGAGGGACAGAGAGAGAGGGGGAGAGAGAGAGAATCCACTGAGCCCGACACAAGGCTCAAACTCAGAAACCTTGAGATCGTGACCTGAGCCAAGATCAAGAGTCGGGCGCTTAACTGACCCAGGCACCCCTAAAAAAATTTTTTTTAATATCATCTGTAAAAAACCCATAGCGGGGTGCCTGGGTGGCGCAGTCGGTTAAGCGTCCGACTTCAGCCAGGTCACGATCTCGCGGTCCGTGAGTTCGAGTCCCGCGTCGGGCTCTGGGTTGATGGCTCAGAGCCTGGAGCCTGTTTCCGATTCTGTGTCTCCCTCTCTCTCTGCCCCTCCCCCGTTCATGCTCTGTCTCTCTCTGTCCCAAAAATAAATAAACGTTGGAAAAAAAAAAAAAAACCCATAGGAAGGTTATGTGAGACAAGATGCGAGTCCCCTTGCTCTAGTACATTCTCCGGCAAAAGAGATGCCCCTGCACGATTCCTTGCCAAGAAGGGACACGAGACCCACTGAAGTTCACCAACAACAGGCACGCACTCTGCTGAGCCCTGCGGCAGGCCTGAGGTGGGAGAGAGTTTGTCCACTCTCCACTGGACCCCTGCCCTCAAGGAGCCCCCACTGCCCGGTGAACAGGCTGCCAGTGATGCCCACAGCAGATCGAAAGTGATAAGTGACGAGGTCCAGGGTGCTCTGCAAAGTCCAGGGTGTTCAGAGGTAGGAGTGAGTACACTGGGCTAGGAGGGGGAACAGGCGCAGCATGGACTATTGTCCCATAAACCAAAGCCCTGAGGAATTTGAAAGAAGGACAAGAACCGTGGGGCTGCTGGGAATCTCGGGAGGCTTCCTGGAGGAGGTGGTTTTGAACTGGGTCTTGAAGGAGGCAGATGTGGGATGCTCCGGGGAGATCTCAGCTCTCTAGCAACCCCTCTGTTTAGGCCAGATGCAGAGAAGAATTATTTATAGAACTTCTACCGGTGCCTAGCTCATTCGTGCCCAACAGTGACCCCGCGAGGCAGCTGTCATTGCGCCCATGCCATCGATAGGGAGGCCGAGCCTCAAAAGGCTGAGTTACGTGTCCAGAGTCGCAGTGTGAAGGCCTACCTGACCCCCTAGCCCGTGCCACTCCCCAGTACAAAACTGCTCCCAAAGAGTTACGGCAGGTCCCACGCCCCAGCCCACCTCGAGGTCTGGGCTCCGTCAGCTTTGTGCTTTGCTTGCTACGTCGCCTCGGGAAAGGTACTCGAATTCTTTGATCCTTGGTTTCCTTATCTGAAAATACAGCATGAGAGTCCTCAGGGATCACTCCTTCACATGCCTGCTGAGGCCGAACAGGCAACATGAATCTTCGAACTGGGCGGTGCACGGGGGTGGCGGGGGTGGGGGTGGGGGGGTCTGTGGCAAAGTGTGGTGTGCAGCCACCTGCTTAAACACAGTCTGTGGTATAATAAAAAAATAAATATTTGGTCTCTGTCCCTGGTTCCAGGTTCCGGGGACAGAGCTCCTAAAAACTTTGGCATTTTCTGTTTCATGCACACTAATGAGATGAGTCACGGGGAATGGGGGGACAAGGTACCTTCGCGATGGGAGGCTGGCGGCCAGAAAGCCCCAGGTACGATTGGGAGGGTTGGGACCTTCAGCCTCCCCTCCCCAGGCTCCCGGGAAGGGAGGGAGGCCGGAGATCGGCTTCAGTCACCAAGGGCCGGTACGTGACAAAACCCTCATAAAACCCCTACACGACGCGATTCAGAGAGCTTCCGAGTCGGCGTGCACACAGAGGTGCTGGGAGGGTGTGGTGAACGCGAGGGGTCCCCCACGGCTCTCTTCCATTCGTCTGTTCCTGAGTCGTGTCCTTTATAACAACCCAGTGAGCACGAGGAAAGTGTCTTCCTAGTCCTGTGGGTTGTTCTAGTGAATTATCTAACCTAAGGCGGGGGGTCACGGGACCCCTCGATTTACAGCCAGTTGGTCAGAAGTACAGGCGGCCCCCAGGACTTGCCATTGATGTCTGAAGTAGGGGGCAGTCTTGAGAGACTGAGCCCTGAACTTGTGTGGTCTGTGCGAACTCCAAGGCCCTTAGTGTCAGAGCTGAGTTGGGTCCCTGGTGTCAGAGAATTGCAGAATTCAGGTGGAAAAAAACACCATTTGGTGTCACAAATGGTAGCAGAAAAAGGACACCACGTCATGAAAAAAATTTTTAAACAAATACAGTGTCAAGTGATGGGAAGAGGCACGAGGGGTCTCTGGGGGCCCCCCATGCCGTGCACTCTCTCTTGGCCCGGTTGCTGGTTACCCAGCCTGCTCACCATGTGACAGACCGCTGAGCTGACTGATTACGTATTGTGCATGTTTCTATCTGTATGTCATACTTCGTAATAGGTAATAAATCCCAGAAGTTGCTTTTTAAAAATTTTCTTTATTTTTATTTTGAGAGAGAGATAGAGAACAAGCCGGGGAGGGACAGGGAGAGGGAGACAGCTCTGAGCTGTCAGCACAGAGCCCGAAGTGGGGCTCGAACTCATGAACTGTGACATCGTGACCTGAGCCAAAGTAAGAGTCGGACGCTTAAACGGCTGAGCCACCCAGGCGCCCCCAAAAGTTGTTTTTTCAAATTTTAACCATCCCGGTTGAATAAACACAGCTAAGAGTCAGAGCTGGGCCCCGGACAGCAAGTTTGGAGTGAGTGAGGTACGTTCACCCAGATGAAGAGTGCCCAGTCACCAGATGACGGGACACATCAGGGAAGAGCTGGTAGCACTTAGATGGGGCCTCACGAGCTGGTCTGGTCCAGCCCCTTCCTCCTAAAGTATTATATTATCCCCATTTCTCAGATGAGGCCACGGAAGCCCAGAAACCTCCAACAAGAGGCCACATGTCAGAAGCCACCATCTCACTTGGGGCCTTAAAAATTCCCCACATCCTGGGGCACCCGGGTGGCTCGGTCGGTAGGCGTCCGACTTCGGCTCGGGTCATGATGATCTCGCGGTTCGTGGGTTCGAGCCCCGCGTGGGGCTCTGTGCTGACAGCTCGGAGCCTGGAGCCTGCTTCGGATTCTGTGTCTCCCTCTCTCTCTGCTCCTCCCCCACTCACACTCTCTCTCTCTCTCTCTCAAAAATAAATAAACATTAAAAAAAAATTTTTTTTTAATGCCCCACAGCCTGACTGCTGTCTCCTCTCCATGAGCGTCCTGAAACCCGACACGGCCTCTGCCTGGAAGGGGCCACGGGGGTCCCGAGGCTGTCCCCCTGGCTTTTTCAGCAGGCCTAAGTTGCTTTTATATCCTTGACCTACCTTTGTTGCGATTTTAATGATCATATTGGTGATGCTTTTAAAAGACGCTCTGAGGCCTTCGGGCACTAACATCTCATCAATAGAATTCACCCACCATTTCTGTGATTAGTATTTTATTAACAATAGTAATCCCTGCTCTGGACACCAGCTTGTCTTCAGATGATTCGAAACAGTTAGCAGAGGTTGACTCACGCCCGATGGGCTGGTCAGAGGCAGCATCATTTTCCTCCCCAGATAGTCAGTGACCTTGATAAGCACTCAGGACCCATGCTGCCCCCCAGTCCCCAGCACCACAGCCGGCCACGATGCTAGACCCTTAGGAGATCACATCGGGCCTGGGCCACACGAGGCGCTCAGAGTTGAGTAATTGCAACAGGGACCAAACTATTTTCGCAGTGTCCAACATGTTTGTTATTTTGACCCTTTATGGAGAAATGTTGCCAGCCCCTGGTGGAGGCGTTTGGCTGATAGGGCGAAGATCTTTGCGATGGCACCAGACTGGGAGAAGCCCTCGTCTGAACTCTGGGAGGTAATAACCACTTGCTTCTACCCATTTTACAGATGAGAAGGAAACAGGCTCCGAGCGCGTTAGTGACTTGCCCAAGGTCTCACGGCTGGTCAGCAGCAAGTCGGGATTTGAACCCAGGTCAGGCGGCAAAGGGCTTTAGGTAGGCAGCGCTGAACGTAACACGCACTTTGCTGATCTCTCTTCCCACACCTCCTGCCCCGTCATCCTCTCCGTGTCCCCAGAGCACAGCTGGCACTTCTGCGCCTCAGCACCTTTGTTCATACACCTCTACCTCCCATTATTCACCCCCGACAAGACGGCGCCTCCTCCAGGAAGTCTTCCCCATGGCCCATCCCTCCCAGACCCGGGGCAGGCCTCCCTCCTCTGCCCTCCCCACACTTGTACCTACAAGGCTGAGGATTATTCACCATCATTCCTGATGACATGGCTCACCTCCCCAAGCTCAGGTAAGGCCCCTGGAGGGTGGGGACTGTGACTTACACCAAGAGCAAATGATTTAGCAGGACAGGGCAGGCCCTCTGTGCCTTGAACCTGGTCTATAGCCTCACCTCGCCTCTCCCCTGCTTATGCTTTATGCTCCAGCGATATGGAAACCCATCCTGCTAACCTGGGCCCGTCTACCTACACACAGGCTGTTCCTTCTAGCAGACCACACTCTGTAGCCATTCTGCATCCAACTCCTATTCATCCTTCAAAGCCCCAATCAGGCATCAGTATGAAAACCGCTTCGTATCCCACTCCTACTCCCAACAGAGCCGGCTCCCCGAGGCTGCCTCCATGCCCCTGCTTCTGGTGAGGCTATAGAGGGGGAGGCTTAGCCTCCGGGCTCCGGAGCCAGACTGACTGGGTTCAAATCTGGGTCTTCTCGGTTCTAGCTCTATCATTGGACAAATGACTGAGCCTCGCCGTGCCTCAGCCATTTTGCCTGTAAAATGAGGGCGGCAACAGCAGGCTGTGCCTGGAGTCAGTGTCAGGACTGGATGACAGGACGTCCGTGAAGCCCCTACATTCAGTAAGTGCTGAGAAAATGCTCGCCATTATGACTCCTCTGTCCCTATAATTGGCAGTTTCTTGCTCCCCCACCCTGCAAGGGCCAGGGGTTCCGGGGAGATGGGAAGTGGCTCTCAGTGCCTGATGCCAGAGCAGGTCTGGGCTAAGTACACAGTAAAAGTGGGGTCCCTCGCCCCTCTCCCTCCTGTCCACCACCCCAACCCCTGCTCTCAGCCAAACAAAGTGAAATGGCCCAGAGGTAAGGATGGGATGGGGTTGGGGCCCCACCCACCCACGTACGGGTCTGCGTTCTCACGGGGGTCCCTGACCTGAAACCCAGGGCCCCGGGCCCCAGGGCCATGCCAAAGGCTGCCCTCACAGCAGCCCTTCCAAACCCAAGGACAGGACTCCATAAACGCGGTTTATGGGTCGGGAAGCAGATTTAGAGGCTTGCCTTGTTCATGAGTCAGTGGGACCTCAAAGACGACCACACTAGCGTCCTTGTTCCCCATCCGGTCCCCATCTCTCCCGAGAGTGGGTTCCCCCGCACCATAAATCTGTACAAAAACAACGCAACCAAAGACACGCCTGGATGGTGTCCTTACCACTGGGCTCGGGGCCAACGCGGCAGCATACAGAGCAGAGCGGAACCTCGCCAGGAAGACCAGACTCCCGGGAAGTCTAAACGGAAAAAAGGTGGGTCGCTGTTTGACACGGCTCCGTGAAAGGCAGGCTGGTGCGGCGACGAAGCAGTCGGGCCCTGGTTTCGAATTCAGACATCACGGCTTAGGAGCTGTGTGGCCCGGGGCAGGTCACTTTACCTCTCTGAGCCTCCGCTTCCAACTCAGTCGACTGAGGCGCAGAGCCGCTGTGAGAATAATACCTGGGAGGTACTTTGCACACAGTGCCAGTCACCAAGCGCATCTTCAGTTCATCCAGTTCTGTCATCATCTGAAGAATCCTTGGGTCCTTCTCTTTCCCTCCCTGGGCCTAGGCTCCTTCCAGGGCAAGTCTTCCCTCCTTCAGAGCAGAGTAGAGGCTGGGGACGGACAGCACCCTGTCCCGAGCAAGACGGAGACAGGCCAGCTGGGGTCACGAGACGTGGCTCCATTAGGATTGCTGTCCCAGCTAGTGCTTCGACCCAAAATAAGGGTTCGCTGCCTGAACCCATAGTTTATGGGAAAGGTGAGCCCAGGAAATGCCAGTTGGGGAGGGGGGACGTGAGATGGAGAGGGAAGGCAGTCAGCTGAGCTCTGGGCAGGTGGAGCCCAATGTCGATGGGAAAAATCTGGGAGCCGGTGTAGAACCCAAGCTGGGCAGGCTGGGCTCTTTTTTTTTTTTTTTTTTTTAACATTTATTCATTTTTTGAGAGACAGAGAGAGTGTAAGAGAGAGGGAGACCCAGAATCTGAAGCAGGCTCCAGGCTCTGAGCTGTCGGCACAGAGCCCGACGCAGGGCTCGAACCCACGAGCTGTGAGATCATGACCTGAGCTGAAGTCAGATGCTTAACTGACTGAGCCACCCAGGTGCCCCAAGGCTGTGGGGGGGGGGGCGGTCTTGATGCACCAACTCCTGGTCACCATTAAGTGTGATGGCAGGAGGGGTTAATTCGCCAGCACTCCACCCCTGCTGTGGATGTGCATGATTTCTCAGTCTCCCAGCAGCCTTGCAAGGTGGACATCACTGTCTCCCTCCCTTTTTCTCTGTCTTTTAAAACATTTTTTGACTTTCAATAGATCCCAGTGAGGATCCCTCCCCTTTCAAATAGCTTTATTGAGGTATAATTTGCACGCCACAAAACTCACCCATTTTAAGTGTACAACTTAACATCTTATATTTACAGAGTGGGACACGCCAGTGTCAGAACATTGCCCATTTATAGTGGCTCCCCATTCCCCACCCCCCCCCAACACCCCCACCAGCCTTAGGCATTCACACATCCATTTTCTGTCTCCACAGATTTTTCTCTTTGGACATTTCCTATAAAGGAAATCACACAAGGTGTGGTCATTTGGGTCTGGATTCTCTCATCCAGCGTGATGTTTCTGAGGTTCATCCATGTTGTAGATGTTTCAATAGTCCTCTTTTTGATTGTCAAATAGTATTCTGCTGAATGGATATACCACATGTTGCTTTTCCATTCACCAGCCAATGGACACTTGAACTGTTTCCATTTCTCGGCTATTATGAATAACGTTGCTATGAACATTCACTACAAGTTTTTGGGTGGAGGTAAGCTTTCATTTTTCTCGAGTAGATACCTACCGGGTCCTATGCTAACTCTGTGTTTACCGTTTTGAGAAAATGTTTTTCCAAAGAGACTGCACCACGTTGGGCATTCCCACCAGCAATGTGTAAAGGTTACAATTCCGGACTCTTGTCCAGTGGGTGCAAAGTCTTATCCCATTATGCTTTTGATTTGCATTTCCCTAATGGCTAAAGATTGGCCGAGTGGTTCTCCTGTGCTTACTGGCCGTGTGCGTGATCTTCTTTGGATGTGGATCTATTCCAATCATTTGCCTGTTTATATTAATCAAAGGAGAGTTGACGTGCAATGTATTAGTTTCAGGTGCACAACACAGTGATTCAACATTTACGTACATTACAAAATGCCCACCACCGTAAGGACAGTTACCACAATATTACTGACTATATTCCCCACGCTGTACTTTTCATTCACCCGTTTCACCCATCCCCCTATCCTTACCCCTCTGGCAACCACCAGTTCGTTGTCTGTATTTATGAGACTGTTTCTGGGTTTTTGTCTGTTTTGTTTTTTAGATTCCACATGTAAGTGAAATCATATGGTATTTGTCTTCCTCTGACTTATTTCACTGAGCATAATGCCTCAGTCCATCCACGGTGTCACAAATTCCTTTGCCCATCTTTAATTAGGTTATATGTCTTCTTCATCATGGCCCATTTACAGACGAGAAATGTGGCTCAGGAAAACAGAGCTGTTGCCCACAGGGCCCCAGCTTGTGGGTGACAGGCTGCCTGACCCCTGAGCTCTCCCCTTAGCACTATTCCAGGCTGCGTCCAGATGCCCATTGGACCTCGTTCCCCAAAGGCATGTTTGGAGGTGTTGGGAGTTGAACACTTGGTTCTTTGGAAATGAAGGGTTGGGGGGCCTCACATCTCTCCTACCTTTAGAGACCCAAGATTCCCAGAGAGAAAGGTGCCTCGCTGTAGCTCCCGCCCCTCCCCAGCACAAGGACCAGGTGACAGCACAGAACCACTCTGCCAGTTGCACAGAGTCTGAAGATGTATGTCATGGACCATGAGGCTCCCCCCGCCTGCTCCCCACTCACTCCCTCAGCCTCCCCGCCCTCCTCCCTCTCCGCGCTGCTTGGGAGCATGGCCTGCTTTCTCCTGACCTCAGGCTTTGGCTCTGCTTCCTGGCTGCTGTTCCTGTCTCTTCTCCGCAGTCCACTGATCCCACTAATGGCCCTCTGGGTAACACCCCTGCTGGCCTGACCCAGCTCTCCTCTAGAAGCCATAAGTCAGTCCTCTCAGCAGACACTGTCTTCGCACCTGCTTGGTGCAGGATGCCGGGGACACAGAAAGGACAGGATGCGGTCTGTGCCCTCAATGAGGTGGAAAAGGCAGAACCAGAAACAACTGATAGCCAGCGAAGTTTTGTGGGAGCTGTAACAGATGAGAAGATTCTGTACAGGGAACCAGGGGGTGAGGGGCAGGAGGCGGAAGTGAAGCAGATTCCCTGGGCAGACTCTGTTGGAGGGGTGCTCGCTGTTGGTGGGTAGAGGCAGGGAAGGGCATTCTAGGCAGTGAACCGCAAGAGCCATCACAGAGAAGTGTGAAATATGCTTGACGAATCTCAAGTAGCTCTGAGTTGCTGGGGTGTAGAAGGGATCTAGTGGGGCTGAAGTCATGGCGACCCTTGAATGCCACGCAATGGAGTGTGCAGCAGGGGAGTGAATGAGGGTTTTAAGCAGGGGAGGGACATGGTCAGAGCTGTGCTTTAGCAAAATACAACCATGCTGATCAGTCTCCCATTAACTTCCGTCCACTGGCATCCCGTGTGTTTTGTGCTGCCCGATAATCCATTCCATCCAAATTCCCACTCTCCTAGATGCCCGTGTCACATCTTCTCTCTCTCGTGGCTCAGACACCTCCTCCCCATCCTCCTTCTCAGCTGACGACCTTCCTTCCTATTTACCGAGGAAGCCAAGCAACCAGAAGAGATGTCCCATGCCTACCCATCACCTCATTCCAACCTGTGTGCTCTGTCATTCCCCTGTTGCTACGAGGGAACTCTCCAGCAATACCTGAGTCCCGTTCCTCCCCTTGTGCATTGAACCCCTTCTGCTCTCCCCCACACGAGGACATTGCCCCATGAAATGGCCCCCACCTTCTGGGTCATTGTCATTGTCATGTAAATTTCCACCTTTCCTGAAAGTGACTTATCATCATCATCATCATCATTTTGACCGGACACCCCTCTCCAGCTACTGGCCCACGTCTCTGATCATTTCCACGGGAAAATTCCATAAAAGATCGGTGAACTGTTCTCCACCCACATTCAACGTAAAGAACTGTATCGATTAAACAGAGAATCAAACCGAACAAGGAACAAGCGGTTGTAAAACTGACCGTGGAGATTTGAAAAAGAACCAAATAGAAGTTCTAGGAAAGGAAAACATATGAAGCAGAATTGTCAACATCAACAGCTGGATTAAACAGCAGATGACGACAGGGCTGAAAAGATCATTGGGGAAAATGGAAGCTATATCTGAGGGAACTACCAAGAACACAGCACAGAGGGATAATGTTATAAACTATGAAATAAAGAGTAAAGGCACGGGGGCAGAGACAGGGTGTAAATACACATCTCACTGGAGTTCAGTGCGGGGGGCTGAAAAATGCTTCCCCAGCCCTCCCAAAGAGATTTCCACGTCCTGATGCCTGGAACCTGTGAATGTTACCATATATGACAAAAAGGGGTCTTTGCAGATGTAATTGAGTTAAGGGTCCTAGGTAGGATGGGGAGATTAGCCTGGATTAACCAGGGTCCCTAAATGCAACCATATGTGTCTGTCCTTCTAAGAGGGAGGCAGGGGAGATTTGACAACATACAGAAGAGAAGCCAATATGAAGACAAAGAAGAGAGAGGCTTGAAGATGCTCTATGCTGGAGCCTGGAGTATGCTGCTATAAGCCCAGGGGTGCCTCCACCACGAGCTGGAAGAGACAGGAGTGGATTCCCCCCCCCCCCCAGAGCCTCCAGAGCAAAGCATGACCCTGCTAACACCTAAATATCAGCCTAAATATACTGATTTAGGAATTTGGGCCCCCAGAACTGTGAAAGAATGAATTTTTACTGTTTTGAGCCACCAAGTTTGTGGTACTTTGTTATATAGTAGCCACAAGAAATGTGTACAGTGGGAGAAAAGTAATAATCAAAAGGATAATGGCTACGAATTTTTCAAAACAGATGAAAGATGTGAATTGTCCTATTCAAAAATCACAGTAAATCTCAAGCAAGATAAAAGTTCAAATCCACATCCACATAGAACATAATGAACCTTCAGGAGAGCCCGATCAAAGAGAAAATACAGTCAGAGAAAAAGAGATTTACCAATCAAAAAAACCCCAAAAAACAAAACAAGTGTTTGGAGACAGCTGACCTTTCAATTGTAACAACTGTAGCCAGAGACCAAGGGAAAATAACCATCAATTAGAATTGTATACCCAGCCAAACTATCTTCCAAGAACAAGGACAAAACTTGAAAACAAGCAATATTGGGTGTGTTGACCACCGATAAAGCTTCAACAAAGACACTTTTAAAGATGTGTCCCAGGGGGAGCCTGGATGGCTCAGTCGGTTAAGTGTCCAACTTCAGCTCAGGTCATGATCTCACAGTTTGTGAATTCGAGCCCTGCATCAGGCTCTGTGCTGACAGCTCGGAGCCTGGAGCTTGCTTCTGATTCTGTGTCTCCCTCTCTCTCTGCCCCTTCCCCGCTCACTTTCCTTCTCTCAAAAAATAAATAAACGTTAAAAAAAAATGTTTAAAGATGTGTCTCAGGAAGAAGGAAAATGATCTCAAATGTAAGGTCCAAAATGCAAGAAAGAAAAATGAGAATAAAAGAGACAACCACGCAGGTAAATGTGAATAAATATTAACTATATGAAATACAATTTCCGCACAAATTCATTTTCACTCAGTATGGTTCCAGATGAAATCCCCAAAAGGTGTTAATGAAATATGACAATCTCTTTCTATACTTTATAAGGAAGAGCAAAAGGAGTCGAGACATTCCTGAGGAATTACAAGGAGTAGACTTTGGCCTACCAGATATCAATACGCACGATAGCAAATGATCATTAAGATCACTTTTGTTTCAAAGCGTTAGTAATTGGAGTTGCATGGGTTTGGCTCACGATAGACCAGTGCATCCAACTAGAGAGCCTACAAGCAGACTCAAGCATAAACAGAAATGTGATCTAGATAATGCAGAAAAGGAAGTATTCAATAGACAAAGCCAGGATGGCTGCTTGTCCACATGGAAAAAAAACTGAAACTGGATCCTGTTTATACAAAATCAATTTCAGGTGGACCAAAAGACCTAAATGTGCAAGATGAAACTCTCAAAAGAAAATATAAGACATGATCTCTAAGACCTCAGGGGAGGGAGAGGTCTCTTTAAAAAGGATACAAAAAGCACAGACCAGAAGGGATAACGTTGATACACTCTAATATGTTAAGAATAAGAGCTTCTGGAACACCTGGATGGCTCAGTTGTTTGAGCATCCAACTCTTGATTTTGGCTTGCGTCATGATCCCAGGGTCATGGGATCAAGCTCTGCGTTGGGCTCCACAATGGGTGTGGAGCTTGCTTAAGACTCTCTCTCTCTCTCTCTCTCTCTCTCTCTCTCTCAAAAAAAAAAAAAAAAGTGAAAAGACAAGCCACAGATTGGGAAATGACACTTGGAATGCACATAATTTACAAAAGATTAGGATCCTAATATATAAAGAGCTCCTAAGGGATCAATAAGAAAAAGACAACAGGGGTGCCTGGGTGGCTGTCGGTTGAGCAGCTGACTTCAGCTCAGGTCATGATCTCACAACTTGTGAGTTCGAGCTCCACATCAGGCTCTGTGCTGACAGCTCAGAGCCTGGATCCCCCAGATTGGCACAAGTGTTAAAATCTGACAACACCAAGTGTTGTTAGAGCCGTGGAACAACGCAAGCTCTTATACACTGCTGTAAGAGCGTAGATTCGTATAACCATTTTGGAAAGCAACTTGGCATCATCGGGTCAAGTTCAGAGGCACACACCTTACTACCCAGCACTTCTCTTCCTGTGTGCCTCACCTGGAAACTCTTCATCTCATCAGGAGATGTAATAAATGTGGATGGCAGCAACCCTATGTCCATAAACAGGAGAACGGATTGATGACTTGTGGTTTATTCATATAATACGGTGCGTTATGGCAGCCAAAATGAATGCACTATGGCTACACTCAACAACACGGATGAATGTCACAAACAAAATATGCAACAAACACACACTTGCTGTAGGAAAATGCACCCCGATGCTATTTCTCCAAAGGTCAAAGGCACGCAAAGCTAGACAATATATTGTTCAAGACTGCACCCAACTGTGAGAAAAATATAAAGAAAAGGGTAAAGGGATGAAAAATACAAAATCCAGGGTAGTTATTGCCCCCAGATGGAAGGGAGAGGGAGAGCTGAGGAGGCACATGGGGAAGCCTCAGGATTTATCAGCTCTCCCAACTTGGAGGTAGGTACGTGAGTTTATTCATATTATCTTCATCATTACTATTAATACCCTGCATGCAAGGTGTATTTTGCGTGGGTGAAATGGTCTTAATTTCTGTTTTTATTTTTAAGATTTTATTTTTCAGAAATCTCCTACACCCAGCGTGGGGCTCGAACCTGCAACCCTGAGATCAAGAGTCTCACGCTCCACCGACTGAGGCAGTCAGGCGCCCCTGAAATGTTCTTAATTTCAAAGCGGAAATGCACACCTAGGCACACATACGCTGGCAGCCATGAGGGTGGTGTGGACTCCGGACTCCAAAGGACAGGGAGACCCACTGTGAGGCTGTTACCTGCCTGGGGTCTTGTGAATACAAACTGGAATCACCAATGTTACGGTGTTTAAAATAATAAGCTCCATACGAATCTTTGTTCTTATGGCGATGATGAGGGTGTGGCGGGGGTGATGGTAGGGGGTATAGAGGGAAAAGAAATATATTTGAAAGATCTTTGCCACTTAGAGTGACTGCAAATGAGCGGGAGAGTCAGGAGTCGACAGTGATGTTGTGATTTCATCGCACTTAGGAATACACTTTACATTTGCAGAAAACCAAGCAGGGACCAGCAGAGAAGAAGCAGTTGGGGGCAGCAGGGGTGATGGGTGTTCTGGATGCATGTTTGGGTCGTGTGGATGGTTTGGGGTTGTTTCTTTTGTTTTATTGAGGTGTAATTGACATATAGCATTGTGTTAATTTCAGGTATACAACATAACGATTCGATATTTGTATAGACTGCAAAATGGTCATGGGAACGGTTACTTTTCTCAACGTGTCACATGCACTAGACCGAAGAAAGGTAGATGGGGAGCTTGTATGAAGGGTGGAGAATCGAGGATTTGCTGGAGAAGCTGTCCCCAAGCTGGTCCTGGCAGCCACATGCGGAATCCTCTGCCACCTCAGCCCTCTGGCAAACTCTGGAGAGTTACTGGTCACGTCTTGGGCCCACCACAGAAGCCTTCTATCACATGACCTTGTCCTTACCTCTTAACAATGTCCGGCATCTCGTCTGGGGAGGCATACATGCTTTGTGGGGTGGCAACACTTGGAGACACTCTGGGTTTGTGGGCCTCGAGGGAACTTGACTCCTGACCCGGGTCCTCTGAGGGCAGAGTCTTTGGAGATCCACCCAGGGGCTTTGGCACTCACAGCCAGGTGTCCAGGTTAACCTTGACACAGTTTCCATGATTTTTCTTCTTGTCAATGGAACCTCACATCCGTTCTGGGAGGGGCTTCAGAGGTCACCAGGGTGGCTCTGCCTCTGAAGATCAACCTGGACAGACTGACAACTCCTCCGTCTCCTGAGAACTTTTCTCCCTTTGGACAAGAAGCTCCTCTTGAGGGATGTCTGGGTGGCTCAGTCGGTTAAGCATCTGACATCAGCTCAAGTCATGATCTCACAGTTCGTGGGTTTGAACCCCGTGTCGGGCTCTGGGCTGACAGCTTGGAGCCTGGAACCTGTTTTAGATTCTGTGTCTCCCTCTCCCTCTGTCTCTCCCCTGCTCGCACTCTGTCTCTGTCTTTCAAAAATGAATACATGTTAAAAAATTTTTAATTAAAAATAAATTAAAAAAAAAAAAAGGTCCTCTAGAAAAACCTTGAGGCAAAGGGGACATGTTGCCCTATTCAGTCTGCAATGGCTTCCCTTTCATGGAAGGCAACTGGGCATTGCATTCCAAGAGCTTCTGGGGGTGCCTGGCTAGCTCAGTTGGTAGACCATGCGACTCTTGATCTCAGGGTTGTAAGTTCGAGCCCCCTGTTGATCCAGAAAGCTTACTTAGAAAAAAAAAAAAAAGACCTACAAATTACCATAACCCACATAGTTTCCTAACAAAATTCTCCTAAATAATATAATAAAGGAAAATCAGAAATATGCTGTGTCAACCACAAAGGATTTAAATATGTAATGGTAAAACCCAGCAGCATAGGACATTGCATAAAAATTTTAAAAATTAAAAAAAACTTGGCTTGGGAGATTATTTAATGACATGGAAAGATGTTCACAATGCAATACGAAGTGAAAGAAAAGCAGGTCATAAAATAGACTGTTTAATAGAGTCATATTTTTATGTCGTAAGCATGGGAAAATGCAGGAAAGATCTAGACACAAAGACCTTAATAATGGTTCTTTGGGATGTAACATTACGGGTATTTTTCTTCCTTTCATGTTGCAAGGCTGCATTTTCAGAGGGTTTGCAATGAATAGATGTTTCAGTTTGAACTTTTTAATTACACCAGTAATGCAAGAGAACGGACTCACGGTGAGGTATTCAAGCGAGATGCCTAAGGCCAGCATCATCTTTAAGCCCTGCCCCAGTGCCCGTGCCCCACCCCCCACGACCCCTCCCACCCCTCCACCACCCCCACCCCCTCAGTGACCACTGTTAGGAGTCTCATGTCATTCCTGTGAATCCTTTTCCCGCGCATTCTGCACAGATATGTGTCGACATTTAGAAATATGCAGCATTCTCTAGGTTTTTTTCTCTTTTTTTTCCATAATTGGTGTCCTAACGTGTGTACTGTATGGATATATAACTTGCTTTTTCACTTACCCAGTGGCCTGGGAGATCTTTCCGTAAAGACATCTACTTCAATAATTTTAACTGTTACGTGGTTTCTACAGTACAGATGGACCGCAGTTTGTCTACCTATCCACAACCGATGAATATTCACCGTTGCTGATGAACGCAAACATCAGTGCAGTGAAAATCCCCGTCTACGCTTACACATGTGCAGGTACATACCCATTTCTTAGGAGGAGAGTCTAAGAAGTCAAATCTATGGTCATGTATACTTTAAATTTAAATAGGGCACCTGGGTGGCTCAGTCAGTTGAGTGTCCGACTCTTGATTTCAGCTCAGGTCATGATCCCAGGGTCGTGGATTGAACCCTACACTGGGCTTTGCACTGAGCGTGGAGCCTGCTTGAGATTCTCTCTCTCTCTCTCTCTCTCTCTCTCTCTCTCTCTCTCTCTCCCCTTTCTGCTTCTTTCCCCCACTCGTGCTCACTCGCTCTCTAAAATAAAAAACAAAAAGATAACCTTGAAATACCCTCCAAAAATAAGATCTGCCTGTTGGTTTTCCCACTAATGGTATTCGAGATACCTGTTTCTCCAAGTCCTCGCCAACACGTGACATCATCAATGTTTTTACTTTTTTGTGTATTACTTCAAGGATAAGGAAGAAAACAGGGCTATCAAAGCTTGCCCCATTTAACCCCTCCCCCTTGACTGGGACTATAACACCATCCAAGGGGTCCACCAGGCTTTCTTGCCCACCTCAAACCCCCAGGAACACAGTGTTGCACCCAGTGCCCTGGGTGGCCGTTGTCATGCGTCATTGCCACATCTGAAGGTGGGGCCAGGAAGGCCGGTGGGGGTGTAGATAGGGGGAAAGTTCCAGAAGTGTAGGAATCCTCTTCCATCACCAGACGCTGTTCCAGCACGATCCACTTCGACCTCCAAAATAAATGTCAGATCTGTCCGCCTCGCCTGCCACCATCGCCACTGCCCCGGACCCAGCCATCCTCATCCAACATGTGAACCCCGAAGTGGTCGGCCGTTGTCCCCCGTTTCGATCCTCCGGTTCTCCCCCCACCAGCTAGAGAAGTCTTTCTTGCCGCGTAATTCAGACCACAGGACTCCCAAGCTCAGAAGAGTCTTGGAGCTTCCTGCTGGGTTGGGAACCACGTCGCAGCCCCTTCCCCGGCCGCAGAGCCCTGTGCCATCTGACTCCGCCCACTCCATGACGGCATCTCCTCTGGGGTCCCCCTTGCTCACTGCAGCCCAGGCAGCCTGGCTCCCATCTACTCTGCATAGACACGCACACGCCCCCAGCTCTTCCATGCCTCAGGGACCGTGCCTGTGTTGTGCCCTTGGCTCAGAACCTCCTTCCTTCTCCTTCTTCCTATGCTCATCTTTTAGGTCTTGGCTTCCACATCACCCAAACTAAGATGGGTCTTCCCATCTTGTTCTAACGTTCCAGCCTTTGCCTCCAGAGCTTCTGTCTCAGTGGAAACTCGGAAGCCGATCTGTGTGGCTGTGTTGGGCCACTTCGGGTCCATCTTCCCACCAGCCTGAGAGCCCATGAAGGCAGAGACTTCTTCCCTGTATCTCCAGCACCAAACAGGGTGCCTGGCATATGCTAGATGCTCAGGGAGGAATGAATAAGTGAGTGAGTGAATGAATGAATGAATGAACGGGACACCCCTGGAAAGGTGGAGGAGAGACCCTGGGTAGCAGGGAGGAGGAATGGGGGAGAAGTTAGGAGGTACAGAACATGGAAGGAGGCTCCAGGGAAGCCTTGGTCGGGAAGGAGCCCTGGGAGGCAGTGGAGGCCCAGAGATAGCTGAGGAAGGGCATCTGATGTCACTTTCCCATTGTTTGCTGTTCTGTGACGCCATTCTCTCCGCGACCCCAAATCTCAGTAAAAGCCCGTGCTGCTCAGGTGGGTGACACCTTGAGAAGGAGTTAAAGGAAAATGAGCTGCTCTTGAGTCCACATGGGGGTGGAGAGGACAAGGGCAGGGGGTGACTCAGACCCCGCCCTTCCCCAAGAATCCTTGGTGATTTGGGCCAGGTGGGGACACCACAGGTCCTCATGGCGGGGACTCACTGACAGGGAGAGTGGCCACATGGCTAGAGAAATCCGGTGATTCCATTTTTCTAGTAGATTCACCGTCTACAACTTCCGAGGAAAAGAGGATTAGAAAAAAAAAATCAGAAAGGACAAAATAAAGGAAGCTGACTCCTTTTGGCGGGAGAGGTAGGCAGGCAGAGGAACGCGTCTGAGCTTTGGACTCAGCAAAGTTTGGGGTTCAAGCACCGGGTATCCTCGGCATCTCCGTTTCCTCATATGCAAAGCGGGCACCATAGTCATTGTCTACATCCAGATGTGGACGGATTGCAAGACATAACAAATCTCTAAAGCACTTGGCACTAGCTGCTGTCCTCACCAGCAGGGCCCTTGTGTGTGGTGCGGGTGGAGGGTTGGTTTCCCGGACTCGGGACTCAGGACCCGAGCCGTCGTATAGGACTCTAACCTCTGGGCCCTGCACTTGATTAACACTCTGCTTTCATACCACCATCTTGATATTCTTTTTTTTTTTTATGTTTATTTGTTTTTGAGAGAGAGACAGAGTGCAAACGGGGAAGGGGCAGAGAGAGAGGGGGGGAGACACGGAATCTGAAGCAGGCTCCAGGCTCCGAGCTGTCAGCACAGAGCCCGGCACGGGGCTTGAACTCACGAGCTGCGAGATCATGACCTGAGCCGAAGTCGGACGCTCAACCAACTGAGCCACCCGGGCGCCCCCTTGAAATTCTTAATCTTGGAACAAGGGATCCTGCATTTTCACAGTGCAGTGGGCTCCACAAATTAAATTATGTGGCCATGGTGTGTGTGTGTATGTGACAGAGAGAGAGAGAGAGAAGGAGAACACAATGGAGAATGGAAGAGAAGGATGCTGCTGTGGGTGCTCAGCGAAGAGGTGAAGAGACGTTCTCATCAACGAAGCAATGTTAACTGATGACAGAGACACCCAGCCAGTTCCCACGCCATGGTCCCGAGCCAACCCCACACACCAAAGAGCTAAGACTTCACCTAACAATAGCCCCTCTCAGTTCCAAACATCAACAATCAAAACAACCCCTCCTAGCCTTGGGGCTGTCACCCAAACACCCCCACGCTCACAGGCCAAGGCCCAACACCCAGTAGCGCCAGGTGTGGGCTCCCTCTGGATTTTCCCAAGGACTCAACCAGCCCCGGCGGCTGCTGGTGGTTTCCACCCAAGAGGCACGCCATCTGCCCGCTCCCACAAGCACTTGCCCCCACGCCATCCTGTGCGCACCCTAAATGATGCGTTTACTACCCTGTCCTCCCTAGGCCGGATGGGGAGCCTCTTGAGGGCAGGAGCTGGGTCAGTCTCATCTCTGTGCCCCAAGCCCGGGTGCAGTGCTTAGAACACGGAGGTGTTCAATCGGTGCACGCTGTTTGCTGATGCATTTATGCCCTCATTCCAAACACACTGATCATCCAGTGGCAGGGATGGTCACAGACAAGATTAACATAAAATAAAGGAACACTCCTTACAGTCTAAGCAAGAGCAAGAATTTGAGCCTCAGCATATTTGGACTCCCACGACCTTTGTGCTGTTTTCCTGGTTGGTGCACAATGACCTGCTCAGAACAGGGCAGGTGTAAGGTGCAATGGAGAGGCCCTGACAGAGTCAGGAGACCTGGATTCTGCTCCCGCTCAGCTCAGTGCCCTTGGAGCGCCACTCCCCACCCTGGACGTCACTTCCCCCTCAGTCTGGCAAACAAATTGCATCAGGGCTGTGCTATTCAATATGGTAACCCCTCGCTTAAAAGGTGGTTAGTGAGATTGAGGCAGTGAATTTGAAATTGTATTTGTTTTTAATTAATCTGAATTTAAAAAACGGATATACAGGTCTTTAATTATTGGAGAATTCTCAAGGACACCTTTTCCATTGTAAATTTGATAAAACCTAAACACAGATCAAGTATTTCTGGGGAAAATTTCGCTTTGGGGCTAAGATGTTCTGTAAGGGGAGGGGCCTGGCTGGCTCAGTTGGTAGAGCGTGCAACTTCCGTTCTTGGGGGTTGTGAGTTCAAGCCCCACATAGGCTGTAGAGGTTAGTCAAAATTTTTTTTCATTTTAATTTTAAAAAATGTTCTGTAAGTACAAAATACAGATTTTGAAGACTTAACATGAAAAAATAATGTAAAATATTAATGCTTTTTTATATTGGTCACCTTTCAGTATGACGCTTTAGACTTTATAGGTTAAATAAAATATATTATTAAAATTAACTTCGCCTGTTTCTTTTTTTAAAGTTGTTTGTAATGTGGGTACTAGAAAAAAAATTTTTTTTTAATTTTTTTTAACGTTTATTTTTGAGACAGAGAGAGACAGAGCATGAATCGGGGGAGGGTCAGAGAGAGAGGGAGACACAGAATCTGAAACAGGCTCCAGGCTCTGAGCCATCAGCCCAGAGCCCGATGCAGGGCTGGAACTCACGGACCGCGAGATCATGACCTGAGCCGAAGTTGGACGCTTAACCGACTGAGCCACCCAGGTGCCCCAGGGTACTAGAAAATTTAAAGATACATTTGTGGCTCACATTCTACCTCTATTGGACAGCACTGGAATGGGGACTCTCTTTAGGTATTCCCTAAGGAATTTCACCCCGCCCCTTAAAAAATTTTTTTTAATGTTTATTTATTTTTGAGACAGAGTGTGAGCTGGGGAAGGGATGGAGAGAGGGACCCACAGAATCCAAAGCAGGCTCCAGGCTCTGAGCTGTCAGCACAGAGCCTCCCCTCCCCCCCCCCCCACCTTTTTAAATATTCTGATATTCTTGGGGCGCCTGGGTGGCTCCGCCGGTTGAGCCTCCGACTTCCGCTCAGGTCATGATCTCACGGTTGGTGGGTTTGAGCCCCTGCATCTGGCTCTGTGCTGACAGCTCAGAGCCTGGAGCCTGCTTCAGATTCTGTGTCTCCCTCTCTCTCTGCCCCTCCCCCACTCGCGTTCTGTCTCCCTCTGTCTCAAAAATAAATAAACATTAAAAAAATTTTTTTTAATATCCTGATATTCTACAAGTCTATGTCCGTCTAACGCTCGGTTATCATTAAATTCTGCCGGTTAGCTTGTCTGGCATTAGCACCTCCCCCAGCCCGCTGTGGAGTGAGCACTTTGATTATCCAATGGGAATTTACCTCCGGTGGACCCATCTTCACACCAGCTGGGGATGGTCATATGACCCAGACCTGACCAATCAGAAGAGTGCCTTCCCTTTGCCCACAGTGATTGGGTCAGGGATGACACATGACCACCAGGCAGAACCAATGAGACTTCCCCGGTTGGAAGGATCAGAAATGAATCCCGCCTTCCCGCTGAGATCAGGGAGCAGGAGGAAAGCCTAGATCTTGAGGCTCTGAGAGCGCAGACTGCCTGGCAAGGGAGCCAACACAGACAGAAGGGGAACTAGGAGTGAAGAGAGAGTCCAAGTCTTGTATCTAAAGCGAGCATCTATTGTTTAAGCCAACTAGAATTGAAACTCTGTCCCCTGAACCCTGAGCGACACATGGACCCTTAGCCCCTTAACCCAGACCAGGTGATCATGTTCCGAACCCCAGGCTGCCCTCAGCCTCTCTCCCTGCCTTCCCATTCACCCCAGCCTCATCTCTCCGGGCCACTCTCTTACCCTCCCCTCGTCTGGAACAACTTGTAGCGACATGAGCCAGCCCCACTTGACCTCTGGTGTTTCCACGTGCTCTTCCCGATGCCTGGAAAACCCTTTCACTCTCCGCCCCCACCCTGCCCCCTGCCTCACAGGACCTGGCAAACTCCTCCTCTTTCAAGTCTCAACTGCTCTTATCAAGGCCACCAGTGACCCCTGTGTTGCCAAACCCAATGGTCAGTTCCCTGTCCAGCTGTTATGTAAACTTCTTGACAACATTTAACACAACTGACTGTTCTCACCTTCTTGAAACCTTTCTCCTTCTTTTGGCTTCCATGGTACCTGTCCTCCTCCTCCTATCTCATTAGCCACCCCTTCCTAATTTCTTGATTCATTTGTGTATTCTTCCACGTGTTCCTTCAACAAATATTTACCAAGAGCCTACTACTTGCTAAAGTCCTATTCTAGACACCAGGCAGTCAACAGAACAAAGCCCTGCTCTGTGGAGTTTACATTCTAGGGCATTCTTTATTGAATCTCCACCTCTGCTCAGCCTCTCAATGTTAGCATGTGCCAAGGCTCACCTGGGAGCCTCTTGTCTTTTCCATCTTATCCAGCAAATTCCATCCACGCGTCGATGACTCCCGTATGTCTATCCTGAACCCTGGCTGTTTCCCCTGAACTCAGCCTCATGGTTCCAAATGCCCTATTTGATTTAACCACTTGGATATCCACAGGCTGTCTCAAGCTTAACATGTTGAAAACAAAAAGTATTTATTCCCCCTCTCTTAGCCTAAACCTGTTTCTCTGCCTGCCCTTCTCCATCTCAGCCAATGGAACCAGCATCCACCCAGTTGTTCAGGCCAAAAACCCGAGAGTCATCCTGATTCCTATCTTTTCGTCTTGCCCCACATCCAATCTATCAGCAGGTTCCATCAGCGCTACCTCCAAAATGTATTCTGGAACTGTCCACTTTTCTCCATTGCCCCTCCTGCCACCCTCGTCCAGGCCACTGCCATTCATTCCTGGACCACTGTGATGACCTTTTAACTGGCTTACCCACTTTCACTCATGCCCCTCCTCACTCTCTATTCCCCATACCATAGCTAGAGTGATCTTGAAAAATGTAACTCAGAACATGTTACTCCTCTCCTTAAAACCCTCCAGTAAACAGCATGGGAGAAGAGATTTGCGACATTTAGAAAAGACAATGGTTTAGTGACTCCAATATATAAGCAGCTTCCACCAATCAATTGGAAGGAGGCGGCCTTGTGGGAAAATGGCAAGGGATGTGAACAGACAATTCACAAGAGAAGAAACTCCCAAGAGCCAGTAAATACAAAATCACATGTTCAACCTCACTAGTAATCATGGAAACGCAAATTAAAGCGAGTTGCCGTTTTACACCCAAAACATTGTCAAAATCTTAAAAGGCTGACACTATCAACTCCTGGCAATGACATAAAGAAATGGGGACTTCCGGACGCTGCTAGTGGGAATATAAATTAGCACCTGAACCTTAGAGAGCCGTCTGGCAACTTCCCGTAAGGCTGAAAACACGCACGCCCTTCAACCCACTGATCTTCCATTTCAGAGTCAGATGTAATCGTAAAACAGGATACAGCCCAAATGCCCATCAATGAGAATGGATAAGTATACTCACCACGTAATTCTATATAGCAGTCGAAAATTAATTAATTCAACAGCTCTCAAGCGTTGTCAACTAGAAAAAGGCGGCTGTGAACAGAAATGCACACACAGCTTCCATTTGCACACACTTAAAATTCAGAAACATGGCTTCCCATCACCCTGACGGCAATATCCTAATTCCTACCCTGGGCCACAAGACCTGTGTGACATGGACCTTGCACGGTAACCTCACCCGTCTCATGCCACACTCACTAAGTTCCAGCTACACTAGCTTTCTTTCACGCATTCCTCAAGCCCTGTATTTTCATGGCCACCTCAGGACTTTTCCATTAACCGTTCCCTCTGCCTGGCACTTCCCCTGAAGCAGGCTCATCGTCCCCTCCACACATCCCTGTGTTCACCGATTTGTGTGCTTGTTAATTTTTGTTGTTGTCGTTGTTGTGTCTCTCCCCACTAGACTGTAAGTGCCGGGAGAGGAGGAACCTTGCCTTTTTCTTCGGTTGCATATCACCAATGGATGACATTTCACAGGCTCGGGAAGTCTTTGTTGAATGAGTAGGTGAGACTTCCTCCGGGCAGTCTCTCCTGAATTCCTAGACCAAGGAGCATCCCTCAACTCTACATTTCTACAGCCCCCGGCTTGGCTGTCTCAGCAATTTCCCCGCTATGATTGAGGAACTCTCTTGACCTGAGGCTCTTGAATGGATGTCAGGGGAATCCGGAAACATGCTAAAATTGTAGGCAAAATTTCATGTGCGTGTGCTTATTACATTTCCTGGGAAGAAGTTTATTTTCATCAGGTTCTTAAAGGGGTTATGCCACAAACACACAAAAGAGTTGTTAAGGGGCAACTGGCTGGCTCAATCAGAAGAGCACGTGACGCTTGATCTCGGGGTGGTGGGTTCGAGCCCCAGGTCGGATGTTGAGCTTACTTAAAATTTAAAAAAAAAAAAAAAAAGACTCATCATAACACTGCTGTTTTAGCTGGGATATAATTTGACCAGGTCCTCCAGGTTGTGGGCTGCTTGAGGGCAAGTCCGCCATTGTTCCCCCAAACGCTAGTGCAGGAATCTCAGTGAGATCTGGAATGAATACATAAGTGAACGAATGCATGCTTTTGGAGCCCAGGTACCAGGCCCATATTCACGCTCAGACCCTTTGGCAGCCTGAGGCATCGGGAACCGGAACAGACTGGAACAGAGAACAGAACACTGGCCTCAGAGCCAGGAAGGCTAAGCGCCCAGGTGGGCAGGACCCTAGATGGGACTCTCCTCTGGCTCATCTTGAGCCCAGCAATTCTCACCCGTTACAGGTTTTTGATCCAGGCCCAGTGCTGGCTGCGCCCTCCTCCCAGCTCCTCCCACACCAGAAGGGGAGCCAGCTTTGGTACTAGGGGTGTTGCAGCTGAGATCAATGCAATCTTCAAGCTCAGGCAGCCCCATGGAAACCCCACAACAAGGCACCAAAACAGAGACCAAACCCTTCCTGGAAACTCAAGGGGCAAGGAGGGGTGCCTCCTTCACCGGTACCTTAGGAATCTAGAAATTCCAGCAGGGCCAACTGGGAGACAGGTGTGGGACACTCATTCCATATAAAGAAACCCCAAGCTCCCAGATAAATCCTTATTTGCCATGTGGCCAGAGTCTTTCTCCAAGGCCATCCAGGGGCACATGCTTCCCTGAGAAGTTCCTGAATGAAGTCCTCAGGTACCATGGGGAATATTTAATAATACTACTGGCTACGATTGATTGAGGTCTACCACGTGCCAGGCCTTGGACTACATGATCTACATGTTTAAAAATGTAAACTTCACAATATCGCCATGAGTCCCATTAGACAGAAGAGAAAACTGAGGCAGGAAAGGCCAGGTGGCTCACCCAAGGCCCCTTGGCCAGCAAGTGGCAGAGCTGAAATTCGAACTGATCACCTGATTCCTACGACCTTAACCTCCACCCTAGAGCTGCCATTTTGGTCACCCAGGACAACACCTGATTACCTTCAGGCCTCATAGCAACCTTGGCAGGGAAATTGCCATCACTTTCTCCCATTTTACAGATGAGCCACCAGAGATTCTGAGAGGCTAAGCAACCTGCCCAAGATCACTCAGCGAGGCGAGTAATGGCAGAGACCCGTACCTGTCTGACTCCAACATGGTCACTCTTAATCCCAGCCCGGAATGGTTTTCCCCACGAGGGCTGGGCTGGTATGGTCCCCCCCACCTCCCCATCCAGAGTGTAATGAAATCATTCTCTAGGTAGAATTGCCAAGACAAAAACCAGAGGCAAAAAACAATGGCTGGCAATGTATGAATGAATGAACAAATAAACTAACGAATGTTGAATGAATGAATGAATGAATGGACTTCTCCTGACTGCATTTTCCCCTGTCAGTAAGAGAGAGCCTTTAATTCCTGCTGGGGAGGCAGACCCAGGTGCCCATCAGACATTCTCCCCTGGGGGCAGGGGAACCCCTCTGTGGAGTGGTATAGGAGGAGGGGTTCCTGGAGAACTAACCCTGTTGTCTGCACCGTAATCACCAACCCTTAGTTCCCAGAACATGTCTGTACACATGTTCTCATGGATTTCTCCCCACAGCCACCAGGAGGGAGGCACCACTCTCCCTTGTCAGTTATAGGCTGACAAGCCTGCAGGACAGAGAGGGGATGTGAGTTGTCACACAGGAACAGGTGTCAGAGTGGGGGTCCCCTCTCCTCTGGCCTGTCCCTGTGGATCAAGATCTGGGTGTAAGCAGCCACGGGTCAGGGACGGGATTATGGGATTGCCAGAAGTCAGTCCCTGTCCCACAGCCAACAGGTCCAGGAGAAGCATCTGGGTCCTCATTTAGAGGAAAATGAAAGGGAAACAATCCCACTTCCAGGGGGTGTGCCCAGAGGTCCCAGTTAGACAGCATAACAGGCTCAGAGAACTTCAGAGAGGTGCATGGCAGACTCTCAGGTGAAGTCAGGCCAGAAACCAGGCAAACCAGGGCCACCACCCAGGGCTGACGAAACAGGTCCAAGCCCGGCCAGAGGTGGCCCCGGGAACCTGGGCAGAATTGGCAATGGGCCCCTGCCTGCCCTCTGCTCATCCCTCCTGGTAGGGCACATTGTCATCCTGGGTAATGGGCGAGGAGGGCAAAACGTCCCTGTGGCATGGGCACAGTGTGGTGCTGCCCAGTGCCCTCATGCCCACCCAGCCCAGCCTGGCCCAGCCCGGCCCTCACTAGACAGCCAAGCACGACAGCTCTCTCCCTCCGGCAGGAGAACAATTCAGCCCTTTCAGGCTGAGAGCCACCAGGCTGGCATCCCCTGCACCTGTTTCTCTCTGGCTCCTGCAAGTGAATCATTCAGATTAATGACCCTGGGAACAATGAATGAGGAGCAGGTCTGAGTTCTTGGGCAGATAGAAAGCTGGGTCCCAGGCACACCAGCACCACTGCTGCTGCTGATCAATGAGGTAAATGCTTCAGGGTCACAGAGCCACACAACAGTGTCACAGAATTGCTATTGACTGTGGCCATCAGAACTACAGAAGGTTAGTTCGGTTCACGGCATCGTGGATTACTCAAGAGCTATGGATTGTTCTAATCACAGAGCCACAAAAAGCCAACATCCCCATACCATCGGTTCTAAGCCTAGAATCACCAGCTAAAGGAATCACAGACTTCCAGGCAAACCATCAGTTGCCAGAACCCAGCTCTTTAGAGCAGGAAAAGGCCTTAGAGACCAACCTGAGGCTTCGTTTGCAGGTGGGGAAACTGAGTCAGCTGATCGAGGTCACGCAGCTAGGGCGAGGACCCAGACCTCGTCAGTGCCCATTCTTGCTCTATTTCCAGGGAAAAGTGGGCCAGAGCAGCAGCAGCATGAGTTCCTGGACACTCCAGGACTTGTCCCTTGGGGAATGGGCTGGCCTCACTCTGGGGGATCACGTGACACTGTCAGGGCACCTGTGGTCAAGCCCTTCCATTGTGTCAAGATCTGAAGGCTCTGTGAGCTCTAATGTCAGGATGATGTATTTGGCAAGTCTGGACAGGCTTGGATTCTTTTAACCAATTGCTTGGTCTCCTGCCTAATAAGGGAGAACTGTGCACCCTCATGATTTTACCTGGGAGTATGCCTACTGTTGATCACACAGAGGAGAGAGCCGGTCCTCCTGGGTGTCAGCTTGGGATACCCGTGACCTCATCAGGGTCACTTCAGTTCACTGCCACACAAGGAAACTCAGCCTTGCTTCCCAAGGGCCTATCATGTACTAGGCTCAGAGAAGCCACTAAGAGAGACCATGTGCTCACCTTCAAGGCCCCTATAGTCCATTGAGTCACATACGTAAGTGATTATAAGTCAAGGCAGAGTATGCTGGTAATAAACACAGATGAGATGGAAATTAAGAAAGGCTTTATGAGAGAGGGGTAGCATTTAAACGGAACCATTAGAGAGCTTTTCTTTATGTCAATTCTGGCTTCTGCTTCTGGTTGTGATAGAGTAATAAGGATTAAATTCATCTATCCACCACCAGCAACTAGATAACCAAACAAGATATATGAAACGACTATTTTCAAACAATCAAAAACAATTAAAAGGCCTGAAAGGGTATGATCCCTAAGAGAAGAGAAACAAATGAGGGGAGCCATTGATTGTCCTGGTGTCTGCATGGAGTCATATTCCAGACCATGGTCCCAGGAGAGGGATCCCAAGAAGACAATAGTAATCTTGCTGAATTGAGGATTTGGAGATTGGAGTTCAGGTACCCAGTTAGAAGCTGTGTGGCAAAGTGCTAGAAAAGAGGGAGCTGTGCCCAAAAAAGAGCTTCAGAAATCTGGATCTGACCTTCTAGAGTTGCTGCTGAGGACTAGGGTGAAGCTCCATGACACTGGGCAAAGAAAAACTGGAATGTTGCAAGCTGGACAATTCCCAGAGCTCACACAGGACAGGAGGCATTTGAGTTGCGACCAGCCAGTGTGGTAAGAAGTCATTGAAAACCTAGAACATTCAGTGGAGACTTTGTAGGTATCAGGCCTTAGCTGTAAGCTGAGCTATCCCTAGAGTGAGGGCTAGTCCAGACCAGTCATAGCAAAGCTTAAAAACAGGCTTCAAAGAGAGCAAGCTGATGTGTAAGTAACCTAGTTGCATGTTGCAACAAAACCTAGCATTCTTCAAAAGAAGACAATAAAATTGAAATCCTCAACCACATAACATCCATAATGTCCAGCATCTGGTCAGAAATTACTAGACATGCCAAGAAGCTGAAAAATGTGACCCACACCCAGAAGAAAAGTCAGTCAATAGAAACGGACCCAAAAGTGACAGAGATGATGATGAAGCTAGCATATAGAGATGGTCAAATAGTTATTATAACTATGTTGGAGTTGTTAAATAAAAACATGTGCATGATGAAGAGAGAAATGGAAGACATAAAAAAGAATCAAATGGAACTTCTAAAGATGAAAAATATAGTATCTAAAAATTTTTAAAGTCATTAGGTGAAGATAACAGCAGATTAGACACTGCAGAAGCACCGATCATTGACCTAGGAGATATAGCAATATTATCTATCTAAACTGAAGCACAAGGGGGAAAAATCCAAAAAAAAAAAAAAAAAATGAACAGAGCTTAGTGACCTGTGATATGACATCATGTAGTCTAATATGTGTAATTGAAAGGAGAGAGGAGAGAGAAAGAGGGAGTTGGAAAGAAACAGAAAATATGTTTGGAAAAATGATGTCTGCAAATTTTCTAAATTTGCTAAAAACTGTGGACCCACAGATCCAAGAATTTCAATAAATCCCAAACAGAATAAACATAAAAACCTCACACGTACATTGAATTAAATTGCTGAAAACCAGTGATAACAAGAAAATCTTAAAAGCAAAGAGAGAGGGGCGCCTGGGTGGCTCAACCAGTTAAGTGTCCGACTTTGGCTCAGGTCATGATCTCACAGTTTGTGGGTTTGAGCCCTGTGTCTGGCTCTGTGCTGACAGCTCAGAGCCTAGAGCCTGCTTCAGATTCCGTGTCTCCCTCTCTCTCTCTCTCTCTGCCCCTGCTCACACTCTATCTCTCAAAAATAAAAATAAACATTTAAAAAATGTTAATAAAAAATAATAGCAAAGAGAGAACAAACCATGTTACTTACAGAAGAACGATGATAAGAGTTAAAAGACTTCTCACCAAAAACTATGCAAGCCGAGAGACAATGGAACCTCTCTGAATTACTGACAGAAAAAACTATCAACCTAAAATTCTGGGTTTCCAGCAACAAGATCCTTTAAACAATGAAGGAGAAATAAAATCTTTTCCAGAAAAACAAAACCTGAGAGAATTGGTCACCAGCAGACCTTCACTGTCAGAAATAGTAATGGAAATTCTTCAAGGGAAAGGAAAATTATACTAGATGGAAACTTGAGGCTACACAAAGCAATGAACACGTGAATAAATATAAAGGTCTTTTTTTCCCTCAGTTGTCAATTTCGTTAAACGATAAAAAGAATATTAACACTGTTTGCTGAGGTTGACAATGTATAACAACAACAGTAGTGAAAGGACAGAACAGGGAATAGAAATGTACTGCTGTTATAAAAGCTTCTTACACGATCTATTGTCGTAGATTTGTATTATGTCAACTCAGCTAAGCTATTCTAGGACCTTTTTTCCCCCAGAATTCCTTTCCTTGTATAATTCCAATTAGTGTGGGTCACAAAAGACATTTTGTGCAACATTTGGGAGGTGGAATAGAGCAGCGGCCACTTGCCTTTTTTGGATTGTCCTTTAAGTTTCTCTGATCCCTAGACTAGCTGTGTGTTCAGCTTTATGATGAAAAGCCCCAGTTTCTCCTACAGGTCATTCACATCATTGAAGTTGGCACCTTGGAGGAGACAGAGAACATCCGGGTGCTGGTTTGTCCCTGCTCTGACCCATTCTTTCCCCACACTAAATCGATCTCCCCTTCCCAAGTTCCTTCCCTTCACTGTCAGTAGTATCCCAGCACCTGACACGAAGAAAATGGCCTTTTATAAGTTGTTTAGCCAGCTCCATATAATTATATAAGGTCAAATTCCTGTAATAACTCCCATGTTCTAGATCCTTCCCAGTGGCTCTATTTCTCTGATGGGACCCTAATAAATATGTGAAGTGGCAAAATATTATGCAAAAATGAGGTGATAGGGTAAGGTGCATTTAATTAACCCTAAAGTAGCCACTAAAAAACAGAACAAAGAGCGAAAATAAAAAGGAATAATAAAAAATAATTAATCCAAAAGAAGCCAGGCAAAGGAAAATTGAGGAACAAAGAAGTGATGGGACACACAGAGCGAGTAGTAAGATAGTAGATTCTTTTTACAGTTTATTTAATTTTATTCAGATGAGTATCCTCCATTATAATTTTTTTATTAAAATTTTTTAATGTTTATTTATTTTTGAGAGAGACAGAGCACAAGTTGGGGAGGGGAAGAGAGAGAGAAGGAGACACAGAATTGAAGCAGGCTCCAGGCTCCGAGCTGTCAGCCCAGAGCCCAATGCGAGGCTCGAACTCACAAGCTGTGAGATCATGACCTGAGCCGAAGTCCGGCGCTTAACCGAGTGAGCCACCCAGGAGTCCCTCCGTTATAATTTTTTAAATTGAGTTTTAAATTTTAACTCAGTATTGTTAAGATGCAGTGTTATATTAGTGCGGGTGTACAATATAGTCATTCAACAATTCTATACATTACTCAGTACTCATCACGACAAGTGCACTCCTTAATCACTGTCACCTATTTCACCCCTCCCCCCACACTCCTCTCTGGTAACCATCGGTTTGTATCTTTAATTATTTTTTTTTTTTTATTTCTCTCTCTTTTTTTCCTTTGCTTATTTGCTTTGTTTCTTTTTCTTTTATAAAAAAAATTTTTTTAACATTTATTTATTTTTGAGAGACAGAGAGAGGCAGAGCATGAGCAGGGGAGGGGGGCAGAGAGAGAGAGAGACAGAGAATCCGAAGGAGGCTCCAGGCTCTGAGCTGTTTGTTAGCACAGAGCCCGACGTGGGGCCCGTAACTCACAAACTGCAAGACCACGACCTGAGCCGAAGTCAGACGCTCAACCTACTGAGCCACTCAGGCACCCCTTTGTTTCTTAAATTCCACATATGAGTGAATTCCTATGGTTTTTGTCTTTCTCTGACTGACGTGTTTTGCTTAGCATTATGAGACAGTAGATTTAAACTACACCTTATTGATAATTACATTAAATGTAAATTGTCTAAACACTCCAGTTTACTTATTTTTTTAATTTTTTAATGTTTGTTTATTTTACGACAGAGAGAGAGAGACAGAGCACGAGCTGGGGAGGGGCAGAGAGAGAGGGAGACACAGAACCCGAAGCGGGCTCCAGGCTCCGAGATGTCAGCACAGAGCCCGACTCGGGGGTTGAACTCACGACCCGCGAGATCATGACCTGAGCCGAAGTCGGACGCTCAACCGACTGAGCCACCGAGGAGCCCCTGAACACTCCAATTTTTCAAAGGATTGAAATCACCCCTCTGATTCTAGAGGGGGGGAAAAAGTGGTAAGAGGAGGCAGCCATTTTTCTCAGCTGAAAGGTAGAGAAGAGAAAGTTTCTCTAGAATGCAAATGAATCAGCTGCTGCTGCTTACACGTGATGGCAATGGATTACTGCCGAGTGTCTTAAAACTTAACTCCTTTCGGGGCGCCTGGGTGGCTCGGTCGGTTAAGCGTCCGACTTCGGCTCAGGTCATGATCTCGCGGTCTGTGAGTTCAAGCCCCGCGTCGGGCTCTGTGCCGACGGCTCGGAGCCTGGAGCCTGTTTCCGATTCTGTGTCTCCCTCTCTCTGCCCCTCCCCCGTTCATGCTCTGTCTCAACAATAAATAAACGTTTAAAAAAAAAAACAAAAACTTAACTCCTTTCAAACTAGTCCGTGAGTCAGAAAGGGACATCCATGGGGCGTCTGGGTGGCTCAGTCGGTTAGGCATCCAACTTTGGCTCAGGTCATGATCTCGCTGTCCGTGGGTTTGAGCCCCGCGTCGGGCTCTGTGCTGATGGCTCAGAGCCTGGAGCCTGCTTCGGATTCTGTGTCTCCCTCTCTCTGTGCCCTCCCCTGCTTACACTCTGTCTCTCTCAAAAATAAATAAAAATATTTAAAAAAAAGAAAAGGGATGTCCAGGCCAGTAGAGCATATGTCATTGAATGTCTGGGCAACTTATCAAAGGCCGAGTGCCGGTAATAATGGCTCGAGTCGAGAAACAGGCCTGTGTAGAGCTAGTTGCCTAAGCTCCAGCGATAAATCCGTCTCCCACATTTCCTCTCCCGTGTCCCACAAGGCACACCAGTGCACCCAAAACCCAGCCAACGGAATAGTCCCAGCCCCTCCTCTTTTTCCCCCTTTCTCAAAACTGCCGCTTCTCCCGAGTTACCCATCTTAGGTAACAGCACCACTCAGCCAGAGGTCCCCTCTTATCCACGGTTGTGCCTTCCGAGGCTTCAGTTATCCACGATCAACTGCGGTCCAGAAGCAGGTGATCCTCCTTCTGATGTATTATCAGAAGGTCGGCGGTAGCCTAAAGCGAGGTCACGAGGCCGACAGCCCTGACCTCACTCCACCCCCTCACGAGGGCATTTTATCGTCTCCCATCATCCCAAGAAGGGTGAGTACAGTTCAATCAGATGTTTTCCAGGAGAGAGGCCGCATTCCCATAACTTTTATTACAGTATCTTGTTAAAATTGCTCTCTTGTATTAGCGTTGTTGCTAATCTCTTCCTCTGCCTAATTTACAAATTAAACGAACACCAGGATGCATGGAGAGGGAAGAAACATAGTATGGACAGGGCTCGGTTTCTGTCCCTGGGTTCAGGCATCCACTGGAGGCCTTGGAACATATCCCTCGTGGATAAGGAGGCGGGGGGAACCCCTGCCTCTTCGGTTCCCATGGTTCATCGGTCCCATGGTTAATCGGTCGCTGAGCCCTACAGAGTCTTTCTCTCTCACTGATCTCTCGAACACGTCTCTTCCCCTCTCCCCCCCACCCATGGAAAAATCCAAGTTCTCTCTCATTTCTTACCTTGTTCTCCAACATGCTCTAGCTTGCCCCAGGACCTCTGCCTTATTGTGCCTCCCATCTGTGCTATGCCCTGCACGCTAATGGAGTCTCAACTTGCTTCTTTTCCACGCAATAATTGGGGCACCTGGGTCCGACTTGATTTCGGCTCAGGTCATGATTTCACAGTTCAAGTTGGGCTCTCCGCTCACAGGGCAGAGCCTGCTTGGGATTCTTTCTCTCCCTCTCTCTGCCCCTCCCCCTCAAAAATAAATAAACTTTTGAGGCGCCTGGGTGGCTCAGTCGGTTGAGCATCTGACTTCGGCTCAACTCACGATCTCACAGTTTATGGGTTCGAGCCCCGTGTCGGGCTCTGTGCTGACAGCTCAGAGACTGGAGTCTGCTTCAGATTCTGTGCCTCCCTCTCTCTGCCCCTCCCCCCCCCCAATAAATAAACATTAAAAAAATTAAATAACATATAACTATTCTTCATTTCAATGACTGCCGGGACACCAGCACGTATAAATGTCATGATGTCTTTTAAAGGTAAATATCCACTGTCTTCCACTCACCCTCCTTTGATGCAACCCACAGTAGTGAACGGCAAGCTGGCAAGGGAAGGAAAGATGCCTTCCAGGAAATGCACGAGAAGAGCCATCAGTTTGAGGGAGCAAAGGTACCAGAATTCCTATTTTATAATGCATTCTTTATCTCGTGCTTTCTGTTTTCCTGTTGGGAAAACCGGACGGCCACATGCAGAAACATGATGAAAAACTTGAACGTGAGACCTGAAACCGTGAATCTCCTAGAAGAAAAAACAGGCGGCGAGCTCCTTCATATCCGTCTCGGCGATGCTATTTTTGGGTCCGATGCCAAAAGCAGAGGCAACCAAAGCAAAACTAAGCAAGTGGGCCTCCGTCAAACTAAAAAGCTTCTGCCCAGCGATGGAGACAAACCATCAACGCAATGACAAGGCAACCTGCAGAACGAGAGACAATATTTGCAAATCATTTATTTGTTAAGGGGTTCGCATCCAAAATATCTAAGGAACTCATGCAATTCAAGAGAAGGAAAAAGCAAGCAATCCAATGAAGCTTTTCTATTAGTGTGTGTCTTAGAATGCACACGGTGTATTTGCATGGGAGTACATGCGTATAATTTATTTATAAACAAATGCCCATGTAATGGAGATTTTGTTCTCTATTTCAGGCGTGATCCTAGAAGGTGGGGATAGCAGCCTAACTGATGAAATATTAGCTCGTTAGCGGTCCTGGAATCTTCAGCATAGTGAAATCTTTGCTTCCCCCTCCAGCTTCATCTACCACCTCCCCCACCCCCAGCAAGCCATACCAAACCCTGTGTGTTCCCCGGGCACCCATGTTCTCCCTCCAAGCCGATTCACTAGCTGTTCCCTTTGCCAGAGTGTCCAGGCACCCCGCCCCCTTCACTTCCCGGCTGGTATGTGCATACCTGTGCCTCTACACCCAGATCAAGTGACACCTCTGCCAGAAAGCCTTCCTGGACGCACACCCCCACCCAGGCTGGGTGCCCCTCCTCTCTGTTCCCATAGCACCCTGAGCTTACCTGCACAACACTGACCACGTGACTGCAATTGCCCGTTTTTGCATCTGTGACCTCCGCAAGGTAGGAGATCGTCCTTCAGATCCGAATCCCTGGTGGCCACCCAGCCCCGGGCCTGCCATAGAGTTGTCTCTTAGTAATCGGTGAGGGAATAAACAAACGAGAACAGCAAACACGAATACTGCACCTCGTAACGGCCGGGCACTGGTTTAAGAACTTTACACACATGAACACATTGAACACAAAAACCACCCCACAAGGCAGGTATTTCTGTTGTCTCCATTTCACAGATGAAGAAAGAGAGGCACAGAGAAGTCATGTCACTTGCCGAGGACACATAACTGGTAAGTGGCAGAGCCAGGGTTTGAACCCAAGCAGATCAGCTTCAGAATCCACGTAATCGGGGTGCCTGCGTGGTTCAGTCAGTTAAGCTCTGACTCATGACTTTGGCTCAGGTCATGATCTCGTGGTTCGTGGGTTCGAGCCCTGCGTCGGGCTCTGCACTGACAGGGCGGAGCCTGCTTGGGATTCTCTCTCTCTTCCTCTCTCTCAGCCCCTCCCCTGCTCGCTTGCTCTCAAAATAAATAAACTCAAAAAGATTCCATGCCATCAATCACTACGTGCGGTCAAATGCTCTGCCCCCGAGCTATGCCCCCTTATTAATCACTATGTGAACCACTTAGTAAAAGAATGAACAGAGGGAAGAAGGAGGGAACAAAGGACTGAACGGGTAAACAAAGGAATATGAGGCAACAAACCAAAGGCATCATGAGACAGTGCCCCGCTGGCTTTGCAGACGTCAACCACCCGCTCTATCTGTAAGATGCTCTTGTCATTTTCCAAACTTCAGTTCGTGTTCCAGATGCTGGCTCCTTCCTCCTCACCCTTTTCCTGGCACCAACCCATCTTTGCTGTCCTCAGTAGTTCCTTCCTAACAGCGTTCAGGGTAATGAGATCTGAACCGTGAGATCAGCGAGGGTTAGAGCTGGAAGGTATATTAGAGACCAGGCCATCCAACCCTCCATTTTGTAGGTGGATAAACAGACCCAGAGTGCAAAGCGACCGCCCCAGGTCACCCAGCAAGCTAGTGGCAGAGTGGAGAGTGGGCCTAGCTTCCTGGTTTCCAGTCTGTGTCTCTTTCCCAACCTGCCTCCGTTCACTGCGTTAGACTTGTCCGTCAGAAGGCATTTTGGAGCAAAGGCACAGCAGGCGAGTTTAATGATTTAATGCAGACACTACCCCAAACCTGCTTCTGCATTGGTTTCAAAAGGTTGTAGGAATAAGGGAGATAAGAAATTCAAGGTCAGAGTCCTGTGATTTCCCCCAGGCAAAGAAATAAACACCTGAAGCCACACGGATGAGTCACCGTGCACTAGATGTTTCCTTGTATTACCCCATTCAATCCAACATTGACAATTATCCCTGTTTTACAGATGAGCACACTGAGGCTCAGAGAGGCAAACAGAGGAACCAACCTGTCCCAATTTTCCTGGAGCAGTCCCTGTTTTACAACTGACAGTCCTTGTCTCGGGGACCCCTCCGTCCCAGCCAAACCGGGACAGCCAGTCACCTGAAGGACTGGATCCCAGAGACCCAGGCCCAGATATGATGCCAATTCCCATGCCCTTTTGGTCCACCTGGTAAATGGATAAGCCTGAGAGGGAGAAATAAACAGCTAAGCAAGCAAGGAGGGAAGGGGGCGGGGAGGGGGCAGGAGGAGGGTGGGCACAGAGGGGCAGCTGTGAAGTCAGGTCGGCCCGGGGCCCGGCAGCCAAGCCCATGGGTGTCTTGCCAAGGGAAGACAGGCTGTTCTGTTCTTCTCTTCTGTTTACCATGATAACTGCCTTCTTATCTCAGCCAGGTCTCTGGTTTCTTGTCGGACAGTGCAGGGGTTAAGGTCTGAGGCTCTGACAAAACCAGTCTCCCGGGGACCCTGGCAGGCTGCCCAGCCTTGCCTGGAAAGCCTGGTTGGGGGCAAGGGGGAGGCGTGTGGAACACCGCAGGGCAAGAGGCTTCCCTGCGGTGAAGGCCACGGGGAGACCAGGACCCCGACGCTTGGACACTGGATTTCCATGTTTCCCGGGAAAGGACTTCACAGTGGTCAGCCAGCTGCCGGACGCCAGACCACACACAGCCCTTTGGACCTTCCGCTTGCCCGGAGCACTCAAGACGGGACGTGTCGCCTCCACCTTTGCAGAAGGGGAAGCTGAGGCCCAGAGAGGGCCGTCCCTCGCTGAGGTCACACGGCGTGTAGGTAAACCGGCATGTTGATGGCAGAGCTGTGACTCCAACTCTCCCTGCATCCCAAGCCTGGGCTCTCTCCTCCGCATGGGGCTGTAAAATCACGACCCTGGCGACGGACTGTGTCTTTAGTGCGCGTCCATGTGACTCTCGTTTGCCAAGCACACCTGCCTGGACACTGCCCTCGGCCTGCTCCACCCGGCTGATTCCCCCTCATCCCTGGACGCCGGCTCGAGGGCCCTCACGTGCAGTCAGCGTACCTGACCCCTAGGCTGGGTCAGGGTCCCGTCCCGGAAGTCATGGCAGCCTGAGCTCCGAGGGGACAGGAAACGATCCCCCCAACCCCCAGCACGGCCATGTTTGTCGATGGAACAAATAATTAAATAGATGAATTAACTGCCAGATAACCTTTAGCTCTGTCTCAAGCAGGTGGCATCCCAAAGGCAACAGCCCACTTTTGAGCAGGTGCCCCTGCTCTACCCCCTCCATCCCCTACAATCCCACTGACCTTCATCCCTCCCCTCACTACTCAAAGTCTAGTGTGGTCTCCGGATCAGAAGCATCAGTACCACCAAGGGCTTGTTAGAAATGCAGATTCCCGGCACTTAGCTAAGAGCCTGCTAAACGTTAGGTTTCACTATCACTATGCGCTATCGTATTTGAACTTTGCTACAAACCCCACTCGGTACCTGTGTCCTCATTCCTGTTACTACAGACGAAGCTGGGTCTCTGGCCGGGGTGGGGGGTGGAGGAGGGAATCCCTTTCTCCAGGTTGAACAACCAGGAAACGAGACCGGTGAGCTTCAGATCTAGGGTTCATCTAGCCCCAGAGCTGTTGAAAATTAACCCTGATGTTCCGGAGGGGATGGAAAGCCCGCATTTATGGAGCACGCCCGACATGCAAAACCCTTTCCCTGGTTTATCTCATGTAATCTTTTGACCTCCTCGTAAAGAAGGAGATTTTACAATTCTTTTCACAGGCGAGAATACGAGGCTCAGAGGTAGGAGGGACTCTCCCAAGGTCCACAGCTAGACAACCGCAGAAACGGGGTAGAATTCAGCTCTGTTTGCCTGATGTCAAAGCCACAGTCTGCTCCGGGCCCAGCTAAACTAAGGCATTGGACACTGACTGCCAGGGGTTTGCTGAGTCACTGCTCTGGCTCCCACCCATCCAGACTCCCACCGAGAGAGTCTATGGTCCCGGATCATAATCCACACTTCCCTTCCCCTTCCGAACCCTCAGCCTTCGGCTTAATCACTATCCAATTCAGACCAAGCAGAAACACACATCGATCAGTGGGTTACCAACGTGTGACATGACCTGGCAACGATTTCTAACAGCTATAGCAGGTGCTAAGAATCCCAGGGATCACCTCCCTGCCTTCTTCTTACTGTAGGTCCCGCCCCACCTGATCCCAGATGTGAACCGCTGCAGCAGGCTGGGGTCACAGGAAATGCCGTATGCCCTGTTGATGGCCGCAGGAAAGTGGGACCAAAGAGACCCATTCCCGTGCCACCCCTGTCCCTCCAGCTATGAGACCTTGGCAGATTTCCACCTCCCTGAGCCTCAGCTTCTCCATCTCTGAAATGATGCGTGATAACCCAACCTTCCAGGCCGTGAGAAGTCTGAGGGGTGCGTGGAAGTGACTGAGGGTCCTCACTGTTCTCACCCCGCCAAGATGAAAACACAGCTGGGGGCTGTGTGACGGGCCGGCCGGCAAGAATGGCTGTGCACGGGCATGGGTTTGCTTGAGTGGCTCTCGGGTGGGGGCGCGGGGGGAAGGGTCGTTTGAAAGAAGAGGCGGGAAGATGGGGCCCGGGCGGTGGCACAGGTGTGCGTGCCCTGGGAGGAGGTGCCCAGGCAGGGACAGGCAGTGCTGTCCACAGGGAGGATGGCGTGAACGGGGCAGTAAGAGTGGTCCTTCCCGTCCTTCTGCCGAGAACGCAGCACTGTGGGCCCAGAAATGGGGGGGGTGCGGCGGGGGCGCTTTGGGGAACGGCTCTGGGGATGAATTTCCGCATTCCTACAGACAGCACTGGCCAGACCCCTTAAGTGACTCCAAGGGCAAAAGACACTGAGGAGGAGAAGAATGGCAAAATAAAGGGCTGAAAGGAGAGGGGTTGAGCCCTCAGGACTCGGGAGGTCCACTTGGACTCCCAGCTTCTCCGGCGGCCGGGGGGGCGGGGGGGGGGGGACGCGGTCTGCAGGGGCCAGACGTCCTGAGGAGCAGCTCGCAGCCAGACCCACTGAAACTTGGGTGGGTGCTATTAACGTGAGCCTGCTCACACCCAGGGCAGGAGAGACGGGTTCCAGACAGAGGAGGAGGTGCGGGCCCCCGGACACAGAGCTGGCAGAGCCGGGCCTGCGGGCCGTGAGCCCTACAACCTGCACTCACCCTGCCTACCCTCTCCCAGACCTGGAGGCAGGGCGAAAGGCACGCCCAGGGGGACCCCAAGAAAGTCCTTATAAAGTGAAAACTTCTCGTGAGTCAGCCAGAGCCCAGCGGCCCAGCTCATTCATGCCAAAGGTATTCTCTTTCAGCTCTATGTGCAAAGCCTCTCGCTGCCTGAGGTGAAGTCATTGCTGGTAACCGCGCTGCCTTCTGGTAAGTCTCCTCTGAACTTTTTGTTTCTGTTTAACCCACCAGACCTCGAGGGAAGCTGGCAGCCTGCAGGGGTGCAAAGGGCACCGGACTGAGTCAGAGGCCTGGGTTCCAAGCCCAGCTCTGGCCCTTTCCAGCTGCAGGATGCTGGCCAAGGCAAGTCACATCTCTGGGCCTCAGTCTCTCCGTTTGTAAAATGGAGTCACTGCTGTCAGAAGGAGTCTAAAGAAATATACAGCACTACACAGGCATTCAACCAGCAGATATTTATCGAGTGCTTAATATGTTCAAGCACTGTGCCCAGCACAGTGGAAGTTATGGTAAGGAATCATACACACACACACACACACACACACACACACACACACGGTCCCCATTCCCTGTCTTTGGAAGAGTCACATTCTGCTGGGGAAGACAGACATGAATCAAATGATTCCATAAACAAACATTAAAATGTAGCCATGATTAGCACTGGTATGCGGTGCTATGAAAGCCTGTGATGGGGGTTTGACCCGGCCTGGGGTGGGCAGGGGCAGGTCAGGGATGACCTTCCAGAGGAGTAATGACTGAGTGGGAGATGGGAGACACAGCAGGCAGAGAGAGGCTGTGAGCAAAGCCCTTGCAGAGAAGCAGAACCATGGGCCTTGAGTACAGGGGTGAGAGGCGAGGGGAGTGCGGACGTAATGGGGCTGCAGGTGCAGGGAGGTGGGCATCAGTACAGAGCCTACAGTCCCTGAGGGCAGTTTCCAGCTCTGATATTCCAGGCCAGCAGTCCCTGGGTGTCTTCAAGTGGCCTTGCAGAGAACAGTAGGAAATACCAACGGGTCAAACTTAATTCAGGGGCTAAATCAGACACCCATCATATACCTGATCATGGTGCAAATGAAACACAGCAGGTGGGAGAAAACGTGTAACTGAAAATGTTCTATCCCTTATTTTAATTGTTCTGTGATTTGAAAGAACACTATCATGATTTCATTTTGTGATAGAAAAACCAGCCCAGTGCACAGAGTAGCGGTTTTCCACGGGAGTCCAGTCGGATCCCAGCTAAACTCAGCACCTGCCTTCCACAGGGCACAGCCTGCAAGGGGCCACCAGGTGGTGGCTAAGGTGGGGCAGAGAGATCCTTGGGCGCCTGCCCCAAAGAGACCACACACTGGTGATGGTTCTCTCGTTTCATTCTGAGAGCACAAGAAAATTCACATCCAGGAACCTGGCAATATTTGCCTTGTAAAGAATACGCTGCTGGGGCGCCTGGGTGGCTCAGTTGGTTAAGCATCCGACTTCGCCTCAGGTCAAGATCTCATGGTTTGTGGTTCGAGCCCTGTGATGGGCTCTGTGCTGACAGCTCAGAGCCTGGAGCCTGCTTCAAATTCTGTGTCTCCTCTCTCTGCCCCTCTCCTGCTCACATTCTGTCTCTCCTCTCTCTCTTAAAAATAAATAAACATAAAAAAAAAAAGAATATGCTGCTTAGAAGAAAACATAAGGGGGTAAGCTCCTTAACACTGGTCTTGGCAATGATTTTTTGGGGGGATTTGACACCAAAAAAGCAAAGGCAACAAAAACAAGGATAAAGAGTGAGGTTACATCAAATTAAGAAGGTTCTGCACAGCAAAGAAAACCACCAACAAAATGAAAGGCAAACATATGGAACAGGAGGAAATGTTTGCAAATCGCATACCTGACAAAGGGTTAAGATCTAAACTACACAGGGCGCCTGGGTGGCTCAGTTGGTTAAGCATCTGACTTGGGCTCAGGTCATGATCTCGCGGTTCATGAATTTGGGTAAGCCCCACTTCTCTCGCTCTCTCTCTTTTTCCCTCTCTTTGGATTCTCTCTGCCTCTCTCTCTCTCCCTCAGTCTCTGATCTCTGTCCCTCGCTCATTTACACTCTCTCTCTCAAAATAAATAAATAAATAAATACACAAAACTGAAGAGCAAAAAAAGAAAAAAAATCCCCAAACAATCCAATTAAAAAATGGCCAGAGGAACTGACTTGACATTTTCCTGAAGAAGACACAGAGATGGCCAGCAGGTACCTGAAAGGGTTCTTGGCATCACTCATCATCGGGGAAATGCAAATCAAAACCACAGTGAGAGATCACCTCACACCGGTCAGAATGGCTACCATCAAAAAGACGAGAAGACACCAAGCACTGGCCAGGATACGGAGAAAAGGGACCCTTGCACGCTGTCGGTGGGAACGTAAACTGGTGCGGCCACTGTGGAAAAATAGTGGATGGAGGCTTCTCAAACCATTAAATATGGAGCTACTATACGATCCAGCAATCGCACTTCTGGGTATTTGCCCAAAGGAAATAGGATCAGGATCTCAAAGAGGTATCTGCAATCCCGCGTTCACTGCAGCATCGTGAACAGGAGCTGAGATACGAAAACCACCCACGAGTCCGCCGACAGAAGAGTGGAAAAGAAGGTGATACGGTGTACAATGCGCACCATGAAAAAAAAAAAAAAAAAAGGAAATCCCACCATTTGGGACAACTCAGATGGCCCTTGAAGGCATGATGCTGAGTGAAACTGGCCAGAGAAAGACAAATACTGCATGGTACCCCTTACAGGTGGAATCTGAAAAGACAGTGTCAAGCTCAGAGAAACAGTAAAAAAGTAGTTGCCAGGTGCTAGGGGGTGAGGCAAACGGAGAGAGGTTGGTAAAAGGGCACATGCTTTGAGCTCTAAGATGAATGAGGTCTGAGAATCTAGTGCGCAGCATGGGGAGTACAGTTGCTAACACGAGATTGTGTAGTTGAGGTTTGCTAAGAGACTAGTGTTCCCACAATAAACATACACACGCACACACCTAGTGATGGATATGTTAATTAACTAGATAGGAGGAAACTTACCTACCTACATCAAATCGTCACGTTTTACACTTTAAATATATTACCATTTTATTTATTAATAAAGCAGAAAAACAATATGCTGAATAGCGACTTCATATTGGGCACTGTTTGACGGTTAGTGCCTATCATCTCGACCCAGAGAGGACTGCCAAGAAAACCAAGGCCATCTCCTCTGCCATGGCATTCCCAGCCCGGCATTTAGCACAGGGAGGCTGGAGCTGAAATTGCTCGATCCACTTCGTGAATATTAGATATTGAACTATCTAGAATTTTTATTGCCGTCTTTAAGATCGTGGCGGGTTTATAGAAGGACGATCGCTCTGTCTCTAAAAAGCGTTGAACTACAGGAGTAGATAGAGGTGAAGACCTCTCTCCCTCCTCAATATATTTTCTTGAAACAAGTGTGGTCACCCAGTATCATTCCTTCTAGGGCTGGAGAGACGGAGGAAGGAAGAAAAAGGGAAAGCAAAGTGGATGTCCTGAAGCATCTCTGAGCATCCTCACTGCATCCGGCCCTGTGCTTAGCCTGGGCTACCCAGAGAATAGCCAAGTCAGGCATCTGGGTTCTAAGATGATAGTAAAGCAGGACAGGTGCACAGGCGAGGGCTCCAAGCATGACTTAAGCAATCAGCGGTGCGGAAAGACTCTGAGCAAGGCACGTGGTCCACAGATGACCCTCTGGGGCTGACATAAGGCAGTCCGGCCTCTGGACACAGGCGACTTGACTTCCAGCCCTAGTTCTCCTGTTTTGTCATTTGGGCAAGTTCTCACTCTGCTCTGAGCCTGTTTTCTTGGCTGGGAAATGGGTTACCAGTAGCTGTGAGTATTGAGTGAGATAAGGTATGCCAAGAACTCTGCCCCCAGCGCAGCCCTCAGGGGTGGAGAGGCCAATGTGGGCTGTGGGCATCTGGGGAGGTTTCTCCCGTGGGGCTGGCACAAGTCCTTAGAAGTAAGGGCAGGGACTGAACAGGGGATGCCTGGTACCCACAGCAGGTGCTCTGTGTACACAGGTAAGGCCGGTTCTTTCGTCCCTGCTGACGGCAGTGGAGGTGGCTACTCCCTTTGAATGATTTATTTTGAAGGACAGCTGATCACAGACTTCACCACTTCCCGCCTCAGTTTATTCAAACTTCAGCCAAGCCCTGGTTTAAATAAAGGTCACCAGGAAATGATTTCACTCCCATTAGCTACATGTTTCACTGAAACCCATAGAGCATTTCATGCACCATTAGGGACGGGGGAAAGTAGCTAAATAAAGCCCTTACAGCACTGCGGACACTGGCCCCAGACTGGTCTCCAACCAAGGAATAAAATGGTGGGCAGATGCTGGCAGAGGCTGGGTCAACTCGTGCACTCAGTCACAGCCAGAAGCCGTAAAAGGCAAAGGTTGGCGGTGAAAATATACTGAATCTGTTGCAGGGACCCCCATCGCCTTTGCCTGGTGCTTAGAATCGTGGACATCTGCTGAAAGGGGCACAGATGTTGCCATCTGGAAGCTTCTACCCGCCACCCTCCTGTTCCAAGACGGCCAGAAATTTGACAACAGCTACCTGAAGACTTGTGAAAGCTCATGCCTTTTGACCCCATCATTTCCCCATTTTAGGCCTTTTGCCTAAAGAAGTCATCTGCGGATATAACATGGTGTAGATACAAAGAGCTTGGCAAGAGAGTGCTTTATATCAGCAACAATTGGAGGAAATTAAATGTCCAACAATAGAATGGTTCAACACAACTCAGCATAGACACAGTGTCGTGTTCCTGGTTTGGAAGGTTTTCTAATCATGACGTGGGGAATCTGTGACAAAAACAGCTGGTGAGGGGAAATAATATACAACAGACACGAGTTTGTGTTTTCAACACCTTTGCAAGGAGATTATTTCCTTCTGCCTTGTGTTACAATTAACTGGTTGCCTATTTGTCCCCCGACGGTAAGCTCCCAAAGGACCACAAGGGTGAACTTGTCAGTGGACTAGAAGAGCAGATGGCTGTGTGGATCATTGGAGTCTGAGTGGTTCATTTCAAAAGAGCGGTAATAGCTTACGTTTATTGTGTACTTACTCTGTGCCAAATCCTGAGCCGAGTTCTTCACGAACTTACCACTTATTCCTCACTGTATTATGTGAAGATGATGTGGGTTGGTTAGGTCAGTGTTTCCAAACTGTGGTCCCTCGGAATCAACAGTTATCAGCCTCACCTAGGAATGTGCTAGAAATCCAACCTACTGAATCAGACCCACTGAACCAGAAACTCTGGGAGGTGCGGGCCACCAATCTGTGCTCTACCAAGCTCTCTGGGTGATTCCGACATGTCCTCAAGTTGGAGAAGCCCTGGGCATGCATCCCGTGTTTCTCGAGGACAGCCTTGGAATTGAGGCTCAGAAGTTGCATCCCATCCCCATCAAGGCCAAGAACAAGCCCTAGTCTAACAAAGCCCGATTTATCAACCCCATGCAATGAGGGAGAACCCACACTGAAGGAACCAAACAAAAGAAAAGACAGTTACCCTAGAACTTGGAAGAGGTGTGCAATTCAAAGGAAGCAGTGGTTTTTGCCTCAAAGCAAAGCAGGACCGTGTTGAGAGGGATCCACGGCAAGTCTGGACTGAAAGTGGACCCAAAGTCCTGTCTCCCTGGAAACGACAAGGTTAAGACCAATGTGGGGTGTTCAGAAATCCCTTATCTGAAGCCCTGCGCTCGGGTTGCAAAGAGGGATGTTTTCCATGTCAAAGTGACTCACACTTTGGGGCAAAGGTGGGATGTTTCATTCTTACTTTCCAGTCTCCCCCAACCCCCCTCCCCAAATTCCTGCTGGTGAAATTTCAAGCAGCCAAGTTTCAGGGAGTCTATGATCTTAGCATTTTCTCAACGAGTCACCGAAAGCCGTGAGCTGTTACGACATTTTACAGCCGCAGAGCGTCCTGCAGCAGGAGAATATTGTTTCCTGCTTCTCAGCAGCTGGCCTTCTCCACATCTGCCATTTCAGACGGACAAATGGCCAGAGATCTGTCCTTTCTCGGTCCCAGCTAATTTCACTTTCTCAGCTCCGAGGCATTAAACGAATGCACACTCTTAAAGCATTTGAGCAGTGGCTGGCAGATAATATAAACTATCATTTTATGTTACACAGATTATACATCAATATAAATAGAGTATAATACATAAGATACGTTATGTAATTAGTATAAGTACTAATTACTTGGTTAAAGTAGTAAGGGCTTTGGTTAGCTGGAAAAAGGAGAAAGGGTGTTTCCCTTCTCTTCAAGTGAGACCACGGAGTCAGAAAGCACCTGAGGCCTCTGATTGCAGAAATAAGAGACCAGGTCAAGAAAGACCCCGGGTTCTAGTTCTAGGCTTGCCGAGACGGAAAAGGAGATGTGTTTACTGAATGTCTGTTTTGTGCTGGGTTCAGAGCTTCCCCGTTTGCCCTACAAATTGAGCACCTAAACTCATCTAGCTCATCAGCGGTGGAGCGAGGATACAAACCCAGTTGTAGCTCGGCACGTGACCATTCACAAACACTCGCACCGTGGGAGCCTTTGGTTTGCCATTTGTCAAATGGAGGAGAGACAACAACACAGTTTTTAAAGCTCCTTCTCACACCAAGGTTCTCTCTATAACTAAAACTCAGTGACGACTCTCCACCCCCAGAAAAAGGCTACATGTAAACGGATAATGCTACAAGGATAGTCATCATACATTCTTAATCATCTCAAAAATGGGAAATAAGCAAAATACTGAACAATAGGGTACGATTAAATACATTGTAACATATCCATACCGTGGAGGACTATGCAACCACGACAAATGAAATCATTGAAGTAAATTATGAACATAAAAGATTGCATGGTATACTGTGCACATATTCATAATATTTTATGAAAAAAGATAGTTTTTTTAACATTTATTCATTTTTCAGAGACAGAGCGTGAGTGGAGGAGGGGCAGAGATAGAGAGGGAGACACAGAATCCGAAGCAGGCTCCAGGCTCCAAGCTGTCAACACAGAGCCCGACGTGGGGCTCGAACTCACGCACCGCAAAATCTTGACCTGAGCTGAAGTCGGGCACTTAAACGACTGAGCCATCCAGGCGCCCCATGATAAAAAGATAGTTTAGGGGCACCTGGGTGGCTCAGTTGGTTAAGCGGCCGACTTCAGCTCAGGTCATGATCTCGCGGTCCGTGAGTTCGAGCCCCGCGTCGAGCCCCGCGTCGGTCCGTGAGTTCGAGCCCTGCGTTGGCACTTTCAGCAAAAGTGCCAAGACAGGGAAAGCACAATCTTTTCAGCAAATGGTATTGGGAAAACTGGACAACCAACATGCAAAAAGTGATAATAATAAAGCTGGACCCTTATTAAACACTATATACAAAAATTAACTGGAAAATGGATCAAAGACTTCAATGGAAGAACCAAAATGATAAGACTCTTAGAAGAAAACATAGGGGAAAACCTTCATGACATTGGATTTGGGAATGATTTCTTGGATGTGACACCAAAGGCACAAGCAACCACAACAACAAAAGAACAGGTAAGTTGCCCTTTGGCAAAATTAAAAACTTTGTGCATGAAAAGACACGATCGACAGAATGAAAGGTCAGTATGTGCAATGGGAGAAAATATTTGAAAATTATATAGCTGATAAGGGATTAATATCAAGAATATACAAAGAACTCCTCTTCCTCAACAACACAAAAATAAACCACCTGGTTTTAAAGTGGGCAAAACAAGGGGCATCTGGGTGGCTCAGTCGGTTGATCATCCGACTTCAGCTCAGGTCGTAATCTCACGGTGAGATCCAGGGTTAGGGTTAGGGTTAGGGTTAGGGTTACGGTTCCAGCCCCACATCGGGCTCTGTGCTGACAGTGCAAAGCCCGCTTCGGATCTTCTGTCCCCTTCTCGCTGCCCCTCCCCCACTTGTGCTCTTTCAAAAATAAATAAGCTTTAAAAAAGTGAATAAATAAAATAAAATGGGCAAAATGAGCAGACATTTCTCCAAAGAAGATACACAGATGGAAAACAAGCTCATGAAAAGATGCTCAACATCACTAATCACTTAGGAAATGCACTCAAAACCAGATTAGATACCACTGCATGACCATTTTGGATTGGTATCATCAAAAACCAAAACAGAGCAAGTGTCATTGGGGATGTGGTGAAATGGGAACCCCAATGCATTGCTGGTGCAGCTGCTGTGGAAAACAGTGTGGTGATTCCCCCCCCAAAAAAAAAAAAAAATTACACAGAATTACCATGTGATCCAGAAATTCTACTTTGGGATATATACCCAAAAGAATTGAAACAGGTGTATGTAGGCCTATGTTCATAGCAGCATTATTCACAATAGCGAAAAGGTGGAAATAACCTCAGTGTGAAACAGTCCAAGATGGATACACAAAATGTGGTTTATACGTATGATGGAATATTATTCAGACCTAAATATGAAGGAAGTTCCAGCACCTGCTACAATACGAATGAAGCTCGGGCTCATTGTGCTAAGTGAAACACACCAGTCACGAAAAGACAAGTCCTGTGTGATTCCACTTACATGAGGTCCCCAGAGGAGTCAAATTCATAGAGACAGAAAGTAGAGTGGTGGGTGCCAGGGGATGGGAGAGAGAAAAGTGTTGTTTAATGGGTACATAGTTTCAGTTGGGGTAGAAGAAAAAGCTCTGATGAAAAAGTTCTGGTGATGGATGCACAGCAATGTGAGTGTATTTAATGCCACAGAACTGTTTACTTAAAATGGTTAAAATGATAAAATTTATGTGTATTTTACCACAATAATAAAGTATACATCAAATTATCCCATTTAAAAACCGTTAATGTACATGCTTAAATATACATGAAAGAATATATCTACGATGTTAAGAGCAATTCTCTCCTGGTAATAGATTAGGAGTGATTTGAGACAGTTATCTTGTGATTTGTCTAAATATTCATGATGAGCTTGGTTTAGCTGTATAATAAAACAAAACCTGGAAAAAAATGCAAACAGCAAGATTTCTAGTAATGTCAGTACGAGGCCTTAAACAGTTCTCCATAGAAAACAAACAAGTATAAAACTGGACCAAATTATTTTGCTAACAAAGCACTGGAAATGACCCAAGGCAGGTAACAACTTGAGTAGTCTTTACTCAAGAGAAACTGCTACTCTGACCTTTCTGCCTTGGGGGTGTTTGGGTTTCTCCCAGCAAAGGGCAGCAAGAACCCACAGCTTCCTTGGCCAACGGTGGTAGACATGGTTGGAGGGCTGCGAATGTAACAGAGATTTTGAAAGTGAAAGAGCCATTTGTGATAGCTAATTTATGCGTCAACTTGACCAGACTAAGGGATGTCCAGATAGCTAGTAAAACATTATTTCTGGGTGTGTCTGCAAGGGTGTTTCCAGAAGAGATTAGTGTTTCAATAGTTAGACTGAGTACAGAAGAGTGTTGTCCTCACATCATCCAATCTACTGAGAGTCTGAGTACAAGGCAGAGGAAGGAAGAATTTGCTCTTTTCGCCTGAACTGGGACATCCGTCTTCCCCTGCTCTCAGACATTGGCGTTCCTGGTTCTTGGCCCTTCAGACTCAGACCAGAACTTACACCATCAGCCCCCTGATTCTCAGGCCTTTGGACTCAGACTTATACCATCAGCTCCCCTGGTTCTCAGGCCTTCAGATGTGGACTGAATTGCACCACTGGCTTTCCTGTTCTCCAACTTGCAGATGGCAGATGGTGGGCTTTTTAGCCTCCATAATTTGGTGAGCCAAGTCTCATAATAAGTCCTCCCGTATTTATCCATATCTATATATCCTGTTGTTCTATTTCTCTGGAGAAGCCTGACTAATACACCATAGGAGGGCAAAGACAACAAATTCTTCACACGTCTTGGGCTGAATGCTAAACTAAGCATAAGTGTGACGAACCCAAAGAACTCAGAGGAAATTGAAAGCCTGAGGACACTTGAACACTTTCTCCCTCTTCTTCTTAGCTTACCTGAAACTAGAACCTTTGAATGAGCTCCTCAACTCACCCAGAGCTCAGATGGCAAAGGGTTTAAATCCTCATTGGCTTGAGATGTCAGAGCATAACCTTTGTTCAATCCATGGCTGACCTTGAACTATTCAAACACGGGAGAGAACCCAAGGGAGCCAATTGAAAATAGAAAAAATAAAAAAATATATATCATTTTAGCAGAAACATTAGCAGCTCCACACTATGGGAGAGATTGTTTGCAGTTAGAGTCCAGGTAACTTAATTGCCTAATAGTAGATGCGAGATAATAGAAGAAAGAATGAACTTGAAGATAAATCAGTAGAAATTATCCAGATGGAAAGCCACAGAGACAAAAGATGGAGGAAAAATCAAGAGAATCTCAGAAATCTGCAAGTTGGTGTCACCCATCCCAACATATGTTTCATTACAGCCCAAGAAGGAGACAGACGACAGAAGTGGGCAGAGAGACATTTGGCATATAATGGCCAAAACCTTCCCAAATTTAGTGAAAAACATTGACTAACAGATCCACGAAACTCAACAAGAAAGCTAAACACCAAGAGAGCCCAACCTAAACACATCGTAGTCCAATCACTGAAAGACAAAGACAAAATCTTGAAAGCAGCAAGACAAAAATGATGCATCACATATAAAGGATTCATAATACGAAAAGTAACTGGGTTCTCGCCAGAAATAATAGACACCAGAAGACATTGCAATAGCATATTCAAAGTGACGAAGGGAAAAAAAATTGTCAACAAAGAATTTTCTATATGGCAAAACTACCCTTCAAACTTAGAGTGAGGTAAAGACACTTCTGGCTAAATAAAGACTGGGCAAGTGTGTTTCTGGCAGATCTGCATTACAATAAAAAATAAAGGAAAACTGAGTAAAAACTTTAAACAAAAGTTTAAAACCTTGATCAAAACCTGATCAAGATCCACAGGTTTGAATGAAGACCACTGAAATTGGTGATTATGTGGCATGTTTTTTTCTTTTGTTTTCTTAATTTCACTAAATGATACATGGCTGTTTAAGGCAAAAAAATATCACATTGGGTTTATAACAAATATACAGGTAATATATGAAAACAGTAGCTCAACGGAAGATGGATGCAAATATGCTAGTGCGAGGTTGGTGGAAGTTAGTCATTATTAATTTGAATTAGATTGTGATAACGATGCATATTGCAATGCCCAAAATCACCAAAACCCCACAAACTATCAAAAAAAGAAAGAGAGAACTAAAATCATATGTTAAAAAAGAATTCTTTAACACAAATGAAGGAAGTATAGGAGAAACAACTAAGAGATGAGACAAGTAGAAAACAAACAGCAAAATTGCAGACCAACTCTAGCCAGGTCAGTAATACATTAATTATGAATGGGCTAAACCTGCCAGATAAAAGGCAGAGATTCTTTAGACTGGATTAAAAAGCAAGATCCAACTATATGCTGTGCACAAGAAAGTAAAATGATGGGAAAGGATGTCCCATGCAAACAGAAGCATGAGAGGGCTGGACTGACCATATCAATAACAGACAAAACAGGCTTTAAGACAAGAAGTACAAGATAGGAGGGAACAAAGAGACAAGCAGAGAAAATACAAGAGAAAGACATAAGAAAAACAATGAAACTAAAAGTTCATTCACAGTAAAAAAAAAAAAAAAAAAAAAGTAAAACAGATAAACCTTTAGCTAGACTGATCAACATGAAAGAGAAAGGAGTTTGAAATTGCCAATATCAATACCAACCAATGAAATTGAATTGGTAGTTTAAAGTCTTCCCCCAAAGGAAAGACCAGGTCCAGACGCCTTCACTGGTGAATCCCACCCAATATTCAGGAGTAAATACTATCAATTCTACAGAAACAGAAAATACAGGAAGAAACATTTCCCAATTCATGTAATGAAGATACTATTATCCTAATAGCAAAGGCAGACAAAGAAATCACAAGAAGAAAAAACCACATCAATATCTCCCCATGAATATGGATACAAAAACCTTTGACAAGTATCAACAAATCAAATGCAGCAATATATACAAAGGATAATAATACATCAGACCCAAGTGAAGTTCATCCCATCAATGCAAGGTTAACATAACACCCCATAATCAATTCATGTATTACACCATGTTATCCAATAAAGGATAAAAAGCAAACAATCATCTCAACAGATGTAGGAAAAGCATTTGACAAAGTGTGACATTTATTCTCAATAAAATCTCTCAGCCAACTAGGAACAGAAGGGGGCTTCCTCAACCTAATAGAGTATCTGGCAAAACCCCCCAGCCCATATCAGATTTAATGGTGAGAGGCTGAATGCTTGCCACCTAAAATCAGGAACAGGGCAAGGATGTCTGCTTCACCATTTCCATTCAACATTGTGCCACTGTGCACCCACCAGAATGGCTAAAACGAAAAACCAAACACTACACCTGACTATACCGAGTGTGGGTGAGGAAGTAAAGAAACTGATACCCTGTGCATTTCTCGTGAGAATGCCCATTGGTACAGCCACTTTGAAAAACAGCTTGATGGGCTTCTTTTTTATATATTTTTTCTTTCTTTTTTTTTTTTTTTTTTTTTTTTTTTTTTAGGTTTTGAGTATCTCCATACCCAACGTAGGGCTCGAACTCGTAACCCTGAGATCAAGAGTCACACACCCCTCCAACTGAGCCAGCCAGACGCCCCTTGACAGGTTTCTTTAAAAGCACTTTACCTTATGATCTAGTAATTCTAGTCCTAAATATCTACCTAAGCGAATTAAGAACATCTATATCCACAAAAAGATTTGTATGCTAATGATCACAGCCATATTAGTCATAATATCCAAAACAAATTGATCCAACCCGAATGTCCTTTAACAGGAGAATGTTGAACAAAATGCGATGCATCCCCACGATGGAATACTACTCAGCAACGAAGAGGAACAAACTATGAATACAAACTACAAAGCGGGGGAAACTCCAAAACATTATACTAAGCAAAGAAAGCCAGGCATCAAAGATCACATACTGTCTGGTTTCATTTATGTGAAATTCTAGGAAAAGCAAAACCACAGTGACAGAAATCACATCGGTGTTTATCAGTATTTGCAGTGTTGATCTGCAAAAAGGTACGGGGGAAGTTGGGGGTGCTGGATGCATACCGTAGTCGTGGACACACAACCATGCACGTTTACCCAAATTTGCCGAACCACGTGTTTAAAACGAGTGAAGCTTATGGAGTGTGAATTACACCTCAGTGGAGCTGTTAAAGAACATGGGGGCCGGGAGCAGTGCTCTCGCCATATCCACATCTGGCTGGACACCGTGTGCCACACGCCGCCGGTAACCTTCTGGGTAGGGTGGCTGGGAAGATGAGGGTCATGGAGACGGTGCCCAGTCCAGTGGGGCAGAAAGGCATGTGACCCAGTCACTGCGAAGCAATGCAATGAAGCTTCACCAGAGTTCCCAGTGCTGTGGGCACAGCAGGGAGGGAGCTGTCAACCGCTTCTGGGCGGGGACGTGCCTCCTTGGAGCCCAGACGGTGGGGACGGTGGGGACATAGGTCTGTTGGCTCCCCTTCCCACCCACCAAAGCACCAGAGGGCTGTCATTTCTCTTTTACTTAAAGTGAATTAAAACTGATCATGGGGCACCTGGGTGGTTCAGTCGGTGAAGCGTCTGACTTCGGCTCAGGGCATGATCTCACGGTCTGTGAGTTCGAGCCCCATGTCGGGCTCTGTGCTGACAGCTCAGAGCCTGGAGCCTGTTTCAGATTCTGTGTCACCCCCCCTCTGCCCCTCCCCTTCTTGCACTCTGCCTCTCTCTCTCTCAAAAATAAATAAACATTAAAAAAAATTTTTTTTAACTAAAGTGAATTAAAGTTAATCTTGCCTGGAGACTTTCCTGATAATCCTTTGGAATAATTAGGGTCTCCCTGGGGCGTTGCAAAGACTGGATTGGGCCTCTCCACCTAAACTCTGAGGGCAGTTCTGGTGACCCCAGTGGGGTGGAAGCAGGGAAGGCGGCAAGGAGGAGAGTGTAGCAGGTGGAGAGAATCACCTGTCCAAGGGCCCTGCAGGGAGACTTGGCGTGTCCAAGCAGCTGTCCCGAAGTCCTGTGTGACCGGAGCGTAGTTAGCAATGACCTAAAGGAGTCACCGAAGTCTGGGGTGTAAATTACAGTTTCCAGAGTCTTGTGGTGTCATTCAGCTCCATTCGAGTAGCTAATTGTCCCAAGGGCGTTGCTCTGCCCCAGTTCCACTGGCAACCCCTTGAGGGCAGGGCCTGTGCTTCCCTGGTTTCCTTATACGTCTGCAAAGGACGGAAGGAATGTTTATTGCAAGCCTGCTGCATACTTTATGGGCATTATAGCAGTCAGTCCTTATGTGGGAGGTTCTTTCTTCTTCAAAAAAAAAATTATCTTTGAGAGAGAGAGCATGAGCACGAGCAGGGGAGGGGCAGAGAGGGAGACAGAGAGAGAGAATCCCAAGCAGGCTTTGCAACATCAGCACGGAGCCCAACACGGGGCTCAAACCCACAAACCTAGAGATCACAACCTGAGCCAAAATCAAGAGTTCGACAGACGCCCCTCTTTTTTTTTTTTAATTAATTAATTTTATTTATTTATTTTTTAGAGACAAGAGAGGGGGAGAGAGAGAATCCGGAGCAGGCTCTATGCTCAGCGCAGAGCTGTATGCGGGGCTCGATCTCAGGACCCCGATATCATGGCCTGAGCGGAAATCAAGAGTCAGGCGCTTAACCAAATGAGCCCCCTAGGAGGCGCCCCCTGGGAGGTTATTTCATTGTCCCTGTTTTAGGCTAAGGAAACTGAGGTCCAGAGAGGTGAAGTGACTTGCCGAAAGTCCCACAGAGGCAGAGCTGGGATTCGAACCACGGTCTGAGCCCCAGCACCACCTCTAGTCCTGTACCAAGAGCTAAGAGGTGTTCAGAAATCCTGGTAGTGTAAAGGCATGGCTGGGCCTGGCCTATTTATTGGGCTCATTCCTTGAATCCCAGCACCCAGGAGAGAGGGCAGTAGGTTCGCAGCCGGAGGTCAGAGCCTCCCTGCCCACATGGCTCCCTGCCTCAGTTCTCCTGGGTGCTAAGGAAGGGCACGATCATCTCAGGCGTGACTAAGGCTTGAAAAATGTACTGAAAGTAAGACCCAGTGACTAAGAGGAAGGAAGGGGTGTCCTCGGCTTACCCACCCCTGCCCCACACAGCCATTTCCCAATTCCCTCTACTGGTTTGACCGAGTTAATGGGAGAGAGGGCGGGAGGGTGGAGTGGGCCTGCAGGACCCGGCTACCAGAAGCTGGCTGGGCCACAGCCTCCCAGCCTCCCTGCCTCCTACCCTGCCCTGTACCACCCAGCCCAAGTGAGCCTGCCCCTCGGAGCTCCCTGTCGCACCCCAGGACGAAACCCAGCTCCTCAGCCTGGCATTTGGCTGCCCTGCTTTCCAGGCTTAGCCCCCACAAACTCCCACCTCACAACCTTCTGCTCCCCGCAAATGCCTTTCCCGGCCCCATTTCATTTGGTCTTTGGCCACGCAGGTCCCCTCACCATCTGCTCCTGTTTTCCATGTGTTGATGTTTGACTGTTAAAATCCTCACACGAGGGGCGCCTGGGTGGCGCAGTCGGTTAAGCGTCCGACTTCAGCCAGGTCACGATCTCGCAGTCCGTGAGTTCGAGCCCCGCGTCGGGCTCTGGGCTGATGGCTCAGAGCCTGGAGCCTGTTTCCGATTCTGTGTCTCCCTCTCTCTCTGCCCCTCGCCCGTTCATGCTCTGTCTCTCTCTGTCCCAAAAATAAATAAACGTTGAAAAAAAAAATTTTTTTTAATAAACAAAACAGGGACGCCTGGGTGGCTCAGTCGGTTAAGCATCCGACTTCAGCCCAGGTCATGATCTCACGGTTGGTGAGTTCGAGCCCCTTGTCAGGCTCTGTGCTGACATCTCGGAGCCTGGAGCCTGCTTCGGATTCTGTGTCTCCCTCTCTCTCTGCCCCTCCCCCGTTCATGCTCTGTCTCTCTCTGTCCCAAAAATAAATAAACGTTGAAAAAAAAAATAAAAAAAAAAAAAAAATCCTCACACGAGCCCCTTTAGTCACCAAACTGATGTGGGGCACTCTGGCCCAGGCGGTTGGCATGTCGAATCACCTTGCAGAGGGCCCAACCCGGTTCCTGCGTGGTTGCGGCAAACCCGAAGCCAAGGCCTCCTTGGAACACCCCTCCCCATCCCAGGCAAAGCCGGTCCTCCCACCCCATGAAGTGTCACCACGAGGGACCCACAGACGCACCGAGGCACTTGGGCCCAAGAGTCACGGTGACTTGCCCCAGGGATTGTCTTCCCATCAGATTGTGAGCCGCTGGCACGAAGAAGGTGCTCAGGACACGTTTGGAAATGGAAGGGGGAGGGGAGAAGGGAGGAAGGGAAGGGGGAGGTGAGTCTATGTCCAACGCTTAGGTGTGTTATTGAAAAGAAACGGATTCTGAATGCCTCTATTTGGTAAGGGGAAATGCACCATCTTACTAGATTTTACTAATTTACTAATTTCCTAAATTTCAGAAAAGAAACACTTTGGTGTCTTTACTATTCTAACAACGATACATGCTCATGCTTTTCGTTTTGTCATTTTTTTCTCCTAGACCACGGGCCGGCAAATTTCTTCTGTAAAAGAGCCTAAATAACTTCGGTTTTGTGGACCACATATGTTCTCTATATTACACTCTTCTGTTTTTTGTTTTTACCACCCCTTAAAAATGTAAAAACCACTCTCAGCTCATGGGCGGAGACTGCAATTGCCCCACAGGCCACAGTTTGCCAAACCCCGTTCTATACAGCCCAGCGAGATGCAGATAAGAGAAAGAAAAAAAAAAAAAACCGCCCATAAACCTTCATCCAAAAATAAATGCTCCCCACATTTTGGCATGTTTCACTCTGGACTCTTCCTGGGTATGTATATTACGTGTATTTGACAAAATAGGATTGTATTCTACATACCGTTTAGTAACTGGATCTTTTCTTTTAACAAAATCATGTGCACCTAGCTCCATGCCGTTGAATACGGATCTAGGACACTCTTTTCGTGGCTGTGTGGCTCTGCGTTGTATGAGCCAAACGATTTCTTTGGCATATTTACTGAGGGCAGACGAGTTACTGCCTACAAGTCCTCGTTCACCTTATTAAGAGACAGAAAAAAGACAAAAAAGGGATGAATCTTAGCAACCTGGGGACAGGGCACCCTTTCCGCAGCAAACACAAAGCAATGCTTTTGGCTGATGGTTTTATCACATATTTCTTTGCACCCGCGTCTTTCCTGCAAGAGCTGGGCACAGCGGGTGGCTGACGGAACAAAGATGCAGCACAGAGGGGCACCTGCTTTGATCCCGAGGCCCGGTCCGGGAACAGATGCCGTCAGAATGAACAGGGAGCCTGCTTGATGGGAGGCGACAGAGCATCCCTCGGGCATAAAGCAACTCGACGGTCTTTCGGGCCAGAGGGCGCTGGCTCAGCCTGGCACCAGACATCTGTCCCGCACTGGGGCTTTTAGAAACTCCTGGAGACGCGGGTCCTCCTCACCGTCCAGGTGGGTGTTAGGTGCCCTGGCGGTCGTGGTCTTGGTGGTCGGGAGATGCGAGTCTTGCACACGCCCCAAGGTACTCAGATAATTGGAGGCAGGCAAGGGGAGACGGGAGGTTTTGTTCGTAATTATAATATATAGTCCCACGTAACTGTATCCAGGCTTCATGCCATTGCGTTCAACTCTCACACAGGCCCAGCGACCAGCCTGCTTTGCAGGTGAGGGACTTCAAAGCACAGAGCAGTCAAGTTACCTGCCCAAGGTCACACCGTCAGGGACGGAACCTGTGTGGTCTGACTCAGAAGCGGGTGCTCTCCCCGGTGGCACAGTGAAACCGGGATCCCTCTGGGAAGCAGAAGAGCTTAGGACACTCCTTGGCCTCTGTTGGCTTGCACCTCGTGTCTCTCATGGGTGCCTCCCACTCCCCTCCATCCTCAGGGGCGCCGGAGGGAGACCCAGACGAGAAGGTGGGCCTCAACACTGGGTCGTGCGATGTACGTATGGGCCGGCACGTTGCCACAGCCGACTGATGGGGGACATCATGGACGATGGCACTGAGGCCAGAAACAATGGAAGGCCACTGCCAGCCAGGAAAAGCACCGGCTGTTCCCAGGGACCAGGGGCCCATCGCCCCTTCTGCACCTGTGCCCCCCTGGCCCAGGACCTCTCTCTATCTCCCCTGGACGATCCCGACAGCTTCCGGCTAGGCTTCCTGCCACCTGCCTCCACCTGCCGTCCACCCACCCCATCTGCCATGAGCATCACTGCCCTAAAAACTGATCCTGGTCATGTCCCCCCGCGGCCTCAACTCCTCCTGAGCTCACCATGAAAACTGCCCATCTCCCCTAAACCCATCTCTAGGCCTTTGTACATGCTTTCCCCCTGCTGATGCTGTTCCTCTGGTTAATATTCTCCCTCCCCTTTCTGGCAGCTTCTGGTACAACCTTCAAGACTCGCGTCCAGCATCACCTTCCCTGACCTCCGGGGCAGTCGAGTGCTGCCCCCTCAGCGCATCCACTCGGCCACGCGCACACAGCCCGGCGCGTGGCAATCTCGGGGTGCGCATTTCCCCTGGACCAGGAGGGGCCGGGCCTTCCTCATCCTCACACCCCGGTGCCCACATCGGAGCCCAGCCCGGAGCCAGCATCGGCCAACACCTCGGCTGACCACCTGCCCCGGGTCCGGGCCCACGCGACAACCGGGGTGGAGCCGGGGTGCCGGCGGGAACTGGGCAGGCCAGGCAAGAAGGTGCTTGTCTGAGAACCAAGCCAAGGGGTGACCTCACTGCTGACTCGGCCTCGCAAACACGAAGGTGGGGGCCGCCCTCCTAGGGAGGGGCGACGCCTGGGACAGCTTTAACAGGCAAGGTGCGGGCTCAGGGGCCAGAAAGCAAGGTGATGAGTCAGGCAAGGGGAGACGCCTTGCCCTAAAAAGGGAACAGTTGCCCTCCCGCAAGTCCCTACTGAGCATATTACACTCATTACAAGAAAAAGAAAAGAAATAGGAGGGAAAAGGCCCAAACCCCATAGCTGGCGCGCTTCCTCGGAGGTAATTAACGATCGCTTGTTAAAGAGAGGATGACACCACCCCGGGTTCGAGCCAAAAAACAAGGGCCCCAGGTGCGTGCCAGGTGGACGGCCCCGAACCCAGCCCGAGCCTCCTGTGCCAAGGACAGCACCCTGCCCTCCGGGCTCAGCCCTCGCCCCCCAGCCCGTCATTCCCCAAGCATCTGCCCCCCCTCCCGGCCCCCAGGGGAAGGCGTTTGGGAGACGTCCACACCTCCGAGGCAAATTTTGGCTTTCCCACCAAGACAGCTGAAAATGGAGTTCAAATTGCTGCCTCTTACTGAGCCCCTGCAGCGTCCTGGGCTCTGCTGGCTGTTCTGAAACAGCAGAAGCACGAGGCAGGCCCTGGTGACCGGACTTTGCAGGTGGAAGGGGTGGGGGAGGGGATAGCTCAAGGTTAGTCGCCGGTGAGCGGCAGCACAGGAGACACAGGCCCTCTTTCAGCTGCACCACACAGCCCCACGGCATGACCCTTTGGGATAAGGGACAGCATCAGTTACCGTTCCCAGGCCGTGGCTGTTCCCCAGAGCGCCTCCCAGGACCCACAGTGAGGATACGGAGGCGGGCAGGTGGCTCAGCGGCAGAGTGGCCAGCCATCGGGTGATGGCGGGTTATGACGTAGCCAGAGGTAGTCAGGCTCTGTGTCCCCAACGAAGCCACAGTGGAAACTCTGGCTCTCTAAGACAGGGCAGGGGCCTGCCAGCCACCCCGTCCTGGGAGCCACTCTGCCTCCTTTGGAGGGTTGCATGGGGACAGGAAGGCACAGACAAGCATCTCTTAAGGTCCACCAGCTGAAGTGAACCAAAGAGGGCCTTTCAGCAGGGCTTTACGGGTTGAATGGTGTCCCCCCTCCCCCCCAAAGCATGCTGAAGTCCTCACCTCCCGTATCTCAGAATATGACCTTCTCTGGATATAGGGTCTTTTGGGAGGTGATCAAGTAAAACGGGCTCGTTAGGACACGACTGGAGGAAACGTGGATGCAGAGGCAGACGTGCTCAGAGGAAAGACGACGCAAGGGCCTCGGGGAGCAGACGGCGATGTGCAGGCAGAGACGGGGTGGGGGGGGGAGGCTTCTACGGGCAAAGGACGCAGGCCGTCACACACCACAGTGGCTGGGAGAGAGGTCTGGAGTAGACTGTCCCTCAGGGCGCTCAGAAGGAGCCCGCCCTGCGGACGCTTCTAGGCTCCAGGATGGTGAGGCAACACATTTCTGGCATTTCAAGCCCCCTGGTTTGTTAACAGCGGTCCCAGGGGCGGAGCTCCCGGCCTCACGGGTGGGGACCCTGCACAGGACCCTGTGCTCAAAAGGGCCCCTGCTTGGTATAGCATTCTGTGTCCCCCATCCTAAATTCTTAATAATTTCTCAGCATGGGGCCCACATTTTCATTTTGCACTCGGCCCGGCTAATTACGCAGCCGGCCATGTCTTCAGATGTCTCTGGTAAGGACCCCACCTGGTGCGGATACCCCCCGCAGTCAGGGTCCCCACTCGGCACTGGCCTGTGAACTTGATGGGCCCCAGCCAGGCATGGTGGAGGGCCTGGGGTCGGGGCCTCCTAACAGCTCACTTTTCCAAGGACCTGTGCAGGACGGGATGCCCCCACCTAGCCCTTAAATCAGGACTCCTGCGTTCTCTTGCCAAATCGTCCCAGTGGTGAGCCGAAAGCAAGCTGAACCTTAGATTTTGCAAAGCAGGTGGTCACCGGGAGCCAAGACTTGGCCACACATCACAGCCCCCTCCCGACAGCACTGAGATGGCCGTCTGCTTTTCGCTAACTCGGGTCACATCAGCTGGCCTTTCCGGACCCCTCCCCAGAGTTTAGCACCGGGATTCTGCATGGAATATTCAGGGCCCTCTGGGAGCTAGCCCTAGCGTGGAAGAGTCAGTTTCTATTTATTTCTTGTTTTCAAAGCAAACAAACCGTCCTGGGAGGCAGGTCACCTCATGCTGGGGTTTTATCAGCAGCCTCTGCAGAGAGCTGAGGGCTTTGTCCCTCATGCCCAGTTGAGCTGGGTCTGCCCCCTTGGCCTGGTGGCCAGGGGACGTCCCTGGCAGGGAGGAAAGGGGGACCAAGAAGGGAAAAGGGAGCTTATTTGTCTGGGATACCTGGGTCCCGCCCAAAGCAGTATCATAGATGATCACATTAACTCCCTGCAACAAAGCCTGGAAGAGATAGACAGATAAACTGAAGCCAGGATAATTGAGGCTCCCAGATAATCCCCACAGCCGACTTTGGCTCTGAATTTCACGGCACAGCAGCCTTTCACCGTGTTGGCTCGTCAGAATTCCCCTTCTCACCTTGCCCCCACCTGGTGACTTGGTACAGTGGCTCTGGGAGGAGGGGAGAGAACGACCCCCCGTGGTGCTGGCAGCCAGGGACCCAGCCCACAGCCCTGTCGTCTCCTGACCCAGACTGTCTTTCTCCTCTCCCTCCCCGGCTAACTCCTCCAAGCATGGCCTCCTCCAGGCTGTCTGCCCTGATACGGCCGTCGCCCGCCCCATTCCTTCACTTAACAGATTTCACCTGGTTATTCATTTACCCGTCTTTTTTCCTGACCAGAGGATGCATTCTTTCAAGCTAGAACCTCGTTGATTTAACGTTTGGCCTCTGTGCTTTGTGTAGGACCTGGTGCTGAGGAGGAGATGTGCCCTGAAGCTTCCTGGGGGAGAACAGTCTAAGCGGGCAGGAGAGGCAACTGGGAACGTAGGGAGGAAGGCCAGACAGCAAAGTGCAGTCAGACGTTGAATATATGCATGAATGAACGGATGATGAAATAGAGGAAGATCTCGGGGCCCAGGGAAGACACAAGCCCAGACCCATCTGGGAGGTGGTGACAGAGTTTGCAAGGGTGACAGCTTTTGTGGGCAGGTGACTTTGCCCTCTCCCCTTCTCCAGGACCGCATGGATGTAGAGAGCAGCCATCAGATACTGACCTGTATTGGGTAACCCTTTTGGCTCTTTTCATCCACTTCCTGGCAGCAACCGGGAAGACACCCCCCCCCCACCCCCAACCACCACCACCTCCGGAAGAGCTCAGACCCACCGGGGCAGCCGAGGGAAGCTGGCAGGCAGCGCCTGGAGTAAGTTCCAGTGACTCTCAAGAAATTAATCGAACCCCGAGGGGACAGGCAGAGCCACAATGGCAGGGGACAACCAGCAGATGTTGCACAAGAATGTGAAATTATGCAGGTTTGCTTTGTAATCAAGGCCACGCTCCGGAATTTTGGACACTACAGAGCGGTGGTCCTGTATCCCCCACTCCCGCCAAGACACCTGCTGTTTTATTTGGGTGCATTTCCTTCCAGCTCTTTCTACGTGTGGTTTTCTGCACAAGAGAGAGGAAAGGGACCCCCCCCAGCGCAGGGGGGGCCCGAAGGAGGAAGCTGTCCCAAACCCCCACACACACACACAACCCCCATTGTCGGGCCCCACAGGATTCATGCTGAGAAGTGCTCAGTGTCCCTGTTTGCAGAGTTGTGGCCTCTGGGCATAGTTTTACAAAGCTGCTGGGACAGTCCACACCTGCACAGGTGTGCGCGATCCATTTTGGGGTCAGTGAGCAGGGAGCATTGCCTCCCTGAGGGTCTGCCTGCAACCCCCCACTGCCCTATGCGTTCATTCACTCAGGTGGTCCATCAGTCGGTCGGCAAACCTGGGAATCCGAAGAAAACCAGTAGTAGAGTCCCCGTCCCTTAGGAGCTCTTGTTGCACGAGACAACCAACCAAAGAGACAACTATACGCAGGCTAGCTAAAGGCACAGGGAGCTGCCGACCCCCCAGTGTCCAGGAGGTTCCCCGAGAACAGGGACTCTGCTTCTGCCCCCTCCCCCTCCAAGGACACTCAGTCACTGTGTCTCTCCCGTCCGCCCGAGAATACTGGAGAGGAGAATTCTATAGAAAGTTCCCCAAGGGTGCAGGGACGGCCTACTCAAGCTGGTTCCCTGGCAGCTGGGACCATGTGTCCCCCTCATTAGACCATTCACTTAATGAGGGTGGTGGATATAAAAAAAACACTTTGTAAACTGGAAAACACTAGATGAAGCTGAGAGCTGAGATGGTCGTCTCAAACTGGCAGCTTCCTGAGGACAAGGGTTGGTCCTCCCCCATCAGACCAGGAGCCCCTGAGTCTGGGGTTAGGCCTCTCTCATCAAACTGGAGATTCCTGTTCTAATTCTGTGGTCCCAGAAAGTTCTGCATCCAGGGTGTGCCTAGTGGACTCTTGAACCACTTACGTGGATGCCGATGGACCATTCATTCACCTTCACCTTCATGCTTAGCTGACTCATCTGAACACTTTCCGCTTCTTAGAAAGAAAATCCAGGGGCGCCTGGGTGGCTCAGTTGGTTAAGCGTCCGACTTCGGCTCAGGTCGTGATCTCGCGGTTTGTGAGTTCGAGCCCCGTGTCGGGCTTTGTGCTGACAGCTTGGAGCCTGGAGCCCGCTTCAGATTCTGTGTGTGTGTCTCTTTCTCTCCGCCCCTCCCCCGCTCACGCTCTGACTCTTTCTGTCTCTCAAAAACGAATAAACGTTAAAAAAAATTTTTTTTTAAAGAAAATCCAGCTGTCCTCCGACATCTGAGAACATTTCTTACACCATTTATTAAACTGCTTACTCTATATATCGCATAGTGTACGAGGTAACTTTGACTTAAAGTTACACCAAGTGTAAATGACTCTGTAACGCATCCTTAGGATCTTGGAATCAGAAGGCATCTGGTGTTCTGTTCGCAAATGTGGCTGCACATGGGACCACCCGGAGCCCTTTGGCAAATGCCAATGCCCAGTCTGCACCACAAGCCAAAGAAGTCCAAATCCCCCAGGGTGAGATCCAAGCATCCATCCTTTATCAATTCCCCTGGGTTTCTGACACATAGCCCAGTGTCAGCAGGGTTCTAGAACTGCCTCCTTCCCAATGCAGGAACCACAGCTATTTATTTATTCCAGAGATACATATAAAGCACCTGTCCTGTTCCAGAAACCAGGATAATCTTTTTTTTTTTTTTAATGATTTTATTTTTGAGAGAGAGAGACAGAGTGCAAGCAGGGGAGGAACAGAGAGAGAGGGAGACACAGACTCTGAAGCAGGCTCCAGGCTCCGAGCCATAAGCAGGCTCCAGGCTCCGAGCCATAAGCACAGAGCCAGACGCAGGACTCGAACTCACGAACCGCGAGATCCTGACCTGAGCCAAGGTCGGACACTTAACCGACTGAGCCACCCAGGTGCCCTGAAACCAGGAGCATGTTAACCTCTTCTACAACTCTGTTGGTTCTCCGGGGTTTTTGGGGGGGGGGGGGCCCGTGATATTTCCAGTAATGGGGAACTCACTGTCTCAACAGGGCAGATCTTTTCCCAAGAGCTGGTTTTTAGGGAGTACATGGGGAGGGGAGATGCATTGGGAAGGGCAAATAAGATCTCTTGGTCCCACCATGTGCCAGCAATGGTGTGGGGTACTTCACACGCACCCTTCCTTTGAAGCTCGACACCCCCACCCAGTGAGGCAGAGAGGTCAAGCACGGGATTACAGAGGAGAAAACTGGGGCTCAGAAGCATGAGGGACCCTCCGCCCCGCAAAATCACTGAGCTCGTGTGCGAGGAAGCCAGGTCTGCACCCCACAGAGTGTTGCTTCCATAGGAAGTTGGGGCTGGCTGGCCAGGCATTATGTGTGGATATCCAGAAAGAACCTTCCAGGTCTCTCACCAGCTTCTTAACCCCCACATTCCAGGCACAATGTTCCCCCCAGTTTTCATTCCCTGTGCCCCTCAGGACTGCAAGAGTCTGACGAATTCATTGGTAGTGGGCACCCGAGCTGCTGCTCCTGCTGAAAGGACTCAGGCAGGGCAATTCTCAATCCAAAAGAGTGACTATCTAATGGTGAAACTTGAACACATCCATCCTAGGCATCCAGCCTTGGCTTCCCAAATCACAGCCCAGAGGCGACGGCCCACTCTCCCCACCCTCCCAAACAGGCACATCCAGGCAGCAATAACAGCAGCCACCTGCTTCTTATGCACCTACTGTATACCAGGTGCCTCCCTTATACAACAGCCCCAAATGAAGGATTATTATGTTCCCTTTACAAACCAGAAACCAGGCACGGACAACTCTGTCTCCAGAGCCTGAGTTCTTGCCCGAGTAGACCAGCATTTTTCAATCTGCAGGTTCTTACTGGTGAGAGGGGTGTGAAATCAATGCAGCAGACTATGAGCAGCATTCAGAAAACAGAAGCAGGGGTGCCTGGGTGGCTCAGTCGGTTAAATGTCCGACTCTTGATTTCAGCTCAGGTCACGATCTCACGGTTCGTAGGTTCAAGCACCACATCGGGCTCTGTGCTGACAGCATGGAGCCTGCTGAGGATTGTCCATCTCTCTCTCTCTCTCTCTCTCCCTCAATCTCTGCCCTTCCTCTGCTCACTTGCTCTCTCTCACTCTCAAAAATATATAAATAAACTTCAAACAAAAAATAGAATAAGAAATAAATAAATAAATAAATAAATAAATAAATAAATAAATAAATAAAATAGAAGCAGGTAGAAAGGAGTAAAATTCTAGCGCGCATGGTAAGGGGAGGTTTGTTTCACGAGCAAGGTGTATATGCGTTGTATGCAAGGTCGTGATGACAAATACATTTTTTACTGTGACTTATGATCAAATACTCAAAGGCCAATGCCCTACACTGTTGTCTGTGTGACGTTACTAGAAAGTGGATTCCGTGGATGGGATGACAATGGGCTTTCGGCACCCAGAAGCGAGGGCTCAGGAGACCGCAGGGTGAGATCACCCTGCTTAGGGAGGGAGGGGGACCCGGGAGTCACCAGCACTCACCCATCCAGACGTTCGGCGCTGTCCTTACATAACGCCACCCGTTCTTGAGAAAACCCTCAGGAGCCAGCCTAAGGGGAAGAGGCCCACACGGCAGCATGAGAGGCGTGGGTTAGGCACCAGGAAGACTGATGAGAGGGTGCGGGAGTCTGGAATGAGCCAAGTGAGAAGGGTGATCGAGCCTCCACCCCAGGACGTCTTTGAAAGCAGAGATGGGGTTTCTGTTGAGAACAGGGTGGCCAGTGTCTCCCTCCAGCAGACTAGGCTGGTCACCTGGCCAACTGGGTAGGGTGATTCTCTGACATAGTGGTCTGGGCTGTGAACGTGGAAGTGTGAGGGTAGGGAAGGGGCGGCTGGCAAGGGACAGACAGAGCCACAGTGGCATGGAACAGAGCGTCCCGCGGCCAGTCTCCTTATCACGCGGGGCAGCCCCCCACCCCCTCCCGAAGCAATGGGGGTCCCTAGGAAGAGCCCTGGAAGGGGACTTGGAGGCCCAGCTCTGCCAATAGAAACCCTGGAACTAAAGCAAATCACACCTCTGAGCCTCATTTGCCTCATCTGTAAAATGGAATAGTGGCCTAGATCAGCACGGTCCAATGGAAATATAACCTGAGTCATATATGTTCTAGCAGCCGTATAAGGAACGGGTAGAGTTTATTTTCATAATATATGTTATTTGGGGGTGCCCGGGTGGCTCCGTCAGTTCAGTGTCCGAATCTTGATTTCGGCTCAGCTCATGATCTCACGGTCGTGGGACTCGGCCCCATGTGGGGCTCCACGCTGAGGGGGGTCCCCGCTTAGGACTCTCTCTCTCTCTCTCTCTCTCCCCCTCTGCCCTTCCCCATTCGTGCTTCCTCTCTCTCTCTCAAAATAATAAACATTAAAAATAATATATGTTACTTAGCCCAACATGTCCAAAACGTTACCATTCCGAAATGTAGTCGGTATGAAAAAGTAGCAAGGAGATGTTACGTTCTTTGTTCTACATCTTTCAACTGCAAGTATGCATTTCACCCTTGGAGCACATCTCAACTTGACCTAGCCACAGCCCCAGGGCCCCACAGCCACATGGCTAATGGCTACCATACTGGACAGCACAGACATCCATAATCTCAAAGGCCTCCCCTAAAATTATGTGACTGGATGAGAGGCCAGGCTAGAGTCCTCATACACGTCCCTTGGGTTGAACCCCAGGGTCCCGGCTGGTGCCAGCTGCAGAAAACCGTTCAGGTGACATATTGAGGGAGTTACCTCACGTGGCAATAAAATGGGTCATAGATTCTGGAAGGACACAGAAGTGGCTTACTCAGCGGTATGCTGTGGGGCAGAGAGCCTCAGTTTTGCCCTCTGCAAAACAGGTATCATGATGATGGCTAACATTATACGGCACTGACCACGGGCCGGGCAGCGTTCTTCTAAGTCCTTCATGGGTATTAAGTCCTCATTCAAGAGTCTATCAGGCAGCATCCCAATTTTATAGGAGGAGAGATGAGGCACAGAGAAGTTAGGTAGGTTGCCCAAGGCCACACGGCTAGCATGTGGTACTGCTAGGATTCGAACCTGGGCAGCCTGGCTCCAGAATCCCCGTGCTAAACCCCAGGCCCACACTGCCGGCCTCCCGGGGAGACAATACGCATCACGCAAAGGACTGCCTCGCAAGTCCCCGGCATCGCGCCTGGCACGCAGTAGGCAGGTAGCAAACCGTTGCTGCCACCCTCGACCGGAGCAGAGGGGTTTGTGGGAAGGGCCCCTGGGTGACCTCCAAGCACCTGGGGCACAGCTGGGTCGTGACCCGCGGGGAGGCAGCCCCTTCTGAGCTTTCCTTGTGCCGCCCCCGGTCGGAGGCTGAGCGGGGAATTCGGCCGGGAGGGCATCTTCCTCATAGCTCGGGTGCGGAGGCCTCTGCAGGTGGATGGTTCAGGGGCCGAAGTGCCCGGGGTTGTGGCTCTGGGGGTGGTGGGTGGGCGGAGGCGGGTGGCCTCCGTGAGAAAGTCAGCCCCACCAGTTCCAAGGGCTGAGCCAGGGGCCGGGCGCGGGCGCCTGCCCGGGTCCCCGCCTGCGAGTGGGGAGATGGAAGCAACCTGGAGGAGGGGCTCAGAGGTCAAAGGGCCATGAGCCTGGAAGCGCCCAGCGGTCAAGGGAGCATCCCAGGCCTGGGACTGAACACCGCATTAGCAGGAAGATGCTTTCACTTACACGGCGGCGAAGCTCAACTAAAGATCTGGCCCGAACAATGGAGAAGCCAAAAGTTTCGTAGCAGGTGGGGCTGGACACAGCCGCTGCGAAAACCACCCCACGCCAACCTTTTCCCCCCATCTAATCCCAGCCTGGGCGGAACTGAGCCCCTCACGAGGCCCCAGGGGCCCCTCCCCATCAATCCGGCTCAAGCCCTAAGGTTCACTCTGATTGGTCCTGCTTTGGTCACATGCCCTTGGAGCCAACGCCGGTGGACGGAGAAATGGAACACACTGATTGGCTAGTTTGGATCACATGCTCCGCCGCCCGCCCCCCCCCCCCCACGCGGCGGGGGGCGCCGCCCCCCTGTAACGCAAAAGGGGAAATTGATGCTTAGGGAAGCAGTGAGGTGATTTTAAACCTTGTTTTAGTTTAAAAGAAAACAAAAATTGTCGAAGTCTTATGAAAATCAGATCCAAGTGGAGAGGCTGGGGGTGGGGGAGGCAGGACCCTCCCCCTCCAACCCGTTCCCCTCCCCCTCCCCACAAGGGCCCAGGAGCCCCCCATTGTTCCCTCCAGCTCTGGAAGCCCAAGCCACCTGAGTCAACACAGCACACCATCCGGGTGGGCGGACTGCCCAGTGACGTCCAGGGAAACCCAGACAAGGTGAGGTGGAAACGCGGGGTCTCCGTGTACAAAGGAGTCCTTACCCCGTGCCAAATGCCTTCTGAACATTCTCCCATGTCCCTCTCACAGTGATAGGAGTTGGGCACCATTGTGGTCCCTGTTCTCCAAGAGAACTCAGACAGGCGAGCCAGTCGGCTAGATGTAGCAGAGCCTGGACTTGAACCCACGTGAGGTCTGCAGCTCAAAACCACGTGAGGGGCAGGTGACACAACCAGAGCTGCTAATTGTACAAGAGTAGGCTGGAGGGTCCCTGCCGCCGGCACATCCTTGAAGAACAGAATGGAAGAGACGGATTGCACGGGAATCCGGAGGAAGAACAACATCAAACACAGGGAGACTTCGGGGAAGCAGATGTCGACTGGACCTGAGAAAGAACGCTGTGACACTGAGAGGGACAAAGCAAAGGGCAGCCTGGGGAGGTGTGAGCGTTGGGTCACCCGGGGCGGGTCCAGTCTCAGCCCTGCCAACCCACCGCCGACCCTGCACACTGGGTGAGCTTTCCAAAGCATCCACTGGGGTGCTCCCCGTGAAAGTCCTGTGGCGTTTCACCACCTGCGCCAGCTACCAGTGCCGAGGAACAGAGTACCCGCAACCTAGGGGCATAACACAACCGCTTTATTAGGCTCAGAGCCTCTGGGCCAGGAACAGACTGGGCACATTGGGAATGGCTTCATTCCTCTCCGTGATGTTTGGGGCCTCGGCTGGGAAAACTTGAAGGCTGGGGAGACTTGATGGGTGGAGCTGGGAACCGTCTGGAGGAGTCTTTGCTCACGCGTCTGGCTGTTGATGCTGGCTGTCAGCAGGACCTTGGCAATGCTGGGGGCTGGACACCTACGCATCATCTCTCCACGCGGACTGGTTTGGGCTTCCTCACAGCATGACGGCCAGGTTCAAAGAGTGACTGTCCCAAGAGAGCAAGATGGAAAGATATTTTCCTGACCTCACCTTGGAGATCACGGAGTGTCAGACACAAAGCTCCACCCGGGTTCAAGGAAAGGGGACCTAGACCCAGCGTTGGATGGGAGGAATGTCAAGGTCACGCTGGAAAAAGAGCCAGAGAGGGGCGCCTGGTGGCTCAGTCGGTTAAGCTCTGACTCATGACTTCGGCTGGGGTCACGATCGTGGGTTCGAGCCGCACGTCGGGCTCTCTCTCCCTCTCTCTCTCTTCCCCTCCCCTGTGCATGCTCTCTCTATCTCAAAAAATAAACTTGAAAAAAAAAAAAAAAAAGAAAAAAGAGCAAGAGAGATGGAAAGTAGTGTCACAGCCACCTTTAGAAAACCCTAATGTACCACAGGTCACCCTTCAGTTGGGGTCCCGCCCCTCGGCACTGCTGATGAGGCTCATTGAGCCTTACACACGCTGTTCCTTCTGACCAGAAAACCCATCTGCCCAAGCTGCCCCCACCCCCTTCACCTGGCCCACCTTGACTTACCCTTCAGGGCTCAATGAAGATGTCATCTCTTCCCAGGAAGCCTGCTCTGGCCCCCCTGCCCCACCCCAGCTGAGCTGGGGCCCCTCTTGTCCGCTACCACATTTACCCTCCGAGCGCCCTGTGAGCCCCGCAAGGGCCTGGGTGGAGTCCACCTGTCTATCTACCAATGTATCACCAGCACCGGGCCAGATGCCAGCCCCTTTCTGGATCCTGCCACTGGATAACCAGCAGCCACCACCCCCAGGAAGACTCCCCAGATTGTCCTAGGCGGTGCTAGGCATCTCTCCTGCTCTCCCACAGCCCCCTGAGCAGGTGTTTGGGAATGCCGGGATGAAAGGAGAACCCTCCACCCCCTGTTCCCAAGCCAGAGCTTGTTAGTGCAGTAAAAGCAGCAGCAAATTGCCAGGCGGCTCCAAGCTGTAATGATTAAAATGAGGGTATTGTTCTTGGGGCTGCTAATTGCATACCTGAGGAGTGAGGCCCGCTCAGCCCACGGCTGTTAACCCAGACCTCAGCCACAATGCCCTGGCAGGGAACCAGACGCAGAGGTGACAGGGGTGGGGGGGGGGGTGTCCAGGAGCTAGGTGACCGCAGCCACCTCACCTGGGGACCTGTTGAAAATACAGACTCCCAGGCCCTGCCCACTAAATCTGTGTCTGGGGGTCCAAGGGCCCAAGAACATGAATTCTTGGTAAGCTCCCAAGGTGATTCTTAAGGCCAGTCCAAGCCTGGGGTTTCTAACTTGCCCCACCCTGAAGCCAGACAGAGCCCCACCCTTACCTGGCCCAGTTCACTCCGAGAATGTGGCAAGATCCAGAAAGCCACCTGAGGAGAGGACAGGAGAGGGAAAGTTCCCAGGAACTTGGGTCGAATCTCTTTTTTTTGCATAATTTACAAACGCAGAATATTTTTGTACCCTTTTCTTTAGAGTCCCCCTTAAATTGTGTAAGCCTTGGGCCCATCCTAAAAAATGAGAAAGTAATTTGGACCATCCCATGGTCCTCCCGGGGACCACCCCTTGGGGATGAACCGAGCACATGTACCCAAAGCTGCTGGCCCGATGCTGGACCAGGCCCCACAGAGAAAGCACGGCCTCTCACAGCCTCCCGTTCCTCATCTGTAAAGTGGGCGTTGAACTGTAGCTACCTCATCACGATGTGCGAGCCTTAAGCGAGCTAATGGGAGTAAGGTTCCCAGGTCAGTGCCTGGCACCTTGCAAGGATGTGTGGCTCCCGTCAGTGACAACTGTGTGAACCGGTGGGTGAGAAGCCAGAAAGCTGGGGAATGTACATGCCACACTTCTGCGAGGCAGCCTAGCCTACGGGATCGCTCCAGGATGTATGCTTTGGAAACCCTGTTCCCTGGAATGTAGAAAAAAGATAAGGCCCCCCTTTCCCAAGCCGGTGTAAGAAAGTCCCTGCCGAGAGGCAGGGGAATGGACTCAATGAACCAGATTCGCTGTGACTCTGGGACAGGACAGGAAGGGCCTTGACCTTGAGGGGGTGATTTCTGGGAAGACTTCTGCTCTGAGAAAAGGGGCGGACACCCAGTCAGAGGATGCTGGAAATTTAGGGCAGGAGAAGAGCTTGGGGATGGGGGTTCATCCAGCCCAACCCCTTCCTATGCTTCCTGTGCTACACCAGCAATTGTGAATTAAAACAAAGCAGGAGGCCGGGATCTGGGAGAGGCCAGGCAACCACAGTCATTGATACACATGACATTTTCATAAAGGGCTTCCTGGAGGAGGTGACTTTTGAGCAGGAAGGGAAGTGGCAGGGATGGGCAGAAAGAGAAGACAAGGCCAGGAGGTGCAGTAAGCCTGGCAGTCATCAGCGTAACTCTGGACATTAGGTGAGCACATACTATGTCAGGATTTGTCTGAGTGCCGCGCTCTTGGAATTCTTCTGTTGTCATTGACGTATTTGCTTTTATACTAATAGATTTTAATTTTTTTAAATGTTTATTCATTTTTGATAGAGACAGAGCGTGAGTGGGGGAGGGGCAGAGAGAGAGAGGGAGACACAGAATCCGAAGCCGGCTCCAGGCTCTGAACTGACAGCACAGAGCCCGACGGGGGGCTCGAACTCACGGACCGTGAGATCATGACCCGGGCCGAAGTTGGACACCCAACCGACTGAGCCACCCAGGTGCCCCTATACTAATAGATTTTAAAGCTTTGAAGCGATTGCAGACCTGGAGAAAATTTGCACATGCAATACTAAGATTTTTGTGGAACCACTGGAGAGGAAGTCCCTGAGTAAGAGAGTAAGTTGTTCCCGAGGCCCCCGATATTCCAAAGTCTTTAGCGTTTACTTTCTACAAACAGCCACAGTAAGTTGGCATTGACACGTTTTACCACCTTCTGCTCCCTGGCCTCATGTAAGTTTCACCAACCATCCCAGCAATGCCTTTTATAGCAAAAGCACCCAGGGCGGAATCTGGACCTATCAGGGCTTCTCTGTCCGGACCCCATACTCACACTTCCTTTTGAAGACATTCCTTCATTCCCCATACTCACACTTCCTTTTTGAAAGACATTTGGCTGATGTTTCTTCATGGCTAGATTCATCCCGGGGGCCACCCACTTGGCTTTGAATTGGTTCCCTTACTGGTGATGTGAAATTGGGTCACTTGATTAAGGTGGAATCTGCCAGGTTTCCTTCCTGTCAAGTTACTGTTTCTTGCCTTGTAATTAATAAGCAATTTGTGAGGACATACTTTGAGGCTTTGTAAAGAATCCTTTCTTCATCAAATTCTCAATGTATTCACTTACTGAGGTAGAATAGTATGGACACGTGGCTGCTTACTGTATCCAACAGCTTATAATCCATTATTACCGTTGTTTGCGACAACAGACATAACCAGGGCCAGTGGTCGTCCCTTCAAGTGGCTCCTGGGGCATGGGAGTATGTCTCCGTGATTCTTTGAGCATCTCCTTGCTTTCTGGCAGAAGACATCCCAGCTTCATCTGGTACTTTCCCTTACAATCAGCCATGTCTGCAAAGAACCGTGGCTCCTGTAGTGGAGAAGGGTACATAGAAGCCAACATCTGGGTGTCAAATGTGCTCACTGCCAGTGGGAAGTTGCTGCTCCCAGGCCCTCTCAGTAGGACAGAGGAGGGGTCGGGGTGGGGGGAGGGGGCAGAAAATCTATCTATACAGACACACACACACACACACACACACACACACACACGTATACAAACGTGTGTGTATGGTGAGTACCTAATGCACACATTTAATTCCGTATTTGTGTTTCCTCCTCTCCCTGTCTATACCTGCAGCTCTCTTCTCTGACACGAAAGTCTGGCTTCTTTTATCCTGAGCATATTTCCCAATCCGGTCAATCCCTTTACGTGTAACCAGTCTCCCTCTGCCGTCCCCCCATCCCATGCACACACAGGGGTGCCCTCCTCACCTCCCTTGGGCTCTGGCACCCCCTGTAGGCTTCTCCCCTACGTGGACAACTTCCCAAGCCTTTGGGCTCTGATACCCGCACCAGGCCAACCCTCCATGGGGCTGCCTTTTCCCCTTGCTTGGGCTCTGCCTTCTGGGCCCCTGCGACCCCCGTGGACACTCTCCTTACCAGAGCCGGTAAATAGTAAAGTGCAGATTCAAACCCAGGTCTCTCTGATGCAGACCCTAACCTCTTGATCACTGTGTTCTCTTGCAAGTCCTGGGAGGAGCACGCTGTGTCTCCAACCAGATTTCCCCAGCTGAAGTGCCAAGGGAACTGAGGACATTCCCAGCCTTAGCCAGGACAGGCTCTCCTGGATCCCCCGCCTTGAGCCTGCAGCAGGGCTCTGGGCCTTCCCGGGGATGAACTCGGGAATTGCGTCATCTGCCTGCCTGTGGCAGGTCATCAGAACGGCTCACCAGTTTTTCAGCACTTCACGGTTTACAGAGCCTTCTGTAAACTCGCCGAGTCCTCGCACCAGCCCTGGGAGGGCAGGCTCAGTAAACCCATTGGGCAGTCGGTGAAACCAAGGCTCAGACCGGGAAAGAAAGTTGACAGCTAGCAGGTGTCAGCCCGGGAATCTGCACCTCCCCTGCCCCAGCACCCCGCACTCTACTGCCCTCTCAGGGGATGGCTTGCCTCCCCCCTGAGCCCCTCCTGAGGACTCCCAAGTATGTGCTTCCGGTCACACCTGGCAGGGCTGGGCTGTTCTGTCCCTGCCCTTCAGAGCTCCCCTCTGGGACAGACATCACCGGTGGCCGAAATGCCAGCACAGGCTGTACTCGTGGCCTCTCTTCCTAGAAGCCTGGCTGTCGAATGTCTTTAGCTGGACCAGCAACCTAAGGGATGGTCTGTGTGTTGTGTGGGGCTAGGCCTCACTTGTCCCGTTCTCCCCAGTGAATCCCATGGGCACGTAGACAGACGTCCTCCTCAAAGGGCGGGCCCAGGCCCGGCGCAGGACAAAACCCCAAGTCAGCAGGCCCCGGGGCCAAGGCGTGAGGACAGTGAGGACCTGTGAGTGAGTGAGGACAGCTCCCCGAGCCCAGCACTTGCGGCCGTGCTCAGGCCTCATCACAGGCAGGAGGGGGAGGCGGGCAGGCCGGTGGCACTCTCGAGCCCGCACGTGTACAGGGCCCTGAGCCACTGGGCTGCCTCGTGGGAGCCCCAGGGAGGCCGGGCGACTCCAGCGGGCCCCCGGGAGAGGCACCTGCGTGAGTCAGCCCCAAGCTGAGCTCAGCACAGGACCTCTTACCTGGCCTGCCAGGGACACCACTCCCCACGGTGGGAATTTTGTTCCCCCAATTCCACAGAAGGGGAACAGAGAGAACATGTGCTCCCAGCTATGTGGCCCCCGCTAAAACCAGCGGATGAATGCCCACCACTCCTTCCAGCACTCTCAGGAAACTGAAAGGACCCCCTTGACTTCCCCCAGACCTCCTGCATTCTGGGGGGCCCACCCCTCTCCCCCAGGGTGGAGGAGAAAGTCACAGCCAGCTCCAGGGCCATTGGAGGCAGTCTTTGGCCCTGAAGAGTCCTCTGTGGCCCCAGTAAAGGGAGGACCACGCACAAAGGCCTTCCACAAGCGGGCAGGGGAAACATGTTGGCCAGGGCATGGCTGGACAACCAGACGTGGAAGAAACCTATGGAGAGGTCCTTGGGTAGTGCTTCCAGGGCCCGTCACTCCCCTGTCATCGCTCCCCTGTCAGGCCTCAGTTTCCCGTCTGTAAAACAGGGCTGTTATTTCTGACCGATGGTAATTATTCTGTTCTCCATGCAGCTGTGGTCCACCTGTGGCGGGGGCCGGGGGGGGGGGGGCGCGGAGGGGCATTCCAATTAGATGGGACTCTAGCTCCCGCTGGGACAATGTCCCCAGAGCCAGGCCTAGGGCTTCTCTTCATATATGGGGAAGGGCTTTATTTAGCGTTTGGCTGGAAAAAAATAAGGAATACAAACCACTGACCCAGACAAGCCTAGGAGCCCCCCACGTTCCAGGCTTCCTTCCCTCCTCCTTCCCATTAAGCTCGTTCCGCACTCAGACTGTAAGGACCCACTGTGAGCAGGGCCCCAGCCGGGCCCCGGGGCCTATTGAGGCACAACAAACCCCTGGTGCCTGTCCCAGGATAGTGGGCAGGTCCAGAAGATGGGGCTGGGGACAGAAATGGGTTGAGTTGCTTCAGTTTCCCTAAGGTGCTCGTCCTGGAAAGGTCAAACCAAATGCGAGGCTACTGGTAGAAGTATTCTCAGGTGTCCCCAGTTCAATGCCAGGGGTACAGAGAGAACAGGATTGCATTCTTGCCCTCGGCGATCTCGGGTACCAGGGAGCCGATGCTTAAAGCGATAATTACACCCAAGCCAGAGAGACACGCAACCAAGTGGATCCATATGGAAACTTCAGAACGGGACAGGTGCCATGAAGATAGTAAATCAGGGCGATGGGGTAGAGAGGATGGGGGGGCAGCAGCGGACAGGTGTCTGGAAGAGGCATCTCTGAGGAGATGCCACATGAACAAGCCCCGAGGGCCACAAAGGAGTCTATGAGACTCAGGAAGGAGCGTTCATCACAAGCAAAGGCCCTGAGGTTGGAAAGGGTTTGGCTTGTTGGGGGAACAGAAAGGCCAGTGTGGATGCAGCTGTTTCCTCACAGGCCAGGTGGCCCTAATGCCTTTGGGGGACACATGCCTGACGCCCCCATCCCCATCCTCGCACTTAGGAACATGCACCCAGGGAATTCTCTGTTTCTTCCATCTCCTGAGACTCAGCTGCCCTTAACCTTTGGATGCAGACTTACAGACAAGAAGTCCCGCCTCGTGGAGACCCGGCCCCAGGCCCTCAGGGGAGGACCCTGGCCTGCCCCAGGGCAGGCTGGGAAAATCCCGAGACAGGGGCCTCCGGATCCTGGCTGTGTGGCTGCCTCCCTGTCCCCCCGGCCCGCCTGGCTCAGGTGCCCAGACACGTGCCAGCCTCTACCCGGTGGGGGCCCCACCCTGGCAGACGAAGCTTGCCCAAGAGAAGATGATGTCACTGCCTTCTGGCCAGGGACCTGCTCTCTGGAGAGTGATGGGCAGCCTGTCCCGGCAGCGGGGCAGGAAGAGCAGGCTGGCCCCCTGACTCGGGAGGAAGGCAGGGTGAGATGTGTCAGATGCTAGGTGACAGCTCCCAGCCCTCCGGCCCTCCCCGGGGCCTGTCCGCAGACGGGGGTGGGGGGCTGTTTCGGGGCCTGAGTCCGCATCTGCAAGCAGGCCAGGAGCCAGGAAACTCTCGCGCTTTGCCAGCACGGCTTTCTTGAGGACGAGGTGGCGAGGGGGCTGAGCCAGGAGGGAGGGGGAGCACCTCCCTGAGCAGGTTTTACGATGCCTGGGCTGGCAGGCGCTCCAGATAGAGATGTCACCGCGGAGACGGGGCGGAGGACCAGCGGTCGGCAGCTGACTGGTTCCCGCCCTGGGAGGTGACTGTCTCAGCAGCTCAGCTGAGCAGCCCCGCAGCTCACCTTGGGAAGGGATGGCCGGGTGCGTCCAGCAGGGACCAAGGTCTCAGGGCGCCTGGCCGCTGCCTTTGGGCTGCACGTCCCCCCCGTGGGGGTGAACCTGGTGCTGCCCCAACACCTGCAGTCCTCACAGCCCCGTGCTGCTTCTGACCCTCCCACCTTCGCCTCTGCCGCCTGGCCCGAAATGTCCTCCCCCTGCTGTCCCTACTGCCCCACCCGCCTGGGTCTCTGTCCTACTGGTTGTTTAGGACTCAGCCCAGGTGCCCCCTCCCTCGGCCCCGTGTTCGTCTGCTCGCTCCATCCTGACCTCCTTCCTCCAACGCAAACCATAGCTCCTGTCCACCCCTCGGCTCAGCCCACACCAAGAGGGACATGCCTAAGTCATGCCTGTGCCCCCGACCCCTGCTCCTGGCACAGAGAAAGTGCTCTGAAGACACCAGGCAAATGAGGGCATGAAGTTCTCGAGGAGAGAGACATCGGTCAGCCGGGTGGTCCCGTGCTTGACCGAGCCATCAAATGGGAGCCCTAGTGGCCGGGCACCCGCCCATGAGGAGTTGGCAGACGAAGTCCCCAGGCTCACCCGCGCTTGCCAGGAAGTTGGAACAAGACCCCAATCGAGCCGTTAGACCTGATTTCCAGGTTACAGGACATGACACAGGTAAAGGACCAGCTAAATGACCAGACAAGTCCAGACTGTAGAACGTCCTCCAGCGCCATGCCGGCCTGAACTCTCCAGAAAGCCATTGCTGGGGGAGGGAAGGTGTGGGCGGGGGATGGAGCCCTCCTACAATAAAAAGACAACTGAAGGCTACGCGTGAAGAAAAGAAAAGGGCACCCGTCTGTCTCCGGAAACTACTCACTGAGCCCTGCCCTGAAGGTCCCTCTACCACCCCTAACCGGGCCTCAGCTTCCCCATCTGTAAAATGGGGGAATAAAGCGGCAGGAGGCCACGGAAGAGCAGGCAGACAGCGGACGGATGGAGGGTTCCCGAAGAGGAGGGCTGGGGCTGGAATTCTGGAATGAGCCATTCAAATATGGGGCTTTGAGAGCGCCTGGTGGCTCAGTCGGTTTAGTGTCTGACCTCAGCTCAGGTCACGATCTCGCAGTTCTTGAGTTCAAGCCCCGCATCCGGCTCTGTGCTGACACTCGGAGCCTGGAGCCTGCTTCAGATTCTGTGTTTCCCTCTCTCTCTGCCCCTCCCCATTCTCTCTCTCTCTCCCTCTCTTTTCTCTCTCTCAAAAAATAAATAAACATGAAAAAAAAAAACAACAACAACCCAAATACGGGGCTTTGAAATCAGAGCAGGTATACTCCTGCCCTACCGCTTAACTGCTGTGTGACCCAGGGATGATACTTGCCCTCTCTGAGTCTGCGTTTTCTCATCCGTAAAGCGGGATGATACTAACACCCACTTTGAGGAGTTACTGTAAGGGTTAAGGAGTCCAGGCGTGCAGGTCACGTGGGCCCAGCACAGAGTGAGTGCTCGATGAACATCTGTCACCCCTGTCACCATCACCATCAGAAAATCAGAGCGGCCCGGCTGAGCCGCGAGATCCACCGGTCCTGGGTCTCCTGCTCTGGATGTTTCGGCGGCTGAGACCGTGGGTTCCTCCAGCTGCTCAGGCCGGCTGGCACCGGGACTCTGGGTGGCTTAGGCTGTAAGGGACGCTGGATGTGGGGGTCAGTCCCCAGGCTGCCTGGCTTCTGTGAGCCTCCAGATCCCCCATCTGAACCAGAGCTCGGCAAGCATGTTCTGCAAAGAGCCGGATGGTGGTATCTGGGGCTCTGCCAGCCACATACGGTCTCTGTTACACATTCTGCTTTGTTTTCCTTCCAACCTTTTAAAAATGCACAAACTATTCTTACTCTCGGGCTAAACAAACGCGGGCCAGATGTGCCTCACCCCCCGAAAACCCTTCTTGAACTGATTTGCCACGTTCAGCCTCTGGAACACTAAGAAGTCCTTCGTGACTGCCCCCCATAGTCCCGGCCACTCGAGTCCAGATGTTTCCAAGACAGAGTCCAGCTGGGCCGAGGATGGAGACTGAGGTGGCAAAGGCATAAAGATTGTGGACTGAGGCCCTGGATGGACTCGGATTCAAATCTCTGCTCTGCTGCTTCTGACAGGGTGGCCTCAGTTTCCCCACCTGTGGAATGGGCACGAGAGTAGTGCCAGCTCACAGGGCGGCTGCGGGGATTAAACACCCTGTGAGCACTTTCCCTGGAATGAGGCACATATTGGCTGGTTAGTATGAAGCCAGGGCGGCGGGGTGGGGGCGCCCCCCGGCGGCGTCCGGTGGCCCCTCCTGCTCTGGGGCCTCCCGGGAACAGCAGCACCTCTGCCAGCTTCTCGAGGAGGCTGTGTGCCCCGTGGTGCCTGATACCCATGAGACTGTGCAAGTCCCACCCCTCTGGAGCCTCAGTTTCCCCAGAAGCTGCTAACTGGACAGATCTCTGCCCACCTTCCACCCTCCAGGAGTTGATACAATGAAAGCGTCTGGGCACGCGTGTGCGTCCCGTTCTGACAGCTTCCCCAGGTCAGGGGAACACAACGCGGCACTGAGGGCGGTCCGGCCTAGCACCCAACCTGCTGGTCGGGTTCACAGCTGCCTCAAAGCACAGAGCCCAGGCTCAGGCCCTGCAAGCCCTCCCGGGGTTGCCAGGGAGACCCCGGAGGCAGGGGGGGCTCTCTCCTCCAACCCGAGGGTCCCCTTTGGGGCTGCTCTCGCCACAGCCCAGTCCCACCTGCTGGGGGATGGCCAGAGTAACCGGGAGGGGATGGGTGGCTCCTGGCAGGGCCCCGTGAAAGGCTCTCAGAAGCCTCCGGTCCCACATCAGGGAGATGCTTCTTAGAACCCACAACTCTTTGGCACCTGCTCTGTGCTGAGCCCTTTGCAAACATGGTGACATTTACCCTGGAGGCAGCACCGTCTTCCCAGGGGACAGAACTGAGGGCTGCAGGGTGAGGCGGTTGGCCAAGGTCACAGAGCGTAGGGGAGTCAGAATTAGCACCCGGCACCGTCTGACTCCAAAGCCCTTGGACTTCTCACCTGCCCCCCAGCCCTTACGGCTGGAAGTGCCCTTCGACATCACTGTCCCCCAGGTGGCGTGTCGGTAGACGGGCCTCTGTCCGGATGCCTCCGATGACAGGAGACTCACTGCCCCCCCAAGACTGCTCCTGTCACTGCGGGAGCCCTGCTGGCAGCTGCGTTTCCCTTCGATGGAACCCAAACCATGCCTGTGAAAGCCCCCTCCTGGGGGTGAGTCATTCATAACCCCAGCAACTCACGTTTCCTGAGCGTCCTCTGTGACCGGTGCTGTGCAAGCACCTTCTTGGTTAACCCGATGGATGAGGCATGTTCGTCTTACACAGGAAGAAACTGAGGCCCCGAGAGGAAGAGAGCTTGGTCCCAGGCCGCAGAGCCAGCTGAACCCAAATCTGCCCCCAGAGCCGAGCAGCTCTGATGGGGGCAGAGCAGGGTGGGTGTGCTGCAGAGGGACGTGCGCTGGGCCACAGGGGGCTCGGCACAGTCCAGTGAAGGGGCGGCCACTGCAGAAAGGCCAGAGCTGAGGCTTCCGGCACCTGCCTGCCCTGCTCATCACTCTTCGGGCTCCACATGGCTCTCAGGATGAACCTCTTCACCAGCCCCAGGGCCCCCTCCCCTACGCTCCAGGCCTGTCCACCTGGAAGCCCCCCCAGACACACCAGGCTCTCTCCAGCCTGGAGGCTGGGCCACCTGCTGTTCCCTCAGCCCCCCGCAGTGGGGAGTTGCATCTGGAACTTACTCGCACAGAAGTGGACCGGCTCCCTCAAAATCAGGGCTTGAGTTTGCGCAAATCTGTGTGCTCAACAGCCACTTGAGCTAAGCGTTACCAGGCTTAGCAAATGACAATGCGGGCCATGTGGTTCAACGTGAATTTCAGATAAACAAGGACTAATTACTTTAGTATAAGTAGGTCCCAGCCATCGCAGGGGATATACTTACACTAAAAACAAAAATTGTCCTCTGCAGTAGTGAGGAGATGTTTATACCAAGAATTATTTGTCATTTTTCTGAAACTCAGATTTGGCTCGGCACCCAGGATTTCATCTGGCCATCCTCAGCGGGGTGCCTATTCTGGATGAGGCACCCCACCCTGCAGCCTCTATTTCCTCATTTCAGCGGAACTAGGAATGCCCACCTCTGTGGGTGCGAGCATCAGAGACGTGAGCGTCGGGTATGGAGTGCGGCCCCGCACACAGCGGGCAGAGAGGGGGCTGCTGAGGCAGGGAAAGCGGAGGAAAGGGAAAGTGGAGGCTGGTGGGCCCGTTACCCGCAGCCCGGGACCTTCGCCGGTGAGTTCTCTCTTGAGGTGGCCGGAGCCCCTCTGGCCACCGGGAGCAGGGAAGGAGGGAGGGATTGGTGTCCTGTGCCGGGAAAACAATCTGCCCACCAGCAGCCACTTCCGGAGCCAGGAGAGGAAACAAAGTGGCGTTGTCCTGCTGTGTACAGTCACGTTCCACAGGGCTGTGACCTCGTCCCTGTGAACAAGCAGATTCCTGCCCTGCGCAGAGGCCGGGGCTGAGGGCAGCCACGTGACCGGGACGGGGCCACGGGCCACTCTCAGCTCCAAGCCCAGCACTCAGTCCCCACCGAACGAAAGCTACCTCCTAATTGCCCTGTTTGCCCTGGCATTAGGGCCAGTGGGGCCCACATATCTGCCCTGTCTTCCCCGCCGGGAGCTTGTTCCCAGGGCCTCGCATTCTGTCTGTCCCGTCCTCTGCACGGTTCTCAGAGTGTGGCCGCCCTGTCTGCCTGCGGGCACTTGGCCGGGTCCTGGCTCCCAGAGCTGTGCCTTGTGTCGGGAGCTGGGCGGACCTGACCAAATCCATGCCCAGACCAGATGGGGAGCAGGCCCAGGTGGGTGAGCGGAGCTCCGGCTGGCTGCGTGGCGGCAGCATCCCCCTTACGGGCTGTGCAGCCTTAGGCAAGTGAATTCACCTGAGTGAAACAGAACAGCAGTAGCAAGGACAAGATCATGTCTGACACGATGCACCTCAGCCCAGAGCAGGCGCTCAGTAAATATGAGTGTGTTGGGGTCCCCAGATATCTAAACCCGAGAACAGCCTGACGAGGGTCCAGCAGGAGCCCCCCTGTAGAGACCGAGCAGGCTGGGGGACAGTTGGGGCAGATGGGGTGACAAGGATATTGGGCAAGATGGCAGAGGGACGTGAAGGGCAGGGTCCAAAGAGCAACAAGCAAGACCCTGGAGTCCCACCTCCTTCAATCCCACCCAAGACCAGAGCGCTGGCCCCCAGCAGGGAGTTCTGGGCCCACTCGCTGATTCCCCTGTGAGCTGGTCACCCCGGGGCGGACTTGGGTCCTGCCCCATCCCTGGGATGTCCCGAGTCCTCATCTCTCTTGCTCCCGAGGAGTCCGGCCACCCCTAACCCCCAGCCTCAGGTAGAAGCATGGGGCCCGCTCCAGATGCTGAAGTTCATGGTCTCTGCTCCGACCACCGGCCACCTTCTCTTCCCCAAGAGAGATCCCCCTCCTCTGAGCCCTACACCAGTCCCTCTCTTCTCTGGCCAGTGTCAGCCAATACGTGGCAATCGTTCTTCTTGCACTCAGCTGACAGGCCAGGAATGCCCCTGAGCCTGAATGCCCCAGACCCTGGGATGTGGGCCTCAGGCAGGCCCTCCTCTCTGTGCCCCACCGTCCCAGCCTAGAGTGACAGGGTCAGGGTGCACCTCCAAAGCCGGCAAAGGAGCAGGGGTGAGAGGTAGGAGGACGTGAAGGGACAGGGTCCTCGGGTCGCATCGCAGAGGGCAGGCACCTCCCCTCAGAGGCCAGGCCGGTGCTCTGGAGGGTGGGGTCCAACGCAGCTCTGCGCCCGGCCACGCCTTGCCCAGAGGCTCCAGGCGTCAGGGGGGCCAAAGTGGGCAAGCTGGCGGCCCTCGAGGCCCCCAGATCAGGCGACAGACAAGGACGGGCAAGAAAGGGAGCAGTGCCCGGGGCAGGGGCTGTAGAGTAGCAGAGGCAGAAGTAACTCGGGAAGCAAACAGGAGTCACCGGAGCAACGGGCTCAGGCGCAACCGTGGAACGTGCAGACACGTGCATACGTGCACACGTGTCCCGGCTGAACATCTGTCCTCACAGCCATCACGTGAGGAGGGGAGATTCCCAAAGGCTCCTGACCTCGGACAGTCTGTGATTCCCTTATGTGATAATATACTAAGGGGGCCTGTGCCCGGGCCCGTGCTAGGTTCTAGCACCTTCTACCGCATCACTTCACTTCCTGCTCACTCTGAGAGGAGAGTGGCCAGCACGCAGCAGAGCTGGGCCCTCTCTGGGCCCTGGCGTGTCCCCACGACACCACACTGCCCACAGCTGATGGAGAATGGAGAGCTCAGAGCTCATGGAGTCTTGGGAGACGCTCTCTGCAGCTGCACCTGCCGGCAAAGACGCCTGGGGAGTCTCTCCAGCCTCGGGGACAGGAGAGAGCGAGGGTCACACCCCCAGACCCCTGAACACCCTCTTCCTCCTCTGCACCTCCCCCTCAGCATTAGTGCAACCAAGGGGCTTGGGAACCAACCAGAACTGGGTCCTCCTCAGCAGGGCGGACCTAGGCTGTTAGCCTCTCTGCACCTCAGTTTCCCTTCTGGAGAAGGGTGCCACCCGCCACATGAGACGGCAAAGGGATTGACTGAGGCACGGCGGGCGAAGCGCCCGCTTCCAGGAAGCCCTTGGGGAAGGCCGGTCCTGGTCCTCGTTCACAGCCCGAGGCTGCCCGGCTCCCTTCCTCTGCATCTGAGCCTCCCTAAACCAGTCTCGAGGCAGAAAGAGGGTCGAGGTGGCCTAGAGAAGCCTCGCCCCCCTGCCTGCTGTCCCCTCGGTGCTCTAGGACAGCAGGGGCACGTGTAGAGTAGCAGCAGGAGGAGGGATGGGAGGGGAGGCTGACGGCTGGGAGAGGAGCCTCGGTTGCATGGCAGCGGTGAATGCGTGAATTGGGAGAGTCTGAGTCGGGGTGCTCAGGGAACAGATTGCGGCGGGGAGGGGCAGAAAGACCCCTGAGGAGGCTCCGGAGACAAAGGTGCAGCAGTGTGGACAGGTGGCCAGCTGGGGACAGGTGAGCGTATCTGAAGCCAGAGAACAGAGTGAGTCTTCCTACCTAGCGGGTCCCCAGTACCCAAAAGCGCTGGCCTGGCCAGAGCAGGAACTGCCAGGGAGCCAAACACACACCAGGTGTCCCACTGCGGTCTGAAGGGCCACAGGATGCCTGTGACAAGTGGGCGGGTTAGAGGGGGTTGGGCCCTGACCTGACCGCCCCATTAGGAATCTGCGTGGTGGTCACAGTCCCTCTGCCCCAAACCGCCCCTCCCCTGACATCTTCACCTGCTACCGTCTAGCACCCCTCAGGGGAGCCCAGGCCCTACAAGGACACTGTGGATACACCGCCAGGCCCTCAGCACAGGGCATGGGGCCGGGTGGACACAAAAGACTCGCACAGACGAGTCAAGTAAGGCAGTGGACGCATCTCAGGAGTCCCGCACACCCAGCAGCTCCTGAGCCCAGTGGGCAGTTACCTCAACTGCAAGGTGGGAACACGACCTAACTTGTAAGGTCCACGTGAGAATTACACGCAGAGGACCCGGCCCAGGCCCTGGTTCTCGGCGAACATAACCGGGGTCAGGGGAGGGGGCCTCAGGAAGGGGCCACCCAGCCTCCCATTTAGCCCCTAACCCAGAACTGAACTGGGAAAGCTGGCTGCCAGGAGAGACAGGACACAGACTGAGGACACCAGGGGCTCTAGAAATCCCAGGAGGGAAGATGCCGACATCCCTTCTCCAGCTTTATTGCCGAACACAGGCTTCAGGGGCTTAAAAATTGCAGCCAGTACCAGGCCTTGCCATTCTGGAATCACCTGAATTCCCCAAAGGGGGTTGCCAGTTGAGAAAGACAGAGGCCCAAGAAGCAACGAGCCCAGAAAATGGCTCGGGATAGGAAGGGACTGAGTGGCTCTCTGCCTGGTGTCCCTCATCACCATGTCGCTGATGTCATGGGGCAAGGGCCCGGGGAGGCAGGGTTCTCTCTGAGACCAGCTTTGTCTCCGGCCCAAGCTCTGCCTCAGGCACCCCCTGGGACGGTCACAGACCCATGCGGTCACCATGCCAGCAGCCTGTCTGGGACTGCGGCAGTCACCGGCAGGTAGCCCGTGCAGACACCAGGAAAGCTGTGGCTGTGAAAACGAGAAGCTGAGGCTTTTGGGCTGGGGCCAAAATTCCCCGAGGCCTTTGCAAGAAATACAAAAAGGGCAGAGGAAAATAAAACGACACCTTGCAATGTGCTTTGGTGACCCCAGCTCTGTAGGCTGAAGGAACCAGGCTACGGACAAGCTTGTGAAAGTGCCCTGTCAACACTCCTGATGCCCTACGGTGTCACTGCAAACGTGGCTCAGCCTATGATGGTGCCGAAACAGCAAGCCCGACACCTGGTAAGCAGGTGTAATCCGGCCGTTTACACTGGCACCCTCCCCACTCTCCCTTCTGGCTTGGCCGTCCCAGACGAAGCTGTTCCCATCCGTCCCTGCTGGGACGTTACGTAATAGCAATTCTGTGCACGAGCGTGTACCTAGAATGGCCTCTCGGGAGACCACTGGCACGTGGGAGACGAGGGGTCTGAGAGGGCATGACCTTGCTGCGGTCAGCGTGAGAAGCATGTGTCCCTGAGTCCAAGGTGCTTCATCCTCCTTCACTAGACACACTTGGAACTCAGCTGAGACGTGAAGTTTTGCTAAAGAGAAAGGCAAAATCACGGACACTGAAAACGAGTTTGTTAACAGGAGCAGCCATTCCCTTCCCACGTGGCAGACAGACCTGCCCACGTATACCTGGTAACGCCCTGGCCCGCGGTTGCTGATATGCCCATTTTACAGGTGAGGTTGCAGAGACATGAAAGGCGGCAGGGCTGGGATCTGAAGAGAGCCTGACACGCCCATCAGCCCCCCAGAATGCCCCTTGCCCAGCACCAACACCGACGTGCACTCGTGCACCCAGACACACACACACTCTCGCCTGCCAGGGCCTCCAGCCGTGCTCTTGCAACAAATCGCCTCTGTCTCTCTGGCGAAGTCCCAAGCAGGACACTCCCGCCTGCCTGTGGCCGCCCGGTCAGACTCTGAGGGAGGGATGTGGAAGTCTTCTAAAGGGGCCCGAGGGGACCTCCTGTCCCGAATGGTCTGGCCTGTGGAACGAGCCACATAAGCTGGGCATCGAGACAGAGGTGGCAGTCTTCAGAGCAGCAGTCGGCAAAAGAGCCCACAGGCGACCAAAGGAGATGGCAGCTCTTCCTCCCCATGAGGCCACGTCTGGCGCAGCCCTGCCCGGGTCTGGGGAGAGGCCCCTGCGAGTCGTGCTGCCTCGCCAGCAATGGGGCCACTGCCCACGAACGTGGGAAAGCGGGTCTCACGCCCTCAAGGCAGCTGCCACCGCGGGGCAGGACAGCGCTTCAGGGGCACAGACTCACAGCTCCGGTGGCTACCGGTGGGGCAGCCCTGGGCAAATGATGCCCGTTCACAGGCCCTCTCCTGCAGGGCTGCTGGGAAGACTAGAAACACACGCACATACACACACACTCACACCGGCAGAGGGAAGGTCAGCAAAGGGAAGCTGCTCGTTACTCTGGCTCTAGGCCTGCCCCGGGCCCTCTCCTAACACAGCGACCCTGAAGCGAAGTCGCCACGGGGTCGCTGACGCGCAGCTAGCCTGATCGTCAAGCACCCTTGCTCCACTGAGCCCACCTGCAGCCGAGGTCTGCAGTCACTGGCTCCACGGTCTTTGGGTTCCAGCTTGTAAGGCCGAAAAACTAAGGGAGGCCGAGGGGTCTGCTTTCAGGAAGCTCAGACTCAAAGGTGCTGCCCCAGTTCACGGGCCAGGCGGACGGGCTCCATTAGGTACTGACAAGAACGGCGACGCGGATTCGTCCGTCTTCCTGCACTCATGCCAGAAAGAGCCACACGGCCAAGGACAGCGTCTGGCCCGGGACACTCGGGGTGGGTTTAAGCAGCAGGCAACACCTTCTGTTTCAGTGTGTGCTCAGTCACTCGTTTATTTGCCAAGATGTGCACACGCGAGTGCAGAGTCGGCCAGGACAGCGCGTGGCGCCTAGGTACGCACAGGCCCTTCCACGGCTTGGGTTACAGACAACTTCATAGCTAGTGCACCACACACACAAGACAGAACAGGAAGCCTAAAAACCCCAAGCCACTCCAAGACATGGGGGGGGAGGAGTGGTGCCGCGCGTCCCGTGGGGGAGGGGATCGATGCACACGAGGGAAGAACACGGAGGATGGAAGGCAAGCTCGCTTCAGTCTCTGCTAACTGCAGTTTCTGTGTGATGTTCAGGGGATGGAGTTCAACAGGTCCTTTAGGAAGCTCTCAGGATCAGTGATTTCTGATAACAGACCTGGAAAACAGGGGCACGCAGGGATGGGTTAGGCGCAGGCACGCACAGCCCCCAGCCCACTGAGTCACGGCTGCCGCATCCACGCAGAGAACACCATGTACCCCGACAAGCTCCGACATGCTGCTCCCAGGCACACTGGCGATGACGGGGAGGCAGTCACTGAGCAAGCACTCTCGTTCTGGAAGAGGAATTGGTCACGTTCTGCAACCAGGCGCCACTGTGTGTTCCAAGGCATTAAAGTGGCAGAGACCAACCCTACGACCCCCAGGGCAGAGGTTCTAACCCAGGTCCACGAACCACCGCAGGGGAGCCTCTCGTCTGCTGAAACTCCGTGCAAAGCAGAAGGGCCTTCTGGAGGGAGAGAGTCCACAGCACGAAGCATACTCTCGAAGGGGCCGGGGCCAAGGAAAAGCTAACACCAGTGCCCCCAAGGGCCACGAGGAACAGAGCACAGTACCAGGGCCCTGGGCTCAGCTGGGCTTTGTTCCAACCACTAGTCCCAGGGTCTCGAGCGAGCTGCCAAAGCTCGGGAGCTCCATTTCTGCAACCATCAAACGGGGACAGTAACAAGTCCTACCTGGGTCACTGTAGGGATTAAATAAGGCCACGTGTGAATGTGCGAGTGCACAGAAGGGGCTCTGTGGCCCCCAAGCAGGGCGCTCAAAGTTAACAGCCGCCAAGCTGTTAAGCCCGAGTCCTGGCGACATTCACTCCCAAGTCCTCTCCCCAGCATCCGTGCTAACGGGGGAAAGGCTGGTACCAATCGACCCTTGTTGGTTTTGGAAGGTGGTTTTGCCCTTGCATCTGAGCAGGGTGTGTCTGGTATTCTGAAATTTTCTGCCAGTCTAAATGAAGTAATAAAATCATGCCGTAAAAACCCGATCCCGGCATGAGGCTACAGAGGCTTCCTGCCCAGCAGGTCCCGCTCTCCCCTGCTTCAGGCTGGCGACGAAGCTGCAAGCTGCAGGATGGCTGGGACGCCACGAACCGAGGTGAACACCGTCCTTCCCCTGCCACCCCCTCCTCTCGTGCTCAGACCCTCCATCCCCACCAACAGCCTCTGCTCACACACTCCCCAGAGCACAGCACCGAGGACACAAATACACGGGCCACCAGCTCTCGGGCGGGAATGGCTCCTGGGAAGGCCTGTGGCTCAGGGACAACGTCGAGGCTGCAAGTTAACAAAAACGCTCAGCTCAGTGATGTCAACGTGTGACCACCAGATAGCGGGGGTAGCACTGGGCCAACAAAGGTCCATGACGGTGCTCGGCTTCTGCCGAGGCCACCGCAAAGCACAGTCAAACCGGAAGCCCCGGGTGTGAGCGTCGCTAGAGACCCCTGAGAGTGGAGCTCCCAGAGGGTGAAGACAGAGAAAAAAAATACCAGTGGAGACTTTCTCCTGATGGTGGGATCTGGGGAGAACGTTTTCTTGACACATCAGGTCTCGATCTCAGGATCAGGCCCTGAGCTGAGATCAAGAGTTGGACGCTTAACCAACTGAATGAGCCACCGGGTGCCCCATGTTTTTCAGGTTCTTTTTTTTTTTTTTTTTTTTTTTTTTTAGAGGCTCTACCAATTTTCCAGGTATGCCCCACTGGAAACTCCTCTAGTCTTCACAGCCTTAGTTACCCCACCTATGAAGTGGGGGTAACCACAGTTCCACCCCGAACACGTGTATCCACTGAGCAGCACAGGGTGTGGGATGCAGTTAAGTCCCCACAAGTCCCAGCTGCTGTTCCTGCTCCCAGTGGCCTGGTGTTTACTTATCTCTCCCAGACCGTTTGGCAGTGACCGACAGGCTGGTTCTTGCTTGTGTTCCTTCTGCCATGAAGATGGAAGCTAAGACCGGCCCCTCTCAGACAGACATGGGTTTTGCTGTAGGAGATTTTTGAGAGAGAAAATCCTGACACTGACCAGCCGCATCGAGGAACTCCGAGAAGGTCTCCACTGGCATGAACTCCTCCTGGAAGGTCTTCAGGGCTTTGTCAGCAGCTTCGTAGATGGGCATGTCGTTGTGGCGGATGTATTCCGCTAGAGAGCAGGACCAGCCTCCCTCCGTGTTGCTGGTAGGCACCTTCTACAAGAACCGACAGGAGACAGGCCCGGGGGTAGATTACTTAATGCCTCGAGTCAGTCAGGCCTTCTCGATGCCAAAAAGCAGCCCTCCCGTTTACATCCAAGTTCCCCTGGAGGACATGTTTCGGTTCCAGGAACAACAAAGTCTCGTGTCATTCCTCCTGCAGCCCCTTTATTATGCACCGTGTCACTTACAGGCTACAAGTCGAGACCGCTACTCCTCCCTGCAGGTGTCACATCTGCATTTCCCCAGGAAAAGGGGATCTCACCATGCTTCATTCAGATTGTACAAGGAACCATCCCCAAACCCTCTGACTCTCTCAAGGCAGAGAGCAGTGTCCCTACTGGAAGCTAGGCTGGAGTAGGTCACACTCACACAAGGCAAAGGACTTTACCCAAACGGAGGGACCAAGGGCAAACAGAGGGTGACTCAGGAGGGAAGATCTGCCTGGGGAAGTGAGTTTGCAGCAGGCCTGAGACCAGGTGACAGGAGCGGCCTGGGCTACAAACGGACGTCGCAGGTGAAAGGGTCTAAGCGACGGTGGAAATCCTTCCGCAGGGGAGGCAGCTCGCTTCCCAGCAGAGGCCAGAGGGGGAGCAGCCGCCCCGCTGCTGCGTGGGGTCAGAGCCAGCAGCACAAAAATTTCAAACTCTTGCAGAAGGCAGTCGAGCTTCCGACGGCTTCCCTACCTTAAACATGTTGTAAATGAGATCGACGAGGGCCCAAAAGAGAAGGGAAGAGCGATAAGCAGCGTAGTCCTTCACTGCCTTGTCGGTCAGCCTGGAAAAGAAAATCAAATCGCATGTCCGTGAAGACGCTGGAGGGATACACGCCAGGATGGAGCAGAGCAAGTCAAGGATCCAGGAATCTACGCACCTCTCCACGTCAGCTACTTGCCTATCTTCTCGGGAAAAAGCAGCTGTGGGCAAGAACTTCTGAAGCCTGGACCCAGGGGTTTACTTACTATAAAATAATCCATGAAATACTCATCCTTAGGACTGACTCTCTTCCGGATCAGGGTGAATCAGAATAGGGGGAACGCCACGTGCAACGTGGCAACCAGAGGCCACTGCCATGAAGAGATGCCAGGGAGGCCCGCGCATCCCTGCTCTGTTGAGCCCCACACGAGCTCTCGGACTTGCCCGGACCTCATACGTGAAGGGGAAACAGGGCTCTACCTCAGCCTTGACATTCCCGCTGGGAGCCATTTCCACAAATACAGTCAGCAGACTAAACCAGCCAAACACAGGGATTTGTTAACCACGGGCTGTGTTAAAAAAAACAAAAAAAACCCCCCAAAAAACAAAACGGCGAGCTGGTGGAAAACTGGCAACAGTAACATCCAGGATGGAAGATGCGACCACCACCTCCTAAACCCTGGGCTGCCCCAGAGCCACCGCCACAGTCCCGGTCTCTGCCCAGGACCAGCTCTACCCAACCTAAGGATTCAGCACAGGATTCAAGGCCAGCAGGCTCCTGGAATAGCGGGGGCGGTCTGGGACACCATCCTCTGCCCTCTCAGCAGGCACTCCTGGCTTGAGGAGCGAGGACACTAGATCACAGTGGTAAAGCCACTATGAAACGCAGAGAGGGCAGACACCCCTCTGCTACAGGATTCAGCTTCTACCGTCCGAGATCTACAAGACGTTTTGTTTGCAAACTGCCTTCACATCTGCAGTAAATAAAAGCTAGATGAACCCTTGTCACAGAAATTCTGTCTTAAAACACAGTAGAACAAAGTCCGTAACTAAGGGAACTAAAATTGAGTATTAAAGTGTCTGTGTGTAGGTAAGAATCATAAAGTGAGACCGTCCCATATGGGCCTTAAGACAAGGAACTGTGTGGTGGGGCGGGGGGTGAGGGGGGCTTGGGGGGCTCAGTCGGTTAAGCGTCCGACTTCGGCTCAGGTCATGATCTCACGGTCCGTGAGTTCAAGCCCCGCATTGGGCTCTGTGCTGACAGCTCAGAGCCTGGAGGCTGCTTCGGATTCTGTGTCTCCCTCTCTCTCTGCCACTCCCCTGCTCATGCTCTGTCTCTCTCTCTGTCTCAAAAATAAATAAAAACATTTATTAAAAAAAAATTTTTTTTAATAAATAAATAAAATGTCTGTGTGTAGGTAAGAATCATAAAGTGAGACCATCCCATATGGGCCTTAAGAGAAGGAACTGTGTGGCAGGGCAGGGGGTGAGGGGGGCTTGGGGGGCTCAGTCAGCTGAGCAACTGACTTCGGCTCAGGTCATAATCTGGCAGTTCGTGAGTTCGAGCCCCGCGCCGGGCTCTGTACTGACAGCTCAGAGCCTGGAGCCTGCTTTGGATTCTGTGTCTCCCTCTCTCTGCCCCTTCCCCACTCTCATGTTCTGTCTCTCCAAAATGAATATACGTTAAAAAAAGAGAGAGAGAAGGAACTGTGGGGCCCGGGATGGCATCCACACGTACACCCAACAAAGGTAAATTCATTAACAAAATGAAGTCAGACAATTCTGTTTGCTACAATGTTCTTCCCGTTCCCTCCCTGCACCCCCATATCCTCCAGGGCACCCGCTGTCTCCCACCTGCCCTGCGTGCGGACTCGGCAGCCCACAGTGAGGTCTGCCGCCAGGCCCACCTGGGGGCAAGGGCGACACCCACTCGTCTGTGACTCTGCCTGCTGCCCACAGGACACCAGACAGGGCTCGGACGGAAGCCTAAGTCCCAGGCCTAACGACTTACAAGTTCCTGGCAGAGGAACCCTTCTTCCTGAATGTAAAACATGCACAAGAGGTCAGCTTCTCTCGGTGCAAATTCCCAGATTTTTGCATCGGCTACTGCCTCCCGCCCCATCACAGACTCAGGACAAAGCCTGCTGCTGCCAGGGACACCGCCCAACCACCAGAACGACGCCCTCTGAGTGTCCCTCCGGCACGGTCTGTCCCCAGAGAGTGTCCCAATACGGGGCGCATGCCCGGCACCTCCCCCAGCCTGTTTCAGGGGCTCCAACTCAGGCCTCCACCCCACGCCAGACTCGGTGGCTGCTGTGCTTTGGTAAGCAGGAATCGAGCGGCCTGCCCAACTTAATTACTTAAGGCTAATTAATAAAGGTGAGCAAACTGCCACAGAGAAAATGGCAAGCCGTGAGGGCAGCTCACGCTGGATTTCCCAAGTGAGCTGTGAACGGATGGGCTTTTCCCCCACTGCCCGGGACAGCAGAGAGTTCTGGTCTCCTAACTGAAAGCAAAACGGCTCCTGTGGATTCAAATCTCACAGCTGCCACCGAGGGCCAGTGCCCAGCAGACAGCCGCCCTCACAGGGACAGGCTGAGCCTGGCTTACGAACAACCGGCTACCTTCCAGATCGAACTTCTGATTTCTAGCGGCTAGCTCAGCATGAATGCTCTGGACTCTGGGAAACGCAGGACAGTGATACGTCTGAAAGGGGGCATGGGTTAGGTGGGAACTTGAACGAGACTCACCCCCTCCTACTCTACACAGAGCAGCTAGTACTGGCAGGACTCAATAGCAGAGCTCTGACCTAGTCTCTCTGAGGGTGGAGGGGCCTTTGATTGGCAACGCGGATAAAGCAGAGCTGGTGGGGGTAACAGGTACCAGGTGCCGATCCAGGCACATGGCTGTGCCCACTTGGTCTGTCATTATCAGGGGCTTGAAAGCCTGTAAATGTGGAAATGTTCCCTCGGATCCTAGCAAGGGCAGACAGACAAGAACAGATCTTCCAGAAGTGAAGATTTCCCTGGAGTGCCAGAAGCAAGCTGACACTTCTCAAGCCCAGGGGAGGCAGACACAGCACACGGGCCACCATGAGCCGAGAGAGGAGTCCCGTGGAGTCCACGCAACGTGTGGCAACACTGTGGTCATCTCAAAGGGCTTCTTGTTGTTTACAGCTGTTTTTCTCAAGATGCTGCCCATCTGACCCAAATCACAGCACAAGGTCATGAGAACAAAGACGCTTCCTTCCTTGAAAGATCGTTCCTTCTTTGGGACGTGTCCACACAAACAGGAGAAACAGAAGAAAGGCTCGTGGAACGTGGGGCAGACAGCACAGGAATGTGACCAGGGAGAGAGATAATGAGCTTTTCATGGTCAGAAAAGAAAATCCCCAGTGCAGCCATGCGGAAGCTTTCCCAGTTTATGGCCAGGCCAGCAAGACTGGGAAAACCCAGTCACCTGCCCTAGCTCCCTGCTGGCCCTCATCCTCATCACCAGTAGTCTCACCCTGCGCCTGGCTGGCTGCTTCTCTGAAATCTTCCACAGACCCAAGCCTCACTCCACCTTTCCAGAGGCTGAACACGAGACCCACAGGTGGCCAAGGCACCTGCTGGCCATCGGGCCTAGACTCTTGGCACCACAAGGGACAGGGTCAATGACCGAGTCAAACGAGCAGGCCCTCACTTACCACACAAGCTGCAAAGCAGCTTTTACACACAATGGGAAATATGTAATCCAGGCACCAGGCAGCCCAGAAGACGGGACTTCCTGAGGCAGAGACTGACCTGGTGGCTCCCCCTGGAGCCACTGCCCGGGCCTGAGAGGTCACCAGCAGCCTCCGCAGGATTTCCACGCGTGTGGCTCTCCACTTCTCGGGGGGCAGGATGTGGAGGGCCAGGACCGTGAAATAGTGGGGCCCGTCCACTTCAAAGGCACTCTCCACCCACTTTTCCTTGGGCTGCTCCAGAAAGCCCTGGAGGTTCTTCTCCTCTCGGGAAGTTGCTCGGGTTCTGGAACAAAAGGGACACGATGAAACCAGGGCAGAAGCAGGGTACCAGTGGTAAGAGGAGAGGAGGTTTGGTCAACATCTCGTCTTCTTTTAAGCTTTTGAACGCTTGGATCACGAAACATGGCCACCCACTCTTAAGTAGCCCTCCTACCCCCTCCCCAAGGACTGCTTCTTCCCTTCTAAGCCCTACTTGGTGGCACTTTCCCTGCCCTCATCAACTCCTAGCTCAGCTCTGACACGATTCCAAACACCTACTGGCTCTAGAGCCCCCTGCATATGGCGGACAAGGTCACAAACACTCCACCAACAAAGTGACCGAACGACTCTGGAAGGTGACAGCTAGCACCTCCTTACCACAGTAACTGAAGCCTAGAGAAGCGAAGTGACCTTCCCTAAGCCAGTGAGTCTGTAAGTGAGGGAGCCAATGTGTGTTCAGAACCTGACTCTGCAACCCAGCCCGTGTTCTCGCTTGCCCCACGTAGTCCCCAGAGCTAGGCTGTTTGCATTGGCTCCCGTGTTGCACCCTCCGTATCTCATGGTTTCCTTACATGTCTGTGTTCCTCCTTCATTCGAACAGCTGCCTCTGAGTAAGCACTGCTTCCTGTTCTCTCTCCTGCCTAAACCGTGGGCACATGGTCCTGAACTTTACTACCAGGCACTGTTCTGGGAGCCCGAATGGATCATCTCACCTAATCCTGACAACAGCCCTAGGACACAGGTACCGGATCTACACCTATTTCACAGAAGAGGACACAACAGAGAAGACAGCTACCTTGCCCACAATCGCATGCTGGGGAGTGGAAGAATGAGGCTTTGAACCCTGGCAGTCTGGCTACCAAGCTGGCCCCCCACGTTCTTGATCCACGCAAAGGCCCTTGCCCAGCACCACAGAGCTTCGGTGAGCGGTACTGGGGCGGCACAGAGACCCCAATGGAGGCCTTCCTGACCGCATATCCCTGACCCTATCACCTGGGTGGTGCTCTCATGCCAAGAGCACCTACCGCCCTGTCTTTATCCCAAGTTGGGGGGGGGGGGGTGGGAGGGGGTGCAGAGGAGAACAAAACACAACCCCAAAAGCCGTGACAGTCCAAGCCAGCAGGCCTACAGACGGCACCGGCAAATGCCGGACTGTGGGAAAGCAGAAGGGGGCCGTGTGCAAGGACACCTTGCTTCCTTCTGCTGAGAATGGACAAGGATGGCACAGATGGATGTACCCGACTGGACTTTCCAGAACTGGGAGTCAGAAGCTTTCTGCCACCGTAGGACCTGCCCCACTCTGCTCTGGCTCACAGCATGACCTACTTGCCTGTATACACAAACGTGACCAGGCTCATGCCAAGGTGAAGCGACCAGCTGGGGGAGCAGTCTATGGCTGCGCAACAGCGCCTGTGCGTGAAGCTTCCACGTGAGGCTCTAACTGACCAAGACACATCCATGACACAGCCAACACCCTCCCCGATCAAGGGGGTCGAGCCTGAGTTACCAGTACGTGGCCCCTGAGAAACGCAGGACACCTGTGGTCACTGGCTCTTCAGCCAGGCGAGTCACGCTGCCTCTCTGGGCGCCGCGCACCCCGCACCCCGCCGGAGAGCGGGGCAGTCCGCTCTGCCGCACAGCTGCCAAGAGACAGGTCTCCGCAGAGCCAACGGCTCTGTCAAAGGCCGAACAAACACCGGCAGTTAGCACTGCTGGGGCCTGCAGAGATCTGGAGAGTGAGAACATCTGTGCCGTCGATGATGTGGGTGTCTGAGAGTCTCAGCAGTTTAGCAGAGGATGTCACGCCCTGACAGAGACCTGCCCGTGCATCTTGTTAACGATGAGGCCTGCGCTCTGGACCTCAGCCTTCTATCTCACCGGGAAATGGGAGGGAAGGAGAAAACAACATTGGTGAAGACAGAAGGCCAGAAAGGACAAGAGACAGACTGTCCTGTTGCCTAACCCAGACTGCAGCTGCCTTAGGCGGACCGTACCCAGTCTTTCAACAGCTGGCCAGTTCCCTGCCCGAAGCAGGTAGGAGACTCTTGTTGGAAAACAGGGCCTAAAAGCACAAAACTGTTCAAACCAGGAGCCAAAGTTTACTAAACCTTCTAACTGGCTTTTAACATCTGGGCTGGTATGAACGAATGCTATTTGCTACCCTAACTGCTTCTTTAAAATTACACTTTTAGCTATCGGTCTAACTGCTCCGTGATGTACACACAGATAAAAATACAAACGCACTCTCCTCCTGGTTATCAGCCAACTTTTCCAATCTTCGACACTTCCTACCCTCAATGTGCCAGAAGCACTGCTCACCGGGGGAGAAACCAGGATCCAAGTCCAGTCTTCCATTTATGAAAACGGTGTTTGGTTCTGCTGCAGCCCCCAGTTATGACACCTTCCCCTGTAACGCCCTGTGTCCCCTTGACAGTGACTATGTGCGGTTCTGATCCCTGGCCTCCCCACCCAAGAGCACCGAGTCTTATGGGTAGTGGAGGCAACATCGTAGTAGAAGCTAAGGAGGTTCTCTGGTGGGCTGGCCTCTCCCAGTTCCTGGTTCCCCTCTGGGCGGAGCGTCAGTCCAAGGACATAGCCTTCAACTGCCCACGCGGGGGAGACGGAACCGTTCTGGAAAGGAAGTCACCTTATTCTGTGTGACTCCGGAGCGCCGCAGAACACGCGTGCTTCGGTAAAGGCTACCTGAGGCCAGCCATCTGCCCTGGAACTAACTCGGGCAGACAGAGAAAAGTTGACACCTTGCTGGGCAGAGGGGCACGGGGCGGGCCGGCCAGACGCCCACTGGGGAGCGAGATACTGACGTGTTCAGGACGTAAAGCACAGTGTGGACGATGTAGGGGATCAGGTGGATGTTGCTCTCCCGGCCGCCCCCGCCGGTGTCCGCGCTGAACGACTGCTCCATGGCAAAGCGCAGGAAGAGCAGCTTCATGTCATGGATGTTGAGCTGGTACGTGGGCTCCCGCTGGCCCGTACACTCCTGGAGGTAAGTGTTGTGCCTGCGGGGAGGCAGAATGAACGCTGTGAGCAAAGCGAGCTCCCCGGGGAAAGCCCAGTTTGGAAGGGAGAGCCCCCTCAGCACAGCCCGGCCCGATGGCTGCAAAGGTCACATAAGCAGATAGAGGAACGAAGGGGACGGCTGAGGACATGAACTGTGGCCCGTAGGAAGACCGGAGCAGATGACAACTCCTTTTCTGCTATGACTGAATGTGATGCCCTCCAAGCTTTGAGAAGACCTCGCTAGTTCTGGGGGCCCTATTTCCTGAGAGACAAATGTCACAGAACGTATCACAGCCAAACCTAGCACACTTTAGAAGAAGAAACGTGGAAAGTATTCATTCTTACAAGGTGATCTATTCATAAGAATTTTTTCTTTAACTTCCAAATGAAAAGTATTTTTCTATATTTTTTTAATGTTTACTTTTGAGAGAGAGAGAGAGAGAGAGAGAGAGAGAGAGAGAGAGCGCATGAGCAGGATAGGAGGAGAGAGAGAGGGAAACATGGCATCCGAAGCAGACTCCAGGCTCTGAGCTGTCAGCATAGAGCCCAATGCAGGGCTCGAACCCACGAACTGTGAGATCACGACCTGAGCTGAAGTCGTACGCTTAACCAACTGAGCCACCCAGGCACCCCGTATTTTTCTATTTTAAGAAACGTGTATTTCAGAGAGAGCTTGCACGCGTATGCAAGTGCAGGAGGGGCAGAGGGAGATGGAGAGAGAATCCCAAGCAGGCTCCATGCTGTAAGCATGGAGCCCAATGCAGGGCTCAATCCCATGAACCATGAACCATGAGATGATGACCTGAGCTGCAATCAAGAGTCGGATGCTCAACCTACTGAGCCACCCAGGTGCCCCTGAAAGATATTTTTCTATGTCAATACGTGCTACCATCAGCCTGGGCTCTATGTGACCTCAGGTATTTACTCAACCTCTCTGCCTCAAATTCCTCAACCAGAGAATGTGTGTAAGAGCACGTGGTAGGCATTTTAATATGCTGCCCATCCTGATTACTGCCAGGTACCTTTCCATCCCCTAGCTTTACAATAGGACTCGGGGTGGGGCATCACTCCACCAAGCAGCAGCAAGAGCGAGGACCTCCTCAAAGCCTTAGTGACTCTAGTCTGGATTTTAGGACAAGGGAGGCTTGAAAGGAGCCCGATAATCCCCCTGGACTGAGCTATTTTCATTATTTAAATCTCAGAGGCACACACTGCAGAAGACAAATAGGGAAAATTTTGGCTTTAAGGACAAAGTCAGGGTGGTGTGTCTTATGCCCTGAGATCAACAAGGGAGAAGAGGTAGCAACTAACTAGAAATTCCATGTGGTGCACCAGATGCTGAGGGTGCCGGTTTCTTGCAGCCGAGTTCCTCCCTGTTCCAGATAGCTTCCCTGGCAGCACTCAAAGGAAGGGACCAGGGTTCTCAACGACAGTCACAGGCCTTCGGGCCAAGCTGATCACTAATTTTCCCCCATCTCCTGGGAACCCTGTCTTCCGTACCATTCACACTGCTCAACACTCACCTTGCCAAGCAGGTGGCAAAAGCTGATTCAGGGACGTGGGGCCCCCAGACAGGAAGGAGACCGTTGCACTTAGTGTTGGCGTTCTGAAGGGCTGCGCTTTCCCACTCTTCCCGGCCACGAGCCAGCCTGGATTGGGAGAAGAGCAGGGACAAGTGACCACTGGAACTGATTTGGCAACCAGGCACCTGGGCACGTGGGGGCGGAGCAGAGTTTGCTAACACTAGGGAAAGAAGTTAGCCCATGCACCTGACTCCAGAGAGAATTAGCCCTTTGTATCACAATATGGTAAATGCCAGCTTCGCTGCTTCCGGGAAGCAAGGTTGCTTTCTCCAGCCTTAGGCCAAACGCCAAATGGATTTCTTAATTACACGGCACAAATGGCTCTTGGCCTGTGTGGTTTGACGTCAGACACCCTAATCCCCGGAGATGAAAACTTCAGGGTCGGCACCCTCCCCGCTCCCGGCACAGGGTCTTGGGCAAGGTGTCCACTGCTCTGAAGGGACACAGGCCTGGCTGAGGAGCCACTCTGCAGGAGCTAGGGCCTACCTGACGGCAGCCAGGTGGCAGTCGTAGTGCACGATGTTGAAGTGGGACACGGTGCTGTAGCCCTGCTGTTTCCGGGGCTTATTCTCCATCTCTTCCAAGGCTACCCGCTTGGTGAAGGTATAGATGCCCAGGACTTTTGTGGGCTGCAAAGACACCATGAAAAGGAGGAGCGGTGAGGCGAAGTCCAAGGCAGGCTCCGGGAGGAGGCGAAGCCGAAGAGAGGGGAGTTGAGGACCTCCCCTCCCAGGAAGGAATGCACTCAAGGAGGGGGGATGGTCAGCACCTTGGTCTCTCGGCTAAGCACTCGGCTGGGCACAGTCCCAGTGAGATGAGAAATGTGGGGAACGACCAAAATAAAGCAGATGCCGTGCAGACGGAAAGGCTAACACAGAAGCCTAAACTGGCATCCTTCCCTTTTTGCTTCATTTATCTCAAAAGGAAGAATAAAGTGCCTTCCTGCTAAGTCCCCTGCTTTATAAAACGTATCAAGCAGTTCCCAGCAGCCTGTGCCACAGCAGGACCTACGAGGCTTGTGGCGTGGACGCTCAGCAGGACACTCGAGCTGGAGGGGAAGAGGACACCGTGTAGGCCTTTAGGGGAACAAGCAGGTCCCATGCTGTCCTGTTCCTGTCCGTCGTAAATCTAGTTGGATAGAGGTCCTGAGCTTCTCCCCAGGTATCCTGCTTAAAAGCAGCACGATGTGCTTTTAAAAGCCCCAGGTCTGGAGTCAGAGAAGCATGGGCTACAGTTTTGGCTCTGCCACGTGACCCTTGTTTTGCTTTGTTTTGTAGGTTTAAAAACAGAATTACCCGTTTACATAAAGCTCTGGGCACAAGGACTGGCACATAGAAAGAATCCAACGGGTGGTGATGCTGGGGGGGGGGGGGTGGCAGTGATGATGAAGCCTCGTGTTCAGATCAGTCTGCCTTCCTCCCTTTAGAGAGGCAGCTGGCCCCAAGACACGCCTCAACCTCGGCCCATCTAAGAACAAAAAGGCCGGCGGGAGAAGGACGCCACGGGAGCAAGGGGCCAGGCTGCGCACCCAGCCCAGGGCGAGCGCTATACCTGGAACTTGTACCCCTCCCTGCAGATGCAGCACGTGAGACCCGGCTCCTCAATTAGCTCCTCCATCTGCTTCAGGAGCGCCGTCTTGGTCACGACCTGGCCCTTCTCGTTTGTCTGTAGGGGAAACCCAAGTGACATGTCAGAAGGGGATTTTCACCCGCCGCCCCCCAACCTAGCTTGGGGACACTCAGGAACAGGGCTGCCCTTCCACAGGCACTGGAAGGACAAGTCACAGAAAGGAAACCTCTGTAGGTGGCTTCCAGTGAGGGTAAAGACTGGGTAAAGGGTAAAGGGTAAAGATTCTTCTACTCTCTTCCTCCAGGAACCACTGAAGCAGAGGAGACTAACCAGCTGCAAGCCTGGCTAGCTGCCACTTGCCACCAAAAAAGCCCCCTTTCTTTGTGCTGGCAATCCCAAGTCCCAGCTGCCAAGGGCTGTCGCGTTAGGATTCACTTCACGGTTCCCGTGGGAGTTTTAAAACTGCTGACACCCAAGCTTGGCTGGTTCGGAGAAGGCTTTCCTAAGACTACGCTGCTTCTGACCCGGGGCAAGGAGAGCACAGGCCATCAAGTCCAACCGACGTGGGTTCAAACTCTCGTCAACCCCTCATTAAGCATGAGCGTTGGCCTATTTCCTGTGCTTCTCAGCCTCTGTTACTCCAACCAGAGAAAGGGTATGGTAAGATCAGCCTCACTGTGTCACACAAGGGCTTAAATAAAACCTTACAAGCAAGGTGCCTAACTAAGCACAGTGCCTGGCAAGCAGTAAATCCCCTGGGAGCAGGAGTGATCATCCCCGTTCTCATGGTTTCCGTGAACTCATTATGTCATTTAACCTCGGAGCCCCATCTGGGCGGTGGGACAACAGTCAGTCACACCTCTGAGGGGTTGTCAGGAAGGTGCACCTAGCTCCCTCCTTCTCCTCACCAGCCCAGCTCTGTCCCGAAGCATGGCTGCCTCTTCCCCAACAGTGTGGACAAGAACGTGGGGACTCCCAGAACGTGGCTTTACCGTCATGCCCAGGGTGCCCAGAGCCTTCTGCCTCATTGCCATGGCCATACGCTTCTTCTCCGCGCGGGTCTCCCTGCGGGCAGCATCGATCTTCTTGTTTACATCAGGGTGTTCCCGCAATGCCTCCAGCAGGTTCTCTGCTAGGGTCCCAATGCCCTCATCACTGGACACCTGCTCCAGTTTATGTAGGTTGGTGATGGAGTCCGTTCCGATCAGAACCTACCAAGTGGAGACCAGAGAAATGTATGCTTCCAATTACGTGAATCAGCATGCTCTCCAGGAGCTGATAGATTGAGAAAATTCAGCAGAATGCACGCAAACTCACGTCATCTGTTCAGTTTCGATCAGACCTTTCGAACACATGCTTCAAAAGATTCTGACAAATGGAGGAGGGCTTGGCCCTGCCGCTGACCTCTGACCAGGCACTATGCTCTTTGGCTCCAGTGCCCTGGCCTATAAAGTGGTGATAATGTCAGGGTTGTGGTGAGGATTAAAACTTCGTCACAGATAATTGGACGTAAAGCGGCCAGCACTGGGAGAAAGAAAGGGGCTCGGGTAAGATGCCCTAGAGAAGCAGCACCTGCAGAGGCCTGGGTAGTGGACTCAGTGACCACAGGGCAGAGCAGGCCGTGACATTCATAGCGACTGTGTTCGGTTCTTCCTCCAGAAGCCCCGTGTCCACCACACCTGGGAGCCCAGGATTCCCTCAACATAGGGGTATGAGAGGTGCGACTCCGAGTGGGAGTGGGGATGAGAAGACACTTTGTCTAGAGAACAGATATGACCGAGAAGCCCCCGTGCTCGAGAAGGCCGGCATTCGCTGCACCACAACACTGCACTGTCAACACGGGTGAAGGACAGAACACGCAGGCAGGGCTGACCCGACAAAGCCCTCCAGGTGAGCCGAGGAGGAGCGCCGTGCCACCCACAGCCCCCCGCCCCCTGCACAAGTGCATCCACGTCCACCGCTACTGTACGGATTTAACGATACATGGAAAACAATAGAACCGACCTACAACGTGAAATGAAAGCTCAGCACTCAACCGGGATCACCCACGGGCTCATAAACCTGTCCTCAGAGCAGGTACGCTTCAAACTGGCCCGTCAGCAAAGCTACAGGTCAGCTCACGTCTCGTGCTCCTGAATGTTGAGCCCACGGTGCGGCTGCCTACTGAACTGCTGCACAGGTACCCCGACCTCCGCACGCTGGGTGTGAGCTGTGCGCCTGCGTGCATGCATCCGTGTGTGAAGCAGTGCTTTACGTGCTAGGGGAACAAAGACCCGGCCTTCTGAGGGTTACACTCTAATCGGGCGAGCAGACGCACAACAGCAGTAGCCTGACATAATGCCCCCGCTGCACCTCACTTCGAACCTCCTTGGGTTCTTCACCTCCTTCAAGGACACCATCACTCATCTGTCGCCCAACCCAGAAACAGCAGAGTTCTTGACTCGTCCGGCTTCCTCACCCGCCAGGGGCAACTGACCTCCAAATCCCATTCACTCTGCCTCCCAGACGGCTGCTGAACCCACCCGCTGTCCACCTGGTGCGCCCGCTCAGCTGTCATCACCTCTTACCTAGAGTATGATAAAAGCCAATTGTCTCTCCTGTCTGTCATCTCCTCTCCTGCCAATTCATGGCCGGGGGCACGGCCCTCAGGAGAAAACGCACACTCCTCTCTTTGGAGAATGCGCCCTGGACCCATGCTGCACCGGGACCAGCTCGCGCCATGCCTCACCCCCACTGTGCAATTCCAGTATCCTTTGGCTTCTAAGCCTCGGCAGGTGCCGTACTTTCTTCTAAAAGCATCTTCTTTCCTTTGGCCCCTTTCACACTACACTTATGTCACTATTCAGCTATCAACATGAATGTGACTATCTTCCACCAGATAGTGAGTTCCCAGAGCACAGGCTATGACCGCCTTGGTTACCAATGTCACCTCAGTCTAGCACAGCACAGGTACACAACAGGTGCTTAAAAAATGTGTTGCTAAGAAGAGAATGGCCTCAAGTGTGAACGCCACGTTCCTAACTAGATTAAGCCTTAGTCTAAAGAAAGTAATTCGACTTAGTAACTACAAAGAAGCCTGGAAACCACCTGACCTGAGCTTGGCCGCATCACAGCCACACTCCTGGGTTCACCCACATAGAAGACACACGTTATAGGAACAGAGAAACCAATATACGTGAAGACTCCTTTGTAAGAAGAATGACCTCCACAAAGATGTGCTAATTATGACCATCTCTAATGAACTGAACAAAAGTCTGAAACCACTGAGACCGGGGTGAGACACAGGGAAGAATCTCTCCTGTAGCCAAGCTACTCTATTTTTGGGACGAGCTATGAGGACAGATCACCAGATGAGAGCGTGGAATGACATTCAATGCAGAACACTATACACGGGAAAACCCAGCCCTTGAGGACGCTCAAAACTCAACACTAAAAACATCCAATTAAAAGATGGGCAAAAGATACGAGCAGACAGGCTGCTGAAGCCACGCAGACGAAGCACATGGAAAGACACGCAGCACCACTAACCATCAGGGAAGCGCAAACTGAAATCACAGGGAGCTTATCACCGTCCACCTGTCAGAGGGGCTCAACTAAAAGCCAGTGTCACCACCGGGTGGTGAGGAGGATGCAGAGGAAGATCATTCAGGCACTGCCGGTGGGAATGTAAAAGGGTGCAGCACTGTAGAAAACAGCTCAGCAGTTTCTACTGAAACTAAATATGCAGCTATGTACCCAGCAAGTGTATGCCTAGGCGTTTATCCCAGAGGAATGAAGAGTTCTACTAACACACAAAACAACTGCATGTGAATGTTTACGGCAGTTTTATTTGTAACATCCCCAAACTGGAAACAACCTGGATGTTCTTTAACGGATGAACGGTTAAGCAACCTGGGGAACCCACACACCATGGACCACCACCGAGCAATAAAAAGGAACAGACTATCAATACACACAACCTGGGAATCCCCCAGAAGATTATGCGGAGTGAAAAAAGCCAACCCCAAAAGGTTACATGCTGTCTGACGCCATTTACAGAACACTCTGCAAGTGACAAAACTACAGCCACGGAGAGATCAGTAGTGGCCAGTGGTTAGTGGCAAGGTGGACAGAGCTCCCAAAGGGCAACAAGAGGGATCCCTGTGATGACAAACCTCCCCTGGATCCTGACTCCATCAATGTCAATATCCTGATTGTGATACTCTATGTGGTTTTGTAAAAGGTTACCATCGAGAAATGGGTATGTAGGATTTCTCTGTATTATTTAACAACTGCATGTAAACCTACAATTACCTCAAAATGAAGAGCTTGATTTAGAAAAATTCCAGCCTGGCCACCTGTCTGGGCCAGTCAGGATTTGTGAGGGGTAACGGATATTCCAGCCCAGGGGGGACAGAACAAGGATGAGCAGCAGACTGGAATGGTGGGTTTCTCTGAGAACGAAGTTTCTAGCTGTCTGAACCAGGACAGAAAACAGCGATGATGGTACTATAAATGTCCCCAGAGACCCAAACGACTAAAGCCAGAAATTAAACTGTTTTAAACTCTGGCCAGCCACACCCTCCGCCCGGTTGCTGCTCCGCTGACCCACGAGAAAATAAAGCCCCACGTAAGAAGGAGTCGAATGAGGAGAGCACAAGTAGACCTTACGCCTCTCCACACACACAGAGCTGAACGAGATAACCTCCGAGTCCCCCATACTCTGGGGCTCTTCCGTGCTAGGAGAAGTCACACCCTGAGGCTAATCGAGGCAGTCAAGGCAGATGAGAAGAGGTGAAGGCACCGTACACGCCCTGCCCCCAGAATTAAGTAGCATGCTGGCCACTCACTCACCTGGGTGGCAGGGTGCTGCACAGCCAGCCCCCGAAGAAGCCTCAAGATAAATGGCAGGGCCGGGCGAGATAAGAACTTTTTCCAGATGTCAGCATCCAGACTGCAAAGGAAAAGAAGGCAGATGAGCAGGCCAGAGGGGCAAAACCTATCTGGAAACCAGCTGTTGACCTGTTCTGGCTTGTTTACCTGTGACCCTTCAAGGGGGCCATCAACAATCACAGAGGATCACCTAGCTCGGCCGGGCAGCCAGACAAAAAGCACTATTCCAAATAGAAAGCAACAAGCTGCCACCTGTTCCCCAGCCCCGAAGGGCTGTGCGGTGGCGGAGTGGTCACCCTGAGGGTTTCCAAAAGAGGAGGGAGACTCCGAGGAGGGCCAAGGGGGGAATACGTGAAGCTTAAAGCCACGACGATGAAGGAGAAAAGGACCCAGAAGAGGGAAGGAAAGCAGTCGCTTTGACAGAGCCGATTCTTACTTCTTGGCACTGGGAATGTGTTTCTGCATATAGTCCAGCGCACTCTGGGTGATTCCCTTCTGGAGAATCAGGTCCTTCAGCTGATGCCCGTTGCTGCTGCTCTTGATGCCGGCTGCGATCTTGCAGAAGCAGTCCAGGAAGACTTTATCGTCGCCACTGTGGTCTTCATCATACCTGCAGGAGAGAGCAGAGCCTCAGGGGGTGAAGGGAACGACAAACGTGTACCGTGGTGCTCCCTCAGCTGACGACGTTCAACAGTGTACGGGGTCAAGTACGACACGAGGATGCCGATCCGGTTCCCGCCACTCCCCGTTTCCCACCGTGTGCCGCACACTCCCAACGCTCTCTTGCGTCTTCACGCTTTTTGCACCCGTGACTCTCTCCCTCCCGTCACACCCCTACCCCATCTCGCCAGCCTCTTTACCGTCTCTGCCTAGCCAACTTAACAGTACGCTGAGCCCCCAGTTACAATGGACCCCTTAAAGGCCAGACAGGCGTGCGCGACCCTAACAGAACTTCAGACGAGTCTTCCCTAGGCCACAGGACGAGCCTGGGCGTTGGGAGGACCCTCCCGTAGCCGAGATGCGAGCACGTACTTGTCAAAGCTGCAGTATGGCTTGAAGCGCTCCACCAAGATCTGCATCTTCTCCACCTCGCCAAAGGACAGGTATGGGATGATGCGAAGCAGACCCTGGAGCACACTAGGGTTGGAGCGAACAAAGGTGCTGTTGATCTGGTCCAAGAGCATCACAAGCTGATCCTTGTCGCCCGTCAGGAGGAGGTTGCCCTGCAGCGGGAAGGGGGACGGAGGGACCGGTAATAGGGTCAGGACTTCGGTCAGCCAACATCTGAACCCCAGAGGTCACCCACTTCCCTCAGAAGCAGCACTAGAAAAGCCGTCTTGGCGCTTCCTGGGTATGAGTTTCACTTGATACTAGTTTCTAAGTTTCTGTGCGGCTCTATTAATAGTCTCACGTGTTCGAAAACGCTAACACAATCTCCCCTCCCCTGAGGGAACGCAGGCTGCCTGCTGCTCACTTGGTCCCACCTCTAGCCAAAGCATGAGTACCAACAGGGATGGGGGAAACATGAGTACCAAAAGGGATGGGGAAAGGCAAGGGCACAACAGAGAGAAGCTGAACTGGGACTTGGGACACCTGGGTTCTCGGCCTGATTCTGCCAGCAGCCAACTACATAACATGGAACAGCTCACTTAGCTTCTTTGCGCTTGGAGTTCCCTCAACTGGGTGACGAGGGGCTGGGCTAAGGCCCCTGTCTATGAGCTGGAACATGCTAGGATTCCATTAATGAGAGCTTCTGAGCGAACGAATACCCTTAGCAGCTTCGTTTCCTCCAAATCCGCAGATTTCAGGCTTCAATGCCATCATGTCACCATTGCTTTGTGATTTCTATGACCTGAGCAGGTTCAACCATTTTTGGACACAGCTAGACGCAAACAAGCCTGCTGCTGGTAACGAGACCGCATATGCTCCCAGCGTCTGCAGATGGACAGACTGGCCCCACGCACCTTGTCCTCACTCAGGGGCTCAGCATTGGATTCATCCAGAATGATCTCCATGATACTAAGCACCTGCTCGGCCACCGCCGCACCGCCACTGTCCTTGCTTTCTTGCTCAGCTACCAGGGCCTGTAGGAGGAGACCCAGTCAGTCTGGGGATAACACCACAACCACTCGTGCTGATGGGATCTGCTGCCCACCAATGCCTTTATGGCCTTACTCCCCAGTAATCGGGCGCCGAGGGCGGGGGGCGGGGGGGGGGAGGGGGGGGGAGAAGCGTGTGGATGTTTGCACACAATGAAACTGTGATATTCCAGATGTCTATCTTGGCTGCCCCGAGGACAAGGGCATTACTTTTCTAGGGTATGTAGTCTGGACTGTTTTATAAACTTCCTCTTGTCTCTGGATTCAGGAAACAGACAAGGGAGTTCTCACGTGTCATGGCAGCAGCACAGGGGTGAGCCAGCAGGACAAGGGACGGTTTGAATGATCCGTGCCTCAGGCCAGTCAGCCAGACAGATGAAGAGTTTGAAAAGGCCACAAACCCTTCTCATCTGAGCCCGGATGCTCCTTCCCCGACCCAGGACTTCTGAGGCCCACTCTGTCTTCTGCAGCCCATACCCCTTACCAGGTTTAGGGTACCCAGCATGACATTCAAGGTGTTCATTTCCAGCTTGACCAGCTGCTGCCGGTTGACTTTCACCTTCACACAGTAACTGAACAATTTCAGGAGCACCTGACAAGAAAAGCCAGTCAAAACCTGTGAGGCTATCTGAGAGTGTACGATGTGGGGACGAACAAGACAGAAATGTCTGAGAGCAGTCATGTACAATCAGCAAGTACTCTTCCTGAAGGACAGGGAACAGTAAGGAAAAGTGCTTCCTGAGGGGACATGGCAAGGCGGCGAAGATCTCAGATCAGGTTGGCATTTGAATAGCAATGTTCTCCAGCAGTAGGTCACGTGGCCTCAGCATATCCCCACCATCTCTTAAAATGGCAATGACACCAATTCCTAGTAGAATTCCCTGTTGTTTTAGGGAAATTCCGGTTGTAACTCCGAATCTAACAAATACTAACCAGAAAGATCCCAAAACTCATGGCCTGTGGGAACTCAGAACCATGTAGGTCGTTTATTTAGTTTTCCTTAAGACACAGGTGGGTCTTCTTCTTTTATTAAGACATAAATGGCTCGTTTTTTACATTTTTAAAACTTTAATTACTTTTAGTTGCTTTTTCAATTCTAATTCTCCACATAGGTCACGCAGAACACAAATACTGTAATATGTGTTCTCATCTCCTCTGCAGCTGAAAATAATAAATAGAGTAATATTTGTGATCCTCTACTCCTCAGGAGATGGTTGGATGAACTCCCGAACCAAACCCTACAAAAAAGCCCGAGAGGGTTACCCTATGAAATCAATTTAGAAAGCAAGAATAAGAGTAACTGACTCGAGTGCAGTTTTGTAGGGAAAGACAGGCACTGGTTCCACAGGTGGCTAAAGAGACACAGCAGGAGGTTGCCATCACCGCTGCGGCTTCGGGGACAGCCAAGAAGCAGGGCACTGGGGAGCTTCCAGAATCAAGAGCTCGGGGAAGCTGCCAGGCCCTCCACTGGCTTGCACTGGCCCAGGGCACCAAGCCGCCCTCTAAGGGTTACGTGTGCCGGCACAATGGCTGCAAGCTTCCCTCCGCAGGGGCCTCTCTCAAAACAACGGACCGGTCCCACCTTGCCGCCCCGACTCACAGTTAGAAGGTGGCGTCCCTGCTTGAAGTCTTTGATCCCTGCCAGTCTGTTGAGCATGCACTCCAGGCCCCCACACTGTGCCATGACACCAGCCATCTTATACACTTCTTCTTCATCTTCTTCTTCATCTGAGGGAGGAGGGAGGCCAAGCGGAAATGGAGGGAAAGATACAGATGGAAATAAAACAGATAATCCCCTTCCAGGCTGACAGCCAGTGCCCCTTCTCTTACCTCCGACAAAAGCATAGCAATGAAAGGGGTCAATACTGGATATGAAACTATGAGACTGAAGCCAATTAAAATTATTTACTCAAGTATGTGAAAACACAAGCACCACCACCACCATCGGGGGCAGGGGAGGAACTAAGCTAAAAATCAATCTGAACTCAAGTTTGTTGCCAACTGCACTTTATTTCCCAAGTTTTGTTTGGCCTTGTTTTAAAACCCCTGAGGTGTGTGAACTGGGCCATAGATACGTGTACTCTTTCTCAGTTGGGGAAGTAATCTCCCGTCAATTCTGATCAGAGGTACAGGGGAGTGTGTCCAGAGCACCCGTAAATCCCAGGATGTGACCCACTCACTGGCCCCAGACCTCTAATGCAATGTGCACCAGTGTCTGTGGGAAGGGCCTACCTGTGGTGGAGTCCAAGGACTCGATAAACTCCTCGGTAGCATCACCCAACAGCCCCCGCATGCGGTAAACGATCCTCATGGGCTCTCCCTGAGCAGAGACATGGGGAGAAAGGTGCTTGTAAACAGGTCCAGGAAATGAAAGGGACTCAACACCTGGCCTCGCTCCTGTTTCTCTACAAGGTCCTAATCACAACATCTGGAATCCACGTGCGCTGCAACTTACATCGGGGAAAGGAGGTTTATTTCATGTAGTGTCTACCACAGACCAGTTGTGTGAGCCTTTCATAACCACAATCTCATTTAATTGCTTCGAAATCGTATGTAACAACCATAATCGCTATCATCTACCGATGCTTTCCTCTGTGCTAAGTTCTGTGCTAATCAAGCACTTCGGAAATCCTCTTAAACTAGGTTAAGCAGCTTTTTCAAAGTTATCCAATAACAAGCGCAGCCTAATTCCCAGCTGTGCTTCCTTCAGGAGCACAAACTCTAACCAATGGGAACCACTACTCAAAGAATCCGGACAAGTAAGACGAGATCAGTGAGATCAAAGAGCTTTGATTCAAGACTCCGGAATCAAAAGCAAGAGCATAAGCCAATCCTGAGGTCTTCACATAAATACAGCAAGAAAAGGATTCTTCCAAAGTTACTCAAGTTAAAACCTCTAACCTGATGGAATGATTAAAAGTAAGTCTTTTGCAAATTAGAAGATTAGAGCACTTTACTAAATTGGAGGATTGTGAGAGGTCACTATATACCGGGTACTAAGTTAGGCATTCTACCATCGACGTTATTCTCATTTCAGAGAGAAGAAACAGGGCTCTGAAGTCACACTGCACGAAATGACGGTGACGAGCCAGCACCACAGTACTGCTTGCCTCTAAGCCCGTGCTCAGCTTCAGGACAAGAAACCCTCGTGGGACAGAACTTTCCAGAAAGGCCAGTTGCAGAAATGTTCCCAGCTACGGAAGCCCAGTGGGAACTAAGAAAGAGAATGGCCAGAGAACAAGGGCAGAAACAGAAAGAGACCTAGGAAACAGAACAGGCTCTAGTCAGTAGCTAAGGAGACAGGCTGTTTATCAGGGAAAAAGAGCGTAGAGTTAAAAAAAAAAAGGTGCCTGCACTTTGTCAGAAGAAGCCCTCAGTGGGCTGGGCACTACTGTGAAGGGCAAGTGATCCTCCTCTCTATCCTGCCTCATGGTTCAAAAGGGGAGCCGCCCGTGTATGCTCTTTGGGTTCCAAACCACCATTTACAAGGACAGCCACAGAAGCCTGATCTTAATTTTTGTGTGCCTCACGGATTAAATCTGTATCATTCTGTTCTGATGCTCAAGTGCCAACGACGGGATGCGCTGAAGGGGGGCAATCTCCCGCGTGACCCTCTGCCAACGGGCAGCAGTACCCACGGACCAGGATTCCCGGCACAGAACAGAAAGGAGAGAAGCGAAAACATGTGACAGAATGAAGGCCAAGATGTACTAGCCAACACTACCAATTTAGCATCTGAAGCTCTCCAGAAACATCTGGGCCTAAATCCAGAGGAGTTCACTGTGCTTCACGGGCAACTAGTTTGCTGTACTCCAGTTACTTCCTTGATTCGCTTACTAGAAGGTCCCCCTAATGAAAAGACGGGAAGGAAAGGGAAAGAAATGGAGGAGGAGGAAAGGAAGGGACAGGGGAGAGAGGTGAGCAGAAGAGGAGGGAGGAGGAAGCGGATTATCTGAGACTCTCAGGAGAGGTCGAGTAGCACCGAGGTGGCCCAAGGACCAGAGCGCCAGGCTTCCTTTCCTTCCGTCTCGCCCCCTCTAGGACAACTGCTGTTTGCACCCCAGTCTCCCCTCCAGTAACACAGAAATCACACTCGCGCCTTGGCAGCGCCAGCGGCCATGCTCCGAGCGGGCAGGCCCCTGAAAGCAGAGGCTTCGTCTCGGTCTAGAGGTGCCGCACACAGAGCGTTACGAGACAGCGCACACTCCCCACCGCACGCCTCCTCTGGCGCTGCCTCGCCGGCTGCATGGCCAAGAACGCCCATCCTCTCCTGAAGCTCTTCCACCTCTGGCCAGAGGCCTCAACAGGACGACTGGTTTTCTCCACAACCACGAACAGGGAGGCATGGCCGTGTGAGCGCTATTTACAGCAAGGTAAGTGACGATGAGCGGCTCCTCCCGGTACCAGTCTGCACAAGTCAGGAAAGTGAAACCCCACCTCCAAGCAAGAAAACAAGCCGCGTACCTCATTTGTGGTGCACCAGACCTTCTTGTAAACCTCGGCCACAGGAAGATCCAAACTGATGATCTTATTGTTCACTAGAAGCTGGACAGAAGAGAAGATGAGGCTATTGTTCCAAATAATTACAAGGCGAGTGCGTTTCAAGAACAAAGGGCACTTCACGGCAGTGGTTCATAACTCATTGGTTTTGCGTCCTGGATCTACAGACTCTCCCTCTCTAAAAAAACGGCACGTGTGTGCACAACACACAGAACGTGGGACGCAACTGCAGAAGCTACAAACACCCTTAACCCAAACCATGGACTCCAGGTTAAAAACCCCTGCTGAGGATTCCCTTTCAGGTTTTGCCAGAAAAAGCAATTACTCCATCTTACCCAACAAGCTTTTCGCCCCTCAGATGAGAAGGCCGGACCCTGGAGGCTGCCTGCCAGGAGGCATCAGACACAGGGCCAGAAATCTGCACAGGGGCCACCGTGCCAGTATTTAGGAGCTTAATTAACTTGGAATCCCCGGGAAATCTCTGCCAGAGCATCGGGAACAACAGAATCCTACTTGGTGACAAGCGATAGCCACAAACCATTCGCTTCCTGCATGCCAGACATCTGACAGAGCCCCGGACAGGGAATTAACCTTAACACCAGGTAAGGCAGGCAGGCGGGAATCACTGGCCCCATTTATAGATGAGGAAGCCGGAGCAAGCTACCTGCCCAAGACTAACCAGCTACTAAGTAGGGAGGAACCTGGATGTGACCCCAGCCCGTGCTCTTCACCAGGGCAGCAATGTCCTAAGCTCGTTACCTCCATCCCGCTGTCGTCCTCCAGGAGAGCCACCAAGTCACAGTCCTGGCAAATCTTGTTCTTTATATCCCTCATAAGTGGCCCAATGCCTGGCTCATTGCTGCTATATGGGTTCCCGGGCATCCTGCCCTGTAGGAAGTCTTCTTGTTGAGGGTCCTTCTCCAGAGTCACAAAGAATTCAGTGACTTCATTCTCCTCCTAAAGGACAGAGACAAGGACGCATCAGCAGGGATGGCATAAAGATACTCTAAGAGGGTCGGCAGAGGCACTTTCAGATTTAGAACATGCCACCTGGCTCCACGGACACTCTGGGGAAAGCTCATCCAGCCCCTTACACATTTTAAGACATAAGCGACAGGAAACACAGAGGTGATTCCAAATATACTTCAAAGAGCCTTCACTGTCAGCCATCTCCTCTGAAACTCAAGGGTAGAGGAAAGTCTACCAAAATAAGCACACAGGCAACATACGGAAGCTGTGTTATTGAAATAAGGGGAGGGGCTTCCTCGCCCTGCTCACCTCAAGTGACACTAACCAATCTGGAGCTGGATGACTCTGCCACTGAGAACCCCCGAGTCAAGAGGAGGGTCTATTACCTAACAGTCAGGTGCGCCCACCCCAAAGACCTCTCACCGTTAACTGATGATACTGGTGGGGCCCCTGGACCATATCATGCTCTCAGAGAGCTAGGCTAGGGAAACACGCACTCAGGTGTGTGTGCACAAAAACATGGGCCTGAAAACAGGGAAGAGAGCAAGCATTTCTTCTTGCTCTGGCTCAACATTGTTTCTTTCACAGCATACTGAACTGGTAAGCAACAGGATTTGGGCAATGGGAGGTCAGACCCGGTTCTTGAGAAGACTGATCCAGACCTTCAATCTAAGAAATAAGACCAAGGAAGGTCATCTGGTTTCCCACCATCAGAAGCAGGAAAACCATGAGACTGCTTCTGTGTTGTCAGTGGAGCTTTCTAAAATGTGGCTCAACTGCCCCCAGCTGGCGAGACTGCCCATGACCAAGAGGCTTAGCGGCGGGATGGCAGCACGGACACCCCGAGAGGCAGGGGAAGACGCCCTGCTTACGGGATAAATGATGCTGCAGAGCCTCTCAAAGATGAAGACGGGGGTCCGGTAGTCGTCCAGGTTGTAGCGCTTGGCTGTCTCAATGCACACAGCCATGAAAGCCTTGGTTTCTGATTCTGTACCTGCCAGAAATCAAAGTGGCCACGTCAGTTAGGAGACAGCTTCGCACGTAAAAACCACCATGAGACTTTCCGTGAAGTACAGTCACCAACAGGTTCATTCTTCCTGGTACATTTTTAAACGCACTACGTGACAGCATCGATGCTACAACTGGAAACCTGAGGCGGACTGATTTCGAGGCTCAGACCACGCTGCATCTGAAAGTCCCAGCACCCAAGTCAACACAGCGCTTCTGGATCGGCTATGTACACGTCTTGTTTCCTCTCAGAATTATAACCTCCTTAAGGAGAGGAACTATGCGTCGTTCAACTAATGTCCTCTTGCCCAAAACAGGTACTCAAAAATGTCAAATAGTAATCCTAACTGTATTCCAGGCAAATTCCAGGGAAGGTATAACTTTAAGCTTTGGTCTGAAAGATCAGGTGGATGGCCTTCTACAAGCCAGACAGACGACTTCAAGTCACAGGAAAAGGAAGAAATATGTTTCAAAAAGGGTCCAACTGGCAAGGTCACAAACCAGCTCAGCACGGCATGATGAAAATGCATCAGAAGGAGGGCCTCTACATCTGGCAATATGGCAGACCCCACTCCCTGACCTACCCCCGCTTCTCGCCACTTGAAGGTAATGTAAAATCCTGAAAACATTTATCAGTGAACTGCCACACTAGCAAAGATGAATCAAAAACCAAAAACTAAGAGAAATCAGGAACCTAGGGAGGTTAGCAAAACTCTGAAGCTGGTGTCTGCCTTGGGCTTTGGCTTCCACAACCTGCCAGGATTTGGGAGCAAGACACAAAGGCCCAGGTCTGCCAAGGTGGACAATCTAGTGGGAACCCCTCCCCGACCCACACAAAAGTCTGGTGTCCCCAAAGAGCTACCTACACCCATTGTATAAGGGTCAACGAGAAGTAACTCTACCTTTCCCCTAGGCAAGTCACTGAAACAAAATTGTCTTCCCTTACAATCTGGCACTGAGTAGAGGGGGGCAGGATCTCCCTTGAGAGAACCTATAACAGGCTGCCCCTCATAGGGGTTTGTGGCTCAAAATTCACACTACCGAAGAGGTCTGAAAAACCTGAAAAACTTGGTTTGAAGACAGCTCCGTGATGCAGTGTCCCCAGATGCCTCGCAGAAGCAGTTATAAATCCTCATTAGAGAAACCCGTATTTGACTTGGGTCCCAAAGAATCCCCACAGATTGGGGCGCCTGGGTGGCTCTGGCAGTTGGGCAGCCAACTCTTGATTCTGGCTCATGTCATGATCCCAGGGTCATGAGATTGAGCCCGTCAGGCTCCGTGCTAAGCATGGAGCCTACTTGAGATTCTCTCTCTCTCTCTCTCTCTCTCTCTCTCTCTCTCTCTGCCCCTCCTCACTCGTGCATGTGTGCGTTCTCTAACAATAAAAAATAAAAAAAAAAAGAATTCCCACAGAAAACCTCCAAAATGTGAGCTCACAGTAAAAAAATCATGAAATACAAAAAGATATAAGGCAAGAGCTTAGAGCTAAGATTTAAAGAGCTGGAATAACATAGAGCAGAATCAGATCAATACACTTCAAATCTTAGAATTAACAGACACAGAAACGTCTGCTATGTTTGAAAACTTTAAAAAAAGGGGGGAGCGTGAGTAAAAAAAGAAGAGACTATAAAATCTGTAGAGAAGCACAAGGACTCAACAAATAGATGAAAGAGCTAACTCAGCGGAGAAAAAAACAAATGAACTAAATGAAAGAACCAAAGAGATCCTCCAGAATCAGCACAGAGAGATGGTGAGATGGACCCCATGACAGAGAGGCAGAGATGGATGAGAGACTGTGGGTTCCACAAGAATGAGGGAGAGACTGTAGCAAAGTCAACGGAGGAAACGATGGCTGAGAACGTGCCAGAACCAGCGAAAGACACCAATCCGAGAACACGTGACTCCCTTCTGTTCTGTGAACTTAATATAAAAAGTCCAAACGGACTGAGCCCAGCTCTGGAATTGTACAGCTCCAAGCACCAGAACTTCTTCCCCTCTTTCCTTGAGCGTGGAGAGACGCTTGCCACCCCCTCCAGCAGGGACGGAGTCCTGGCTCCAGGACACAGGCGGTACTACCTGTGGTCATGTCCTCCAGCATCTCCAGCAGCATGTCCTGGGTCTCATCGATCAGCTTGGTCCTCTGCACCACCAGCTTTCGCAAGCACAGGTACCCATTCAGCACTGTGCCCACCAAGCGACTTTTGAAGTGTCTTTTGATGGACTCCACCTCAACAAAGGAGGAAAGAAGGCCTGTGGGGACAGGAAAAATCTGCTGCAAGAGCTCTGAACGAGCAGGGGAGCAAGGAAGGTCCCTGTCTTCCAAAGGTAATGAGCAACTCCAAAGCAACTTCCAAGCACAGAGCTGGTGCTCAAGGAAGTGAACCGGTCCACAGCAAACAGGAGCTCAAATACGTAAAGCCACCAATGAAGAGAAAACTACAGAGCTGAAATATGCACTGAATCAACACAAGAGGGAAGACAGTCAACCTCAGCACCCCAAGACCTAAGGGTCCGTCCCCACACTGTGCCCAGGGTGCCTAAAGGAAGGGCCTCTTGGCTGTCTCTACCTGTGAGACTTTTGAGGGCATAGCCCTGCTGCAGGTCAGTGCTCAGGGTGGCCTCCTCCAGGGCCAGCAGGCGGGCGATTTCCTACAAGGACGACAAGCACAGTTAGTGACGGCACCGCTGACGACATCGGCCCCCTCCACCTGAGGCGCCAGGAGCCAGCAACAGCAGCCAAGCGCTCCGCGGTCCCCCTTTTACTCCAACCTCGAGCTGCACTTCTGCCGAACTCCTAAGCAGCCGAGGGCAGATGCAGTGATGTTAAGGGGTGGCTTAAAGACAGAGAAGAGCCGAAATGCCCCCAACGGGTTGCTGCTTCCTCATGCTACAGTCACAAAGATAATATTTTCAACGTTTTTTTTTGTTTTTTTTTTTGGGACAGAGAGAGACAGAGCATGAACGGGGGACGGGCAGACAAGAGAGGGAGACACAGAATCGGAAACAGGCTCCAGGCTCTGAGCCATCAGCCCAGAGCCTGACGCGGGGCTCGAACTCGGACCGCGAGATCGTGACCTGGCTGAAGTCGGACGCTTAAGACTGCGCCACCCAGGCGCCCCTACAAAGATAATATTTTCGACAAATACTTCTTCTCAGCAAAAAAGGAATACCAGAAAGTTTACCCCAGTGGAGGGCCATGGAAGCCAAACGGGGGAAGGGCTCTTCTGGGCGGGGAGCAGGTACCTTGGTGATGAGGTTGCCCACGTAGGGGAGGACACCCCGCGCGGCCAGGTAGACTTTCCAGTGGGCTGAAGTGATGAGCTTCTGGTAGAGAGCCAAGTACTCGGCGGCACACTCGCCCGCTATGCTCAGCTCGTCCAGGTAGCTGGCCCGCGACAAGACAGGGCACCGTGAGGACTCGGCTGCGATGGCTCCAACAGCCCCCTCCGCTCCTCCCACCTTCGTGTCCTCTGCTGCCCTTCGCTCCCCCTTCCTTCCAGAGGCTGGGGGAGGCACCTGAGAAAACCCCAAACTTCCCACTTGGGAACTCCCCACGCTTGGGGACAGCTCAGCGCACACGACAGGGAATGTGACGCGGTAAACTAGATCCACTGGGAACAACAAGCGGCAAAACAGAACAGTGCTTCTCCGGACAGCAACTGTGGTTTTGAATGACTCACAGAGAAGGCAAGTGTACCGCAGAGTTTAGTAGCCGATGGCGTGGGCTTTGGAATTACACGGCCTGGATTCAAATCCTGCCTCCGGCAGACACGTTACTCAACCGCATCAAGCCCAGGTTGTGGGGCAGGATCCAAGGAGCTCACACAGGGCCGAGCGTTTATATACTCCTAAGACCTCAACTGATGTCGGTCGCTGCTGCTGCTGCTGCTGCTGCTCTATGACCACCCGCACCACCACCAGCAGCAGCACGACCACCCAGTTTCCTGGTTCTTTTCTGTTCCTGTGCCCCTCTCCGTAGCAGGCGATGGGTACAGAGCCTGGGTGTGCCTGCCGTCATCCTGACCTATAGATTCCCCCAGGAAAACGGGGAAGGCTGACCGCTCTCCCACGCCCCCCTCAAGTGGCACCTGGTGAGGAGGTCCAGGACCTGCTGCTTGCGGCTGGGAATGGTGGCGAGAGCTTCCACGATGGTGCAGGCTGCCTGGCGCGCGGCCTGTGTCGCCGGGGTGAAGAGCACCTGCAGGACACGGGAGAGAAGCCGTGGCTCAGGTGACCGACACAGTGAAGTGGCGCCTTCCGGAAGTCCTCCGGGTGCACCTCCGGGGAAAGGGGAGAGGCGAAAACCACACTCAAGGCCAGATGCCGCTGTGGCAGACTGGGAAAGAGGCTGCTCAGCAGCCCCCTTCTTCACGGAAGCTTCTCCATCAAGTAACCCGGACAGCACATCTAAAATTACTGAACGGGAGGGGCGCCTGGGTGGCTCGGCTGGTTGAGCGTCTGACTTCGGCCCGGGTCATGACCTTGTTCGTGGGTTCGAGCCCCGCGTCAGGCTCTGTGCTGCCAGCTCGGGAGCCTGGAGCCTGCTTCGGATTCTGTGTCTCCCTCTCCCTCTGTCCCTCCCCTGCTCATGCTCTCTCCCTGTCTTTCGATAATAAATAAACGTTAAAAAAAATTTTTTTTTAAATAAATAAAATAAAACCACTGAACTAGGAAGTAGGCAAGCAAGTCTTTTCCTCAGCACAGATTTCTGTAACTCTGCAACTCTATTTTGGAGGTACCTATATGCTCAATACTTACATTTGACCAAGTATTTCTTACTTTATACGTTAACAGACAAATGGATGCCTTTAATTACTTTAATCCTTTACGATGCTAGCTAGAACGAACAGGGAGAGGGCAGCAGGAGGTATAGACAATGAAAGGAGAAAAAGGGAGGGGTAGCACTGAGGCTTAGTTCCCATGAGTGGCCAGGAGGAGTAACAAGCACAGCAGCTTGATGAGAGGCACAGAAAAGTCCTCCCTCAACCAGTCTACCACACGGGTGGCTGCAACCCAGGACCTCCCCCTGCTTCCCGCCTGAAAGGAGGCAAGAGAGCAGAGCAGAGCGGACGTGGGTGGGGGAGGGGGGAGCAGAGAGGCGCTGCTTGGCATCTGGGGCAAGGGGAGGGGGAGGAGGGCCCAGAGGCGGTCACTCACTTGCCGCAGCCAGTTGTTGTGGCCCAGCTTGAGATCCAAGGGCGGGGTCCTCTTCCCCCGACGACTCAGGAACTGCTTCCACCTCCACACGTACTTCTCAGTCAAATAGAGGTGGCGGAGCTCCGACTTGCTGGGGGACTTCCCGTTGCCATCGGTCCCTGGCAGGCAGGGGGGTGGAGCGAGGGGTAAGGGAAAGGAAGTAACAGAAAAGGGGGGACCGTAGGGCTGCCGGGACAGGGGTCGGAGGGACTGGCTTCCCCAGGCACGAAGACACAGACACACCTCTGATAGGAAGACACTTCTTCCAGGCTTCATAGGACGCTTTGGGGTCTCTCTTGAGCCACAGTTGAGCCTGGGCATGGATCTCATTGCAGTACGGCTTAACCGTGGTGAGGGCCTCAACAGGGACATCCTGCAGGGGGAAAGCGGAACAAGGCAGGAGCGTAACACACCTGGGCCACGGCTCCAATGCGATGGCTCCAATGCGATGGCACCGATGCCCCAGGGGGACATACGCAAAGCAAGGTCAGAAGGGTCAACGGTCGTATCATTTCCGCCCAAGCGTATGTTCCTTCAAAGCCATTTGACACAACCTAGCAGCGGCGTCTCCACACTGAGCTTAAGGTCACCGTTCTGACTGTGCAGGACTAAGAGGTAGCTGGCTTCCTACAGACAGTCCTACAGCCACACCCGCCAATTCCTACCCCAAGGCTGATCCAGCTCCCCAAACGTCACTCTTTAAGGAGCCACTGGGCAGTCTCCAGAATTTTGGGAGCCATTACCAAGCAGAACTAGCCTGCACAGCCAAGAGCCCCACACACACTCTAAACCAGATGTTCTCAAGCTTTCTGGTCTCAGGACTCCTTCACACTCTTAAAAAATTATTGAGGACCCGAAACTGTTTTGCATGTATGATTCTATCTATTGATATTTATAACATTAAAAGTTAAGCATGAGAGGGGCGCCTGGGTGGCTCAGTCGGTGGGGCGTCCGACTTCGGTTCAGGTCCTGATCTCGCGGTTCGTGAGTTCGAGCCCCGCGTCGGGCTCTGTGCTGACAGCTCAGAACCTGGAGCCTGCTTCCGATTCTGTGTCACCCCCCTCTCTCTGCCCCTCCCCCACTCCCTCCCTCTCTCTCTCTCTCAAAATTAAATAAACATTACCAAAAAAATTTTTTAATAAAGTTTTACAAATTAAAAAAAAGAATTTTTTTTTTAATTTTTTTTTTTTTAACGTTCATTTATTTTTGAGACAGAGAGAGACACAGCATGAACAGGGGAGGGGCAGAGAGAGAGGGAGACACAGAATCGGAAACAGGCTCCAGGCTCTGAGCCATCAGCCCAGAGCCCGACGCGGGGCTCGAACTCAGGGACCGCGAGATCGTGACCTGAGCTGAAGTCGGATGCCCAACCGACTGAGCCACCCAGGCGCCCCCAAAAAAAGAATTTTAAAGTTAAGCATGAGAAATTCTTAGAATACTAACTAATTTCATTTAAAAACAAGAATGAATCCATTACCTATCTACCTAAATGATGTTTTTTGTATTTCCAGAATGAAAATAACCTAAAGGAGCAGCACTGCTTCGTTTTTCAAAATTTGCTTAATGACCAATTTAATACAACAGCTGGACTCTCAGAGCTGCTTCTGTGTTCAACCTGTTGGTGTATGTTGTTGCGGTTGCAGTACGAGAAAAGCACCCAGCTGCACAGATACGTAGCTGGAAAAAAGAGTATTTTTACAGCCTTTTCACGTAATTGCGGGTTTCTTTCTTGGATCTCACTTTCAACAAATGATACATTTTTTTTTTTTTAATATTTATTTTTCGGGGGAGTGCAATAAGTGATAGGTTCTTAAAGACTGGCTGTTATGTGGAACCTGAAATCGATTGATAAACTTTTCATATTCCACCACACTAACCCTCATCTTTACTAAACCACGTGTGATTCTGTAGCACGTGTTGGTCACCTGGAAAATACTGGCTCTCTGAGTTATGTCAGTTCCTCTGGAGGGATGGGTTCACTTCCTTCATTTTTCAAGAAAATGTCTGCTGGGGCACCTGGGTGGCTCAGTCAGTTGAGCGTCTGACTTCAGCTCAGATCATGATCTCACAGTTGGTGAGTTCGAGCCCCACATCAGGCTCTGTGCCGACAGCTCAGAGCCTGGAGCCTGTTTCAGATTCTGTGTCTCCCTCTCTCTACCCCTTTCCCACTCACGCTCTATCTCTCAAAAATAAGCAAACATTAAAAAAAGGAAGGAAGGAAGGAAGGAAGGAAGGAAGGAAGGAAGGAAGGAAGGAAGGAAGGAAGGAAAAGAAAGAAAGAAAGAAAGAAAGAAAGAAAGAAAGAAAGAAAGAAAAAGAAAAGAAAAGAAAAGAAAAGAAAATGTCTGCTAACACCCAATTCTGAATAAGCACAGCTGGCCCATCGCACACCCCTCCAAGCACACACAGGGCCCCACAAGAGGCAGCGGCTCACATGCACGCACCTGCCCCCGACAGCAAGCGCGGCGGCACTGGGGCGTGTGCAGCAGGAGCACTTCCGGCGTGCTTCCACAAGGTCACACCGAGTATTAAGAACACAAGTACCCAAGAAGGGAGATGTACTAACATTAACATGCACCGTTTCATTGGGACGCCCATGAGTGAGCACGCACTGCCTTTCCCGCTGAGGCCCCGGTGGCCTCGCCACCAGGGACTGTGCACCACCAGCCCCGACGTGCACAGACCACAAGGGGCAAGCAGGGCCGGAGGAGAGTTAGGAAACAAATGTTGGCCTCACAGAGTCCCCGATGGTCCAGGGAACGCTCAGGCACCGGGAGCCTAGTTTTGAGAACTGCTGCTTTCTCTAGGCTGAAACTAAGCACAGTGCAAACATCGACAATGGGCTCCTGCACTTAGAGAATAAACAACTCTGGAAATTTTTTGCCTCACTCTGGGAAAAATGATGGTCATGTGGGGATGACGTTCCTCTTTAATCAAGTACTGATTTTATTGGCTGACAATGAGCTCTGAGGGGAAATAAACCTTCGTCAAAGGGAAGGAAGATGGGTACCTCAGTCCTGCCTTTTCTGAGGACTGCCTAGGAAGACTGGGTCAAGGAAAATTTACTAAACTGTTCAATATCCAGCTTCCACCCTAGTGCTTACCACTCAGAAAGCAATCTTCCTGCAGTAACGAAGACTCTTCCCACCAAGGGCCCCACCAGGACGGAGCAGGAATCAAATGGCCCAAGGACCACAGAGAGACAGCCTCAGGCATGGCTGAGAGGAAGAACCGTGGCCCGTGTCTTCCACAAGTTGGTCAAAAGATCAATCTGGGGCTCAGCTATGGTTATGTTATCTTAGAACAAAAACTTGGCTTTCCTCATTCGCTTAATGATTTACTGAATGGCTAGCGTATGTTAAGTAGCATGCTCTGCACTGGACATAAAAAATACTACAAAACGGACATCCCTGGATTCGCGGTGCTCACAGCCAGCCCAGCAGAGAGCTGGATCTTCTAAGAGGCAGCTAACAAAGAAGGGGGCATCCTACACAGAGAAGATGACAGACAGCCGCAGCTAACATTTACTAAGGAACTAACACAAGCCGGTGTTCCGAGCACGTAATCTGTGTTAAGTGACTGATGCCTCCCAACAGTTCAGTGTGTTGTATTCCCATTGCAGAGATGGGCAAACCAAGGAGCTGGAGTTAACAACTTGCCCAAAGTCACAAGGCTAGTAAAGAGAAGAGCTGGGATCGGAAACCAAGAAGTCTGCTTCAGAGCCTAGGATTTTCGCCCCTGCACAGTATTGCATGCACAAAGGCACAGGGGTGGAAAAGAACACGTGCCTTCTGGGAGCTGTGAGTCATCTGATGTGACTGGAGAAAGAGCCAGACCTCCAGCAAACCAGCTCGTTCCACGCTTCTGTATTTTCATGTTTATGTGACTCTCGACTTCCCTCTGAGAAACATTCCTTCTCAAAACTCCCAACTCCTGTCTGCTTAACTGAGGCAGAGGAAGCGCTGGTGCCCCGCCGGGGCAGGAAGGGGCTGCCGCTCTCCCTCCCCTCCTGGCCTCCCTGCCTGGTACCTTGTTCTTCTTGCTGGTAGGAGCAGGTGGTTTAATCAGCTTCTGCAAGATCCGCAGACACATGAGGGTAATGTTCTCCACAACCACGGGGGTCTTGATGTTCACCGCCATGAGGAAGAGGCTGAGAGCTGGGGGTAGGAGGGACAGGCTGAGCCGCGGTCACCGAGCACCGAGCCCCGGCTCCAGCAGGGCTGCCCGGGGCAGCCCCCGTCCCACCCCATCTGTGGCCAGGATGGAGCCCGAAGCCCCACCCCAAAAGAGCCCCGAAGCAGGTGCGCCCCCAGCTCACCACAGCGCAGCCGCAGCTCCCAGCAGCCGTCCTCCTTCGAGATGGAGTCTGTCAGCAACAGCATCTCATACTGCAGGCTGCTTGCCTAGAAGGCCAACGGGAGGAGACACGGGTAGAGGAGGGTCTGCAGGCGGGAGCCAGGACTGGGGCTTACGTCCAAACTCTGATCAGGGGACCCGGAACTAAAATGTCTGGTACCCGGTGGCGCCACGAGAGAGACAAAGGAGAGCTGGAGACCCCTGTTCCCCCTCTGGCCAACCACCCATTTCTCTTCTCCCTCTGAGGCTGGCTCTGACCTGGGACAGTCGCCCCACAGAGACCGGTGGAAAGGAAAGCAAAGAAGCACAGAAGAACAGAGAGGGAGAGGTCAGAGGAGCGGCCGTCCTGCTCACCAGATCAGGATTGGCCCAGTGGCCCTTCAGGGCAGTGGAGACTTTGCCAATGATCAAGTCATTCATTTGCTGGGTGGCTTCCGGATTGTCTCTGAGGAAGCAAAGGCATGGGAGTCCTGTTACCCACCACTGGCCGTGTCCACCTCCCCACCTGAGGAGCTCAGAGAAAAGGCAATCGATGCCCAGGGGCCTAAGAGATCAGCCCCACGAGGAGCCCCGGGTCTGTAACAAAGAGCCCATCACAGCCGCCTGCCCCGCAGGGGTTACTGAGGGGAGCTTAGCACCAGCACCGAGATCTCCTCCGCGTCTACAGCCCAGGCTGCTGAGTCCCCAGGCTCCAGATCCAGGGGCTTCCTGCCAGGATGGGTCACAACAATTTCCTCGTTTACTCCATGCACCTCTACTTCAGCTCCCACGAGGCACCCATGGTTCCCACCTATGCCCCACTGTGATGATGTCGACATTAGTCCTAACAACGTAAATTGTACCAGGTCCCTTTCTTGCTTCCTACCCCACTTTCAACAGAACTCAAAGCCCTTACGATAGCCTAGAAGACCCCCCGGGATCTGGCCCCCAGCCACCTCTGGTTCTCCTTCCCCTGCGGCCTCCTTTACTCCACCTGCAGGATCCCTGGTACACCCCGCCACAGCAGAGACATCTGCGTGGCTCGTCCCCTTACTCCACACACGTCTCCTCAATCATCACCCCTCAACAGACCTACCCTAGCCACCTTCTTCCACGCGGCAATTCCTGCCACAGCCGGGGCGCCACTGTGGCTTTACCTCCCCTCACAACTGGAATTTCCTGATGCTATACTGTACAAGTATGCTTCTGCAGTTCCCCCACCTAGACTGAGGGCTACGTGAGGGCAGCATTTCCCACTGCACACCCAGAGTCCCAAACAGTGCCTGGCATTCAAAGACACTCAAAGTACACCTGCTAAGTGGGTGAATAAATGATACAGCAAGAAATGGTTATCCATCACCTAACACGTTCCGGAACCCATGCCACACACTCCGTAGATAAACCACATGCAGCTCTGGTAACTCTTATCGTCACAAGGTAGGCACTCAACAAGCAGGAGTCACTACCCACGTGAATTATTTCATTCCGTCCTCGCCACAAGCCTTCAAGATATTTACTCGTCAGCATTTTTTAGACAAGGAAAACCTTGGCTCAAAGACGTTAGGTAAGCTGTCCGGGGCACAGAGCATCAGACACCGCATAATAAGCTCTGGTCACCAGGCTCCACTGCTCCACTGGCCTCCTCCATGGGAGTCTGGAGTCCAAATGCCCAGGCTCCCTTCTCCTCCCTCACCAGAACTCAGACACTCGTTTCCCCAGGGAACCTCACTGGAACCGACAACGTACAAGCCAAATATTCTACTTACAAGCTAACCTGGTCTCAAATGCTCGCAGAATTCGCTCACCAAGACCCTGGGCATCTCCCCCTCTTCCTCCCTCACAAGTTAGCCAGCCTGTCCAGCAGCAACAAGCACCACACTTTGCACCCCTAAGCTCCCAGCTTCGCTACTACCAGCGGCCACCAACACCCCTCCCCCCCACCACGTTAGGAGTTACCGGGCCCACGATCACGCTGCAGGTTCTGACCGAGTTAGCAGGCACATGAGCTGGCGGACCTCCTCCCGCATGACCGCAGAGCCTCGGCGAAGATTGTAATCAAAGAGCTCCCGGATAAGGCCCTGGGAGACGAGGATGTGCCTCAGGGCCGGATTGGTGGCCAGGGCCCGGAGCAGCGTGATACAATGTTCTGTGACGGCCGAGGCGCAGCCGTAGCACTTGGTGGAGGATGTGTGGCCACAGCCCAGGACGGATAAGGCGCGGTACTGGCTGGCAGTGAAGGTGGGCTGCACGGAGGTTCGGGACGATTTGGTAGCTGCTTCCCTCTGCTGCAGGTCGTATTCCAGCAACTCTTTGCGTGAAGCAAAGACTTTCTAAGAGAAAAAAAATGAAAAAGAAATAAAACAGCAATAAATAAGGAAGAAGAGAAAGTTAACTGGGAATTAGTTTTGGTTTGAAAAAACATTTCACATGCATTATCCAATTTAACCTTTCTGATGACCCTACCGATTAGATACTTTATCCTCATTTTACAGAGAAGGAAGCTGAAGCTTAGGAGGGTTAGCTTGTCCAAGGCAAGTGGCAGAGTCAGAACTCAGCCCCTGAACACGGCACAGGTCCTTAACTCCCACATAACGCTGTCTCATAAAGAACAAACATGAAGATCAGAGATGTCGGCCCATATAGCAGAGACAGCTCTGGAGGGGCCAGGAACCGGCTTGTCTGCATGCGGCCAGCCTCCCATTCCATGGACATTAGGGTGGTAACATTCCATCATTTGCACGGCCCACCCTGGCTGACTGGAGTCGGTGTGCCCTGCCCTACCAGCCTGCACACGTGGCCCTTCAGAAAAGGGGGGAACAGAATCTTGACAGCTGGTTTTTTAAAACTAGCAACCCCTCTACCAAAAGATGGGTTCTAAATGGGCCAAGGAAAGCACATCTAATAATGTCACTCTCAATCTTCTGGAATAAACTCAGGTCTCTGCCAAGCACCAGAAACTACAACGGAGAGAGGCTGAATGGTGCGGCCACTCGGGACCCTGCCTTTTCAGATCGGGCAAGGGCAATCCAAGACTCAAAGTGCCGGAGGGGGACAGCAGGAATGCTCTGAAAACCTCACTGGTAATGCTCCACGGAACACTCCAGAGGGGCTCCCGCTTCTCTACCTGGATGATCTTGGAGAGCTCGTCAAAAGAGTTCTTGCAGTCGCCACAGTACTCCTGGGCCAGCTGCAGGATGTACCGATTGACACTGGCGGAGGTAGAACTGATGCCCCCGGCCGTCCCCGAGTCATCCTGCAACCCAAGAGGCAAGTGGTCAGTCTTCTGCTTCTGCCCCGGAGCCCTCTCCAAATGCCCCTCTAGCTCGGGGTTACCTGCGGCTTCTCGGGGGCTGCCTCGTTCACTTTGCAGAGCAGGTTCTCCAGCTGTGGCCGATGTCCCATCAGCTGGTGATAGACTCGGTCAGCTTTGTCCAGAAGCGTATTGATGTTGGAAACAGCCTAGCAGGAAAAGACAGGGGCGGGCGTGAAGGCTTTTCCTTGACTAATCCCAATTGCTAACCGTTTTCTGAAACATTTCCCACAGGTCAGGTGCTATTTCATGCACTCGTTATTTCTATTCCTCCTAACAATCCGGAACCAGCCCCTGGACGCACTGCCACTGAGACAAGGCCAACAGCTGCAGTATGAAGGCGTCTGTGGAACAAACGCAAGGCACTTGTCCGACTTCTTTCTGCTTTTCCAAATCTGAAGCTGCTTGTCTACTGGGACACTCTAGTTCACTACCAACCGACACTTCCCAGAAGTCACACGTAAACCACGTGTTCCAACGAACCGCACGCCTCTATCTGTTGCCACCCTAAAGCCGGGCCCTGCAGACGGTGCCTGAGCGGAGGAAGATTGGGGCCAAAAGGAAAAGCCCGCTGCCCTCTGCCAGCCCTGCTGCCCAAAGCTCAGAGCAAAGCCACTGCCTTGAGTCGAGGGCGGATGCAGCCTCACCTTCTTCCGGTCTTCTTCATTCTCGATGGGATCTACCGCACAGCAGGGCTTGGCATAGAGCATGAAGTCAAAGCGAGCGTATTTGCAGAAACCACAGGCATTGCAGAGGAAGGGATCCTTTTCGTCGTAGTTGATGGACCTGAAGAACCAAGGCATTCGGGTCAGGGGGCAGGAGAGGTTCAGTGGCAGGAGGTGGGGGGTGACCGTGAGATGGACGGCGCCACCCGCGTACCCTGGAACCGTGCAGGGATGACAACAGCTGAGGGTGACTTACACACCAGGTGACAAGAAAGGAAGACCTGCAACCAGACCCAGGGACCCCCGCTCCCCGCCTACCACAGGACACGTGCGCGCACACCTACACACGCACCGCTCTTCCATCCCTGGACTCCACAGGCCCACAGTCCCCTAATTATCACGAGGGCACCAGACACTGGAACCCTGCCCACACTGAGGCTCTTACAGGGAAATACAAGGAACGTACACGGCCCTGGCCCGGCAACACTCCCTCACCTGCATTTGTGACACTGGTAGACGTTCTCTCCACAGTTGCCGCAGACCCCTGGGTTGGCAGGGACCGAGGCGCTGCAGCGTGGGCACTGCAGGGTCTCTGTGGAGGCCTGGTAGTTTTCATAGAAGTCCGCAAACTCGATCATCAGGTTGGAGGCCACGATGGGCAAGGGCAGGTCAATCTTCACCTCTGTCTGCCCGGGGGTCAGTTGAACCTTCTTGGCTTTGTGCCAGCGAGCCGGCCTACAAGAGACGGTGTCAGACAGAGGGGCAGGGGGCCTGAGAGCCGCCTGTTTACCCCTCAGAGATGGTCTGAGGAGACAAAGAGTAAGGCTGTCCCCATATATTCTTCTAAGGCAGTGGTCACTCTAAGAAAAGGTGATCTGGCGAATAATAGCAACCAAATATAAAGAAAATCTTCCAATTGCTCTTTATAAAAAAGGATGTTAATGGGCGCCTGGGTGGCGCAGTCGGTTAAGCGTC
>NW_024412388.1:13923753-13989542 GCF_014898765.1 Herpailurus yagouaroundi
AAAAAAAAAAAAAGGCACGTAGTAATTTAGGGTAATCACATTAACTACAGGTAACATTTATTAAGCACTTCCTACATGCTAGGCTCCATTCTCGGCAGTCTACATACACTAAACCAAACTACGCAACTGCTCCCACACCAGAAAGACAGACAGTAGAGCTGGGGTGCGAGCCCACGGTCTCATCGCGGGTTCTGAGCGCTTCACCGGCAGCTGCACGGACTCTATGCAACAGGAAATGAAACCCACCTCCTCCAGAAGGGGAGCGGGTCATCCGCATTAGCAGCTTTCACTTGCGCGTGACCAATGTGAACTGCTCTCCAAAGGAAGAAAACTTCCTGTCGGCCAAGCTCCCTGTGGCCGTTTGCTGATGTGGTCCAGCCTAGCTTTGTTCTGCCCCTTAGAATAATACCAATACTTCTATTCTGTGCAGAACAGCCCTGCAAGTCTTCCTACTTAAGCAGCACCTCCCCATGTCCTCTGCCCAACAACCACGCCAGAGATTTCAACAGATCTGTCTCTGTGGGTCAACACTGTAACCCCCACCGGTGCCTTCTTTGGCCCACATATGACGTGCCCCGATTCAGACACCAGGACACATGAGCTAGAAAGATCCAACATAGGCAGATACAAAAGGAAGGTGTGGGGCGCCTGGGTGGCTCTGTCAGTTGAGCGTCCGACTTCAGCTCAGGTTATGATCTCACGGTTCGTGACTTTCAGCCCCACGTCGGGCTCTGTGCCGACAGCTCAGGGCCTGGAGCCTGCTTCAGATTCTGTGTCTCCCTCTCTCTGCTCCCTCCCTGCTCACACTCTGTCTCTCTCTCACAGATAAAGATTTAGAACAAAAAAAAAAAAAAAAAAAGGAAGGTGCGACATATCAATATAAGGCCTGCGTACTAGAGAAACTTCTTAAGGAATACTGCCTCTCTGTGAGCAAGCAAACATCATCTTGATCCAAGAAACGACAAGTATTTCCCAGTATCGGTTTTAACCCCAGAACTGCCCCGATTAACACGGGTAGAAGCCCGCAGTCCCCTCACTCAGCTTGCTCTCTCAGAGGGCAGACTGCTCAATTGCTCCCTCAGACCCCAAGGGCTCCACCGGACAGGCCAAAGAACCTTTGTCAACATTAGGAAACGGTGTTTCACTTTTGTCCCCAGCCCTGACTGAAGTGGAAAGAGAACATACCAGGCCTATAGGGGATGTGCTGCTTCACCCCATTCCAGCAATCAAAACCAACAGCTGGTGTTAAGCCTTACACGGCCCCTCCCCAAGCCTGAAGAGCCCGTACTTGTTTTTCAACTCCACGATGGCCTGCACAGTCCGGTTGTTGTAATACAGGTTGACAGTCCGCACCATCTTTGTCCGTTTCAGATCCCCGATTTTCACCGTCACTTTGCTGATGGTGTGGCTGCCAATGAGCTTCACGACCTGCTGGGTGGTGGTGTACCGTGTGTCCACTTTGATGGAAGACAGCTTGATATACTAAACACAGGAGGACACAAAACAGTGTATCGGTTCAAGGCCACCGGCTCATCCTGCCTTCTTCAAAACTGACCACTGTAACCCACTCTTCAACCACGGATGACACTTCTATCTGAGGTGGTAAGCGTGGCAGGTAAGCATTCATACCACTGGTGACCAACCGTCGGGAGAGGAACACCTATGTGGCAACAATCAATCTCTGAACGAGAAACCCACTGGCCCTGCAAGCCTCACCACTGCCCACATTAAAGATGGCACTTACACAAAATGGCACCTCTGGATTATTACACACCAGGCAGGGATCGCTCTCCAGGTAATAGCCATCAAATTCCACTAAGCCAGACAAGGTGCTAAGGAAGAAACCAGTCTCAGCATAAGGAAATTTTCATTTTAGAAAGCACCGAGCTTCACAAAGAAGCCATGAACGCGCCACGGCGACATTCCTTAAGGCGAGCCCCCCCCCTAGTAAGAACACAGGGAAACGCAAGAAATCCCAACAGGACTTAGAAGTCACAGGAAGGACATGTCAACCAATCAGCCCCAGATGTTTCCTACTTCTGAGCCATCCTGAGGTCAGAGGAATCCTAAAAAGCTACATTAATATTTGACTCAAAGCAGAGTCACAATTAAATTGACCAAAAATCATTGAGTTGTATACTTTAAAATAGGTGAATTTGGTGGTATAGAAAGTATACCTCAATGAAGTTTAGAAGAAAAGAGAACAGTTGTTATTAAACCAGGGAAATAATAGCTGCTAGTTTAACTGATACTCTTTCAAAAGTTGTTTTAACCTAGCCATTTTCTGTACGCTCATCTGATTTAGACTCAGACCCTCGAAGTAGGAAACATTCTCAAATTACTGCTTCCCAAAATCTAATCGAGCAGTTACATTTTGAGTGCCCTGGGTGTGCAAGGCTCCAGCTACGAGGAGGGATTCGAAGACCAACTAGACAGAGGCGTACTGATTCTTATGTAGGAGCTAACCAATGTGGAGACGGCAAGTGGCCCTGATTGAGGGAGCTTCAGTTAGGGAGAAGGCAGAACGGGCCCACCTGTAAATGTTGGAGTTGGGGTGGTTGGTAAGAATATGGTTTTGAGTCCGCAGAATCTCCACAGCCTTCTGGGAATATTCCTTTAACTGAAACAGAAGTTAATAAAAGACCAGAGTTAAAGGCCAAGGGAAAGTCTTCCTGGAAAAGACTTCTGTCTCCTGCTATCTAGTTGATACCGCCCAAGAAATACCAGGCTTTTCAGCCCCAGTGCAGAATCACACAAGGCTGGGCCTAATTCCTAGTCATTTAAAGGATTCTGTCTTCTCTACAAGTTTCCACAGACTTAGGAACAGTCACCTTTTCAGACCCTGTGGACAAAGACCGTTTTTATTCCCATGGAGAAGTCACAAAATGGTTATCCGACTTGCAGAGACACTTTTAGGGATGCCATCAGGGCAGCCAGGAAAACGAGGGGGATACCTTCTTTCCTAAAACAACTTTAAATGGGTTGCATTTTCCTCCCCACCTGATCTCCTTCTGCTGGCTAAGCCAAATTCAGCCTGTGCTTATTTGCTAGTATATGTTATCTGGTGGCATACGTGTTGGGAGTGCTTAACATAGATCTAAAGAGATTTTACAGGTGTGCCCCCCATGTGGGACGGTCAGAATGTTAACTCAAGGGAAAAAAGGTCAAACGTGGCTAGACAGCCCCCTGACTATACATCAAATGTTACCTTCTTCTCCGTTTGTGGGGTTTTCAAGGAGAAGTACCCTAGCAGGTCCACAAACTGGGCAGCCTTACGACCATAGGCTGGCAGTTCTGGCCATATGGACCACATCAGATCTAGCAGGAGCTCCTGTTGCGATTTGCTGGAGTTTCTGTAGATAAAGGACAGTTCGCATTACCAAGCAGCAGAAAACCCTGGAGTTCCTTTTATTTATCAACAATGCCCCGGTACTGTTTCTGTAGCTGTACCTCCCTCCCCACAACCAGGGGTTAAGTTCAAGCCATTCTGCTGTTCTTCTGACAGCAGATCCTAACAGGTGCATCTTCAGAAGGTGGCCTGAAGAGTCAAGACTGGTCACTTTACAAACTCCAAAATATAGCCTTCTCAGAAAAAAACGCAAGCATCTCTTGCTTACGACATCAGTTTAATGGCTAAGAACGGCTAACCTCACGAAGACACAGTCAAGAGGATCCAGACCGATATAAATACCGAGACTGAAACCGTGAGCATGTAACATGAAGCCAAGACAGAACCACATCGTCCACTCGGGTCCTGGACCCATGCAGACCGCCAAAACCTAGCCCCGGACCCCACCTGTAGATATGCAGCGTCAGACAGTGCGCCTGCCAGCGTACTGAGGAAGAATTGGACTCTAACAGGAAGCAACGCAGGAACTGAACCAAGGTCTCCTTATCTGCGAATTTGTTCAGCTGGTTCACCAGAGCTGTGCACAGCTGGTCCTCCTGGCTGCCTGAGCTCTCACCTGCAAGATCAGGGCGGGACTGAGGACTGGAGACCAGGAAGCATGGTCTAGGGTCCTACAGCCAGTGACACCAGATGGAGAGGGAGGGGATTCTGTCCATGTCTAAGAGTTTCAACTAAATGGTTTTAATTTGAAAACAACTTTGTTTACAGGAGAACCAGAAGGCCAGCCCCAAATGAGACAGACGTGCAATAACGCCACCAAAAAGGCACAGGACAAAGGGCCGACGCAAGCCTGGCACCGAACAAACACGGCTACGTCGGAGATCCGTTACCTAAAACATCTACCTGTATCATTAATTGGGAGAACGTAAACCACCTCCCCTGCTCTGCTGATCACCGGTCTCAGGCCTCCGAGAACCACGAAAAGCAGTGAAAACAGAAAGGCTTCTGCCTTTTCGATGGTAGGGAGTCCACTAAAACAGCTTCCATTTGTGGGGCATTTAACAGTTCACGAGGTGCATTTACGAGCATCATTTAACACTGACAACCTTCTCACACAGCAAGTGTGATTTATTATTTCATGGAAAAACATACTTGGCTTACTAAAAACGTTCAGTGCCCTTTGGCCTTTCCTTGGTACGGGAAGTCACAAGTGTAAGGTGTAAAGGAAAATAAAACCAAAACTAGACACTAGAGGGCATCTGAGTTTTAGGTCCCTAGCACATCCGGGTGAAAGCCCTTCCTGAAAGGAGCATCAACAGTGTGCTCCAAGAGGAAGCAGAACACATCACCCTGGTCACAAACGCTTACCCTCTTTCTCCTTTTCCTTTTCTTCTTTCTTGCTCTTCTTCGTGGACGACTTGGACTGTGTCGTGGCTTGTCCAGAACTGGCAGCCACAGGCGCCGAGGAGGAGGAGGCAGTGGAGGAGCCCGCGGAGGCCGCCAGAGCGGCGAGGACTTTGCTGCCGCACAGGGCGCAGGACAGCAGCTGCAGCAGCACCGGAGACACCCCCTCGTCCACCAAGAAGCTGACTTGGAGGAGGAAGTACAGGACGGCTGTGGGCAGAGGAGACCGGGGCTCGGTTCTGAGACAATTACCGCGGACTTCCCCACCACGGGAGCCGTGTCTGCACCCAGCCAGGACCGGCCCCGTTCCCACCGGCTTGCTTTCCGAGGCTGCTCTGCCAGATGCCGCCCAGAACTCATGCCCGCTGCAGGAATACCTCACAAATGTCCAAACAGCTACCTCGAGATCGACTCTCAGCCCCCACTTCTTCGAAGAAGACGACTCTCTAGACCCCACCGGCTCCTCTTTAGTTTTAGCTCTATAATCTGGAGGTCAGCCGCTCCTACTCTGTGCCCCCAGAGCACCCCGAATTTTGTCTCTGACCCTGATCGCTCCTAAGTTTTGACTTTTCTTCTCAGCTAGGCAGAGTTCTAGCTACGTGTCTTGCTCACGGCTGCGTCTCCGGCATCCAGGCCAGTGCTTGGCACACAGTGGGCCTCACTACCTAGTTCTCAAAGGGACGACGAAGTAACAGCAGCCCGAAGGAGCTGCGCTGCTTACAGTCGTCTTTGATGCAGAACTTCTGCCAGTTGACGGTGCGCTGGGCAGCAATTTCCGCACAAGCTTTCAGGTGCTCCATCTGAAATGGAAACCAATCCGCAGAGGTGAGCAGCCCCGCCAGGCAGCCCGCACTTGAGGGGTCACTGTCCTGACTCCGGACTGCATACTGAGCACAACCCCCTGTGCACGGCTGCTGACCCCGTGCCCCGGGTTCCCCAAGTGCACACACTGCAGCTCTCATGGAGCCTCCTCTGGGCTACACCCACCACACAAACGCCCTTTGTTTACAGGGACCCTGCAGGCCGCTCAGTGACACAGCAGGAGAGAGAGACACCGTGACGGTAAACTACGACCCAGGTTACTTTGCCCTTTCTTTCCCGCACTCCCACCTTTTCTTTTGCTAAAAGCACCCCAGGAAGGACACTAGCTTAGAAATACTGAACACCGAAGACGTCCTCTTCTAGATGCTCCTATGCGATGATTCGATTTGATCCCCAAAGTCCAAACCGCTTTCAGACAGTAACACATCATGTCTTTAGTGCTGAAGGACAGAACTCAGAGGTGTGCAAATTTCTGGTGGAGCCAGCGACAGTGGTCATGACTGGCCACCCCACGACTCATGACATCAGGCGGGAGTGGGAACGGTGGTGGGGAAATCTCAGACCCTGACGCCAACTGCACCGGACGTACAGCACCGCGGATTCGCCCTGAGCTCAACTGTGGCCTTAACGCCCTCTAAATGTTTAAAAGCCCCGTTCTGCTCCATCCTACCGCCTCGCTGGCCGAGCCGCATCACCCGCCCTCTGTCTGCCCCGCCATGCCCCCTCGCCCTCATACCAGGCTGATGAGTGTGTCGTACTGCAGGGCGGAGCCTGAGCTGGCTGTAACCACGCTTGCCCGGAGGAATATCCCCTGTTCCTCCAGCAGCTTCTTGATCCCACGCACATGGGAGTCCAGGGTGTGCAGATCCCGGAGCTGGCGGTACTTCTCCTTTGATCCACAGATGAAGAGCAAAAGTTTGCGGACTTGGCGACGCACAAACGGAGTCTGCTGGATCATCAGGTACTTGAGGGGAAAAGCAACACGAAAAGTCAATGACTCAGGAACTGTGACAGCAGTGACACCCCAGGTGTTCACGAACTGTCATTAAAAATTGGTAAGAAACGCAAGCTAAGCTATTTCCTCACGGCCAAGCCGGCCTCCAGTTAACCGCGGTATTCCTTACAGAAACCAGAAGAAAGGCAGGCATGGAAAGACAGACGTCAGAGAGGGAAAAACAGCCGTATCCCCACTCCCCTACTGGAATCCTTTGGAATCTACAGGGAAGCCGGCCCCCACTCCGGCCCACCCAGAGTGAAATGATCAAGAAAACATATCCAGAATCTCTCTTTCTGGTCAAAGAGGTGGGGAAACCTGAAATGGTCATCTGGGGTTTGCTAACAGGTCACTCTTCCCAGAGTTAATCTCAAGCTTGCTGTGATGGTGGCTGATCTTAAACTGCCAAATCTCGGCGGTCCCAGACCTGCCCCACCACACACCGCCCTGCAATGGCCGGTCCAGAAGCACGCTAACTACACTGCCTCTCTGCCAGCTGGCTCCCCCTCCGGTCCTACCAACAGGGAACAAAAAGGCACGACAGAGGGCAAGAGGAAAAAGCACCGGCTCCTTCCTGTCTGCCTGCTATGCTGGCAATAGCCCTTCACGCTGGCAGCCTCCGTCATTTTTTCAGCATCCAAGGACAAACCAACTACAGTTGGTTCTGATCATCAGCTTCTTTGCATACTTCCAGAATCGACCGCACCGCGGCCCCTCAGAGTTCCTGGGGCACCGGAAGCAGCACCCCCACCTCGGGCCCACCCAGCTGACTCCTCTTCACACGCGGGTTTCTGGTGGCTGCTTCCTGTAGTCACTGTCTCTGGCTTCCCTTTTTTCCTTTTCTGGTTTTCCAATGGTGGTTCAAGCAATCCCCTATGTTAAAATCTCTCCGTAACTTAACTACTACATTCTCTATTTACCAGCATTCAAATTTTTAAACTTGTCTGTTCCTACCATACACAGAAAGAGTTAAACGTATGGACTTAAAATCTAGAGGCACGGCTTGCTTTGACAGCCATCTTCCACAGCTTCACCACACGGGACACCCGGGGCAAGATCAACACAGTGTGAGCGGCACTGCTGGGGGCAACACCTCCTGGGAGCGAGGACAGAAGGGGGCCATAAAGGCTGTCACAGCCAGTATGTCCTCTCCTGGAATGGCATGCTGCCTGGGCCTTCACTTACCTCTGAGAGAAAGTAAAACCAAGAATGATCAAAGACAGGAGGGGGGATTCGAGAGTTGGCATCGGCGATCTTCTTGATTTGGTAAGGAAGCCGCAAGACCATCTCTGTTAAAAGTTGAGTGTAGGCCTCAAACACATCAGCAGCATGACCCTGGAGGGAGAACACCTGTGTAAGAACCTGTGACGGGCGGTTTTCCATGACCACAACTAGGAAAAAGGCCGGCTTGCTGCTTGTTAGGTATAGCTTATGTTGGAATTAGCAAATGGCACCTTTCAAATGGGAACCATCGCTGTCTGACAGTTGAGTTTGAACCCAGCAAGACCCCAGGCTCCTGAGGGCAACTTTGTCACATGCAAAGGTTGCATGTACATCTGGACACAGATCTCGCTTGTCTTGAAAGTTCTAACATTTCACTCTGTGGGTTTTGATGCTGACTGGCTGTGCTCTGCTTGACACAAAAACTCAACTTCTAAAGGTAAAAAATGGAAAAAAAAAACAGTGGTGAGGAAGGACTCCTGACTTCCTACGAGAAATGCACTCCATTCCCTAGATCCATAACCTTCTGCTATAACAAAAGACATTTCAGTAAAGCAAGGCAGCCAGATCACTAAACACACATCCCCTGGAGGCAGGGCAACTGAGGGCTGTGGGGATGGCGGAAGCAGCAGATACCCCGCGGGCTGTGTGTTTCTCTGGACAGAGCCTGCAGGAGTCTGGGCCCAACGTGTCTCGTGTATTCAATCGCCAGTTACTCATCGGTCCTTTGCCGAGCACAGGAGGTGCAAATAAGGGGAAGACTCCACATGTGTGTACAGGGTGCTCTGGGGACCCGGGGAAAGGCCATCTCCACCCGACCTGGTAGCAGGGAAGTGTGTGTTGGGGAGGTTGTTCCCAGGATCCAGCGCATGAGAGCCAGGTCTTGAATAAGGACTAGGAATTAGCTTAGAGGGAAAGGAAGTGACGCAAATGGAAAGAAGTTCAGAAAGACAGCAGGTAGGAAAGTGGCGTGCCACATGTGGGGAAAGGCACAGATCAGGGGGGCCACGTGCCAGGATGCATAGTGACGCAGCTGAAGAGTTAGGTAGATCGTTGGGTTCTCAGAGAACTTTTTGGCCTAAAAGTTATGGAAGACCAGCAAAGGGTTAAAGAGGACACAGTGAGGTTCACATTTTATGCCTATCCTATCCCTGAACTATTCAAAGCAGTTCGGCGTGTGCCATGGGGAGCACAGCAGGTGCCGACCGCAGAAGGCCACTGCCCAGATGCAGACGGACAGCAGTGGTAGAGATGATGAACACAGAATGGGCACCAGTGAGCACTCGGCGCCGGGCTTTACTGCGCCACGCCACTCAGCGCTCACGACAACCCACACAGCTGACCCTACGCGGAGCGTCATTTCCCAGCGTGCAAACTGAGGCTCACTAAGGCCAGACGGAACCTGCCCGACCTTCGGGGCTGGGAAGTGGGAATGCTGGTTCCCAAACTCACCTGACCAGAAAGCCCATCTTCTAAACAAGCCCACTGAAGGGGCTCTGACAACCACAGGGGAGTCTGACATACACAGCAGGACGCAGTCACTACTGACACTGCCCTGTGCCTTCTCACCTTTTTCTAAGGAGCTTCACATGCAAGGACGCATCTGTCTGATTTCACTCAGTTCCCCGGCTTCACAAAGGGCAGGAGTCTGCACCCCAGTAGGTCGGGAGGAGTGGTCGTTCACTAAATCACGCCGAGAGTAGGGGGGGCGGGGGCCCCCACCCCGAGGAACACAGGCTGCCTCCAGCAGGCTCCCTGCCCTGGCTCCTCGGACCCTACTCACAGACAGCAGAGAGGAGGAGGGCAGGAGCCGCTCTACATCCAGGGAGAGGCCTCACCTTCACGTACTGGCGGAGGAAGAACGGGCTCATGTCAGGTGGGGATGACGTCGTGTGTGGCTTCAGCAGCTGGCTGGAAGCCACGGGCTCCTCGTCGTTCTGCTGGCCCTTCCAATAGTCCAGCAGGGATCTGAGCACGTGCAGGCAGTAGTCCACGGCGCCGGAGCTCAGCAGGGCCGCTGCCGTGGCACTGGAGATGAGGGAAGAGGACTGGGGAAAAGAGAGAAGAGGTCAGGGTGGCTCGTGAAGCAGCTGGAGGCAGCGGGGAGAAACGACGGTGACGTTCTCAGAGTGGCAGTCCAGGGACTGAGCTCATCTCGGGCCAGAGGTCCCCCGACTAACTCAAACACCCCCCAGCTCTTCCCAACAACGGCAGGTTCCCAGCTCTACCCACCCCACACCCCTGCCAGAGGCCAAGGGGGCACGGGCTAGGTAACCTCTCTGCCGGGAAGGGTGGCTTGCTTTCTTCCCTGGGCAACGAGAAAAGTGGCCCATTTCAAGGGGAGGGAAAACTTTCCACCGTGAGCACCAGATAGCACCCCCACCCTCCCAGTAGGGGCTCTCTCTACAGAACCAGCTTCTAAAGGAGATGGGGTAAGTAATCACATGAATAAAAAAGCAGGGAAAAGCCACTGTAAATAAAACCATTAGGAGAGCCTTGCAAATCCCAGCAAACCCCACAGCTCATAAGCTCATTAAGATTGGATGCAGTTCAGCCTCCATTTCCAGCTTCTCTGCTTTGTGTTAATCTCCTTTCCACCACGCACACGCTGCTTTCTCTCTGCTTTATTACCATACCTCATAGCAACATACAGTAGGGGAATCCTCTTAGCCATCCTGCGCCTTGCAGAATAGCCCCCTCCTTTCAATAATGGAACTTCCAAACCCTGTAACCGCTCCACTTGGAAGGACTGTTGGCAAAGATCAGGACTTGGAAGGTACTCTGAACAAGGTGGAAGCTCTGCTCTTGGAAGAGGTGACAGCTTAGAATCTGTCTCCTCTAGAATGACAATAGACAACGGCCTTATTCTAACTACCACCTGTGCCCTCAGCCCCAGCACCAACCCGACAATCCTCTTTCCTTTCCACACACCCATATGCTCAAAGAGACAGTACCTCACATATGGAAGACTTAGATCCAGATTTGGTCCGGGACATGAAGACGCTCAGGAGTCTCATTACCACTAGATGGACTTCATTCAGGGCGCTGCGCTCATTCTTCCTGGACACGTCCTGCAGGCAGAAGCAGAGCCCAGAAGCCCCCGTTTACCTTAAGCCTGAAGCCTCCTCTCAACAACACTCCTTCCAGCCTATATGTTCTTCACACGGAGTCACAGTCAAAACAAGCTCCGATTATCGGTGGACCACACCTGGAGGAGCTAGAGCCTGCTACGCTTAAGAGCCCATGTTCTGATACAAGTAACTAATTTCTTGTTTTCAGCTTGGGGAACTACAAAAGGTCTGTGGGGGCAGAGACTTGGTCTGTTCCTCATTTACGTCCAGACCTAACAGGAGGCCTGGGCCAACGCAGGCCTACTGCTTTCGTTGAATCACCGGAACCGGAGCCCTCCTGTTCAGGTGGTGCCCCCCAGAAATGAAGTGAAGCTCCTCTAAGGGAAGGATGGCAGGCTGGAAGGACCTCAGCCTGTGCCTGTTCCTGACACAGTGGGACTCTCCAACCTTACCTTTTTGTCCATGCCCAGTTCAGCAATTAGCTGGGAGAGCAGGTTGTCCAGGGCTCCCTTGTCTTTCTCATCTTCTCCATCCAGATCTGTAGTGAGCATCAGAATGACCTGGAAGTCAACAGAGAGGTAAAACGTGAGGACCAGTACCCTAGAGGACGACTCTAACACAAGGTGTTTCGGAAGAAACCCCGATCCTCCTGACGCCCCTGTCAGTCACAACTCTGATCCACGAAAAGGTCCTAAATCTCGAGGTATCCGAAGGTGAAGTGTCCGGAGTCGGAAGAGTCGAACTTTGGTATACGCCACACGTGGCATCACAGAAGGCGTTTTGCAAACAGTCTGCAAAACAAATCAACTAAACTATGTTGTAATCAACCAAAGTGGCTTGACAGGGGGCAGTGTGCTGTGCCCAAAGTAAAGAGCTCTCTGCCTAAGACGAAGGCAGTTAGTGCGAGAACAGCTAGCAGACCACATTCCAACACTGTGTTAATACAGACTCACATACACCAAGCATCTGTGGAGCAGACATTTGCTCCCGGCTCTGTCAGTAACTAGCTGGAGGACTTGCAGACATCTTTTTAAATTCTCCGACCCCTGGCCTTTTCACCTATAGAATTTAGGGCTAAAACTTGCAATTCAAAGCTGCATTCCATTATTCTCTGACCTAACACCAAACAAGGCCTTACAGAGCCTCTGGGAGAGACACGTGAACACGCCGAAGGATGGTCCAACCACAACGTGACAGACCCGGGTGAACTGAGGGATACCTGCATGTACGGGATGGCCCGGACGCCTCCAACATTTCGTAACTGGGGCAAGGTCTGCAGTAGTCTCTCCAACAGCATCAGACGGACCATGTGCAGCCTAAAAGGCCAAGGAAAATACATGAAATGTGAGCTAGTTCACAACCACTAACTGGCCGAATATAGTTCTTTCCTCCTGCCACCAAGGTAAACAAGGAGCCTACTGCTTCGGAATGATCCTAGCATCAGCAAAATGTTCAGAGATGCCTGTTTGGTATACCAGCAACACAGGAGAAATCTCGTTCCACTAAAAGGAACAAACTATTCCAAGATACAACTGATGGCCCTGAAAACCTGCTACAGGAGAAGTTGCAAATATGTCTCAAGCAATCGGGCCCTAGTTGTTCTCAGTAGCAAAATCACACCTTCAGTATGGTGCACTCTATGGCTTTTTCCAACACATGGCCCCATTCTGCCTCCAGGCATTATCTTCTGGGATTCCTCCACCTGCAAAGTCTGCATCATCCAGTTGCACAGTGATCCAGGCCTTTCTTTTCCTTGCTTCTCAAGTCTTCAGGAAGGCCCAGCACTGCTTTAGCCTCTCCACTCCCCCATCATTTTTCCTAGTGTAAAATTCAATTTCAACACCGCCCTTTCCACTGGACCCATGAGCTCTCCCACACATTCAGTTAGGCACTAACTACCCTTCTTCATCTGCATACACGGCTGGGCTTCCCTATCATATGCGTACCTCTGGGTCTCTTGTGAATATGCTGTTTCAAGACAGGACCAAAACGAAAATTAATTTATTAGCATCTTATTAGACAGGCCGGTCGGCAGTCTCATCTAACACATAATCTTACACAGATTAAGAGTGCATCTGCTGAGTTAATGGATTCGCTCTCATAATACGTAAACTGATCTTGCTTCATTTTACTTTACAGACTGTGTATAACAAGCCGTATGCCTACATACACATAAAAAAGTGATTTTCAGGTATTAACATACCCCAAGAGATATCCGGAATATTTTCAAAGTAGTAAAAGTTTGAACCTAAGTATGGGGTCTTACTTGAAGGATAAATGACCATGATTCCAAAAATAACTCAAAGGAATGAGCTAACAGTCCTTCAGAATACAGTTACACCTAAAACCTCACTTATGCATCCGAGGACAAAGCAAGCTGTGTGGGGAGCACAAATGAGTAAGAACTGCTCAGGAATGTACAAGACATAGCAAAGAAAGTAAGATGATGGTAGCAGTTCAACACTTGCAGGATAAAACATAGCAAGCTTTGCGATGGGATTAAAATCTTCAGATACGCAGAACATACTTGTGAATACACGTGTATGAAAGAAAAGTCAACAAAATGAGCAGAGTCTGGACCTGGACCAAGATGCTGTCAGACTGTTGGCTTTTCAAACTCTTAAATGGGAAGCCTAACAAACAAAGGGGGTGCCTGGGTGACTCAGTCAGTTAAGCATCTGACTCTTGATCTCAGCTCAGGTCTTGATCCCAGGTTCGTGGGTTCAAAGGCCCCATGTTGGGATCTGTGCTGTGCATGGAGCTGACTTTAAAAAAAAAACAAAAAACGTCTAACCAAAAAAAAGTAAACTCTACACGAAAAATTACAACTTCCTTTTCTTTAGTGGCTTAAAGTAACAACAATTCAGTTACTGGGGCGCCTGGGTAGCTCAGTTGGTTAAGCGTCTGACTTCGGCTCAGGTCATGATCTCGCAGTTCGTGGGTTCAAGCCCTGCGTCGGGCTCTGTGCTGACAGCTCGGAGCCTGGAGTCTGCTTCGGATTCTGTATCTCCCTCTCTCTCCACCCCTTCCCTGCTCACGCACGTGCTCTCTCTCTTTCAATGGTAAAAGTTAAAAAAAAAAAAAAAAAAAAAAACCTAAAAAAAAAAAACCAGTTATTAACATTATTTAAAACGGGTCATGGGTGCCTGGCTGGCTCAGTTGGTGGAGCATGCAACTTTTGATTTCGAGATTGTAGGTTCAAGCCCCACACTGGGTGTAAAGATTACTTAAAACTAAAAACTCTTTAAAAGAAAAGACTTTAACAATTGCTCGATTAAATTATCCCTGAAAAAACCAAAAGTTAACTTAAAACCACTTTAGATATTTCTATTACTAACATGGCTAGATTACCTAAAATGGCCTTCCTAAAGACACTAAAGGTATAAAAAGATAAAACATCATTTTAGAAGCAATGCCGAGGGGCACCTGGGCGGCTCAGTTGGTTGAGCGTCCAACTCGATTTTGGCTCACGTCATGACCTCGCAGTTGTGAGATCGAGCCTCACCTCAGGATTCTCTCTTTCCCTCTGCCCTTCTCCCCTGTTCCCGCTCACTTGCTCTTTCTCAGGATAAATAAACATTAAAAAGAAAAAAGCAATGTGGAGTCTCAAGAAATCTGAAAGGATTGAAATCACACAGTATGTTCCCAACCATGGTAAGTTAAATCGTAAATTAGTAATGGAAAAATAACAAGCAACATACTTCTAAATATCCTATGGAACAAAGATCCAATTACAATAGAACTTAAAAAAACATTCTGAACTGAAGAGCGATGAAATACAATGCATCCAAATACATGGGATCTAGCTAAAGCAGAATTTAAAGGGAAGTTTAGAGAGAAATATATAGCTTCAAATATGTACTTAAAATGAAAGGTGGAACACCAATTATTTAAGCTTCCCATCTTTTTTATTTTTTCCCTCTGTATTTTAGAGAGAGAGCATGAGCAGAGGAGAGGGAAGAGGGAAGGAGGGAGAGAATCTTAGTGCTTGGTCCAACCCTAGGATCATGACCTGAGCTGAAATCAAGAGTTGGACGTTCAACCAACTAAGCCCCCAGCTTCCATCTTAAGCTAGAAAAAGAACAAAAAATTAACCCCCCCACCCAAAAATAAGGTACTACACCAACTTTAGTAAGCAGAAAAAAGAAACAGTAAGAGTGGTAATAAGGAGCACCTGAGTGGCTCAGTCGCTTCAGCGTCCAACTCTTGATTTCGGCTCATGTCATGATCTCACAGTTCATGGGTTCGAGCCCCAGATCGGGCTCCATGCAGACAGTGCAGAACTTGCCTGAGATATTCTCTCTCTCTCTCTCTCTGCCCCTGCCCCGCTTGGCATACTCATTCTCTTTCTCTCAAAATAAATAACTTTAAAAAAATTTTTTTTTAAAAAAGAGTGGAAATAAAATAGAAAGCAGACATAAAACAGGAAAATCAAAGGCAGAAGTCAGTTCCTTGTAAATAAAGTTGGTAACTCCAAACAAAACTGACTTTTAAAAAAAGAACACGGGCACCTGGGTGGCTGGCTCAGTTGGTTAGGCTTCTGACTTCAGCTCAGGTCATGATCTCACAGTTTGGGAGTTCGAGCCCTGTGTCGCGTTCTATGCTGATAGCTCAGGGCCTGGAGCCTGCTTCAGATTCTGTGTCTCCCCCTCTCTCTGTCCCTCCCCCACTTGCGCACGCTCCCTCTCATAAACATTTGTAAATATATCAAAAATAAAAATGTTAAGTTACCAATATTAGAAATGAAAAAAGGTAATCACTACAGATCCTAGACATTAAAAGGATGATAAAAAAAAGTTTATAACAGCTTTATGCCAACAGACATCTTTAAAAAATTAACAAATTATTTGAAAAGGACAACATACCAAAACTGACACATGAGGAAACATAAAAAATTCTGTATCATTTAAAAAACGAATCTGTAAACTTTTTAAAGTTTATTTAAGGGACAGAAAGAGCATGAGCGGGGGAGGGGTGGAGGGCCAGAGGGAGAGGGAGAGGGAGAGAGAGGGGGAGAGGGAGGGGAGAGGGGGGAGGGGGGAGAGGGGGGGGGGAGAGAGAGAGAGAGAGAGAGAGAGAGAGAGAGAGAGAGAGAGAATATGAGAATCCCAAGCGGGCTCCACACTGTCAACACAGAGACCAACAGGAAGCTTGATCCCATGAACTGTGAAATCATGACCTGAGCTGAAATTAAAAGTCAGACACGTAACCAACTGAACCACCTAGACACCCCTGAATCTGTGATTTTAAATCTTCCCTTAAAGAAAGTCCAGACCAGATGAGTCCACTGCTAAATTTTTATAAGAGAATTTATAGATTATATAATGCTGTTCTCACATAAGCTCTTCTAAAAGACACCAAAAGGGGAAACATGTCCTCACTTTAGGAGGCCAGAATAATATAAATACCAATACCTGACAAAAACATTTCAAACAAAAATTACAGGTCTAGATAAAATATTAGCAATTCAAATCCAGTGATGCAAAGGACCGGATATCACAAGCAAGTGTCCTCACAAGGTTGGTTTAATAACAGAAAAATCAATTAATGTGGCTTACAACTACAAACAGATGTAACAAAAACAACTGGAAAGCTTCAAACAGATCGTAAGAAACTATAAATTAAGCACAGGTGATTTTTTCAAAGAAAAAAAAGCTATCATGAGAGATGGAAAAGAGAATATGATAGTAAAACATCTATTTTAAGTAGGCTCCCAGAAAGAAAAAATGACAGAAAACGAGACAGAAGCAGTATCTGTTGAGCATAATAGGTGAGAATCGTCTAGAATAAAAAGACACTAACTCAAACATTCAACATTTCCAAAGACCACTAAGTAGAAGAAATGCAAAGAAACCCATCCTAACCATATCCTAAAAACGATGATAAAATAAAGATTTTATAAGCACCAGTAAGGACACTATTTTCGAAGAAGCAGTAATTATGACAGTAGATGACTTCTCACGGTAGGTATCATTTTCAATTTGGCGGGAGAAAACTCTCAAAGAAAACTGTATACCCATCAAAAACATGTCTACAAAATGTGAGCTGAATAAAGACATTTTCAGACTGAGAAAAATCTGAGATTTTGTAACCAGCCACCCTCCCCTAAAGGAAAATCTAAATGACATCTTCAATCGAAAAGGTTCCCAGACAGGGGCGCCTGGGTGGCTCAGTGGGTTAAGCATCCGACTTCGGCTCAGGTCACGATCTCGCGGTCCGTGAGCTCGAGCCCCACGTCGGGCTCTGTGCTGACAGCTCAGAGCCTGGAGCCTGTTTCCAATTCTGTGTCTCCCTCTCTCTGACCCTCCCCCGTTCATGCTCTGTCTCTCTCTGTCTCAAAAATAAATAAACGTTAAAAAAAAAAAAGAAGAAAAGAAAATGATCCCAGACAGAAGGTCTGACATGCACAAGAAAATGCCGAGCACCGGAAGAGATAAACATATAAGTAAATCTGAATAAACACTGACCACATAAACTATATAAAACAGTAACAATACCTTGAAAGCTTCAAAAGCCTTTTTTAAAAAGAAATTAAAGCACAGGAAAGTCACCGCTTAAGTTGATAAGAAGGGGCCAAGCCTTCTAAGGTCCTCTCTAGTATTCAGGTAGAAGATACAGCTCTTAGTTAACTCTGGTTTTGGAGAAGTTAAACGTACACACTGAAATGAGGAGGGTAACCACCAAGACACTGCAATACCAAACTTGTGGGGGGGGTGGGCAGGTAAAAGGAAAGAAAAAGGAATGAAAACACAGGAAATCAACCCAAAAGAGGACTGCAAAGACAAAAAGAAGCACCGAAACAGGCAAAACAAAGAAACAGCAGAAGGTAAAAGGTAGGCATAAATTCAAATACATCAGTAATTAACACTAATCACAAATAAAGTTAACCATTTTGATTAACAAGCAACGGAAGACTGGATTAAAAAGTTTTTAAATAAATTTCAAAAAACAAGAAATCACAAAGACCACATTCTCTGGACACATAGAATTAACCCAGAGAGCACATTAAGTGAGGAAAAAAAAGATTAAGTAAAAAACCCCTTCGTGTTAAGTTAAAAAACAAATCCCATCAAAATATCATCAGTTGAGCCAGAGGTCACCTTCATCAGAGATATTCCAAGAACTGAGGTTCAAGTGGAAGGAAACAGGGAATATGGGAGACACTCGCTGACGCCCTCTGAAAATGTCTCTGATGCCTATCAGCTCTAGTGACCTTTTGTAGAAATTGTGGAGTTCAAAGTGCCAGTTATTATTTCTGCACTAATGTGATACCTGTGGGTAGTTATCTATTAACAAATCTAACAAACATTAGAACACAAATGTATTTCTCTAGTCACCTCTCAGTTCAGACTACATTCACTCCAACAATCCAGCACCAAACACCACCACAACTTCTTGAAGGAGACGGATTAGGATTTTACAGATCGCTTTCAATTTGCCAAATGCCCTACCACTGGTATCTCCAGCTATAAACACGTATTTGCTCTGTCACCTTATAAACACGCTGAACACGGGAGCTACTACTTCTAGTACATACCTAGCAGCTACAACTGTTGAGCCTAGAACAGTGCTGCTTGTAAAGAGAATGCTACAACATGGGCTCATGGGTGATGAGGAAACAAGAAAGATTTGAGCGGGAAGATACACGGTTTTCTGAAAATCACTTTATAGTGACTGAGGGATATCCAGGACCTTAAGAGAAAAACTACTTTCTATCCTCTCTGCCATGAACCTACACTGATGTAATCCTAATTAGGGTAAAGAAGACAAACCTAGAAGGCTTCCTAAGACCTTAAACTGTTTCCTGAATTTATTGCCTTCGGTATTTCAAAAGAAATAGACTGGTATCGTGACGCCACCTCCTGCAACTGGTCCATCATCCTGTTCCTGGAATCTTCTCCCACAGTCTCTTGACTGCAAATGACCAAGTCCTAACCTGTTGCTAGTATGGACATCTCCTTCTCCTTCCCCTTCTCCTTCGCCCTCAGAGCCGTCTCCTTCCTGGTGTCCGGTGGTGGTGCTGATGGCTCCAGTGCTTGAGCTGACACTTCCTGGTCCAGCTGGGTGCCCCTCCACTGTGGCATCACCATAAGCACTGCTCCGACCAGATACTAGAGGGAAAAGGTTACAAAAGTGTGTATCGTCTCCCAAGTGTGGTGGAACCCAACGCATTCTGAAGTCCGCAACAGTTAGGAGACGACCAGTAGCTTTAGAACGTTTTTTCTTCTGCGTGAAGAAGAAAATAAATACGGAGTGAATGCTAGATTCTGGCCCCACAGCACTATGCTGAAAGACTCCCAGGGCACCAGTCACTCAACCTTCTACGGTATAGAAGATCCACCTACAAAAACAATCTTCAAAGGACACTCACATTGACTTGGGAATCTAGAAATTACCAGCTACTCTTAATCTCTTCTACAAAATATTTTCATTTCAAATTTTTAACCACAGACTGGTTTACAAGGTCGAACCAAAATGGCATGCTTTCTCATTCTAGAGCCCTGCCCTTTCAACCAGTAGACTATGGCCTGTCATGTTAACACATCAGATCATCAACAGGAGGACTGTCCAGAACAGCTTCCCCCAACAGAGGGGGACAAGAGCCACAGTAAGATGGACTTTAAGGTCGTACCGTTAACTGTTTTAGATCAATCATGACTTGGGATTATGCACGTCACTGCTTTCTTCCAAAAAGAGACAACTAAAAGTGGCCTGTAAAATATCCCAATATTAACCATCTGCTCCTTAAGCTATTATCCCTGAGCGTTTGAAACTCCAAAGTTGAGGTCAAATGAATTTCTCAAGGCTTTCAGCGAACCCCCAAAACTTCCCTTGCCTGACACCAACCCCCAGGACCCAGGCAGAGATTCCTAGTGTGTTCCCGCCCCTGCCCAGGGAGATCGGGCCCCCCAGCCACATTACCACTGTGCTCGCCAGCCACCGAGTCCACGGCGCTCCCCCCGCTCTCCGAGCCCACGCTACCACCATGCTCAGCAGGGGAGGTCCGAAGGGTGGAGCCGTCAGTCGCCGCCGTGCTGCCTTCATCGTCCGAGGCTGGAGCTAAGAGAATAACGAGAGCTGTTACAGGTAAAAACCCCTCCTGGGGGCGAAAGCATCAAACCACATAGTGCAGAGGGGACACAATGCGGTTGATACATCCTGTCATCAAAGGAAAAAGGGAGAGATTTGCTTTGCTGGTTAATCACCAACAGGAACAAACACTGTACACGGTGCATTGCAAACAGTACTTAGACAGAAGTGAAACCCCAGTTCGCTGGGCATTTCCTTCGCTGCTATACTACAGCGAGTAGACAGTGCAGAGATCCAACAAGAATCTGTGATGTGGACACTCAGTTTTCTAGTTAGAATGCTTCACAGTCACCACTGTCTAGGTGTTACTGACACCTGCTGAGATCAGAGACTACCCATTACCATTCAAAGCACAGAACTCTGAATTTTAAGATTTGTTTTGCAATCAGTTCATTTGTGCTTATGTGAGGAAATCACTTGTCGTGAGCTCTTGAATCAACCTTGTTTGTTTGTTTGGTTTGGTTTTTGATCAGGTGGTCCAGAGGGGAGTTCATTGGGAAATTTCACCCCTCCTAATCATCCTCATCAGACGCTAAGAATGAAGCAAGGAAATTCCCCAGAGACAGCCACAGCATCCAGGATCAGGGCTGAGCTGAGACAGGAGGAAAACGCTGGATGAGATACAGGGGGGAAGAAAGCCAAGACAGCCACAGAGCACGGCAGAAACACAATCGGCACAGCACGATGGCCACCTCCGAGCCTGAGAGGACGGCAACGAACGAAACTGGAGAAAAGCGACACACACCACGGCAGCAAGGTGAGAGGGACAGCCAGTTTCTCCCCCTCTCTTCTATCCAGGGTTAAACTCCCAAGAGAAGAGAGAGAAAGAAAAGAAGGAAAAAAGAAATACAGGGAAGCAGCACTCTGGAAAACTCTAGATCAACCCTTACGTCACTCAGGGGTTGATTTTCTAGTGGATCACCCAGTGTCCCATCCTCCTCTATTTGGTCCAACTCTCTGCTCAAGACATTTTGGTTTTTTCTTATCAGATCAGCAAAGAGGTGGAGTGCAAAGACAAAACGGGGTCTGACGAGTTCCTCTGCACTTCCACCCCCACCTCCCGGGCTCACAGGCCCCTGCAGGTGAGCCTCACCGACCTGAAGCAGAACTCAGCTTCTTGCCGCTTCGCTTTTATTTGTAAATGAAGAGAAAACAGTTAATGGCATGAGCTCTAGCTACTCCTCGTCTCCCTTTCCATGTTGTCTAGAGCGTCAGGACTCTGGCGAAGAGCCCTGAAAGCTGTCACTGGAGCCCTACAGCTGACCACCCTGCAAGCCGCTCTCTCGGCCTTTCCTCGGGAGACCAGCGGGAGCCAGGCAGCATGCAAAGTGTCAGGAAGCAGAGCCACGAGCGCCTTTGCCGAGCTGCATCACCGTGCCCTCCACGCCCGCATTCCTAAAGCAAAGGCAGAAGCAGGAAGTCCAGAATGGCCTGTCAAAGCAGCTGCCCGTTCCACTCTCACAGCACCAGAAGCGAGGCCGGAGGGTCCTGGGGCCCCAAGCCGCGCTCCTTGCTGTGGACAGTTACCTGATGCTGTGGTGTCAGAGAGGGTTCCTGCGTCCAGAGAGGAAGAGCTGGGTGCCTGGCCGGACAGCCCCAGGCTCTGCAGGCCCAGGGCACTGCTGCTGCTGCCTGGGAAACAAGTGGAGAGTGAGCACAGCATTCCTTCCAGACCCCGTCCACAGCACTGCTTTGGCCGCCTGCTGCCCTCGGGAGTCTAAATTCACCGGCGTGTGACCCCCTCTGGCCTGGAGGAAGTTAATCAACAGCCGGTGCTGTCCACCCACCAAGTTTGGTTACAGACATGGTGGAAGGCTTCCTTCAGCTCAGGCAGGACACAGGCCGGAGGAATCTAACAGATTTGGGAGGAAATAATCCAAAAGACCAAACTAACAGAAATGAGGAGATTGGTTCCCAGACTGCAAATCCCACCATGACCCTGTCACTCTCCACCTGTGTCTCTGAACAGCTCTCACCCAGATCCACCTCTCCCCAAATCTGGGGACAAGCTAAGTCAGCCGGATATCAGTAACTGCCAGACCCTCTCTGCTGCTCAAGGCCGCCGGGCGGCTCTGTTCCCGGCACGGCCTTCTACCTTGTTGGTCCTGCTGCAGGCTCAGGGCAATGGCTAGTTCAACCATGGTCTCGTCATCTGCATCAGGCGGGATGTCCAGCATGGGGGGGAAGCCCTCTGCGCCTGCCAGCAGGGCCTCCAGGGGAGAGGGGTTGCCATTGTTGACATTTTCAGCTGTCTCCAGGACCATCGACTCAGACTGCAGAGAGAAAGCTCTGTCAGTGTCCCACAGTAAACGGCAGCTTTTGCAAGTCCACAGAATGAGAGCTAGAAGAGAGCTAAGAGACTCTTCCTCCCCTCTCCTGCTGCCGGAGACTCACCACCATCTCAAAATCTCCATGGTCCACCTCACTCTGTTCCTGGCTCTCCTGACGGATGTGACCAGCATTCGGAATCCCTGATGACTGCATTTTCTCATCTGCATCATCATCATCATCGTCATCCTTATCTCCTGAGCCAAAGAAACCCCAGTCACCCAACAGTGCCTGTTCTTTCCTCCCTTGGCGTGTGGTGTGCAGAGTCATGCAGCAGCGTAAACCCAAGACGAGCTACCAGCTAGAGCCCTATGCTTTAGAGGTAAGCCACAAGGACACCCCAGCCTTGTCTCTCACTCCCTGGGCCCAGCAGGATCTTGCCCCCTTAGGAGAAGACTTTCCCAGCTGACGAAGTGACAAAACAAAAAAAAACAAAACTGAAAATAAAACGAAACAAACCAAAAAAAACAACCTGAATTCCACGGGCAGAAAAATCTAAGACCAGTAGGCCCCAGGAGCTCCCACCAACTCCCACAAGACCTTGGGCAAGACCGGGAAAATAGTACAATTGAGATGTTTATCTGTGACATCACGGCAGCCTGGAGTATCATTTCACTCCTGTCCAAAACAGCTGTGTTGTGGGATTTTCATACTACATAACCATTACGAGAAGAACCAGAACTAAAATGTACAACCATCAAATAGAAACTGAGGCCACCGCTACAGGTCCTGCCCAGGCTGGCTTCTGTGTCAAGCGGGAAGCCCTTCTGATAATGGAGAAAAGGAGTCCGGTTTAAACCCCTAATTGTCAGAAGAGGGTGGAGGCCTTCCTTGCCTTCCACTTACTGGGTTGTGAAAGCACATGACAAAGGCCTGAACTGGAAATGCCAATTACCTGTATGGTAGTTTCTCACCCAAGAAAAGAGGCACAAACTGTTGCCTAACTCAAGCTTACATTAATAAATAATATCCAAGGAAGGTTATCTGAAGATCATCAAGTTGCACACATTCCAATAAACCTGCAATTGTACCACAAGGTGGCCACCAGCCACGTGTAGCTGCAGAGCAATGAAAATGCAGCTAGTCCAAAGAGACATGTGGGATTGTGTGAACGATGCACTACATTCTGAAAACAGTACAAAATTTTTTTTTAAATGGGAAGTATTTCATTAGTAAGTTTTTATACTGAGTGCATGTTGAAATGGTATTCTTTACATACTGGACTTACTTCTTTTTACTCTTTATAATGCAACTAGTGGAAAATTTAAAGTTACATATGTGACTTTCATTGGAAATTTACTTGTGAGCCAAGGAAGTAACCAGAGAGTTACATAATCGTGCTGATATTTAGACATTTTGTAGAACTGCTTTTACTAAAATGTTAAATGTCATGCCCTTGACTTGTGTCCAAGTGCATCAGGAGGGGTATCTCTTGTGATATTTGCTAACAAACTTACTGTAGGTCAAGACCACTGGGGATACTACCCCTTAGGCAATAGAATGGGCCCTTAATGAAGAGTTCTTATGCTAGGAAAATATAGTTTTCCTGAAAAATGACTGTTTTTTGTCTTTAGTCACTGTGACTTTTGTTAACTGTTCTTATTTTTGCTATAGCTCTCGGGAAGCTTTCAGCCGAATATAAAATCTTCATTTGTTAATAATGCAAGACACATAACAACCTCAGGACAGAAATTTTCTATATCCTTGGCTCACTTTTACTATTAACCTTTCTTTGTTTTCTTATGGCTTCAATTTTATTTTTATTCTATTTACTATATGCATCTTTATGTGCCACCTTAAAATCTTTATGGAACAAAGCAGGGTAAGACACAGGATAGACAAACAAAGCTTCCAGGACCTTGGTCAACATGAGCAATACCTCCTAAGGCTGTACACCTCCCTCCCCCTGGCCCCACCACGTGCACACACAAGCCTAAACCCAGACTTCACATTACCCATTGGAGTGTTGCTTCGAGGGGAGGATGGCAATGTCACATGTCTCCGCTTGTTCCTGGGCCTTAGGACTCGAATTAGAGCTTGTTTACAAGAGAAGCTCACGGCAGGATCCTGAGGTCAAAAAAAAAAAAACAAAAAACTAGCACGCTTATTAGGTTTTATATTATTCACGAAACTGTCTATAAAAAAACTTTCCTTTCTTGGTCAGTCACTTACATACGTGTGAAAGACCTATCTATCTACTCTCACCTGCAACCCTGCTGACCAAATTCAGTAGTTAATCCCATCTCCAGGCCTGGTATATATTAAGACGCACTTCCTACCTGCCTGAATCTCAGTTCCTGGTAACAGACTGGCTGGTCACAGTGGCTCTCTACAAATGGATCTGGCTGTTCATCAGATCGCAGGCTCATCCTCGCTCTGTGCTAAAATCAGTACTTCAAACATTGAGCTTCTATGACACAATCACTGGAACTGGATCTTGACGTTCATTCACACACTCACTTAATTAACAGTCACTTAGCACAAACTATGTAGCAACCGCCGGTATATTCCCTGGGGACTTAGCCCTGAACAAGAAAAACAAAATCCATCCCTGTTTCAAACCTTTCTATTCCATGAAATGCGTGAGATTATAAAGATTTCATTGATATTCAAAACCCTTACTTCCCATTACCTTCCTTTAAGTCTACTATATTTCCTAACAAACTTACCAAAAAAAACGTTTCCCAACACTCCCAGGCCAATACAAGATATCTGGCGCTGGCTCGATACGTACGGGACACAGTAGCATCTGCATGTAGATCTTGGATGCTGTATTAATACAGTCCAGCTCACACGTGCAGTAACCATGGATAATGTCTACCAGGGCGTTGACGGTAGCTTCAATGTGAGTTAGGCCTAAAGGGGAGGAAAATACAGTAGAAAAACTTCTAGCTACTTGAAAATCTAACACGGAAGTACAAAGTCTCATCCCCACATAAAGGTCAAGCTAACAAAAACCGGCAAGGGCTCACGCACTCGGCAGAACAAACAAAACACACATACAAAAGGTGGGTTATCAACATCATTTGTGATTTACTTTATTAACAGTCTCCTAATCTCTCAAACTGTCCTCGAAAGCCTTTCCAGATATGCTGCATCACTGATGTAAGTAGGCGTCTACTCTTAGAAACCAAAAGAGAGGGTAGAAAAGTATGACGAGATGAGACTGTACGTGTTCCCCATAATCCTCAGATCTTACGTGATGATAAACTTGACTCTGACCCGCCTTTTAGGTTTACTGCCCGTGCAACCTGCAAACACAAATGAGCACCAGGGCTCACTCTACTTTCCAAGATTGCTATTCAGATCCTTACTTTTCCACGTACACTTTGGAGAGTGAGAAGTTAGATGCCAAACACAGCAGCAACTTGGGAATAAAACATTCTCAAGCTGATGCTTCACTTCTCCCTTCTGAAGTGGCTTTGATCAAGCTCCCAAAACATTTTTAGAACAATTATAACTGCCAGTAAGGACACAGAGAGACACAAAAGTGCCCCTCTATGAGAAATATTCAACCCCAGGGGAGGAGATACGGTACGAGAAAATCCCGCTTCTCTGCCACACTGCTGAATTCCTGTATCAGAAAGAACGCACTGATCTCAAAGCCTTCTATTTCCTGACTATTAATTCTGGAAAAAATGGTTGGTGAAGGCTAAAGGCTGAGGGCTCGATCTGTTCAAAGACAGAACTTCGATCAGGCCTCAAGTATCCCTTTTAACATGATACCTGGCAGGCAGGCAGGAGCCAAGAAGGCATTCTTGGGTTTGGATGCGTGGAGTTTCCAGAAGTGGTTCACCAGCTGGGTGATGAAACTGCAGCAGTCTCCTTCCAACTGCTTCTGAGGATCTCTCCCCTCATCCGCTCCTTCTACGCAGGAGACAGAAAATGATTAACAACGGTAAATCTGACATGGAAGTTAATTTGTTTTAAGGTTAACTCAGGTCAAGGAAGCTTGCCTGGGGAGGGAGTCTCAAGTGGGGCCCCAATCAATATGCCAACTATCCCTAGACTCCAGCAGGCACATCTAGGAAAAAAACAGTCTGGGAAAGGAATATCACAGAAAACATTGTATGTTAGAATTAAGTAGAAAGGGGAGCATTCAGGATCTTTATAGCAGACTCAGAGATCTCAGGTCCAACTGCTCAACTTCTAAAAAAACTAGGGGAACATGTGAGATTTTCTGGAATGACTCCTGGATGAAAATATTAGGAAGAGGAACCGGATGATGACAGCAGATGGGAGCATGTAAATAACAGAGAACTGTAAACACATCAATAAACTGTATTTGACAAAGCAAAACAAGTTAGGTACCCAGCCAACGTGAAGCGAAGGGAGGAAAACAGAATCAAGCATGGAGAAAGGCCACTGCACATGTTGTTAATAAAACACCGGCAAAAAGAATAGCAGGAGAGCAAGATTTGACCCTATTACTTTAAAGCAACCAGGGCCCAAGCTTAGCTTTGCCCTAAAATCCTAAGAGATAGTTACTTCAGACAGAGGTTATACCTGACATCCAGAGCACTAAATAAACTCAAGGATGATTGAAGGGGCAAGCAGTAGAAAGAATGTTCGCTTAAATGGTATAATCTGAACGTCAAAAGCCCTACAAGATACGAAGACCAGGGTAAAATCCCTGTCTCAAAGCATGCAGTCAGGCAGAGGCCAGAGATACGAAGAAGAGAGTGAAAGGCTATAGAAAGTGTTATTAAGCAGGTTTCAGGATCACGACCAGGTAGGCCAAGTTCACCTGTTTCCATCGGGGGCAGCTTTGACTCCGTAAAGTGGACAAGGTTGTTAGGACGCATGATGGCAATGGAGCGAGCTGTGATCACCAGCCTCTGGAAGACCTCGGGGTCCAAATCCTTGCCTTCTTTGCTGGATGTGTTGAGACACTGCACAGCTTTGCTCAGCAAGGCCTGATCCTATAACAAAAGTATCACAGAGGATGAACCAAAACTAAGGGCTGGGTATGATACCCGAGCAAAGAGGACAGAACAGCTGGCAGATCATCAGGATGGCTACCTCCTCTCGGGAAAACAGGTTAATTACCGCCAACTACCGGGAACAAGTTTTCAAAGCAGCCCAGTACAGGTAAACTTCTTCACACAGAAAACATTAAAAGCACAAAATTCAGAAGTCATGAAATAAGTATCAAAGTGTGACAGGAAAATGTGGACCCACCTGATTCTCCAGACCTGCAACATCCCCAATCACTTTGCTACAGTGGAAGAACCGTTTCTCTGTGAGTTCCTATCACAAAGAGCCTGTTTCTAAACTGCCTCTCCTCAAGAGGTTCAGCAGGTGAAACCTGAATTTCTCGGTGTTCTGGGTTAGAGGCACCAATGCTAACCATGGCATCTGGCCTGTTGGCTTCTTCCTCCTTGATCTGTCACCTTTTCCATCTATGGCAACTGGTCTCACTTACTGCCTTCCGCCACCACTTACATTTATAGGTGAGACTCCCCCCTCTCTTCCCCCTGCACACCCACCCCTGCCCCCAGATTCCCCCTCAGAGTCTCTCCAACAACCATTTGGCAATCTCCCCACAAGCAAGTACACCTAATCTAGGGTTGTGCCACAGCTGGAGGAGGATCTCCGCGATTCCCGAGTCCTCACACTTTTCCAGGGAAAGCACCCCCAGTCTTTCTTAGATCTTGCTGATGCTATTAGTGGCCAAAAACTCCGTGCAAACCAGGGGCCCATCCGACAGCTTGTCATCAGTTTTGAGGGGTAGTCATTAATTTCCCAGGAGAGACTTTAGATGGGTCTCATCTCAGTGGGGTCGTTTCCCCACCAGACTTCACACTCCCCTCCTCATTTTCCACGTGAAAAGTCAGCTCACTTGATTCCCCATCAGTACCACAACCTCCACTTCTGCAGAAGGCTTCCTGGGAGGGAACGAGTACCTTATGGCTGTGATAGGCCGAGCGGCTGGTGTGCAAGCTGGCCAGGAGGCTCTTGGACTGCTGCTGAACACTGGCAGGTGCCGGCAGGGACAGCAGCAAAGTGGCCAGCTCCTGGGCTGCATTCTTGTTTCTCTCCTGGTGCAGAAGACAGCAGAGTTCTCACTAAACCCACCAAGTCCATGCGGAATGAACGGTCTACGCTCTGCCCTCCCCCTTCCACTTTCCAAGGCCACCAGTGCTAGGTTATGCTCTACGGACTGCTGAGAGCAAGATGAAGATTTTCAGAAATGACAATCTTCCCACAACATGGGAGCAGGAATCGAGTCCAAGCCTATGACTCCTGGAACAGCGTTCTTTCTACCAGCACTCATCCTACTCTATGAAACGCCCTTGCTATGGATCCCCCCAAAAGTAGGACAGAAGGCCTTAAGCCAAAGACTTCTCTGGAGCTTCTCTGCAAATCAAGATTATGCTATAAATATTCTTTAGCTGCAAGGCCTCGGGCCTCTGACAACTCCACTGACTTCCTGCCTCTTCAGAAAGCTCCCATATACTTTGAAAAAGTCACTTGCCTTCTCGATGATCGGGCCAACAGCAAAGCAGCTTTCCAGGGCTTCTAAAGAACTCACAACCAGCCTAGGGAGACAGAAAAGCTGGCTTGAGTACAACAACAACCCTTCTCTCCAGTTGTGCTTTAGCCTGTGCAAACTATAGACGGAGGGACCTTGGGGACAGCTAACGAATGCCAAATACAAAATCAAAGCACAATAAGACCTGCCACAGGCACCATGCATATCGTTTCCTTGTGTTACAGGCCAGAAGAAACCTGGCTCCTGCTTGGAGATCAACCTGAGGCCATGTTCATAATCCGGAACTGAAAGACAGGGCTTTTCTTCCTCAAAGCGGATAAGTGTGCTTCCTTCTGCTGCCTGTGGCAGGGATCACTGAGAGGGGCTTAACAGTCTTGCTGCAATGGGACCCGAAGCTCAGGTGCCCATACATAGGTAGGCAAAGGGATACACAAAGGGAAAGGTTAAAGCCATCTTCTTACACTGGGAAGGTAAAGGTAGTATTTTATTCACACCTCCATGAAAACGCACAAAGGCACTTCCTAGGAGTCCCTAAGTACGGGGAGAGAACAAACAGCGTTTTCAGGAGCATGCCAACTGCCAACATTCAAAGGGTGCAACAAAGCACCTTTAGAAAACGGAGCCATTTTCTCCTGGGAAAAAGGAAACCCAACTGTGGAAGGGTACCCAGCAACATGCTCCCCAGGGCTTATTCCTGTGAGTTTAATGGGGCCTGGTAAAAAGACCAACATCCTGATGCTGAGGCTCCGGGCAGAGAGGGAAAGGTATAGAGAAGGTAGCTGGAGGGGAAAAGGTCAAGGGGTAGAGGAAGGCAACAAAGAGCCGGGGAAGAGGGACCCGAGGCGTAAAACGCAGTTGGACAGAACAAGTTGTCCGCTGGCTTGTCAGACACTAGGACTCTCCCGCTGTCCTACGGCCCGCCCCCGCCCCCTGCTCACCCACTGCGGAGAAGGAGCGGAGAGGAGCGGGGTACGGAAGAGCACACTAAGAGGTTCTGGAGAGGCCAACACCAAGTGTGCACGCACAACCCTCCACACACTCCACTCTTACACGGGATAGCTCGGCAGCCATGCAAGGACCAGAACAGAAAGAAGCAGGAGGACTCTTCCACAGAAGCAGGATCAACGCAAAGCCACACCATTGGTTACTGCTCTCTGGCACACACTCACCCGTGCAGAGAAAAGAAAGAGGGCATACTAACCGGTCCAGCTTGGTTAGGGACTCAGTTTCAGAACTTGGGGGAGAAGCAAAGGGAAAAAAAAAAAAAAAAAAAAAAAAAAAGGAAAAAAATTTGAAGCTCAGAAAACCCTGGAAACACATCCTAAGCAAAAAATAAAAGAATGGGGGGGCGGGGGGGAAACAAAGAGAAAGAGAGAGAAAAGGGAGTGGGGAGGCTGGTGGTGGGAGGCAATGATTGATTCCAAGCCAGGCTATTCTTTCCGACTTACGATGTAAGAAACTCAGCGTCTTACATCATGAGTCACTTGTCTACCGCGGCAAACCAGCGGCCCCTAGCACAAAGAAGCCAAGCGCAATGCTTAAGAAGGCCACTGGGGGGAGCGCCAGGAGGCTGTGAACTCCGCCGCAGGTGCAGCAGACCGCCCCTTGCCAGCAGCGCCATTACCACATAAGGTGGCTGCTGCAGAGAAAGAGAAGACGATGAAATCGGAATGAACCGGAAGATCTTCCCCTATAATGTCAGCAAGACTGGACCCACATCTCTAACACTGGCTTAAGCATCTTCTACTGAGCAGTCTCTCTGGCTACTCCAAAGGGCACCTGAGCATTAAGAGAAGGCACAGAAGCCCCCCCAGGCAGACTGGAGCCAGACGGCCCTGAGCAGGTTTCCAGGCTCTGTTGGTACGCTAAGGGGGCACAGGGCTGTGTAACAACCTGAAACTCGCAGGCTGGACCCGGTAGTTCTGAGAGACTCTCTCGGGACAGGCTGTGCCGGGAGAGGGAAAAGTGGTGAGGACCGGAGCCAACCCCTGCCGGTGTCGGTACCTCTCCAGGACAGTTCCACTGGTGGTGGCAGGGGCTGCAGAGTCACTGTCTCCAGTGCCATTGCTCTGGTTCAGGTTCGAAGGACAGATGTTGCTGACGGAGGCAGAAGGGAACTCTTCCGGGGGCTCGTCAGGCCAGCCGAACTGCTCCTTAGTCTTGCCATAAATTTTTACAGCATCGATCATGGTGACACCTGCTGGATCCACCGAGGCCCCAACTGCAACAAGTAAGAGAAGCCTCTGGAAAGCACATTCTCTAAAGGGCTAACGTGACCACCTCGCCTCCCAAGACCTGACAAGGCAGCAAATCCCATCGATTTTTGGTACGGAAGAACTCTGTCTCCTGAGACTCGAACAGCACCTTAACCCTGAGGAGACGGTGATGAAGCATGAAGCAGCCCCTCCCTGTGACCGAAGGCCTAGAAGTCCACTTCTCGGAAGAGCCCCTGGGAAGCACCGCGGGAATCCTCTGGTGCTATAGGGATTCCGGCATCTGCCGCCCTCCACCTGCAGGGAGCTCTAAGTGCTCCCTTGGTTCAAAGCGCAGGTTGTCATCATTCATACCGATATCAACTATCTCTAGGAGCAAGAGGGGCCAGTAAATGGCACAGAAAAGTGCTAGACTTGTGAAAAGCTCACGGATTTGTACTCTGAGAGCTTAAAGTATTTGATAGCACAAGGCCAGGCATCTGTGCTTTAAGAGAGCCTGGTGAGGGTGCCTGGCTGGCTCAGTCAGTGAAGCACACAGCTCTCGATCTCAGGGCTGTGGGTTCAAGCCCCATGCTGGGTATAGAGATTACTTGATAAAATCTTAAGAAAGGAAGGAAGGAAGGAAGGAAGGAAGGAAGGAAGGAAGGAAGGAAGGAAGGAAGGAAGGAAAGAAGGGAGGGAGGGAGGCAGGGAAGAAGGGAGGAAGGGAGGAAGGGAGGAAGGAAGGAAAGAAAGGGAGAAAGAAAAGAAAGAAGAACGAACAAACAAACCTGGGGATTGTGTGTTTATCTTGCCTCCTCTCTGCCCACCCATGCAGGCAGCCGTTCCAGCAAGGCTGAGCCAGTCCCAACAGAAGCTAACCCTCCCCATTCTCGTACATCCCTCCCCCACCCCCTTGCCTCCTTTCCACTTCCAGTGAAGCTCAGGGTTTCAGGGTGGCAGAGACCACTGAGAAGCAGAGAGCAGAGGGTTCCCAGAATACTAGAGTGCCACAGAGAAGTGGCCCCCAAGTCAGCAGCCAAGTGAGAAGGGTGGGCTGTGCCAGAGCTGGCGACTCACTGAAGAGGTTCAGCTTCTTGTCAGCCTGCAGGGCTTCTTCTCTGGTGAAGGGGAAGTCAAACCAGCGCGAGCGACTCAGGTTAAGCTGCATGGTTCTGCCGAAAATCTCAATGTATGATGGGGCCCGTTCGATGGCCTGGGTCCCGATCTGGATCCGCATGCCTGTCATCACCATAGTGCTGTTGTTATTGCTGATTTCAATGGTGAAGCCGCCAGGCTAGAGGGAGGAAAGGCGCACATGAGAGAACGAGTTCTTGGGGGCAAACGTACAACCCTTCACCTACAGGTGCTGAAGCATGCGACCCCAGATGAGTCCTTTATCCTTCTAACGCCTTGGTAATGACTTGCTTACTTCCAAGGATAGAAAAATAGAGGCAAGGGAGTGGACAGTCTCCAACTGCAGGCTACTTTCTCATCACTAACCACCTCCTGCTGCCCTCTACACAGTGACCCCGTGGCCAACGTTGGAACGGGAACCCTTCTGCGTGGAAGTGAAAATAGCCATTTATTCCAGGGACCACGTAACTGGAATCAAGGGTGACCGTAAGCATATATTTTACACTCGCATCCTAAGAGAGGATGTGCCTTTGAACCACACGGCTCATGAGGTCCTTCCACCCGGGCACTGTACCCAGCCCAGCACAGTCCTCACCTTGGTGTTGGCCACATACATGCCGGTGGAATTCAGCCGGTGCTTTATCTGCTGCGCATTGTAGACCTGCAGGAGGTCGTTACCACCAAACTCCACATCTGTCAGCTGCTGGTTGTGTTCAAAGAAGTCGATGGGGAAGGTCACCTGGCTGGACGTGCGGGTCGCTGTGGGGAGCAGCACCAGCGCGTGAGAGCATCAGTGCACACTCCCACCTCTGCACCCACTCCACGAGTAAAGCCCCTCCTAGGCTGAGCCCACACTCCAACACTCCAATCAATCTCTGCAGGACACCCGGGATCACGACGTGTGCCTCAGTGCGATGCCTGCACAGGGCTAGCTGTCCAACAGTCGCCACCCCTAACCACAACACAACCCGGCGGGACAAAGAATTTGCATGTGGTATGGAGTACAGCTAGTAGCAACAGGCTCCCCTCATGACTGTTTCATTTAAAGTGAACATGGGGCGCCTGGGTGGGCTCAGTCGGTTAAGCATCCGACTGTGGCTCAGGTCGTGATCTCACAGTTGGGGAGTTCGAGCCCCGCGTTGGGCTCTGCTGTTGGTTCGGATCCTGGAGCCTGCTTTGGATTCTGTGTCTCCCTCTCTCTCTGCCCCTCTCCTACTCACGCTCTGTCTCTCTTTGTCTCTCAAAAAATGAATAAATGTTAAAAACTAATAATAAATTAATTAACTAAATTGAAAGTAAATAATAAAAAAAATAAAGCAAACAATAGAAACTACTTCTTTATAGGAGAATGAGCTGCGTCGTCATCTCAAACATGGACTCCAGAACAAATTTCGGTAGCTCTGCTTAACCGGAGTCACTCACTCTGAGTTTGAGCCTTCACACCCTCAAGAGTCCTCTTTCTCTGTCAGTCAGGAGTGAGACTCCCGGCTCAGAGATCTAGGATGGATTCGTCACTGCTTGGTAAGAAATGGACCAACGGAAGCAATCTATCCTCCGTCAGTTCCACCCTCCGCCTCACATCAGGCAGGCCATGTTCCCAAACCCAGAGAAAAAGCTCTCCAACAAGGTCCACAGGATCATTCTTTACCAGGCACCTAAGAAGCGCTGGCCTGAAGTGCAGAGCCAGGGAGTGCTTGCCAGCTGCACAATGGGTCTCTAAAAGCCACAAAGAACGCTGGTGGCCCTAGGAAACTTGATCCTGCCTTTGGGAAATCAGCTAGCACCTATCTCTACCTTCATAGAACAGACAAGCGGAACAGTCACCATTTCCCCACGGATAGTTACTGCGGTCTGTTTTGGGGCTCGTCTTGAACACTCTGCCAACCCCATTCCCCCACCGGTCTTTCCAGGAGGGGCCTTACTGATGGTAGCAGTCTTGCGCTTTCGCACAGGCTTCATGATGCTGACGACACTGCTGGGCTGCAGGGACGGCTGGAGCCAGTAGGAGGTGTTCTCCACGTTGGCCATGTAAATGCGCAGGCTGCCGTCCTCACACAGCAGGATCATGGTGGTCCGCTGCTGCTCGTTGCAGGCCGTGTGCCGAATGGCAACCATGTCTTGGATCTGGCGGAGGGGACAAAGGAGGGTGTGAGTTCCCACAGCTATAGATCAGAACCTACGGAAAAAAGGCAGAGAAGCAACTAGCTTTTAGGGGTGCGGAAGAGTAACGGTCATTTGGGGGTGCAGAAGAGTAACAAAGAAAAGGCATCTAGGAGAAAATGGGTGAAAATTCTTTGATAAACCGCTTCTACTGCAAGAGCTGGAGAAGTGACATAATATACAAATACGGAAACAGAAAATGAGACCAGTTTCACAGCCAAGTGGTGGAAGAATCTGGCACTGACCTTTGCTTTAGCAGGAAGAGTCTTAATCTCTTGGATAAGGAAAGTGTCTGGCTTCACCATAACTACCAGGGGCACACCTGTGGTTTGCTGGACACAACACACCAAGCCAGGGTGGTTCATCACCTCGGACCACTGGCAGAGGGCAGGAGACGTCTTACTGCCACCATTGGAACTGCAGATGACAAAACCGGCCACAGTCAGGGTACCAATCCTGACTTCCTTCTCTTGATTTATAGGCCATACTGACTAAATACCTGATTCCCAGAGCAATGTATTTGTCCAGGGACTCAAATTACCCACGAGCCTCAGTTTTATTCGAGCCATGTATATACTCTCATATACCCCACGGTGTACCTCCAGCAGGAGTCCTGATTTAAAAATCTCCCCTGCTAGGTTCCACAGTCTGAGGGAAGAGGTGGCCCCCTGTGCCTAGAGGCTATCAACTGAATAGGCCATGGAGCTGCCTAAGGCATGATCCTTGGTCCTAGTAAGAATCTCCAAGTACATCAAGTTCTGTGTGAATGGCATCCATCTGCCTTCACCTCCAACCAGCTAATGTTTCACAAAACAGAGGACAGAAATGGTGCCTATGGCACTTTAATGGCTCTTCCAGGGCAGGCAGGAAAGACAGAGCCTAAGCCTCTTCTCCCTGCTCTCTAAATAAACACTTGCCACCTTACACACACCTCTATCATCAGGACACCTCATGCAAGCCTCTACTCCCTGAACCCCAACCATACTCCCACTGCTGACATCATGTTCCGTTTACTGATCAGTAACTACCCCAGCAAGGAAACTTAAAGAGCATTCTGGCAGCATGGGTGTCTGGAAGCAACTTACAGTCCCATTTCAAAACTTAGTCATCACAGATTTGCTGCCTCGACTACAGCTTTTCCCTTCTGAGTGACAGCGGTCCCCAAACTTCTCATAGCTTGGGGTCTGCGTGGCAGAGGACAGAGCATACCAACAGCCACCCTGCCAACACTAGGTGCCTCTTGCTCACAAAAGGGAAAGGCTTGCGGGAGGAAAGTAAGTTTCACCAGATCCCCAGCAGATGCCAGTACCGGGCCAGGGGAAGCTCCCGCTGAATGTGGGCATCACGGAAGCTGAACACGAAGGGCTCCTTCCCACCTTTTGATGTTGATGGAGAAGAGTTGCAACACCTCCAGAGTCGTCCTGCTGATGGTGGCTGCAAACGATTTGCCTTGACAATAGCTGAAGAACAACATCTGCAGCACATGGGAGTAGTAGACGGACACACCACCACCTGCCACCTGGCTGTTACTGTCCTGTCGGGGCGAAGACACACAACACCTGCATTAACCTCTCATGGTGCCTCAGGGACCAGCATCCAGCTCTGCTGGTTACTAGTTTTATTTTTTTTTTATTTTTTTTTTCAACGTTTATTTATTTTTGGGACAGAGAGAGACAAAGCATGAACGGGGGAGGGGCAGAGAGAGAGGGAGACACAGAATCGGAAACAGGCTCCAGGCTCTGAGCCATCAGCCCAGAGCCCGACGCGGGGCTCGAACTCCCGGAGCGCGAGATCGTGACCTGGCTGAAGTCGGACGCTTAACCGACTGCGCCACCCAGGCGCCCCTGGTTACTAGTTTTAAATCATGATCACAGGTTCTCGTAATCTGAGTCCCTTGGGTAAATCTCAGAAGTACCACGAGAGTCATGGAACTTCACGTTGAATCAGTTTGGTCCTAAAGGACAAGAGTTTCTGCTATTGGGGAAAAGGAGGCAAGAGGGAAAAGAACAACAGAGAAGCTGCTAGGCTAGCTAGATCTGGAAGAGGAGACAGCAACATCCGCCCGAACCTTCAGGTCCTCGTGGTTGATTTCCAGCACGTTGGTGACGTAGAAGGGGCCCTGCTGCGCACTACTGGCCTCTTCCATGAGCTGGGTATAGATGTAACCGGCTGAAGACATTATAACAATGATGTTCTTTCCCTCCTCATTGAAGAGGAAGGTAACATCTCTTATCTTGGAGCTCGGTAGGAGAAAGTAGAAGGTGGGGCTCAAGGCATCGACAGACAGGTCATAAATCTGCAGGAAAGAAGGAAGATCAAATAAGGGAGGTCTATTTCAGCCCACCCCCAAATTATCCTGGAGAATCCAAAGACCTGCCATTGGCAAGTAATGAGCATTCATTCTCCATCCCACAAGCATCTGTAAGTGTCAGGCACAGAACACACAAAGACAAACATCTTTCTACTCTCCCTCAGGGAATGACCAGGGGAGAGACACATATCTACACATTTTGTGATAAGTACAGTAATAGTCATGCACTTGGTACAGGAGAAGAACCAGAATCGGTATCATAAAGCCTACAGATGGAAAGCTCTAGCTCAGCATCATAACAAAGGGCAACACAATGTTAGGGTCGCTCACCTTTAATTTCTGGGAGAAGCTAGCACATAATGGAGATCAGACATTCTGGATTTAAAAACCAAACCATTCTAGGACCACATCATCAATGAGCACTAACTATACCTTGACAAAGTCCGCAGTGACGATCGCTAACTCCGTCTGCGAACCAGGTAACCACACAGCTTTAATGATGAAGTTGCCCGTTGCCAACTGGGGGTGTAGCACCAAGTGATCCGAAACAGAGCCTGAGCTACTGAACGTCAGCACATGGCAGTCCTAGAGAGGGTTTAGGGAACAGACTGGTTAGAAGATGGTGGGAAGTAGGCTAACTCAAGTCTTCTCTAACATTCCCTGCCTTCAGGTAGGGAGATATTCAGGTTTCGAAACACACAAAAATCATTTCCACTACAAGAGAAATCTGAAAGAAATTCAAGAAAAGATTTCTTCTACATTTGAAAGGCTTTTAAGTGTTAACTTTTTTTTTTTTTTTTTTTTTTTAAAGGTTCCTCCCATGCAAAACAGGAGAGTTCTTTTTACAGTTTTATTTAGTTGGTGAACAAGCGTGCACACCGGAGGGGCAGAGAGAAAGAAAGAGAGAGAATCCCAAATAGGCTCCACATCATCAGCACAGAGCCCGACGTGGGGTTCAGTCCCACAAACTGTGAGATCATGACCTGAGCCTAGATCAAGAGCTGAACGCTCAACTGACCAAGCCACGCGGGTAACCCTAGGTTTTAATCCTGACAGTGAGTATGAGAAAGCGGTACTGACAACAGGGGAGAGAAGAGGAGTGGGATCAATAGCACGAAGTGGTCGAACCTGGACCCGATTCTTACCTTGAGCCCACAAACGGCAAGGTAGTCCTCCTTACAGGGATTGCCAGTGAGGCTCAGCACAGTAAAGGGGACGGGGGCGGAAGCCAGGCGGGTCAGAGTCAACTTCCTTTTGCTGGAATCTGCTTGCTTCAGGAGTGCAGAGAGCTGCAGAACGGTGATCTGTAAGGGAACAATCGCCAATGTATTCTTACCCCTGTCCTCTTAGAGGACGGAGAGCCCGATAAAAGCTCCTTCGATGGGTACCGGTCCGCAGTTAAGTGTCTCAGGAGAAACCTACACCAGTATCAGCTTCTCTTTCTCCGGGATGAGATATGGGATGCCCTTCCTTGCCTCCTTCCAGTGACGACAGAAGAGAAGAGGAAAGAAACCAACTCCTCTTCATATATTCAGGTCATGAAAAGAATTAACCACTTCCTACATACTAGCATCCTTTCTAGTTTTCTAAACAAGTTTGGGGTGTGTTTTTTTTTGTTTTTTGTTTTTTTTTTTTAAGTATTTTAGAGGGAACTTACAGACTATTCGGATTTCCAGTTTTTCACTTAAGTTAAAACAACTTTTCTGGTGATGAAGAAGCCAGAATAACAAAAAAAATCAAAAACAAAAAAAAAAAAACGCTGAGTTTGAGTTAAGATACCTACTACCCTTCCAACTTCTAACTTGTTCTATAAAACGACATAAACTTCCCTGTGTCGTCAGTGGGCCAGGAGGGCAGGGCAAGAACTAAATAAAGAACACGGACTCTTCCCATGAAGACCTTTATCTCTTGGTTTGTGCCCTCCCTCCAGCAGGACCATACCAAGCCAAGAATGGGAGCCACGCTGGCCTAGATAACAGCTAGTCATTACCTTTCTCTGAGAACTTGAAGGGTAGGTTTTGACAGGGAAACTACTCGTCAGAAACAGCATCTCTGTTCTAGTCATACTGCTTCTAAGTCTGATCAACGAACTCAGGCTTCGTGCTGATTGAGCTCTGTCCCCTAAAACACTACCGGACCCCAAGAGACTTTTTCCCAGATTGCCAATCAGAACATTTCCCGGAGGGCCAATTGGAGCAATCTGTTTTGCTTAAGCACTTAAGACAAACAGGACCTAAAATGAGCGGGAAGGAACCGGAAACTCACCTTGCCTTTCTCATGGCTGACAGCCAAATGCTGGCGGCGCCCATGTGGGGAGGAGAGCACGCACATAGCCACCCGCCGGAGCACGTGGGCACTGATGAGCTGTCGAATAGTCTGGCCCTGGTCTCCACTGTAATTCATCCGAACGTTCTCAAAGGCGCCTTCCTGGGAGCCTAAGGTGGGAACCTGACAGAGAAGGAAGCAGTAGTAAGGCAAAGAGATCAAATGGATTCACCCGCTATTCACGTGACCGAGAAACTGCACAATGCACTCAAAACTAGAGGGTTCCAGGCTCTAAGCTATGGACAAAATTATTGCCAATCCAGTAAGAACAAGATACTGAATGTTTCATAAGGCTAAATTTAATTAATACAAAATACTGCCTTCCAAAAATGTTAAAATGCCCCCCCCCCCTTTTTGTTAAGTCAAAGGGTGGTGATAACGGATGAAATGTTTTTCATTGCTCTAACCTGGGAAAACTGGGTCAGCAACTTTATAGATCACCAACACGAACCCAATACTTTTTAACTTCACCTTTAATAGCTGAAAGCCTAAAAACCACTAGTGTAAAACTGACTCGTTTTTAATAAGATACCAGAATATATGTGTATATATACCTGTGTGTATTTCCAAATGACTTGTGAGATCTATTCCTAGACCTCATTCATTTGTACGTTTCCCTTTCGAAAGTACACTTTACGCCATTTTCATTACTTTACGCTGCTACTAAAGAGAACACACAGAACACGCCAGAAATCCTAGACTCAGTGCTGAGCAGGTTTTAAAATGGATAATAACTTACAACTTATAAGCCATTTCATATAAAGAAATAGAATTGCCTAAAGGGCTAGAAGCAGAAAATGACAAACACTATTTATGCAAGCCAGTAGAACCCTAGGGGAGAAAAGGTTTTCTACTTTATTATATGGAAGAAACTTCTAACTACTACAATTGCCCCCAAATGTTATTCCTCATATCTTGGAATTGATACATTTTTTTTTAATTTTGTTTTTAATCTTTATTTATTTTTGAGAAAGAGAGAGAAAGCAAGGGAGCAACAGAGAGAGAAGGAGACACAGGGTCCAAAGGAGGCTCCAGGCTCTGAGCTGTCAGCACAGAGCCCGACGTGGGGCTCAAACTCATGATCCATGAGTTCATGATCTGAGCCGAAGTCGGACGCTCAACCGACTGAGCCACCCAGGCGCCCCCAATTTTTTTTTTTTTTTTTTTTTTTTTTAAAAGACACACTTCACACGCCGATCTCCACACTGGATGGCTGGGGACTGACTGTCCTAAGGGCACTTCTGAGAGTACCCGGCATACCATGGCACGTCTGTAAATGTGCTGCTCTGGACACACTCACCATCAGCTGGTCTGTCATCTCAACCACCTTGTCCACTGTATGCAGCTCCCGGAGGGCTTGCTGAGCCCGGCTGCTGCTCCCCACCGCCGAAGCCTGCTGAAAGTTGGTCTGAATGGCATCCATGAGGAAACTGAGCATGTCTAACACGAGAGGAGCGAAGGAGAAATTGGCCTGAGAAAAATCCAAATACACAAGTGAAAAAAAAAAACAAAAAAACCACACACAGAAAAATAATGGGTCATACTCATCATAATAATCTTGCCAGTAACTACCTCCAGAATCTAGAATCCAATTTCCTTACTTCCGATTCCATCTTCCAGCCATCTCTCTCTCTCTCTCTCTCTCTCTCTCTCTCTCTCTCTCTCCATGATACTGGATTTGTGCTACAAACTCTAAAGCCATCTTTCTAAACCAGGAGTCCCGTGTATACACCCTAATGCTAGAACGCATTCATCACCTATGATATATTCTCTCTGGTACATCTAGAATCGTTCTAGTTACATGCCATCCCTGAGAAAACTAAGAAAATAATCACTTAAATCACTTTCTGTATGCTCTGCTTCAGATGAGGAACCCTGGCCAAGAAAAGTGCTCTAGAGTATTACCCAACTAAAATTCACCCTCCCCCACACCCCCACAGTACTCCTCAGTCCTTAAATCCCTCCCTGTGAGGCAGGGGCTGACGACACGTCCTACTCATGCCTGTCCTATGAAAATGAGTAAACTCAGAGAAAGGAGAAACCAATTGTCGGCCCCACCAGGGAGCTGCCCGGCTTGCTCACGAACCCACCTGCCAGGCTCCGCACTCCGCCCACCGCACCGGGCACCACCAGATCCCCACCTGGTTCTGCAGCTCCTCCCGGCAGCCCTCCACCGTGCGGCACAGGCTACTCTTCTTGGGCTTGTCTTCGTCAGCAACCTTTCCGTCGCTGATGGTGACTTTGGCCTTGTCGGCTGGGGAGGTGCTGGTGTGGCGCACCAGACTCTCTGAAACCCTGGGCTCGCTCTGAAACGCTGACTCCTTCATGGTGGAGCTCATGCCACTGCTGGGAGTCCGCTTCACCAGCGCCTAGGGACAGAAAACGTCAGAGATTCTGAGCTCTACCCACAAACAGAGCTGAAACACTGCTAAAGACCTTGGAGGAAAATCTGGACCCGGCGGAGAAATCGGCTAACCATTTAAATGATAACCAGATGCCTGAATTCTCATCTTCACCTAATATCTAACATCTAGCTGACAGGTATCCACCTAACTGGGTCCCTAACCCACTCACAGCCACAGGTCTTGGTTACAACTTCTGAAACTGTGGCAGGTCTTTGGGAAAAACCGCAAGCTGTTTAAGGACCCTGCAAGGTCTAACGTTCTGAGTGAACTGCTTAGGCCATGATCAATGACAGAAGCAGAACATACTCCTAGACCCGGGCCACCATGAAGGTGACATGGGAATTGCCCAGTCTGGCGTCAGCATTCCCGTGTCACTAACACGTCACCCTTCGTAGCCCAGCGAATGTTCCAAACTCTCACCAAACAGCTGCCATCTTCCTTGGCTCCACAGTCACAGAAGAAGGACCCATACTTGGCATAGGAAATCTCATGATCCTTGTGGCACACCTTGGCACACACTGTGCACACACCCACCCCGTCAACCATTTTGCAGGTGTGACAGTGGTACCTGCAAAGAACAAGAACCGGCAAATGAGCCCAGCAGTCCCAAGGCCAAGGCCCTGCAAATCCTCACCTTCTGAAAAAAAGAACCACTCTTACCAATGCTGGTTCATGAATTCTTTCTGAGTGATCGTGAAAGTGCAGAGTTTATTGCAAAGAGAATCTTCATCCTTCAAAGATAATAAATCTTTTTAATCAGAAATTTACTCTTCCACATAGGCCCCCACAGAAATACATCCTATGGAGAATAAATGGTCCATTCAGAAATGACCAGTAAAATCTACCCCTGGAAATAATCTACAGGCTATAAATGTGCTACAATTCTGGGTGAGAGCTTATAGTTTTGTGGTTAGAAAAAAAATAAATAAATCTTATGTTTTCTGTCCAAGTGAGCTCACACCATCCCCATGAGGAATTCGTCTCTAAGACTGCAGTCAGGATACAAAAATTGAACGACTACAGGATAAGTGACTCTGGATGGAAGAAGCCATGTGCTTATTAAATAGTCTTTTCCCCAAGAGATTAGATGCCTCCAGCCTGCTCTGCAGACTAGAAAATCAGTCTGGCATTAGTCATGTAAACTGGCAGAAAGCAGGCAGGAGCAGGAGAGTTTTGAAGCTCACAGGGGCCAGAAAAGAAGGCCAAAAGCTTATTTAGCATGAGCTCTGTCAGTGCCGGTCACTGTTGTTAACCTTGCAGGGTTACCTGGATGGTTACGTGGTACTTACTGAATCCTCAGCCTGGGAGTCCTCCTCTTCCACGGCCAACTCCTCCACCCAGTCTGAATCCACCTCAATGGCTCGCTCCTCCCCATCCACCGAGAGGTGACTTGGGCCTTGACCATTACTCTGGCTCAGGGCATTGGTGACATCAGCCAAGTAAGACATAATGTGGCACGTGCACTCCAGGACTATCACATGCTAGAAGAGAAGACCACTACCCCGTCACAGAAACTTCAGTTCTCCATATCCGATTCTCAGACTTTTCCCAATAAAGCCCGCAATCAGAGAAATGGTATAAAAGCAGACAAGAAAATCCACATGCTTCAATTATCTACTTCCTCACCTCTGAGCACTATGGCCACGTGTAGCCAGTCAATACACGGTACTGAATTAACGGGATTCACTCATCCTCAAGCACAAAGACAACCCTTTACAAATTATGAAATGAAGTAAAACTGTCATCAGGAAAATAGAAAAAGAGAAGAAAATGATACAGAGAAGAGACTGGTGGTTGCCATAGTCAGGGGAGCGGTGGGTGGAGAATGGATGAATGAGGTTCAAAAGACACAAACTTCCGGTTATAAAATAAATAAGTCACAGGGGTGTAAATAAAGCAGAGCATGGCGACTACAACTAACAATGTATGACGTGTTGACAGTTGCTAAGTGAGCAGATCTCTAAACTCCTTACGAGGAAAACACGTTTTAGAACTACATATGGAGACAGACAGCAACTAGCCTTATTGTGGGGATCACTCCACAACACGCCCAAACAGTGAATCCCTGTGCTGTGCACCTGAAAAGGATACAGTGTTACCTGTCAAGTATACCTCAATTTAAGTGAAGAAAGGAAAAACAGACTAGATTCAAAGTATGAATAGGCTCTCACTGGCTTTCTCCCTACCATTAGCAATTTTTTCTAACCATTAGCGAAAGACTTTTAAGTGAAAGCAGTAAGAGAGGAACAGCTTCGGAAATGAAGCCACAAGTTTTCCAGCGAACAGCTGCCAGCAGCTCATGCTTGCCTGAGGACCCAGCAGCCTGGCCTCAAGGCCTCAGACTTCTGAGCTCTTCACTCTGCAGCGACAGTTCAGACTCAGAGGAGAAAGACGAGCAAGAAAGGCTGAAATTACTGAAATTTAAATCATCTCATTACTGAGAAATTAACAGCGCTATGCTGCTGGGTCTCAGAGGCCGGTTACCCACTCTCAGTGACCTACGGCAGGTCCGTGGTGGGGCAGGCTAACAACTGAACGTGGACTTTTGTCAGTTCAAAACCCTTCTCAGAGATGCCCTGAACCTTCAGGTAAATTAAACTATTCTAGCAACTGGACTAGAGCTGAGAAGGCAGAGTCTGTAACCGCACAGAACACCTACTCAGAGCACACAGCTCCAGTTCCACAGCACACCAATAGCTAAAAATAGCAAGAATCCACCAGGTTTTATGAAGGATTCAGTTGGATACTGTTTCCCATATTATTTCCCTCCTATCATTCCTCGTCACTCAGCAAAGGCCCAAGGGCACACAGTTCGGAATTATACACTCCCAGGGCTTTGAAATTGTAGGCAGGCTGGCCAGGGACACAAGCCAGTAAGAAGCAGAGCCTTCTATGTGACCACAAAGGTAAGGATCATCACTCACCGACTGCTGTCTCTCTGCATTTTGCTTACCTTTCCATGCATTACATTGGCATTCAGTTTTTCAACCACATTCTTCTGTGACAGGTATTTCTTGCTGTCCCAAAGGGGAAAAAAAGGGGGATGGGGGGGAGACACAAAATCATCTAAGGAACCAAAGAAAAGGAAGTAGCTTCATGAATCCTGCATCAGTTTGTAGACACCAGGAAGCCAAAGCATTCTTAGAAAAACACTGAGGTTTGGGGTGCTCCAGTCTTATCACTGACACTTATTACTTTCCCTAAGACTTCCCCCAGGGGTAATGAACAGGAAACCCTACCAGGGATATGACAAAGATTCAGCCTAAAGTGAACAGTTGCAGTCGGTTGAGCATCCGACTTCGGCTCAGGTCATGACCTCATAGTTCCTAAGTTCAAGCCCCATGTCGGGCTCTGTGCTGACAGCTCAGAGCTTGAAGTCTGCTTCAGATTGTGTCTCCCTTTCTCTCTGCCCCTCCCCCACTCACGCTTGCTCGCTCTCTCTCTCTCTCTCTCTCTCTCTCTCCCTCCCTCTTTCTCAAAAATAAACATTAAAAAACTTAAAAAAAAAACATTAAAAAAAGCTTAGGAGCTGATGGATTTAAAAAAAAAAAAAAAGTGAACAGTTATAGGCTACTCCCTCAATCCCCAATAAAAATGTAGACTCAAGTTTCTTTTTATACTCACTCCAAGCTACAAAGAAAATACCTTGCAATTAATGATCTAGTCCCCCTTTTCTCTAAGAGTGATGGGCTCCTCCAAATTCATCATCTTACCATCTACTCAGCCAGTCCACAGCAGCATTGTGAAGCTGAAGATGGCCAGCACCTTGACCTGCACTGGCCAGGGTGGCCATCACAACCATGAGTTCAGGGAAACCAGTCCCATCACCATTGGCCAACATCTCTGTCGCCATGGGGATCAGGGTGCCCAGAAGCACAGCACACACACCTTCCCCAACTTGGCTGGTAGAAAAGAAATAGCAAATTAGTTAAATAAAACAACAGGAGTCTGGCTGTACTTCTCAATTTGTAAGAGTCATTAAGAGACGTTGCAAATTAGGGGCGCCTGGGTGGCGCAGTCGGTTGAGCGTCCGGCTTCAGCCAGGTCACGATCTCGCGGTCCGTGAGTTCGAGCCCCGCGTCAGGCTCTGGGCTGATGGCTCGGAGCCTGGAGCCTGTTTCCGATTCTGTGTCTCCCTCTCTCTCTGCCCCTCCCCCGCTCATGCTCTGTCTCTCTCTGTCCCAAAAAAAATAAATAAAAACGTTGAGAAAAAAAAAAAATTAAAAAAAAAAAGAGACGTTGCAAATTAAACATTAAATACGTGACTCTCTTCCCCTTGCCATATACATGCACCCAGTTTCGGACTTTGGCTAGTAGAGCACAAAACATTCGCCTATGCGATAACTGACAGGCCAAGTCACTGCAAAAGTTTTTCCACGGGAAAAACCAAGGAGTTCTACTAGATTCCTTAAGTCTAGTGAGGGGAGCTGTGGAATCGTTCAAAACGTTAAGGACCAATGCCTGAAGGAAAGAAAGTAACAAATACTCTCAGCGCTCATCTGGGGCTCTTCGCGACACCTGACCTAAATGCACGTGTTCTACCTGTTTTCCCGAACAATGTAAGTAGTCAGTAACTGCAAGAGCTGCCGGTTCTCCTGAATCACATCCAGCTGATCGGAATCTTTGGGCGGTGACGCAGTCATGCGCGTGAGCCAGGCCTGGAGACGCACAGGTTCCACACACGCCAGCTGTGCCAGAGAGCCACAGAGGTGCAGAAGGCTCGGGTTAGGGTTCTTCTCAGCTAGGGACAGACCGAGAGACTCCGGTCAGTGAAGGAAGGCGGGGGAAAGGGGGAGAAGCGCAGACTGTGAGCCAGGAAAGGGGGAAGGAAAGGCTTCGAGCAAGTTTTCAACTTCCTTCCACACTTTCTCAGAGGGATTCTCTGCACTTGTTATGCGGTGCTTACACTCAGGCAGAAGATGGGCACAGTATTAGCCAGACATCAAAGTTCCCATAAGAAGATTACCAAAAGCTGTCACTCACTCAGCTGGAAGAGTTTGGTGAAGAATCTCAGAACCCGGTTGCAGAATTTAGCAGACAGGTTCTCATTGGCTGTTGCCATCATGATCTGCACCAGTTCCCCACTGGGAGGCGGAAGGGGGGAAAAATGGAAGAATCACGTTAAGCCTCACATAAAAGGCATCCGCTTCTATGTCTTCACAATGTCATCTCTCCCAGGGGAACTGGCCACTTGCCAATGAACCACACTAGGTGTTCATGAAGTCAACCCCCTCATCAATAACCTGAAGGAGTCAGCAATGAATCTAAGTCCTCCCCACAGTACAGACACTGAAGCAGGCCTTGGGTGCTCCCTGAGAAGAAATACCTATTACTTTCAGAAGGCGTTCAAAAACTTCACTGAGGAAAACAAAATACAGCTCACCTGTCAGAGAAAAATTCCTCCATGGCTTTACGAGCCTGGCTGCTTTCCAGCTGCTTTTCCAAATACTGGAGACATTCCTCCAAGATGGATTCATCCAGTCCACTGAGAAGCACAAAGAAAAGTCAACTACCAGAAATAAAATCTGTGTCAATGCCTTCCTAATATTAATTTTTAAAAACCCAAAGTTTATCACTAAACCTTAAGGGCAATAATCTGGGTTTTTTTCCCCAAAACTTATTAGCATAAAGCCTGGCTGTGCAGTAGGAACTTGGTGCATGTTTAACAAGTTGAATTATAATAAAACTAAAAAGTTAATAAAACCTGAGATAACAGATGTACTCAATCTCTAAGAGTCCAAAGAATCATTGCTGCTGTTTTAAATTATAAGGAAAAAAGGAAGGAAGGAAGAAAGGAAAGGAGAAGAGGGAAAAAGGGAGGAGAGGGAAGAAGGCAGGAAAGGGAGGAAGGGAGGAGAGGGAAGAAGGGAGGGAAAAGGAAAAAAAAAAAAAAAAAAAAGGAGCCCTTGATGAAACCATGGATTCATCAACAACAAAAAGACCAGAAACCCCAGTACTGGACCCTTTATCTGTCCGCTTCTCAGTGGGACAAAACTGCAGCTTACTTTGCTGTTCCTCACAACTCATCTACATCACTAAGACCTAAACTACCAAAGTCAGACAATGGTGACGACCACCTAATTCCACACCACCCACCTCCCAAAGAAGCAGGGTTACAAAAATATTAGAAATTTTATGAAGGTCCTTTGTACGGTTCATTATATCTAATACAGTGCTTGATAAGCATCCATTCAGTGACTTAAAGTTTCCAAATATGAACCATTTAAGCCTTCCATTTACTCAATGCTGATTCTTAAGAATTCATCATTAAGAGAAGACACATAAGCACAGAACTTTCGATTAAAAAGTACAAGTCGTGAGTTAATGACATAAAGAAGCCAGTACATTTCACTGGAAACAGCAGGAGGTCACAGGAACCTGATGTCTGCTCAGATCAGGCTCACCTATTGGGATCTGCATGGTTGGCCAGAATGTTGTAACAACCAGTGATCAGTTTCTCATATACTCGAGCCAAGAACTCATCAGACTCCGCAGGGCCCAGGATGCGCTCCAAGGAGTTGCTGCTGATCTCGGCGACGCTCTCAGTGCTCGACTCCAGAAGAAGGGGAAGCAGGGTCCGAATTACCTGTGGCGGGTTCATCTCATCGGACCAACTTCAAAGAAAATGGAACCATGTCAATGGATATACTCCCCCAAAATTAGCTGCAAAGGCGAGGACCGGGCAATTCAATTATTTATTGAGGGGTGAGAGCTTTTACCCCAGGCTTTTTTTCCCTTGGCAGTTATTCTTTTACATAGATGTAATCATACAACTTCAAAATTTTCTTTTTCATTATTCTATCAAAAACAAAAATCATTTCCATGTAAAAAGCCCATTTATTAAAATGTTAAATAATGTAAGGTGTATTTTATAGAATATTCAGAAAAGAAAATGAACTGAAACCTAAACTAGAAACCCAGACAACTCTTCTAGAACTACCAGGAATCCGGACCACGCTTAAGGCAATATGATACGGGACTTCACCTGTGACCTATCTACTGGGAAGACAGAGCATGCCTCCACTGGCCTGTCCCAGCCCCACAATAGCAGAGTCTAACTCCCGTGATGATTCTGGAGACACGTGATTTGAAATACATCACTGCCACCTTCAAATTCCGACCCGAAGCGCCTCAAAATTACAATATGATTTGAAGCCTGCATGGCCTCTTCTGCAGGAGGGGAGGAGGTATCCTGCTGCCTTTCACATCGCATTCTAGATGAATGCTCACACTCTATTTACTCTGAAACAATACTCTCTCTGCTATCGAAGCATGCAGGAAAAGCATCATTATACAGCTCTACATCCCGTCTTCCTTTAGCTACGACAGGACGCAGGCACAGCGAGCACCGAGGGCTGGGCAGTAGGTACTCACACAATAAGATCTCCAGTCAGCCTGACCAGCGAGAGAAGGGTGTGCTTCAGGGAAGCAGCCAGGGGCAGGCTTTGGCCACAAAGTGTCCCCAAGTGAGCAGCCTGCACAGCACTGATGTAACTCTCTGAAGGGATGGTGTCATTAGCAAAGGCATTGCGCTGGAAGGGAACAAAACAGACAAGAACAGAAAAAGCGTCTACCTACCTGGGATAAACTTTCGTGTGGGGGAAAAAAACCAACTGACATAAACTAAGACCTCCATCGAGGTTTCTAGACAATGGCTCTACTCAGTATATACTATTATTCATCCTGGGAAGCAACGTGGGGTGGAGCACTGAAAGCAGTTAACAAATTGTAGTGAGTACAAAGTTAACTTAAAATTTCAAAACTTAAGTTAAAATGTTAGTACAAAGTTAAGATACCCAATACCAGGTTTCAAATCATTAGAATACATTATACTTCACATTAAGACTACTGTCTCTCATAATTAAGAAGGATCTGTATTTTGCAAAGCCCCAGAGCCTCCATTAAAATATCTTCATGATCCTTCTGCTATAGCTCCGGGTGATGTAAATAGGGGTCACGATTACAAAGCAGGATAACAAGATTATAATATTTGGCTTTTCCAAAGAACTGTGACAACGGAATTATCTGTTAATAGAGGTAATTTGATTAGAGCATCCACAAAGGTCAAGTAAATGGACAGAAGATTCTACAGTCTTCTAAGAGCCTACAGAACCTAAAAGCTACTGTATAAAATCATTACAAAAGGAGTAGGCGCCTGACATTTCTCCTAAAAAGAAAATGAAACAGTTTATATCTTCTGAGAATTCAGATGCTAGGTCTTGTCAGCACCTTACACTTAATACAATTCATCTTCACATCCCAGTCTTTTTTTTTTTTAATATTTATTTATTTTTGAGACAGAGAGAGACAGAGCATGAACAGGGGAGGGGCAGAGAGAGAGGGAGACACAGAATCTGAAACGGGCTCCAGGCTCTGAGCGGTCAGCACAGAGCCTGACGCGGGGCTCGAACTCGCGGACCGTGAGATCATGACCTGAGCCGAAGTCGGCCGCTTAACCGACTGAGCCACCCAGGCGCCCCTTCACATCCCAGTCTTAAGCAGACGAAAAAACACACTCATAGTAATAAGGTGGTCATCCACTTAACAGGGTAACCCAGACTTCCTAACAAAACGACCACCTGGGTACCGCTTGGGTAATTCAAGGCTTTGATTATCGATTCAAACATCGATTATCATTAGCAAATATACTGCTGCATACCAAGACCTCGTGGCAGCTAGTTTCAGCCTAAGGAACAAGAACAGAACACAGAATAGCTGGTGCTCCACATTTCTATTCCCAGAACAGACACTCACCCAGGAGCCAATGTTGGGAAACTCGTTGGTGTTGATGTTATTCCAGGATTCACACACAGCCTGCACCCAGGATGGTAAATTCTGAACCAATGTGGGACCTGGAGGCGACAGGAAGGATGAGAACTCATCACCAGAGGGAAAGAATGACACATAGTATTTTAAAGCCAAGCCCAAATGCAGAAAGAAACACCATTGCCCAAGCTGTCAAAATAATTACGAAGATCGCTTAGATGGGTGTTTCAATAGCAGTACTATGTCCAAGAGCTAACTAACTGCTTAATAGCTAACAATGTCGATTATAAGGTTTTCACTTCCCATCACATTCACTTTCTAATCTTGCAAATAAAGACGACAACTGAAAATAAGATGCGAAGTGGGGGCATGTCGCTACAAGTCAGGCTAAGACCGCTCTTCAGCCTCTGCTACACCCTCTGTGGACGGGTAGCACTCTGACCTCTTTTCTCCTTAAAACAAATCTGGATTCTTAATCCACATCAAGAACAATGTTTGATGAAGTAGTAGAATTTAATTTCTTCAAGTGACACAGACTACCTGATTCAAATCCAGATTCTTAATCCACATCAAGAACAGTGTTTGATGAAGTAGTAGAATTTAATTTCTTCAAGTGACACAGACTACCTGAACACTGAAAGGGCATTTAAAGCTTGCAATTCAGGAAAATACAAACAGCTATAAATTTAAAGGGTAACTACCGCCCTTCACTCCAGTCCTGCTCAAGTCCTTTTGCTTCCCCATCCTACATTTCTACCAGACCATTCCTAAAAAAGGGAAGAGGTTTGCCCAGCACAAAGGGACAGCTTGCTAATCTTCCTGATCTCTATAAATGACAAATAGAACAGAGGCGCCTGGGTGGCTCAGTCCATTAAGTGTCTGATTCTTGGTTTCAGCTCAGATCATGATCTCATGGTCGTGAGTTTGAGCCCCGCGTTGGGCTCTGCGCCAACAGTGTGGAGCCTGTCTGGGATTCATTCTCTCTCTCTCTCTCTCTGCCTCTCCCTGCTCATGCCGTCTCTCAAAATAAATAAATAAACTTAAAAAAAAAGAAAAAAGAAAAAAAGAACAAAGATCTGTGCTAACAGCAACAGTTTAATGCTGTTGGTTTAATGATGCTGGTTTGGATCCCAGCCTCCACATATTGCAAGATGCAGGATTTCGGGCAAGTTAACTTCGAGGACTTAGTTTCCTAATGAGTAAAAGGGGACGGTAACACTTCACAGGGCTCCTGAGAGGACAGACAGACAGACAGACAGACACACACACACACACACACACACACCTGTGTCTGACACACAAAAGCCCAAGTGAGTGGTAAATGTCAGCAGTCAGGTAGATAAATGGTAGTACTCATTCTCAATGGTATTAATAGCATTATACTATTACTCAATGGTAGTAATAGCATTTTCAAATTCACTTACCCAGAGTGTTGGCCTTGCACCTACTAGAGCCAATAGCCAAAACAGCAGCAAAGCCATGCAATTTCTCCTGGGATGGTTTTTCAGTGGATCCTTCTTCATTAAAGTTCTGTAGCAAATAGGCTCTGAAGAAAAAACAGGGGGCTACATGAAAACTGAAGTAATCTACTCCCATCATAGGAGAAACTACCCTAGACAAATTGAAATACCTGTTATCTCAGTTTCCTAATCTATTAAATATAGTTGAGAGTACCTGCCCATTTCTGATCTCCTACAAATTCCAATGGGCAACTGTTTCCAAAGAATATCCCATCCTCTGAAATGTTCCCAAAACATAATTCCAGGACAGATGAGCTTGGCGAACATTGAACACTATCTACCTACCTCTCCCCAGCCTTGGAAGATTGGCAATGTATATACTGAAGGCTCTGAGAAGTATGGTTGACCTTTGAACGACATTAAGTGTTAACTGCAAAGGTGCACTTACACATGGATCTTTGTCGATAAATACCGTACAGTACTGTAAACATATTCTGTCTTCCTTGTGGTTTTCGTATGATGTTATCTTTTTATGTTTTACAAATAGCTTAATTGTAAGAATACAGGATATGATACTTTTGTATACAAGATATGCGCTAATCGATTGTTTTGATGTTACCAGTAAGGCCTCCGATCAACAGCAGGCTATTAGTAGTTATGTTTTGGGGAGTCAAAAGTTCTCTGCGGATTTCTAACTGCACAGGGGGATTGGTGCCCCTAACCCATGCTGTTCAAGGGTCAACTATACTATACTTTCTCGAAAGCTGTTCAATTATATTTACTCAGCACTTCCCAAACTTACTTGCCAGGAACATTTATTAACAGTATACAAACTGTTGGCATTAATTAATGGGTCAGATTAGAGCCCACAAGCTCTCAGAGGGAAGTGACTTGGTCACCTTTGACCCTGCGATATCCCTGGTACCTAGATCAGTACTTGGCACAAGCAAGCACTCACATTTCCTACTCATGCTTATGGCTCATATATTGTCAAAAATTGTGCCTCTAGCAATAGTCTCTGCTCTACTTACTCCAAGACACTCATGCCCAGACATTAAACTTTATAACAATCCGAGTCCCTTTCAGCACAAAAGTTCCAAAGAACAGGAGCTGAACAGTGAAATCCTACGGGCACCAGATAAAGTAAATGAGCATAAAGGGGCCCGGTGGGCAGAGCTACAAGGGGCAGCCACTCCTCAACTCCAGTGTGTTAATGTCACATGGGATGTCAAACCCGGTTCTGCCAGCTCTTCCAATGTAAGAAAAGACTGAAATCTTGTTTTGTGAATAAATACCCAATTTTTATACACTGAAAACAAATTCCACAATATTTAAACATCACACAGAACAAGTCTACAGGGCATGCAAATTGCAGTGTTTATTACTTAAGAAAGGACTGGATTTCAAAATACTCTCTAACTCATTAGGAAATTTTTTTCTCTACCTACCATGAAATTCAAAAACATTTAAAGCTTTATCTTAGTAACAGAAATGACATGTCTGGAGAAATTGTGTTACCTTTCCTTATATCCTACGAGGTAAATGCTACAAAATATTTAAAGATTTATAGAAATCAAACTTCTTGACTCTTCCTGAACTATTTGAAAATTCCCTCATCAGGCAGTCTACAAAGAGAGGGGGAAAAAAGAAAAAAACCTAAGCTGACAAAAATAAAAATAAAAAATGTGTACAATTCTGAGTCCTTTGGGATCTACACAGTGAACAGTACCTAGAACCACAAAGTCTAGGGGCACCTAAGTGGCTCAGTTGGTTAAGTGTCAGACTCTTATTAATTTCGGCTCAGGTCACGATCTCATGGTTCTTGGGTTCAAGCCCCGCACTGGGCTCTACACTGACAGTGCAGAGCCTGCCTGGGATTCTCTCTCCCCTCCCTCTGCCCCTACGGCACTTGATCTCTCTCTCAAAATAAATAAATAAACTTAAAAAAAAAAAAAAAAAAAAAACCACCACTAAGTCCAATGTGAAGAATTTTCAGGCCTCTAAGGAAAGCAAACCACCGAAGGATCTAAATTCCCCGTCTTGACATCTGTGGGCAGGCAGCCTGTCACACCTAATGAACGATGCATAGGTGTCGATGAGTTGTAGCGTGGCTGGAAGCAGGTTCTTGGTGACCTCAGACGACTTATGAGGATCAGTCTCAGCGGCCATCTTAGAAAAATGCTCATCCAGAGAGACCTGGACCTTCGAGATGGCAGCATCGAGGGTGTAGATGGACTGTAGGCTTGGAATTTCATGAAGTTGCAAGATGGTGGTACAGTCAATGCTACAGAATGATGAGATCTTTAAAGATACCCAAGATACTAATTAGTTGTGGGAAAAGACTGCAGCAGAAGCTAAATCCTGTCATTACGGACCCAAAACTAACGTACCTGTCGAGCAAAGTATTCCTCTACAATTTCAACGTCATACTTCACTGAGCTGCACTTGGTGGATGCCAGTTCTAAGAGAGAACTGGCATGTTCAGCCTTCATGCCCTGTTTGATAAGGTGATCCTATTTGGACAGCCAAGAAAACGTGTTCAGGAGGTTGATACAGACAAAGTCTAAAGCTTTCGTTACTCTTAAATTAACAAGTTCCCACAAGTACAGAGCACGGTGACTTTGGACAACCCTTTGGCAGCAAGGCCTGTGTCACACTGTGGTACCTTTATCCAGCTGACGTAGGAGCTGATGCGGAGACGGGAAGACCACCTCAGGGTGTGTAAGATGTCACATTCACTCATCTCAGGGGAATTCATGGCCAGCTGGTTCATGTAAGTCTTTGATGGTGGCAAAATCCCTAGGATCCTCCACAGTATCAAGAAGTAATACTGAAGGGCACAGGCCTCCTGGAAAAAGCAAAGAGCAATCACAGCAATAGCACCTGCTATGGCGTCGTGAGCTCCCTGACAGTGAGAACTGTTCCAAATACAGCATTTTTTTTGTTAATATTTATTTTTGAAAGCAAGCAAGAGAGAGACCAAGACCGAGACAGAGCTCGAGTTGGGCGGGGGAGAGGCAGAGAGAGAGGGAGATCCAGAATCCCAAGCAGGCTCCAGGCTCCAGCTCCGAACTGTTAGCACAAAGCCTGATGCAGGGCTCAAACTCACAAACGGTGAGATCATGACCGGAGCCGAAGCTGGATGCTCAACCCACTAAGCCACCCAGGCACCCCCTGAATACATTTAGAGCAGACTGTGTAGAGTCCTGATTTTCAACTGAGATTTGGCTCTCAAGTCTGCTCCCCACATCTTTATAGAGAGTACATCCAATAATAAAGCAGAACATGTTAGAACCCACATATAAATAATATGCTCCACACTTGCACATCTCACAAGCCAAAATCACTGTCCTAAGACAACTTCGGCTCCCCAAGAATTTACCAAGTAACCAAAAGAGAGCAGGACATTCGGCCTCGCAGGCCCACAATCAGGTGCCCCTTTTTGTGGCTCTAATTGTTGTCATAACTTCTAGAGGTACAGAGACACATTCATGGGACCACAGGAAAAGCTCTAGTGGGAGACTTTCAATGTGACCTATCAACCACCATTCGCTGAACGTTAAGAAACAGATAATTCAATAACTGATTAGACTCCAGAAAGAAATTTCTAGTAGAATGGCTACCAAATCATCAAACACATCCCAAACTCTTCATCATCAGCCTGGGCTTCGGTGGTCTTACCAGGGCCGTTACGTTCTTGTTTTCCTTCCTCCGGACTGTGTCAAGCTGGGATCCAGCAGCAAGCAGTGATGTCAGTGCCGTATAAAGCTCATCATATTTGACAAGCTTGGAGAAAAGAACATCACACGCCTAATATCGAGAGAAAGAAAATCATTCTGTGCTATTTTTTGAAATATTTTTCCTCCAACCCATACACTACCCTTTAACCTCAGAACCGACAAAATAGCTCATTCAAATTATAGTTATGAATTTCTCACTGCAGCAAGATTCCCACTCAGGGACCTCTCCCAGCTGATGGGTTATGGTGCGCACACAAGTGCAGGCTATAGAATGAGGCAACTATTTTTGTCCGTTAAAATATCTGCATGTGAACACGCCAACAAAGACAGGAAGAAGGGTCCCCTACAGCCAAAGTGGAGCCCAGCGAATAAATCTCAAAACAATATTTTCCTTCTAGAATAACCTCAAATCCTAATACAGGCCAAATTCCCTCATTACAAAAAGCAAGTGACTCCCTTTTCCCCTGCCAGACTGATTTTGGTGGAAACCATCTGACCCACATGTAAAATGGGGTTTTAAAATTCCTGGTACCACAGAATCAAGTCGATTCAAATCATCCTCTGAGGCTTCTGGGGACAGGACACAGTAGAATCTGGGTTGTGGGACAGCATCTGAAAAACAATGAGCTCGTTAGAAGAATGGTTTCATTCTCGATTCTGCTTAGTAAGTATAAAATGTAAAAATTAAGAAAACCCTTTGGACACTTGAAAACACAAACAACCCTGGCACTACGGACTTTTGGACCAGATAATTCCTTGCTGAGGGAGGGCTGTCCTGTGCACAACAGGATGTTTAGCACCCTTCCAGTTTTGACAACCAAATACGTCTCCAGACGTTGCCAACTGTCCCTTCTGGGCATGGGGCCCAAGCATCCCTAGTTAAGAACCACTGCTCTAGGAGGTAACAGAGGTGCTCTGCAAACACCAAGTTAATCATTAAAATTGGACCCATAGACTAACTGCATTAAACTTAAATGGCTGTTTCCCCAGTATCACAGGACTAACTACTAAGAGATCCCAATGACAGGATCTAAGGTTTGAGGAGTTTCCACAAACTCCACTCAGCAGCTTACACTCCTCGGGAAGTGTGCAAACACAAACTAAAGATAAACACAAGAGGCACTTCATCAGAAGAACGGACACCTGCTCTATGAGAAACACTGCAGAGAATGTCATGGCTCCCATTATTTTCTGAATAGCACCCCACCATGACCCAAAAGGAAATTTAGCTTGTGGGTTAGAACCACATTCCTCTGAGAAATTAAATGTAATCACTCCAAGTGGCAAAAATCCAAATACTGTACTCTAGGAGCATACACAAGAATTCCTAATTCTTATGTCTCAATGGTTTTTTGCTTTCTGTTTTGAAATCAATGTGGGATATGTAACAGTCTATTTCTGAAAATGTTTTGAATCCACTGGTATCTGCCACCTATAAGGAATAGACTAAACCTTGAGGAGTCTCCAAATACCAAATTTAATCCCCCCAACGAGAGCCAATGAGTCAGCTTCTTACTGACCATCTTTTTTCTGACCTGATGAAAAATGCTTAGACCAGTTTTCTTCTACTTCTTTGAACCCATGATAGAGAGGGGCAGTCGCCCGGCGGCTGTTGCTGTCCTGGGATCCACTTGCCCACCCAAAAGGAGGACTCAGCAAGTTATGCTGTACCTTTTAAAACACAAATACTCAAATTAAGAAAGATACACAGCCACGTTCAGCATCTCACTGCAGGCATCACAACTGACCAACATATCAAAGACTGGGAAACTCACAAGCCAAAACAAAAGTTTTAGATTTTTTCTGTGACTTTTTTAGGGAACAATCTTCTTTGCTGAAGTTTAACAGAAATAGCACTCAAGCAAACATTTTAGGAAATGCTGAATAATCCTTACCTGGGCCTCCCATCCTCGTGTTGGATCCTTACAACAAAAGAATTTACTAATCCATAAAACCTACTGCTCAACCATCATTCCTCCACTAATAAATATTCACGGTGGGGAGTGGCAGGTTGGGGGGGAACCGATGCTCGGGCGCAGAGCTAGACACAGGTAAAGTGGGGTTATTCAAAGGATACCTGTGAACAGAGCCTATAATCCAATTTTCACAAATGTATCAAATCAAATAATCTACACTTACTGCTCCTGGCTAAGTACAAAGCGTGAGTGCACATCCAGAAGTCCGGTGGTATTCCCAAGGTTAATCATAAACCTACCACAACAAACACCTGAAACCTCAAGTAAGCAGGTCATTTTGCTTTGGATCACCACAACTCAAGAAGAGTGACACTCTCAATCACAGCCAGTAGAGCGAAAACAATGCGTTCATCTGTACCTGCTCGAACAGATACACAGGGGCTTTGGAGTACTGATGAAGCAGATAATCGAAGATCAAAAGGAGGCGAGCCAGGATGAGGGGCACCGAGCGCGCCTGGGCCTCCACGCTGGCACTCAACTCCTGGATGATCTGCACGAACAGGGTCAGTATGGCCCGCCGGCCTTTCTCGGTGAAGTTGTGGAAAATGAGGAGGAGCAGCTGCAGGTGCTCTACGTTCAAATCTTCCGTCTCACTGGGCACCACCCCCTGCAGGGCGCTCTGCTTCATGGTCGACAAGAACCTACCGCGGAGAAAAGGAGAACGTGTCTGGTGGACAAAGTCAGAACACGTCCCCCACGAGTCACGGTGTCACGTGCTGGAAGAGTTAAGCTTTCTAAACCCAGGCATCAAGACAACAAATCAGGGAAGACAAGAATCTACGTGGAAAGAGAAGATTTAAGAACTCAATCCTGGCTACAAAAAAGCAAGACTCGACCACAAAACATTCCCTGTCGACTGTGGTGATAGTGTTAACACGCGCTCTGCCATTTCTGACCATGAAAAGAACCGGAAGCCCCCAAAACGGTGGCTCCTTTTTTTTTTTTTTTAATTAATAAACCTGGACAGGTAGAGATAGTTCAATTACTTTCCCCTATCGTTTTGGCTCTATAGCTTCTTATCTTGAGAGCTTAGCCCTACAGGTTAAATTCACTACATGGTAACAGTCCAAAATGAGTCGGTGCAGTAAAAAGCAATAAAAAGAAATTACACTATTCGGAGAACTTGTCAGAAGAGCTTTTATGCAAAAAAGGAATGAATGTAGCCAACTATTTCCACTGCCTCTGGCTATTAGGAAAGAGATTTGTGTTTTAATAAAGGTTTCCCTCATCCTCGTCTCTTCCCCCGACAACTCCCCTCCCCCTTTTTTTTTTTTTTTTGCAAGATTCCACCAGGAAAAAATACAGTGGGTCTTTGGCACTCAAGGAGGTTTAGGATTTCTCAAATCCAGCCATTACAGCTATTTGATCACAGAATGAGGAAGAGAAAAGCAAAGCCTTTTAGGAAAACAAACTGCTTTGAAGGCTCCTAACCATGTAAACAAAAATGGCAAATATAGGTCCATCTAAAGAGGATTTCGATGATTAATCTGAGCTTCCCCCAAGTGACGAAATTCTTTAAAAGTTGTCCAAAAAAAGACTGCAAGTCACTTGGAGTGGTTTCACGTTGAAAACAGAACAGCCAAAGACAGAGCTGGCTTTCCTGTTCCCCACCTTTCAATAAATCAGGACAGGACTCTTGAATCGGTTACATTCAGGAGTCAGGTTATGTCTCAAAACTGCAACCAAACCCCCCCAGGTGCCAAAGGATGATTCTGTTCCCAGACCATAGTTTATGTATTTCTGGTTTTTGTATTACTTATTTAATTAATTAGATAACTAATTTGGTGCTCCTGTTTTTTAAACAGCACCTCTTCCCCCAAGGCCACCGGAAACACACACTCGTCCGCCCTCACCAGTTTGTGGCATCGGCAGATACCACCTCAGAGCCACGGACTAACTACAAAGAAGTCAAACAAATCAAAAAAGTACATAACCTTCTCTGCAGGGCTTCACCTGGAGTTCTCTTACCTGTCCCAAACTTTAAGGCATTCAGGGACATCTGGATCACCTTGAGCACCGGCTTTATGTTGCCAGATGAGCAAAAGGCGTGAAAGCACAGAGAGGCTTTGAGGGTGAATGTACAGGGGCCAGGGGCCCTCAGAGAAAGGCGCTACTCCCAGCTGCTGCAACAGCGTGTTCTGCCAGGAAAAGACACACAGGAAAAAGACAGGGAATGAGGCCAAAGGTTACCAATGAGCCCTGAATGTTACCCTTTATGCTGGAGGAGTATTTTTTTTTTCCCTTCAAAAGTCACTTTTAGTAAAAGAAATGACAAGCCACAGTATGAGAAACAGTATTTTAAAACCATTTATCGAACTAAGAACTTGTATCTAGAATTTATAAAGAACCTTTTAATTCAGTAAGGAAGGGACACACCATAATGGTTTAAATGGGAACATTTTGAATAGGTAGCTCAGAAAATAAAATATACTGATTGCAAAGGAAAAACATTAAAAAAAAAAGTCAAGGGACACCTGGGTGGCTCAGTAGGTTGAACACCCAACTCTTGATTTCGGCGCTGGAGGAGTATTTTAAAGGGCACACAGAAATTCAGATTCAGACGTGGTTTGCAGAAAGGTCACTTCGCTCAACAAACAGGAAAACTATCGAGGGAAAATTACTCATCTAACCCCATTCGCAACTACAGTTAATTGGTGTCAGAGATGGGGTCCTGAAAAAGGAGAAATGCAGAGATGCAAACTGAGACGGCAGAATCAGGATGATTTTCCAAACAGGCAGAACATGAAAAGTCTTCCCTTCAGAAGAAAACTTCTTGAACAATTTTAACGGCTGACAGTTTTTCTTCGATAACCAGTTATATACAAGTAATACGCCAAGTGGGGAGGTCGGTCCTGCACCTGTGGGTCCACCCACTTGTACGAACGGTATTAGCAGAGAAATCCGCCTATAAGATGTCAAGGCACCTCCAATTAGTCAGGGCTGTGTCTCTGCCTCCAGTTGTAGCGTGTCTTTCAAATGAGCTTGACTTTGAGCTCAGTTATCTAAGCTGCAACTTATCTTCTCAAACACACACACAAACTGAGCAGGATGCCAATGGAACACCAGACAAAAGGCCTGTGTTCTCACTTGGCTTCAGAAAACACAAATCATAGTCACCTCAGGATACAGGATAAATTTCTAAGTCTGCCAAATTAAATTATGTTCTTAGGTAACACCCCAGAGGACCCCATTCCTGGGAAACAATCATTCAAAATGTCACAGATAATCAGGAGTAGTTCCCATGTGCTGGGCAGTTATCATGACTAAGTGCCGCACACCAACTGTCACAGGCAATGCTCTGGGCCACGATGTTACCTGGGTATGCACTCCATTCTACTGATGCGGGAAACAGAGGTCAGAGTGGTTTAAAAACACACTAAGCCACAAGACTCCCAACTGCCCAAACCAGATTTATCTCTAAAATCTACATTCTTGGGGCACCTGGGTGGCTCAGTCAGTTAAGCGTCCGACTTCAGTTCAAGTCATGATCTCTCGGTTCGTGAGATCGAGCCCCGCGTTGGGTTCTGTGCTGACAGTGCAGAGCCCGAGCCTGCTTCGGATTCTGTGTCTCCCTCACTCCCTGCCTCTCCCTTGCTTGCACTCTATGTGTGTGTGTCTCTCTCTCAAAAATAAACATTAGAAAAAAAAATTTTTTTAACTTAATGGAGTAATATTTGAAATAGTAAAATTTGAAAGAAGCAGCAAACAAGAGATGAATTGATGTTCTGATTTTAACTGCAAAACTGTGCATCTATCTACACAGACAGGGACTACAAAGAAACATGGAAAAACATAAACCATGAATTTGGTGGAAGAATGTAACGTTACAATGTTATTTACAGGATTTTTTTTTTTAAGAGAGGGTTTTTTGTTTTGTGTCCATTGTCTCTGGCCTCAGAGCCGCAAAAAATGACCAAGCCTTCCTCAGAGCCTGGATTAGCCCTAAGGAAGAGGGCTTCCTAAGAAGTAAAAGAGAGCCATTGCCCACCAACCAAGGCCTAGCCTGAAGTACCCCCTCCAGCCCGAGCACCCCCGTGCCCACCCTTGCTTAATGCCAGCTCTCCTGGGTTCCTGGCCCCAGCCCTCGCCGCTCAGGCCATCCCCCGCCCACCTTGCTGTTTCTCATTACTTCAACGACTGCTTCTTAGTGGATAATTCCCAAAACCACATTACCACTCTTAATTTAAGTTCTGAATTTCAGACTCACATTTCCAACTACTTTCTAGATGTCTTCATCCCACTGGCCCCTCAAAACGTCATCATATTTAAAGTGGCTTTAATGGCAGTGGTAACCGTTTAACTAAAAAAGTTAATATATGCTACACAATTCTTACACACCAAATTCTTATATAGAATTCTCATATATCAAAACATACAAATTGTTTTTCTCATTGGATTGAAAGGGCTGTAAGATGCAACGTTCTGACACAGGAAGCAACATAATCAATAATCACATCGGTAACGCCTACTTAACTGCTTTTAGCTTACTCCATTAAAGGAAAGCCTCGGGGAGCCTAGGCAGCTCACTCGGTTACACTCAGGTCATGATCTCACAGTTCTTCTCTTGAGTTCAGAGTAGAGGCATCCTCGGATCCTCTGTCCCCTTCACTCTCTGACCCTCCCCTACTCACACTCTCTCTCTCAAAAATAAACATCTAAAAAAAATAAACAAATACCTGAAAAATTAAGGAAAGCCTAACGCTCAAGCTCTACTGCAGAATGGTTTCGAGGCTGGCTAACCACAACGGACGGCGAGACAGTTGTGCTGGTAAGGTGACACTGTTTTTAAAAACAAAAAGAGAAAATGGCAAACTGTGCCTCGTGTAGCTCAAGAACCCAAAGGACCATTCTGAGCAACCGTGCATAAATAAGCAACCCACAAGTACACACAACCTCTGAGCTGACTCAAACCTAGGAGTGCTCCCTGAGCACTCGGCACGGCTCCTCTACCACCAAACTAACCCTTCTCGCCGATGGCCCCTTTCTACGAAAGACAACAGCATCCTTCTGGTCTCATCCGGGTTGTAAACCCAGGCAACACCTTAGACTCTTTCCTATCCGTGTTCTTTACCCCGTTCAAATAGTTTCCCGTGATCTCTATCTACCATGGGCCCTTTATCCACATGGTATCTCCTATCTCCCCCTTTTCTCATGATCTCACACTAACTCAAATCATCTGGATCTCTCCAGTGCCTACACTACCTGGCACGCAGTAGGTGCTCCATGAATACTCTGTGAATGAATGAATGAACTCAGACCTCTATGGTAACATTAAATTATTATAATTTTATACATAATAATAAATATAATAACTATAAACACAACATTAAATGGTAATAGTAACAAAGACAGCAGCAAATGTTGAGTAGGCACTAATACTATGTGCCAGGTATGTTTCTAATTTTACTTTGTGATAAAAAACATAACCGAAAACTGACCATTTTTTAAGTGCACAGTTCTGTGGCATTAAATACACATACACTGTGCAAACATCACTACCATCCATCTCCAGCACTTGTTTATTTTTCCAAACTGAAACCCGATACCTATTAAACACTAAGCCCCTGGGATCCCAGGATGTAAGAAGAAATGTATATTTGGTCTTTGTCTCATTCCTGGTACAGAGCTCCTAAAACTCTCATCATTTCCTGACAGGGTGAGAAGAACGTGTTTTGTTATTCATAATAAGCCCCTTTCAGCATTACCTATGTTTATAATAAGGAGGCCCCTCGACAGCTTTAGGCCAGGGGCTGACTGCCAGGGGAACCAACCCTATGATTAGAGAGCTGGAACCTTCAGTGCCATCCCCAACCAGGGCTAGAGACAGAGAGAATCCCCAATGGCCAGTAGAGCAGGACGACAACGAAACCCACACAAGGCCTGCTTTCTCGTTTGGTTTCGGAAGACACAAATCATCTTACTAGACTGCTCTAATAACAAATTTGAAAGAAAGAACAGAGAAGCCATGCCAACCAAGCACATGGCATTTCAACAGAAAGCCCTCTTCCCAAGATGTCATCTTGGGAAGTAAATAAGTAGGCTTCAATTTCTCCTAGAAGCAGGGAACAGGCCTACTGGTCTTACCAACTCAGAACCAGTTTTTTATGAACCTGATAGGTGAAGACAATTTTTGTGATGAAACTTCTATCTGCTTACTTTCACAGACTGAGCTACATTCTGCTAACCTACCTTAAGGACACTGTGCATGTCCTGCAATAGCACTCAGGACTCTTGATAAAGGTATAGGACTCTGTACAGGATCCCAGAGAAACAACATGCAGGGCAGGGGAACTCAATAGCAGGTCGTTAAATTACACCAACCATCCTTTACTCTCTTCCACCATAGCAATGAAATTTGGGGGCAGAATTTAAAGGCCCATGTTTGGAGATAGAATGAGAAGGGAGTTTTGAGGATTTGTTCTACATAAAGTCAGCGGTTATGGGCAGACAAGTTGCATGTCCACACAAGGTCTGGAATTAGTTTTTCACATGCTATGAGGGCAACATCATTACAGGAGTCTTAAGAACTCCTATCCTCTACAGAAAAATATTTCTTCCCCCATTATTTGGACAAGTTTCGGCAGGAAAAGGCCAAGTCTGTGAACTGTGAAACTTCCCTAAATAAACTTAAGGAGCTCGTAACTTTGACACGACTTCCTGACCCTATACAGCCTGAGAGGGAGGTGCAGGCCATATACTGACTGAAGAATTTTCTTCTCTTCATCTTAGGTCAACAACTTTACCACTCTATTTATATTCCCTTTCCTGCCAAAAAAAACCCCACTCGGTTTCATCTAACAACAGGTACATACAAATAGGTTTTATAGTTATCTTTTTAAGCGATGAAATAAGCTCTTAAAATGTTAATTTTATTTTTGAGAGCGCGCTGGAGTGGGGGAGGGGCAGAGAGAGATGGGACAGAGGAGCCAAAGCAGGCTTGGCACTGACAACACTGAGCCCGATGCAGCACTTAAGTCCAAAAAAACCAGAAGACCACGACCTGAGCCGAAGTCAGGTGCTCAAGAGACTGAGCCACCCAGGTGCCCCAACAAAGAAATGAATTCTTAAGAATTTCTCAAATAGGTCCACCTGGATGGTTCAGTCGGTTAAGTGTCTGACTCTTGGTTTCAGCTCAGGGCGTGATCTCACGGTTTGTGGGTTCGAGCCCCACACTGGCTCTGGGATGGCTGCATGGAGCCTGCCTGGGATTCGTGCTCTCCCTCTCTCTGCCCTGCCCCCTCTGCATCGCTCTGTCTCTCTCTGTGTCAAAATAAACTTAAAGTGGAAAAAAAAAAAAAAAGAATTTCTCAAATAGCCTAGGATTTTAAGAATCAAGTTTAACCTCTTAAAATGGCTTCCTAGATTTTGTCCCTTTGGGGCAAGTGCAATCTCTTCGACTGTGTCCTGATTCTGAGAATCCACTGAAATAACCTTAAGAATAACAAAAAAAAAAAATTCAAAACAATCTTAGGGCAAACTACTGGAGATCTACCAAATTTAATTCTTCTAGGGGAGATGAAGGGTGGCCACAGCTAGGAATCTGCATTTTTTTAAACAAATTCCCCAGGGATCTTTATGTACACTAAACAATGAGAACCACAAACTCTGACCGTGTTAAAAATAAGTTATTTTCAAAATATGACCTTGTCAAATGTTGGGAAAGTGAACCCACAAATCTTGAACACATTGCTGGTGATAGTAAATCTTGGTGCAGCTCCTGTGTTTGTTTGTTTGTTTGTTTTTATTTTAGTTTTTATTTATTATTTATTTAAAGTAATCTCTACACCTAATGTGGGGCTCAAACTCACAATCCTGAGATTAAGAGTCGCACGCTCCACCAACTGAGCCAGCCAGGTGCCCCACTGATGTAGCTACTTTAGAGAGCAGTCTGGCATCACCTGCTTACAACCACATACTCCATATCCTGCCAATTCCACTCCCAGTTCTCTACCCAAGAGAACCCCTTGTTTTATCACAGGAGACTTCTACAACAAAGATCACAACAACAACTGGAATAGCAACAGAATCTGACACAATCCGAAGGTCCAACAGTGGGAGCAGAGGGGAGCTGGTATAGTCACAAATACAATGGGACAGCAGACAGCAGTCAAAGCAAGAACTTCAGAATTAGCAATAATATAAATGAACCTTGGCGACATAGTGCTAAATAATATTAAGTGAAAAAAGAAAGCCTAAAAAGATTATATATAGCATGGTATCATTACTATAATGCTTAAAACAATCAATTTAAAACTTTAAGGACTACGAATGTAAAAATAAATATATATAAGGGCACCTGGGTGGCTCAGTCGGTTAAGCATCTGATTCTGGCTCAGGTCATAATCTCATGGTAAATTCAAGCCCCGCGTTGGGCTCTGTGCTGACAGTTCAGAGCCTGGAGCCTGCTTCAGATTCTGTCTCCCTCTTTCTCTGTCCCTCTCCCCCCCAACTCTCTCTCTCCTTCAAAAATAAACAAACTTCAAAAAACTTGTTAGTAAATAAAATACATATATACATACATATGTATATGGATGTATATATG
>NW_024412388.1:13989552-14043083 GCF_014898765.1 Herpailurus yagouaroundi
GGATGTATATATGTATACATACATGGATATATAATATATAAATAAAAGTAACGAATGAAGGAATCTGAGATGCAGGATTCACAACATCACCTACCAGCGGGGAGAGAAAACCCTAAGATTTCAAAACTTACAATCAAGATCCTAGGCTTTATTTTCGTGGTGAGTTTGCAAATAGCAGTCTATGTGAAAACACCTACTCCTATAATTTGAATGATTATTTTTTTTAAGCTTATTTATTTATTTTTAAGAAAGAGTGCGAAGAAAGTGCAAGCAGAGAAGGGGCAGGAAGGGAAGAAGAGAGAATCCCAAGCCGACTCTGTGCCGTTAGCACAGAGCCTAACGTGGGGCTCAAACTCAGAAACCGTGAGATCATCACCTGAGCCAAGATCAAGATGTTTAACCAACTGAGCTACCCAGGCGCCTGAATGATTCTTTTAAAACACACATTTCAACATGTATTTCTTAGATTATTAATTAAGTTAAGCATCTCCTACGTTTGCTGGCCATGTGTATTTCCTTTTATAAACCGCTCTCATCTATTTTGTCCACTTGCCTACTACGACAGTCATCAGGAGCTGTTTTCATCATTTTTCCTTTTAAGTTTACTGAATGACTTGGGGATAAAGAACACATTTTCTCTTCCCTAAAATGATCCTCATCAGGGCAGTGGGACATAATCATCTCTCAACACTCTTTCCAGTGAGGGGGTCCCCAGGATAAACTATGTTCCTTTGCGACTGGAATGCTACAGCCTACTGGGAGCTGACACAGACAGCGCTTGGCCAAAGGGTCACAGTGTACACAAACCTGCAGGTTGGGCGACTGAAGATCAGAAGTTACCAGAGAATGGTTGAAGTGATAGAGAGCAGCAGCAAACTCTTCATCTGATGAACCTTGGAGGCAAATAAGAAAACCAATGACTCAAGCAGCCACTTGATGCATTACACCACCCTGGCGACAGCCAAACCCCACCGGGGAAAAAAACCCGCCAGGCACCAATCCTGTCTACTGACCCTTGAGTCCATCTTTGTCCACCTCCTTAATGATACTGGCCAGGGTGGCCATGTGGTGTTCTGAAAGAGACACACTCAGGTAGTTGCGGATAAAATTATTCCGTGAGTTCAGCATGGAAGAGGTAATGAAGTTCAAAATGTTGGAAGCCAGACCTAAGAACTAAAGAGAGCACAAAGAAGTTCATGTCAGGTTCATAAGCCCAGAGTGCCTCTAAATCCTCAATCTAAATAGACATAAAACATGCCCATAGAGCTGATGGAACAAATGCAATGAATTCAAGTCAGAGTTTAAAGCCCCTACAGTGGGAGTGGGGCTAAGCTTAACTATGACAATCTTTCCCACCTAATTCTTCCAATTACAAAAAATGGCACCAGTTGAACACAACAGACTTCAGAAAAATCCGTGTGAAGACAGAGGCTTCTGGACAGACAGACTTGCTTCTCTCACTCCTCCAAGGCCCTGTATTTGTTCAGCTCGGGGACATTATTGGAATAAGGAATTCAGAAGCCTGTATGATCGTTATACACACAGGGGAATTCCCAGCTCCCTTACTGCTCTCTCAAAATGAAACTGAATTATTGTGTAAATGTTTTATGTCCACAGCCTTGACTAGACTAAGCTGTACGAAAGTGAGGTCCATATCTGACGTGTCTGCTTTAGAACAGGGCTGATAGTACATCATCTAGAAATACTGCTTGAACAAATAATTAGCGAGCATTTAACGACGTACCACACCTATGCTAAGGGCTCTTCACTTCTTCGCAACACCCTTAAAGGCAAGTACTATCACTCCCATATGACAGAAGACAATACTGAGGCTTGGAGAAGTTTAGATTCTTGCCCACAGTCTCAAAGCCAGTGAGTGGTAAAAGCTAGATTCAAACTCACTTCTAACTCCAAAGGCTATGTTACTAACCCTCAATCAGAGAAGCAACACCAAGGGTACAAGTTATTTAATCAAATGCAATCAGTACACTCAGGCCCTAAGTAAAAATACCTTTAAACATGACAGTTAATTAACCAATCTACAAAATGTCTGAGTTCAAATGGTCTGCTCTTCACACCCCTTCTTCCCATTTCTCCCTCCCCTAAACCTCAGAAATCCACTCTTACCAACTCAGGATCTTTGCGACTAGCCAAAATGTTGCCCTTCTCACCAGGGGCCTGTTTACTGGGGCTTTTAACGCGAGGTGAGCTCTCCAGCGGAGGGGGTGGGGGAGGGGGTGGAGGTGCCACTTTCTCCTTACTGGGGGAGATGGTCTCCTCAAACCATTGCCCCAAAATAGGCTCACTGTCATCATCTGGAACAGAGAAAGAGAGAAGTAATAAAAATAACACAATGTAAAAAAATTTTTAGCACACCTGCTTTGTAAAACAGTCTACATCAAAAGGAACACGAGGATTATCTGGACTCGGTGGGAGTAACGTGGTTTCATAAATTTGTCAATACTCCTCTAAGTGTGTAAGCAAACCAGAAGCGTTTTATGGCACATAAATTATACCTCAATAAAACTGGTATTTTTTTAAAGGAGTCCAATGAAGAAAGAACCACCTCACTTTACTGCCAACAAGCCAAATGTTTTGAAAAACAAATGTTTACTTGTCTGTGGGTTATAAAGCCCAAATTAAGACCTGGGTGGCCCAATCAGTTAAGCGTTTGACTCTTGATTCTGACTCATGTCATGATCTCGCAGTGGGTGTGGAGACTGCTTGAGACTCTCTCTTTCTCTCCATCTGACCTTCCCGTGCTGTGCACACATACACCTTCTTTCTCTCTCTCTCTCTCTCTCTCTCTCTCTCTCTCTCTCTCTCTCTTTCTCACAGACAAGAGACAGGGCACACACATGCTCACGCTCACTCGCGCTCTCTGATACACAAATAAAACTGCACCTTTCACAATACTATACACTGCTCCCACAAACCAATTATAATGAACTGGAGATATTTATCTCATTCCATCTCTCTCCAAACAAAGGCAGAAGGGAATGTTCATTTTGCCCTGTTGTTCACTGCAACAGAGTGGAGTTTCTCTTCCTACGCCTCCCCACACCACGCATCTATGACAACAGCCAAACCAATCGCCTTACACACAAATGGGTTAATGCAGAAAGAAACATGAAACGAGATGTATTTTGATCTTGGAGGGGAGAGGATGAAAAGCAATCTGGGCTTCACTGAGAGTAATTTCTACCGTCCATTTTTCCACAGCTCAACTTACTCTTGAATAACATGTCACCTTTGAGGGCACAGAAAATCAGGATCCATGCTAGGCAGGTGAAAATGGCAAACAGGAAACTAACGGAAGCGAGCCAATGGAGAAACTTCCTGTTGCAACTATCTCCTGGGAGATGGAAAAGAGGCCTCTACCTTGGCTGCTGTCCTCCTCTGTGCTGCTGAAATCATCCTCATAGTAGGTGTTTGAGTCAGTAGAGGCACTGGCATCACTGCTCATGGAGCCCTTCCTCTGACGCTGCAGGACACAGGCCTAGGAAAACAGCCAGGTTTTGGAATCAACGGTCACAGAAATGGAGCCGCCCTACTTCACCTCATTCACCACGTAAGACATTTTCTCCGTGTCTTCTTTCTTCCTCTAAATCCAAGAAAATCTCTTGGGGTGCCTGGGTGGCTCAGTCTGTTAAGCTTCAGACTCTTGGTTTCGATCAGGTCACAATCTCACGTTTCATGAGATCGAGCCCCGCATCAGACTCTAGGCTGACAGCACGGAGCCTGCTTAGGATTCTCTCTCTTCCTCTCTGCCACTCCCCTGCTTGCACTCTCTTTCTCTCTTTTTCAAAATAAATAAACTTTTTTTTTTTTAATTAAAAAATAAAAATATGACCGCTGTCACAAAGAACCAAGTAGCCACGTGCATCACAAAGTTGACAATCAGGGGGCACCCGGGTTGCTCAGTTGGTTAAGCCTCCAACTTCAGCTCAGTTCATGATCTCACAGTCTGTGAGTTCGAGCCCGCAGTCTGCGAGTTCGAGCCCCACGTCGGGCTCTGTGCTGACAGCTCAGAGCCTGGAGCCTGCCTCAGATTCTGTGTCTCCCTCTCTCTCTGCCCCTCCCTTGCTCTGAGTCTCTCTCTCTCTCTCAAAAAAAAAAAAAAAATAATAATAATAATAATTTAAAAATAATTTAAAAATATTTTTTTAGGGGCGCTTGGGTGGCTCAGTCGGTCCAGCGTCCGACTTCGGCTCAGGTCATGATCTTGCAGTCCATGAGTTTGAGCCCTGCATTGGGCTCTGTGCCGACAGCTCGGAGCCTGGAGCCTGCTTCAGATTCTGTGTCTCCTCTCTCTTTGCCTCTCTCTGACTCATGAGCGCACACGCACGCACTCTCTCTCTCAAAAATAAATAAACATAAAAAAAAGCTGACAATCAGTAACGGATTCACATGTGGAATCACTGAAGCTTTCCTCTCATCTTTAAAACATTACCATAAATTTTGAGTTTATGAAGGTCACGGCGTACAGCCTTTTTCCTCCTGAGACGGTTACACGAGATCTTCCAAATCATCCACGGTGTGACCCCACCCACCTTTCTGTAGGAGGTTGACAGCAGTGTCAACAGCAGGTTCGTCAGTGGGACAGAGTCGATCAGCCGCTGAATCCTCTGGATGGAGGTGCTCTGGGCCATAATGCTCAGAACTGCCGGGGAACCGTCTGTCTCCCAACCCTGAAGGGAAGCATGGCAGAAGAGAATTACGGATCCAACGGTGCAGAAAGGAACCCCGTGATCAGATGGCTCAGGGCAGCCTCCCCAGGAGTGAAGCCAGCGTCGCCGTGCTGACCCCCTGCGTGCAGTCCCTCACCTTGTGCAGTGCTTCCACTTGCAGGTCTTGAAAGAGAGAGGTTAAGAGCGTGACAGCGTGGTTTGCCAGTATGACCGACAGCACCCCGAAGCCCTGGTGCCTATACGAAGAAGAGGAGAAACACAACTCACCACCTCGGAACAGGGGATCTTGCCGTCCGGGGGTTCCAGACCCCTTTCAGAACCTATGAACCTTGCCCCGGAGGGAAGAAAATGCACACACAATATGTGCATGTAATTTCAGAAGCTCGGTCTCCCTGAAGCCCACCCACAGCCCGCCTGAGGATCCACAAGCTTCAGGTTAAGCACCCCAAGAGTAAAAGAAAGACTTCCAAGTACACGGCATTTTGGAATTTAAACTATCAGCTCGAATCGACCGGGTGATGTATAGATGCTGACATTCAAAGGTTGCTAGGACATTTGAAGTCATTCTTTTGAGAAGAAAAAAGTTAAAAATTGCCAATTTCTGTAAAATATCTGGGCACAAACCAAAGAGAATAAAAACGGAGACTGACACATTGAATGTAAAACTTTCTTTCTGTCCAAATGGCCACATGACAATTAGAATATCTAATATACAAAGAGTGCACATAAATTAGTAAGAAAAAAGGACAAACACCAAAGAGAAAACTGGGGCAAAGGACACAGGCAGTTGCAATGGCACTAATAAAGAAATACGAATAAGAGAAATGTAATACCACCTTTCTCCTTTAACGCTGGGGCACCTGGATGGCTCATTCAGTTGACCATCCAACTTTGGTTCAGGTCACGATCTCACAGCATGGGAGTTCGAGCCCCGCGTCGGGCTCTGCACCAACAGTTCAGAGCCTGGAGCCTGCTTCAGATTCTGTCCCCCTCTCTTTCTGTCCCTCCCCGACTTGTGTTCAAAAATAAACTTTCTCCTTTAACATTAGAAAACGTGAAACCTAACAATGCCCACTGTCAAAGATCTGTGTCTCCCTTTCTCTCTCTCTGTCCCTACCCCACTTGTGTTCGGTCTCAAAAATAAACTTCCTCCTTTAACGTTAGAAAACGTGAAAACCAACGATGCCCACTTCAAAGCGGACCTGGGGAAACGGGCACATGTGCACACACAGCTGCTATGTAAGAATGCAATCAGAACAGTCTGAAAAAAACATTTCAAATTTTTACAGAAGTGTGCCCTTTGTCCTAACATTCATACCTCTAGGTATTTACCCCAAGGGGATAATTAAGCAACTTCACAAAGATTTATGTTTTAGAAGATTTATCAAAGCACAGTTTATCAAAACCAGAAATTTCATACACCCTAAATAAGTGTTTCAATAAGGTGATTAGAGTCAACTATGGCCTATTTACATAGTGGAATGCTTAGATTCAGTGAATCCCTAATACGAGCACTGAGAAAACGTCTACGATGTTTTCTAACAGTGATCCTGCTTCTGTAAACATATACATTTTGAATGCGTGCACAGAAAAACATCTGGAAGAACGTTTATCGATTTGGGTGGGAGAATTGGGGAGACTTCCCCCCTTTCTTATGGTTTGTAACTTACAAAAGGAACAGGTTTTCTTCTTAAATCTTAAGAAACAATAGCCATTTTTTAAACATAACTACTTTTTTTTAAGTTTTATTTACTTATTTTGAGAGAGAGAGAGAGAGCGAGCGAGCAGGGGAGGAGCAGAGAGAGAGGGGAGAGAGAGGATCCCAAGCAGGCTCCGCGCTGTCAGCATACAGTGCGACACAGGGCTCGAACTCAGGAAGCATGAGCTCATGACTTGAGCCAAAACCAAGAATCTGACGCTTAACCAACTGAGCCACCTGGGCGCCCCATAACTGCTACTTCTATGGGCAGACCTTTTGGCATCCTCCCACTTCCCTCTACAGTACTATGAGCGCAGACACTCACAGAATCATAAACTACTATTCCCTCTAATGTGCTCACCTCCCTTCTTTGCCTAGTGTCTACCGTCTACCATCCCAATGTCTTTCTCAGATTTCAGTTCGCTTAACACCTCAAAGAAGCCTGCGTTGATTTCTCTGACCAGGCCAAACGCCCTTATTGTAATACTCTCTAGATACAATTTGACATCTCTCTTCATGTTTCTTGGAAGCGTGTCCTTTTTTTTTTTTTTTTTTTTTTTTGGTACATCACAGCATTCCAGAAATGACACAGAGCCTGGGACAGAGAAGACAACTCAGTGAATAATTTGTTGACTGAGGTCCAGAATTTGACTCCCTCCTTGAACTCTAGACGCCCATGCCAACCGCCTCCTCTACATCTCACACAGAGAGATGTGACAGTCATCTCAGAGTCGGCATGGTGAAGATGACATTCTGTGTTTCTTCGCCTTCCTGCCACCCCAGCTACTCCTGAGCTGGTATTCCCAGTCTCCGTAAACCATACCATCCTCCGTAAATTACACAATTTTTTGTCTCCTGCCAAAAAATGTTGAGGTCCTATTTTTCGCACTCAATATCCAAGCCATCGGCAAATCCTGTCAGCTGTACCTTCAAAACACGTACCCCTTGGACCTCTTCTCTCTGCCTTTCCCACCAGCTCTGTCATTTGCAGAAATGCATCAGCTTCCTACCCGCCCTCCTTCCTGCCTTACACCCTGCAGTCTGTTCTCCTCACAGAAGCTGGCTTCTCACATCGCCAATAACTAGTAAGTCAGATCGGATCACTTTCCTGGGGAAAACCCTCCATGACTTACAGATTACACTTGGCCCTAGGAGATCTGGCCCCGGGCTACCTCTCTGATCTAATTTCCACGCTCCCTCCTGGACGGCTCCACTCCAGCCCACACGGACCTAACTGATCCTTAAAAATGCCAATCAAACCTCCATCTCCAAACCTGAACAATTCTACCCCCAAAATCTGCATGGCTCGCCCTGCCACCTCACATATGTTCTCTCCGTCTTGTCTTCAGAGCTTATTCCTCACCACCCTAACTAAAACACCAGCCCCTGTCACTCGCTAGCCCCTTGCTCTGATTTATTTTTCTTTACAGGACTCCTACGATAAGTTATCATGAACGTATTAGTGTATCTGCTCACGGTCACTCCAGTTAGAAAAGAAGCTCCACTGGGGCACCTGGGTGGCTCAGTCGGCTGAGCGTCCGACTTCGGCTTAGGTCATGATCTCTCAGTGTGTGGGTTCGAGCCCCACATCGGGCTCTGTGCTGACAGCTCAGAGCCTGGAGCCTGCTTCGGATTCTGTGTCTCCCTCGCTCTCTGCCCCTCCCCTGCTCATGCTCTGTCTCTTTCTCTCCCAAAAATAAACTAAATAGAAACGAAAAGAAACTCCATCAAAGCAAGGACACTGCTTTAAAGAGTGCTACGTCCTCCATGCCCAGAGACAGCCCAACATGTGGTAGGGACTGAATAGCAAACAAAACCCAGAAATGCCCAGGCTCAGAAAAGAAAACGTCAAACCACATGGAAGTCATATGTCTAACTTCTCTCCTAGCAAGCAAGGCTTACTTCACCCAAACAGATGCAAACATTTTAGGAAGCAAGGCAGGGGGACCCGACAGAATCCTCTTTAGAGGTTAAACATGCAGTGAACCATCAGCTGAAAGTTAAACAGGCCCATTACACAAAACAGAAGCACTGTTTTCTGATTTGACCCTCATAAAAACCCTGAAATAGGGGCACCCGGGTGGCTCGCTCGGCTGCACTTCCGACTCTTGATTTTGCTTCAAGTCAGGATCTCATGTTTGTGAGTTCAAATGGGCTCGCAATGGGCTCCACACCAATTAACATGGAGCCAACCTGGGATTCTCTCTCTCCCTCTCTGCCCCTCCCCAGCTTGCGCACGCTCTCCCTCAAGATAAACAAACATTAATAAATAAATAATTAATTAATTAATTAAATAAAACCCCTGAAATACGTTACACACACATTTCCCCCTCTTATGGATAAGGAAACAAGATCGGAAAGAATGAACGATTTATCCAAAATGACACTGCTATGATGTAGAGACAGTGGATGATGGTCATCACCTTAGTCATTAAATTCAACCAAGTACGAAGGCAAACGTTTCTATCGATGCGAAGACAAGAGGGGTTACACCAGCTCCCCATCAAGACAAAATGGCAGGCAAACAAAACAAAACATGAGTAGCGAACGAGTAGACACATACCCTTTTCCAGGCCCCAGTTTAGGAGAGCCCACTCCCTCTTTTGTGCGAGAAAGGATGTCTCTGACTCGGAGTGCGGCCAGTGGGTCTTTCTCTTTCCCCTTATCAGCCAAGGCAGTAGGGCTGAGGTTCAATATGAGGAAAAGACTGTTTAACAAACACCAGGCACCCAGCAGTTGGAAGTTCTGATAGTGCTGTTAAAAAGGCACAAAAGCAAAGTATGAACACAGAGATCTTACAGGCTGTGAGACAGGAATGTAGCAGAGACACATTTCTTACCTCTCCACCGGCCCGGCGGGAATTGCTGATCGCTTGTCCGATCATGTCATATATTTCAAGCTGCACAACATCAAACATAACAAAAAGCTGAGCAAGCTGTCATATTTCATTACAAATGTTAATCCCACCCAAACTCATTTCGCTCATAAAATTAAATGTCCTCAAGGCACTTTCTAATGATACAATCCCATCACACTTTCCTTGACCTGCGCATGGTGTTCACTACTCTCTATATCCAGCTCCTGTGTCACCTCTTCAGAGGTGTCCCCTGCCCCCAATCTAAAACAATACCCCAGGCCCACATCAGACCACAGCTTACCACACTGATTCATCCTACATGCTTAGCATTCTCTGCGGCTATCACGTGTATCGTGTGTCTTCACTAAAAGTGCACTGACACACAGCACGCCTTCAACTACGTGTGCTGACTGAATGACTCCTCGCTCACAGGGTCCACTGCCAACACGAAGATGCAGTGTTTTCTGCAGAGTCAACCAAGCTGCCAAACACGCCAAACACCTACCACTCAGACCTGTTACCCAAGCGGAAGGGTTGGAGAGCACTCCGTGTCCTTTCCTCTACCCGGGAAGAGAGGGGGGCCTGACCCTATCTCCTCACAGAACAATGGCAGTGCCTGGGTCCAGATGGCATGGCTTACACATTTCTGGACAATCGTAGCCGCATCGCTCTCGTAGTCGTCTTCTTTGGAGCTCGTGGACCCCGTCCGCACCTGCTGGGCACTACCCACATGCAGGATGGCCATGCAAGTTGCCACACTCACGCCTGGAGGAAAAAAAGAAAGATGCACAGATTCGAATCATGGCAGTCCCACGAGCCCACCAAAACAGAACCATAAGACAACCTACCCAAAGGTAATTCCATGATTTGATCACAGACAGTAAAGTCCACAGGGCAAGACTTAAATAGTGATACCATCCGATCTAGCAATCAACACTCCTAAGTACTTAGCTGAATGAGCTGAAACCTTCTATCCACATAAAAACCTGCACACAAATACTTATTGTAGCTTTATTCATGGTTGCCAACAACTGGAAGCAATCAAGATGCTCTTCGACAGGTGGATGCAGTACCACAAATTACGGCACACCCATACGAGGAGTATTATTCGGCAATAACAAAAAACGAGCTATCAGGTCACAAAAAATCACGGAGGAAACTTAAATGCGGGATCCAAGCAGACTGCTTCTAACTTTAGGGCATTCTGGAAAAGCTAAAACTATGGAGACAGTGAAAAGATCAGTGATTTCTAGGGGGCAGGGGTAGGGGTAGGAGAAAGGGATTACTGGGTAGAGCACAAGGGACTGCAGAGCAGTGAAACTATTCTGTGTCACAGTGATGACGAATACACGACGTTATGCATTTGTCAAAAGCCACAGAACTGTCTGAGAGAGAAATCCGTAATGTAAACAACGGACTTCTCAGATGTTAATAGTGTATCAACAGTGCATTCATCGATTATAACAAACGTACTGTTATTAATGCACTATGTTAATGATGAGGGAAACTGTGTTGGGGACAGAAGGTAGATGGGCACTCCGTATAACCTGCTCAATTTTTCTGTAAACGTAAAACTGCTTTAAAAATAAGTATCTAGGGGCGCCTGGGTGGCGCAGTCGGTTAAGCGTCCGACTTCGGCTCAGGTCACGATCTCGCGGTCCGGGAGTTTGAGCCCCGCGTCGGGCTCTGGGCTGATGGCTCAGAGCCTGGAGCCTGTTTCCGATTCTGTGTCTCCCTCTCTCTCTGCCCCTCGCCCGTTCATGCTCTGTCTCTCTCTGTCCCACAAATAAATAAACGTTGAAAAAAAAATAAGTATCTATTAACTTTAAAACTTTAAAGACATCACAAAGGTATCTTTCAATTTTTTCAAGATTACAGGGAAAAACATTCCACTCTTGGTGTTCCTCAAAGACATCAAGGCCAAATCCTTGTCTTTAAGTCAAATCCCAGGCCATCAAATTTCAACAACAAACCAACTCTGGGATCTTTACTCTGACTAAAAATTTTTAAGGATTCTTTAACCATTACTGACTAAGTATACTGACGGCCATGTAATATTCAAGAAATTCCCTAATAATTGAAACAAACCCCAACTTAAAAACTGCAAAAATCAAAGGCAGAGGACAAGGAAATAAACACTGGAATTGGGCTGGGAAAGAACGTATCTTCACAGGTATCTTTAGCTTTCTATTCCTACTGCTGCTGCCCTAGCTTAGGCCCTTAATGTGTCTCGCCTGAATGACTATAAAAAAAATCCTAACAGAGCTTCCGGACTCCAAATTTCTCCATGCCAAAATGTCCTGTGTACTGCTACTTGAATGTTCTTCCTAAAATATAGCTCAGAATCTTCAATGGTTTCTCCTGTCTATAGGACACAAACCAAATGACTTAGACTGCATTTCTCTCTTTTTCTTTTTTTTAGAGACAGCACAAGCAGGGGAGAGGGACAGAGGGGGAGGGAGGGAGGGAATGAAGGAGGGGAGGGGGGAAGGGGGAGGGGAAGAATCTTAAGCAGGCTCCGTGCAGACCCGGGACTTGAGCCTACAACCGTAGCATCATGACCTGAGCCGAAATCAAGAGTCAGATGCTCAACTAACTGAGCCACCCAAGTGCCCCTAGCCTGCATTTCTAAGACCTCTTTGATTGTGTCCTTTCTTTCCCACTGTACAATACCCACTAAGCTCATATCCTCTCCCCCTGCCCCTCCTCTCCACACACATTGATATAGTATGTGCCCCCAGACTCTAGGACACTCTTGAGTCCTGCTTCTGCCTCTGCCTAGGGATAGCCCTACTGAAAATCCACCTGCCCTACAGGTACATCAACAGAACTTCTTCATTACTACTGCTTTACCCAATTCCTATTTGCATCCAGATATTCAAAATAAAGCTGTTGGAAGAATATAGGGAGATGATCAACCTCAGCAATTTCGTGATGGTCCCCAAGGTCAGGTTTCCAAGACTGTTCAAATCCTCACTCAGAGAGCCAAGTAAACAAAGGAAGCTGTTATACCTTCTTCCAAGACATACCAGGACTATGCTATTTGAAATCAAGGATCAGTGAATTGGGTTAAAAAGTCACTGTCATAACTTAAAAGTGAGTAAACGCCAGATGTCAGGCCCCACTTCCAAGGCAGCATGATCAACAGGAAGAGAGGAGATTTTGTGGGCGCACAAAGAATAATCAATATAAACAGATATCACCTGTTCCATGAAGGCTTCCTCAAACCTGCTCCCACAGCAAGACTCCCTCTCTCTCTACTTCGCACACCCAACCGTGCTACACTCCTCTTACTGCTTTTTGTCATCTCCTGTTTTATGTCATACCCTGCGGTCCTAACTGTTCTCAGTGTAGGCTCCTTGAGGGCAAGGATCAGATACTGTTCATCTCAATATCCCAACAGCACTTGGCGTTTTGCTTTACACAGACATTTACTATCTGCACATACTAGAAAATCAAATATGCACATAACAACACCAGCAGTGGAACAACAAGATAATTTACAAGACTCCTATTGAGACCTCATTTCACCTAGATGAGACATTAGATGATCCTCGGGGGGAAGGGCACAAGTAAGGCGGGGAGAGCACTCAGAAGAATCTCATGGTTGGGACACTTGGGTGGCGCAGTCAGTTAAGCATCTGACTTCGGCCCAGGTCATGATCTCACAGCTCATGAGTTCGAGCTCCGCGCTGAGCTCTGTGTTGACAGCTCAGAGCCTAGAGCCTGCTTCCGATTCTGTGTCTCCCTCTCTCTCTGCCCCTCCCCTGCTTGTGCTGTCTCTCTCTGTCTCAAAAATAAAAAAACATTTAAAAAAAAATTAAAAAAGCAAAAAGAAAAAAAAAGGATCTCATGGTTTCCAGAAAGCGTACTTGTACTTGACTGACAAAACGAGAACAGACATCATCACCTCTCACCTGCATAGAGACAACTTAGGCTGAGGACTGTCACATCTTGCAGACGAGAAGGATTGAGAGGCTCCAACACAGGTAGAGAGAGGGTATCCAATGCCATGGTAACATCAATCACCAGTGAATGAAAACTAGAACATAACAGAGGAGGAGGTTAACAAGAGCGTCTCTTTGAATCCCTTGCTTCTTATTCTGATCACTAAAGAAAGTCGGCATGCCACAGAAAGCTAACCGGTTTCTTTCCGAGGGCAGCATCAGAACATAAAGCACACAGCCTGAGCCCCTTACCCGTTGCGAACAGCAGTGGCATCTGCTACTGTTGCAGGCATGATGAAGAAAGAATTGGCCAACACTGCATCTTGAAACCGATTGATGTAGCGCAGGAAATACGGTAGGTTCAAACACACACGCAGCAGCTTCTCTGAGCCACCTGAATCAACGACAAGGCTCAACCTTACAAACAGGCCTCTGTCTGCTGCTGGATTCTCTTCCACGTATGAAATTTTGGAAAGCAGAGAAACCAGCTTTCTGACGATGATTAAGAGTCTTACCAAGCTCTTGAAGACTAGCCACATTCTGAGCTATAAACACATTCTTGGTTTTGACAGCAGAGGCTTGATCTGTGGATGACTGCTCATCATTTTCTCCTTCAGCCTAAAGAGAAACAAAAGGCACGTGAAAGGCCTATCATGATACCATCATCTGCTGACTACAGCCCTGCAGTCAGAATCGAAACAAGCACCCAAACGAAGCAGTTCTATGGATACTCCTCAGACTCCCCAGTTAATGAGGGGCAACTCCCCCCTCTAATGTAGGGAAAATACAAGTTAGTTTCCCAAGAAGAGAAAAATATATAGCTTTAAAATATATATATTCTACAACCAGTATAGAGTGTGATACCTTTGACAGAAAAATGTACGTGCTCTTCACGTTCATTTGCACTGAGAAATTCAGAAGAATGATCATCAAAAGAGTAACAACAGTGGACAGAATGTTAGGGTAAGTTTTGCTTTTTTCTGGTTTGTATTCTTCTATTTCTTTCTATCATAGGCACTTAATCACTTTATATCGCAAACAGAAGATGCATTTGTTACTTTTTTCTAGTATTTTCATCTTAACAACTTCCAAGGGGTGAGGACATTTGGCTGGAGTAACTCACCGGAGTCTGTGGACCTACGGGCGGTGATGCTACAGTTCTAGGGTTGAAAACTGACGTCAGCTGATTCAAAAAATTCATCTGTACCTCCTTCTGCCTCAGCTCCGGGCTTACTGGTGAGGCCAGCTCTTTCTGATCTTCCACTGTAAATATAAAACCAAAAACAGGATGAGCAGAGTACCGCTAGAAGGCAGAGCGGGAGAAAGTTGGCCAGGGAAGCAGCCAAGGAACTGGGTCTGGCAAACGAACGCTCACCATCTGAGAGCGTCTTCACTGTTTGTGGCAGCTTGGCGGATTTCATCATGGCTGTGAACGTGATAATTTCAGTCCTGTCTAGTCGGCTACAGCCAGTGCACAGGCCCTTGATGAGGAGAATCAAGTGTTTCTGAGAAGACAACAAATTCAAGTATGTCTTTTAGAAGATGCTACTCTTTTGGGACTTGTAACTGGCACAGGGCCAGATTGAGCTTGCTAGCAAGAATAGAAATGAGCAAAAACACTAAAGCAGAGATCACAAGCTGATGGTCCTCAGACCACATCTGGCTTGCAAATTTGTCTCATTAGTCTCAAAGTGTTGCTGTTGGATTTTCAGCTTTTTATCTGAAGTTTTAGCTAACGTTTTAAAGCATGGAAGTTTTAGCATTCAAATCCAGATTTCTTATCTCTCTTGATAATCCCCAAGATAGAGCAACTGAGTCTCCACCCCTGCATGGCAACAATTGGCTGGAGCCACATAGTGACTGGCCCTTAATAGCTGTGGCTGGCACACTTCACTGATTTTGTTACTGACCTGGTCCCTGGAAACGTGACACTCTGCAATCCTTGCAAAAGCCTGTGCAACCAGAGGAGGTTGGCAAACCACAGCCCCAATTCAGCCCACTGCCTATTTTTGTAAATAAAGTTTCCTGGACCACAGCTTCGCTTGTTCATGTACGTATTATCTGTGGCTGCTTTCACACTACAAAGGCAGAGTTTAGAAGATAGAGACTAGTTGCAACAGGGACTGAATGGTCAGCAAATTGTTTACTATCTGGCCTATTACGGGAAATGTTCACCAACCCCTGCTCTCTGCCACCCCTTCTCCACCATTCCACTAGTCTGTCAAAGTCCTACTTCGAAAGAAGGGCCCCGGAAGAGCCCGGCACTCTCACCTGGGACACAGCACAAGCCTCATCTGGATTCTCCAGACGTAGCAGAGAAAACTCAATCAGGACTTTACAGGCTGCTGCCACGGACTGAAGCTGGTTCCGGGGAACTGAGAAAGCAAGTAAGCTTTACTTAACCTCAGACTGCTTACAGCTTGCTTCAGCCTCACAGTCAGTACATCAAAACCAGACAACCATTGAGCTCCACATGTCCGACATCCCCGATGTCATTCTATGACAAGAATCATTCAGAACCAACAATCCAAGGCGCAAACAAAGGCATCCTGGCACTGATAGCCATCCACTGCTTTTAGATCAACCTATCTTATATTTACTGGAAATTAATAATAATAGGATATACATCACAATAAGTACCAAGCACTTCAAACATACTAATCCACTTAATCCTTAAACCAATTTTAAGAGGTAGCTATTATTGTTTCCCTCCCCCCTCCTTTTTCTAAACAGATAAGGAAATTACACCAGAGATGAAATGACTTGCCCAAAGTCACACAGCCACAAGCAAATCCAGGAAGTCTGACTCTGGAGTTCAGGCTCTTAACTATTAGAACATACTACCTCTTGGGGCGCCTGGGTGGCTCAGTCGGTTGGGCGGCCGACTTCGGCTCAGGTCATGATCTCACGGTCCGTGGGTTCTAGCCCCGCGTCGGGCTCTGTGCTGACAGCTCAGAGCCTGGAGCCTGTTTCAGATTCTGTGTCTACCTCTCTCTGACCCTCCCCCGTTCATGCTCTCTCTCTCTGTCTTAAAAATAAATAAATCTTAAAAAAAAAAAAAAAGAACATACTACCTCTTCTTCCCCATAGGTTCTAAATGCCTTTTGCAAAGGGCTTCCTACACAAAATTTCTTCAAGCTAAGCTGATTCTTTCAACAGGAACAGCGCCTATAATAAACAGCACTGGACACTTGAAGATTACTGAACGACCCTATACCTTCCTTTCATTTTACATGCGTAGCAAACTATTTAAGTAAACAAATAATTAGAATTCTTCAGAACTATCTTAGGATTTTTTTTAAAAAGAAAAACGCAAAAATTCAGAAATAGTGGAAAATAAGGGTAAAAAAAAGTTTAAAAGAATGGGAACTGAAACTGAAATCCCTTGAGATACCAGAGAACACAAAAGGAGAATTTACTTTCTCACCAAACCAAATAAGGAATAATAGAGCCCTCGTCAGTGGCTGCTAACCCCAGGTCCGTATCCACCCATCCGCCTCGACTCCCAGAAATTAACACGCTAGTAATTACACGTGCATGTGGGAAATCAGTAAAATGCTTTTGATTAAGAACGGAAGGAAGGTTAACTTAATGGGTTATAAAGCAAGTATCCGAACCAAGTGGTTTTTAAAGCCCCCTTGATTGGCCCAGGTAAAGGAACTTCCAGAGCCTTATCAGACTGACAGCAGTTTCCACCACTGGGTGGACAGGCTAAGAGTGCTAAAATACAACTTCATTAACAACCTGTTCAGACACCCTACAAAGAGGAGACACAATTCCCCTATTCCCAAGCCCTCGGCATGGAGTAACAAGAGTAGAATACTTACTGAGGCTGCAGACTGTTGTAATATAGTGTGTGGAAAGTGCAACAAAAGAGGAGTAGAAGGGCTCGTACTGCTTCTCATGGTGCAGGATTTCGGATTCACTGCAAAGAAAATAATTCAGCTAGCATTTATTTAGTGCTTCCTGTCTGCCACATACCCATCCCCTTTACAGGCATTGCCCTACTTCATCCTTACAGCAACCCTAGTTGAGAGGCACTGTTACCATCCCTATATTCAAGATTGAGAAAGTGAAGCTTAGCAAATTAAAATCAAGCACCTTGCTCAAGGTGTCAGACTTAGTAAACAGCAATGGCTAAGAAGCAGGAAATATTTTCAAACTCACTTAGAATTTTAAAAATACAGGTAAAAACATAGCAGGATGCCATTTTGTCCTGTATTACTGGTTGGCAAAGACCAAAACCTAATAATGGCATGTGTTGGCCAAAAGAGGGTAGACCAGCACACTCAAAATACTGTAGTGGGAACACAGGTCATGGTAACCCATTCTGAAGACCAAACAAGGCCAGTCCATAATACAAATAACTTAAAAAGAATAACAATGCAGGCAGAAATCACCTGATCAGTGCTAAAACCTAAAATTTACCAGGTACCAGAGTTCTCCTATCTCCACACCTCCCCACATCCCCAACCAGGACACAGCTAAATCACAACAAATTCAGGGATTTTAGCCACATCCCCTTATCTTTAGCTGAAGAAATGTCCTCTTCTGTGAAAATCTGGGGTCCACCTAGGTCTTAAAGCCGTATACATTTATGTCATTCTATCAAATCAGATCCTAATCCACAACCCAAGAAACAAGAGGGCAATGAAAACAAAATAAAACAAAATGTTTCTTATTAAACGGAAAGAATAGAGGGCTGTGGCTAAATAGTTTTTTCAGTCAGTTAATTCTCCAATAAGAAGGATCACACTGGGAAGGGAAATGTACACAGTCAGGACTCTATCCACCTGCCAAATCAACACAGGAGCCAAAAAGACAAGTTCAACACTAGGGAGGTGTCAGGGCGAGTGATGAATCATCTCAAACAGCACTTAAGAGTCTGGCATTGCAAACACTATGCTATGTGGGGATTTATTGAGGATAAATGGTGATTTACCAAAGATCAGTTCCTTATCTTGGAATATCTTTCTTCACCAAGAAAAAATATTTATTGAGCACCTATGACGTGCAAGGATCTTCCTGCCCACCAAAGATCATTTCTATGATGGACAAAAAAAGAGGAAACAAAAACCTTTAAGCACCAAGTGACGCTCAAAGTTTCTGGTGACCATCACATTGGTACATGCTGGTATCCTACTCAGCATAAATGCCCTACTAAATCCCCTACTTCTACCTCACATACTTAGTTCTTCCTTCATTTCCATCCTTACATTTTTTAGTCACTGTTCTAAAGTTTTCCCACCCTGTAATTTGATGTATTTTACGGAGTCATTTACCTTCTCTGTTTTATTTCAAAAGTTCAGAGGTGTTCATCCCCATGTTTTTCAGCTGAGCGGGCTTACCAAAGCTAAAAGAAAAACTGCCCACCCAAAGGATGAACTTATTCTGTTGCTTTCATTCCCATTCAGATAAAGAAATAAATTCAAAATAAGAGAATAAACTCGTATTTATTTAATTGCCTGGTTCAATGTTGCCCCATTGTGATTTAACAAACCTTCCTTCCTGCCCTAGAAATACACAACTGCCTTATTCCAATAAAGAAACAAGAATGCACTTTGAGGAAAGATGGACCTTGGCATAGAAAAAAATGGAGCACTCTCAAGCTCCGCTTACAATTTGCTTAGAGCAACTAAGGATAAACCAGGGGAAAGTAATTTGAAAAGAAGGGAGTAGACATGTGGACATGTGGACCTGTGGCCCAAAGGACAATACCACACCTCTTGATTTTAAAGAAACAAGTGTATACGAGTCACCTGATAAAGACTTGCTGCCTCCCTCATTCCCCAAGAATCTGAGACATCAAGACACCAGAGGGTGCGAAGGAATGGAAAAAATGGGACAAAGGGCAAGAAGTTAGGTAGGAATGGGGAAGAATGAAGACCTGAACACAAATATAACAAAGAGAAAGAAAAATAAAATTATAGGTAAAAACATCTCTCTCCTCTGGGCAGTCAAGCTATCTTCCTGAAACATCTGCTTCTTCTAACAAACATTCCAACAGCAGCACTTGGGCTGAAAGACATGGAATGGGAAACATGTATATTCCATACAAAATAAATGTGAGGCAGAGTACAAAGGAAAACAGCCAATTTGACATGTAAGTAAAAATGAACTGGCTTGGGTCTGGAAATATCTAGCTTTTTTTAGGAAAAGGTAGAAATCCAAGAGGACAAAATAAAAGACTAGGGATTCACCTCCCCTCTCCCTCCTAGATAACATACTATTTATATCTTTTTTGTAAACTCCCCAAACCCCTTTCCCTTCATCAGAATCATAAACCCCCAAGAACAGAATCCATTATGCTTGTTTCATGACACTTACAATCAGGAAACAAATAAGCATAATGAGTACATTGAAGAATAAAAACACTGGGGCACCTGGGTGGCTCAGTCTGTTGAAAGTCCCACTCTTGATTCAGGCTCGGGTCATGATCCCAGGGTGATGGGATCCAGCCCCAGACCCCACGCTGAACGTGGAGCCTGCTTAAGATTCTCTGTCTCGCTCCCTCTGCCCCCTCTCCCCTGCTTGCACACGCATGCACAAAAAGTTTAAATTTCTTCAAAAAGAATAAAAGCATTAAAAAATATATGCTCACTGAACATCTGCTGTGTGTCACACAGTACTTAACACATGCTAACCAAAGAACTAAAAGCCTTCAGATACCTTCCTCACACTCTTGACAAACCTGTGGTGAATGTGACACTAAGACATGGAGACATTAACCAGCCATGAGGACTAATCGCACAATTTTGCTCTATCATTTGGTGGCAGGCTTTTTTTTTCCCCCTGTAGGTCAATCGTGAACTTCAGTCCTACTGCATGTAAATTCAAAAGATCATGACATTAATGTATCCTCTTCTCCCTTTCAAGATATTTAGGAAATGACAGAACATTATCTAATAGGGATGTTTGTAACAGCTTCTGCCCTCCCAAGTAGGTCTCTCTGGCCTAAATTTTATACAACACCTGGGAGGCAGAGACAGAAAGAGATTTATCATTAAGGAGGCCAGAGGAGCCTAGGAAGGGCTGGCTCACGGGAAAGAGGCGTTTTCTTTTCTTTTCTTTTTTTTTTTTTTTTTTTTTTGTAATCAAGAGTCAATGACAACTATGGTCACCAACATATATTACACAGAGTTAAGAAAGGAATTCCGTATTTGATAGTACCTTAAAACATAAGGCTACATTCAGCAATTATCCTAATCAATCCCAAATATGGCATATGTTCTAATGAGCTAGTTCTAGCTCCATTTCTGGTCTGGAAAAGTAAGAGCACTGAAAAGATTTTCAATCTTTACTACTAAAAGACATGCTAGCACAGACAGTAAAAATAAAAATAAACTCCTCTTTAAGTAAACTTAGATATGTTTTTCTTTTAAAAATCGAAGGATGCTTTTTTATAATTAAAAAAAAATTTTTTAACATTTATTTATTCTTGAGACAGAGAGAGACAGAACATGAATGGGGAGGGTCAGAGAGAGAGGGAGACACAGAATCTGAAATAGGCTCCAAGCTCTGAGCTGTCAGCACAGAGCCCAACACGGGACTCGAACTCACGGACTGCGGGATCATGACCTGAGCTGAAGTCGGACGCCTGACCGAATGAGCCACCCAGGCGCCCCATATAACTTTTTAAATGTTTATTATTTTTGAAAGAGAGACAGAGTGTGAGTGGGGGGAGGGGCAGAGAGAGACACACACACAAAATGTGAAGCGGGGCTGCAGGCTGTCAGCACAGAACTGGATACAGGGTTGGAACTCACCAACAGTGAGATCATGACCTGAGCCGAAGTCAGACACTCAATCGCCTGAGCCACCCAGATACCCCTCAAAGGATACTTTTGAAAGTATGCTTCCAAGTTTACCCATGTGAATCTATTCCTCCTTTGTCTTACAGTTTGGCTACAAAATCAAACTTAATAAACAGGGCTAGACCTAGGAATTCTGTTTACCTTTTCTTCAAACCCAAAGTTCAAATGCAACTATAAAGGTATGAAAGAATAGAGACAAGTAGAATGGTAGGGCACAAAGGAGTCTCAGGGCAAGTTATCATCCCCAATGATCAAATGGGGGAGGAATTCAATGAGCAGGCTGCCAGATAGGAAGGAAGAGCTGGCATGATGGAGTCAGGACATCTACGAGAGAAACAGAGAGTAGCAGATTGCAACAGAAAAATAGAAGGTCCCGGGAGGCAAGGAAGAAAAACACGGCAGTCAAGACAATAGAAAGGGAACCACAGATGCAAGAGGCAAACCCAAAAGTAAAGTAGCAGCCTAGGCCGGTAAACCTTTGATTACCTACAAAACAAAGCCCACCACAGCATCTGTATGGTGCTGATCTGGTCCTATACTCGACAGCCGTAATCCTATATATAGGGAATACTTCCAAAATTCTTTCTTTTTTTTATTTTTTTTAAAGTTTATTTATTTTTGAGAGAGAGGGAGAGAGAGAGAGAGAGAGAGAGAGAGAGAACATGAGTAGGGAAGGTCAGAGAGAGAGGGAGACACAGAATCCAAAGCAGGCTCCAGGCTCCGAGTTGTTAGCACAGAGCCCGGTGCGGGGCTCGAACCGACGAACTGGGAGATCATGACCTGAGCCGAAGATGGGCGCTTAGCCGACTGAGCCACTCAGGCGCCCCAAATTAATGGATTTTTTAAAATGTTTATTTAAAGAGAGAAAGAGAGAGAGAGAGAGAGAGAGAGAGAGAGAGAGAGTACGAGCAGAGGAGGGACAGAGAGAGAGACCCAGAATCCGAAGCAGGCTCCAGGCTCTGAGCTGTCAGCACAGAGCCCGACGCGGGGCTCAAACCCACAAACCGTGAGATCATGGCCTGAGCCGAAGTCAGACACTCAACTGACTGAGCCACCCAGGAGCCCCAATACTTCCATAATTCTTGCATCTTCATTTCTTTTTTTTTTTCTTGAGAGGTTAAAAAAAAAAAAAAACTTTTGAGAAACAGAATAGCAAGGCACTAATTTTTGTGCTCTAAACCAGGGTTTGGCACTGTTTTCATAACAGCCCATATTTAAGAACAGTTTTTGCAATTTTTTTTATGACTGGGGAAAAAAATTTAAGGCTACTTTGTGGCATGAAATATCATATGAAATGCACATTTCAGTGCCCATATATGAGATTTTGGAACACAGCCACACCCGTTCACTTACGTACTGTGTAAGGCTGCTTCTGCCATACAATGGCCGGGTTGACGACTCCACAGAGGAAATAGAGCCTGCAAATATTTGCTCTCTGGCCCTTTACATAAAAAGTGTGTCGACCTCTGCTCTATACCAAACTGAACACTTGTACATTTGGTTGTTTTTTTGACTGTAAAGAACTTGTCAGCCAGATATTTCTTCTGACAACTTTTCTTATGATCACAGGTTTCAAAATTAACCAAGCCACAAAAACCGGAACCAAGACTTCAGGGATCTTGCCTTACAATTAAAAATTTTGTTACTAAAACGTCCATTAGTTTCGATTTGTTTTCTAAACCGTGAAGAGAGTTCTTACTAAATGCCTACAAACACAGGCAACTCTAGGTCACCTTAGGGTGCAGGAGGGGGCCCTGTCTCTTATTTGGCAAAATTCAAACCCAGTTTGATATATTTCGTTTGGGCTCCTTCTATAAGCTGAACAGAGTTGTTAAACTGTTAGTTTCAAAAAGATGGGTCTGGAATACCGGATGAATGGGAGGGTGTCAACAAATGACTTTATAACCTACTCAGCTCATGTTACAAAAACATAAAAGCAGGGGCGCCTGGCTGGCTCAGTGGGACACGCGACTATGATCTCAGGGTTGTGAATTCAAGCCCCACATTGGGTGTGCAAATTACATAAAAATAAAATATTTAAAAAACAAACAAACGGGGTGACTGGGTGGCTCAGTCGGTTAAGCATCCGACACTTGATCTTGGCTCAGGTCACGATCTCATGGTTCGGGAGTTCGAGTCCCCGGAAGGGCTCTGCACTGGCAATGCGAGGCCTGCCTGGGATTATTTCTCTCCCTCTCTCTCTGCCCCTCCCCTGCTAGCACTCGCTCGCTCTCTCGCTCTCTCTCTCAAAATAAACATTTTTTAAAAATTAAAAAAAAAACCACCATATGAAAAAATGTTCTAAAGAGTAGAAACTTGTCCATTGTAAGTAACATTATGAGAATAATCAAGAAAAATGCCAACAAAGTAAATGCTTAAAACAGGTAAAAAAGAAGCTACAGGAGTGCTTGGGTAACTTAGTTGGTTAAGCATTCGACTCTTGGTTTCAGCTCAGGTCATGAGCTCATGGTTCGTGAGTTCAAGCCCTGCATGGGGCTCTGTGCTGACAGTTCAAAGCCTGGAGCCTGCTTGGGATTCTAGGTCTCCCTCTCTCTCTCTGCCCCTCCCCCGCTCACGCCCTCGTGTTTTCTCTCTCTCTCTCTCAAACATAAATAAACATTAAAAAAAAAAAAAGAGGCTATATAACTTGAGAACAGTATCTTGATACTTGTTTACATCTTTAGAACATTCCTGGCTTAATAATTAGATAGGAAAATCCATCTGTAAAGTTAACTGTGAAATTACCAAACCCAGTCGCTATTTAAAAAACAAACAAGCAAACAAACAAAAAAAACCTAAGCCAAAAGCATCACAAACCTAACAACAGGCACTATAATAAACATTTTGTCAAGTCATGGGCCTCCCTTGAGTAACAAATAGCAATTTCTAACCTTCTGGGTCACATTAAGATATACCCTGGCTGGCAAGAAGCTAAAATGACCCAGTCAGCAACTGCAGATTGTTCTAGTAAGGTTTGGCTAGTAAAATAAAAGAAAGACTGCCTTTTTAAAAGCATGTCTACCATTAAACCAATGGAAGACTCCTCTGAACAAGGTTAAGTCAGGAAAACACAGGCATTCTGTTATCACGGCCTTGTACGAAGACAACTAGCACGAACTAAGAACTTTGTACAAAATGACAAAACGATGTGATAGAGCAATACATAATCCCGTTTGTAACAAGGTCTGAAGATATTCTACTGCGAGAGCGCCCGCGCGAGAGCGAGGGCACTGTTTCCGTGGGAAAATGACCTCAGTCTAACCCAGAAATGTTTTTCATCAAAGACCGTTACGGTAGCAATACACAATAAGCGCAACCTGAAAAGAAAGTCATCAGTGGTCACTAGTGGCTTCAGTCACATTAACAGCACGTGCCCCCAGTGATTACAGCACCACGGAAAGACCGTTATTAAATTATGTGGCAGATCTCCAATTTAAACCCCAGGCTCCGCTCCGGCCCCGGGTAGGGGGATGAGGACGGGCTAGAAATGCAAACTCATCAGTGCTTTGACCTCAACACCGGGGGCAGCCCCGAGGACATTCCCCCAAGAGCGCGAAACATCTCAAAGTCACTCCCAAACGGGTCCGACCACGCCCTCTCCAGAGGGCGTCCTCAAAAGTTTTGCTCGGAAGGGAAATCGAGGCACAGATAATTTACAAGGGCCGGCGGAAGGAGCCCTGGGCAAGTCCTCATCTGCCTGGATCCGGGAGCCCCAAAGCCGCGGCTGGGGCGGGGGTCGCCAAGCTTCAAGAGGCGACCTGGGAAGCGGGTCCGGACGATCCGGCGCGCCCTCCCCTCCCCCTCCCGGCGCCCGCCTTGCCGGGGCCGCCGCCCGGTACCTCTCGATGACTGAGGCCACCAGCTGCGGCAACTCCTTCATCTCGAAGGCGGAATAGGACGCAGACAGCAGGGGCCGCACCGCCACCTCCCAGCCCGGGGTTGTGCTGGACCCCGTCGCCGGGGCCCCGGGCGCCGGCGCCGGCGCCGCCGCCTCATCGCCGCCGCTCGTCGCCATCTTCCGTCGTACTACTGCGGCTCCCTTCGGGGGCTTGCCACCGGCCCAGCACCGCCTCCCGGGAGGGGGCGGAAATGACGCAATCGTCGCGTCAGACTGCGCGACGCAGTCGCCAGGCAAAACACGCGACGCGCAGGGCGGCCTCACTCGGCTCTCAGGAGAAGCTCGGCGCGGCGTGGAGGCGGGTTCGAGGAGCTGCGCATGCGCAGGACGTACTGCTTTGAAGGAGGGCGGGGGAGCGTTAACCTCCGCGCCTGCGCGCTGGGAGTCGTTTCCCGAGGTAGGAGCAAGGTGGCTTCGCGGCATCCGGAAAAGGTGAGCTGGGGGTTTAGTTGAAGTTGGCAAGACCAGGGCAGCGCAGTAGACTATGCATCTGCGGATACGATGGTCCCGGCCCGAGATAGCGAAGGACCAGAGTCTAATCACTCACCCGCTTGCTCCCTCTCGAGTGACCCCCTTAATAGTGATACTACAGCACTTCGCACTCTAGACAACTTTCTACTCCCTACACCACGTCTCGCTATTGCAGTCACTAGTCTTACTTAATTCGCGCTCAGATCCCTTTTGCGTTCTGATTACCGTCACCGGTAGTATTACCAGCCAGCATTTACATCGGTCTTTGCAATTTGCCCCGGCAGGTTCTTTTCTCCCCATTTTTCTACTAGCAAACAAGGAACTTAAATTTTATAACGGATTTTTGCCGATAGAGCTATCTGGGTTCAAGATCTAAGAGGGAAAAGCGGTTTGACCGGTTGACTCCAGGAAAGGTATGCGTGCATTGAGGCCATTCTTCGCGGAGGTGGAGGGGTGTCGGTGGAAGGTTTGAAGATCCTGAAGCCCTGAAATTCTTCCCCAAGTTTTGGAGGAGCTACTGTTGTTTTGGTGTAACTCTGGTAAATAAATTGGTACCTGATGATCAATCTGCACTTTCAGTAAGAAGGTAATTTATTGTATGTCAGGAAATAATAACAACAGCAGAGTTGGGTTTTTTTTTTTTTCTTTTTTCTTTATTTTTGAGAGAGAGCACAAGCGGAGGTGGGGCAGAGAGAAAGAGGGAGAGAGGGAATTGCAATCAGGCTCTGTGCAGACAGCATAGAGCCCCACACGGGGCTTGGTCCCACAAATGGTGAGTTCATGACCTGAGCCAAAACCAAGGTGCCCCACAACAGCAGGTTTCTTAAACATAAAAATAAAAAAAATAAAAAAGAGAAAGAAACTTCTCCAAAACATAGCAAATACTGCACTAGTTCAAGATACTGAACCAGAGTCCTAAGGAAAAAGCTTGAAATTTTTTTTTTCAAGCTTATTTACTTATTTTGAGAGAGAGCATGCGTAGGGGCGAGGGAGAGAGAGAGAAAATCCCAAGCAGGCTCCGCACCATCAGCACACAGCTCAACATGGGGTTCGAACCCATGAAACCATGAGATCGTGATCCGAGCTGAAACCAAGAGTCAGACGCTTACCTGACTGAGCTACCCAGGTAGCTTGAAATTTTACCCCTTGGCTTGAAATTTTAAAGTGGCTCTTGGGACATTAATTTCATTTTACCTGAAGTACAAAATTAACCTGCAGAGGTTCTCTTGGGGAGGTTTCAGGAAATAATAGAAGATCAAATGTTCCTGCTCTCCTCCTCCCCCCTCCACCTGCTGCTTGAAGGAGACATAGTAAAAAGATAAATGCAGACTATCACCGGGAAATTTGCACCTGTACCTAAACTCACATTACTTTTTACTATCTCTGGCTCATCAATTTGGAGAAAGCACTCCAGTTTAAGATTTTTCTTTACAAGCAGCATATTAGTTTCAGTATTCAAGGTTTGTTCTTGTGTTGCTTCAAGGTTTGGAGTGGCATCCACATTGTAAATTTAAGTAAGCTGTGCACCTAACGTGGGATTAAACTCAGGTCCGCAGGATCAAGAGTTGCTTGCTCTGCTAATGGAGCCAACCAGGTGCCCTTCCACATTCTAAATTTAGATAAGAAAGGAACACAGTAAATAGGGTACTAAAAGAGACTTCTATATGTAACACAAGCTTCCAATACTGTAGTCCAGAAAATAAGATAGAAACTAAACAGTAATTTTTATGAATTATTAACTGAATGACTTAAAATATTAGTTTCCTTCTAATCCCAAGAGGCTGGGTAAGGAACTAAAATTTTAAAACTTGTAAAAGAGAGATATGATATAGTCATGTTACAAAAATGCAGCGAAGGAAAAATTAAGCAGCCATGACTGAATAGTATTAATGTGGGAATACAGACAGAAGAAGTGTGAAGAAACCTCCTGGGAAGTGGAAAAATATGGAAAACATAATATTCAATTGTATATTTATGATGTATACACATTAGCAGTTAAAAATACTTCAATCTGAAAACAATAAGAGGTCAGGGCGCCTGGGTGGCTCAGTCAGTTGAGCATCCAACTCTTGATTTCGGCTTAGGTCATGATCCCAGGGTCATGGGATCCAGCCCCGTGTCAGGCTCCATGCTGAGCGTGAAGCCAGCTTAAGAGTCTCTCTCTCCTGCCCCTTTCCCCTGCTCATGCGTGTGCCCTCTCTCGCGCGCTCTCTCTCCCTCCCTCCCTCCCTCTCTCTCTCTCTCTCTCTCTTCAGAAATAAAATCCAGATTCCTTGGCTTCACTCAGAACTACTAAATCAAAATCTTTAGTAATAAAAACAAGAGGTCACTGTCACTGCAGGAACCTCAAAGAGATAGTGGCATTTTTATTTTTAAAAAATTCCATCTGATAAGAGTTGCTTGAAAGAAATCCTAGTAGACATTGTGTGTTTAGAAATGATTACATTGGGGTGCCTGAGTGGCTCTGTCAGTAAGCGTCCGACTTCAGCTCAGGTCATGATCTCACAGTTTGTGAGTTCAAGCCCCATGTCAGGCTCTGTGCTGACAGCTCAGAGCCTGGAGGCTTCTTTGGATTCTGTGTCTCCCTCTTTCTCTCTGCCCCTCCCCCACTTGCTCTCTGTCTCTTTCAAAAAGTAAACAATAATAAACATTTTTTAAAGAAATAATCACATGAATAAGCTGCAAGTGTTAGCTCCCAGCAGCCATCAGAGGTGGCCAACAGGGCCTATTTTGTGGAAATTCCTAGTGCAAAACTGAATGCTGGAAATGGAGAGCAGCTCCTTTTTGGTAATTCACAATGAACAGAGTTGTTTTTTGTTTTTGTTTTTAGTATCATGAATATAAGGAAATAGATTAGAAGCCTAATTCAATTTAGTAATAAGATAGTCATTTGTAATCCACAAGTATTGATTATTTTTCCCATAATACTGCATTGTATATGGTATGAATTTAAAACAGCAGAAAATGTGCCTTGCAGCCTTCTTACTTTAAGAGAGAGGAGCAATCTTGGCAACTGTGCAGGGACTAGAATACAATGTCAGTTTTACAGAATAGCAGGAAGCAAGACTTACAGGAAACTGAGGACGAAAAGAGCACAACTGAAATGGCTGAAATTATAATAAGGTGAATATCCAGATTTGCAACGCTGTTCTGAAAGCTTGACTGGCAAACTTCTACAGAATGAAGCTTAGATGGAGACACTAATTCAGCTTAACCCAAATAACTTAGGTAAGATCACAAATAGAAGAGTTTTCTTTCATAAAATGGTTTTTATATTCCTCAGACCTGCCATTGCCCATCTTTTAGGATTTGCACTCAGCAAAATTGTGGACTGTCACATTTAGAGACAGGAGGGATGAAGGATAAAGCAAATGTGGTAAAAGGTTAACATTTGGGGAATCTGAGTGGAGGATATCTGAGAAATCTCTGTACTCTTCTTGTAACATTTCTGTAAGTCTGAAACTGCTTCAAAATAAAAATTTTTTTTTTTTAAGTTTGTGAGTACTTTGCTTTATGATTAGGAAAACATGACTTAAGTATAATGATCTATGTGGCAGGTACTTAGCAGAAGGAAAGTTGTATACATAAAAATCTAGGAAAAGTGGAGTCAAGCGATTAAACTGTATCCTTTAGCACTACTGGGGGTGGGAGGGGGACAGGAGAGCTGCCCTGGTCAGAAGTGAATGTTCTTGGCAGAAGCACACTGACCATAAAGACCATGCAGAGAATATCACATCCTCTATTCTAACTGCAAAATAACCAGACTTACAATAGCATTTTAACTTATACAGGCTTTTTAAAAATAGGATACGCATTCCAACTGGCAGACATAAGCGTAACCCTACACTCTGGTTTATCACTCTTCTAGTCTAGCATATGGGATATACAACGTCACCAAAACCATAAACCACTTATGTGAGTAAACGTGCCTTTGAAATGCTTAGTTTGCTTTACTGGCTTTCACTCATTCCATTTGCATGTGAGGTGATAGGAGACAAGAGTGTGCTTCCAGGGCACCTGGGTGGCTCATATGGTTAAGTGTCCAACTTAGGCTCAGGTCATGATCTCACGGTTCACGAGTTCAAGCCCCACATCAGGCTCTCTGCTGTCGGTGCAGAGCTCACATCAGATTCTTCATCTCCCTCTCTCTCTGCTGCTCCCCCACTTTCAAAAATAAACATTAAAAGAAAAAGTGTGCTTCCATACAAATTAGTGGCTATTTTATAAAGACCCCCGCCCCCTTAAGTGTCATCAGTCTGTATACTGAGAAAGGCACCTTCCCAGTATCATGGATCAGAAATTTACATAAGCCTCAGTGCTAGTAGAAAAATGGCTTCTTGGGCCTCCTGGGTGGCTCAGTCTGTTAAGCATCCGACTCTTGATTCCAGCTCAGGTCATGATCTCATGGTTCATGAGATCTGCACTGTCAGCACAGGGCTTGCTTGGGATTCTCTCTCTGCCCCTTCCGTGCTCATGTTCTCTCTCTGTCTCTCTCTCTCTCAAAATAAAAATGGCTTCTTGTTTGGAGGTCAGTCTCAAGGTCACACTAATGCCTTACGAGGAGGTGGGTGTGTGCACATCATTTACCTTATAAATCCTTACTGGAAAGGTGGTCTAAATAATACAAAATAGACTGACCTGAAAGAGTATTCGATTGATCTCATAAAAATCTCTAATGGAATAACATTTAAGAATTTCAACCTTGTGGCCATTAAAAAAGGGTATGGGAAATCCATATTGCTAATATGGAAAGCTCTTCACGATACATTAAGTGATAAAATCAAGTTGCAGAACATTATGGAATCTGGAGAGGTATTTACCAAATTGTTCAGTGGTTACCTCTGGGGCACAGAATGGGGGAAGGCTTTGAGGGAGAGACTCATCTTACAGTTTGGGGCATTAACTTTTTTTTCTTAGTCTTTTTTTTTTTATTTTTTCTAAAGTTTATTTATTTTGAGAGAGAGCACAGAGTCGGGGAGGGGCAAAGAGAGAATCCCAGGCTGATAGCACAGAACCTGACAGGGAGCTCGATCCCAAGAACCATGAGATCTTGACCTGAGCCAAAACCGAGAGTCGGACCCTTAATCCACTCTACCACCCAGGTGCACCTATTAAATAGTCTTAAAATAGAGAACTTGGAGGGGCGCCTGGGTGGCTCAGTCAGTTAGAGTCCATCTCTTGGTTTTGTCTCAGGACATGATCTTGTTTCATGAGTTTGAGCACGCGGCGCGCGCGAGGGCCGGGGGGGGGGGTGGGGGGGGGGGCGGGGTTTCCCCTCTCTGCCCCTCCCCCACTTGTGCACACGCACGTGCGCACTCTCTCGCTGTCTCTCTCTCTCTCTCACACACACACACAAATAAAGCAAAAATTTAAAAAACGTGGAGAGCAAAACTGAAGCAGTTCATACAAAGTACCAGTATGTCCTTCGTTATTGAAAGGTAGATGCTACCTCTGTTTACATTTTACAAACTTACAATAAAAGTGCACAGGACGTTGTCTACGCTCTTTTGATTATGCAGTAATTGTCAAGTTACGTCCAGCTTGGGGCTCAAACTCACAACCCCAAGATCAAGAGTCGCATTCTCTACCAGCTGAGCCAGCCAGGTGCCCCTCATCTGGCAAAAAATTTTTTAAAAAGGTTCTTCCCCTGAATGTTCTGATTCTGTAGTTAACTCATACTTTCCCCAATAACTGCAGAGTCAAAGACTAGGGAAAAATTATAACAAAAGCCACAAATTTTACATTATTCCCTAAAGAGACTGACAATCACTAAATAACTAGCTGCAAAATCTTCCACCAAAGATCTTGAATACTGACCAAATAAAGTAAAATTTAAAAAACATTAAAAACGCTGAAGGACTTACTTCTTTAAGTGAAACATTGCAGGGGGCTCCCAATTAACCTAATTATTGAAGAGAGAGGAAACAGACAGCTCAAGGGAAATGCACAGAAAAAGAGGAAGACCAGAAAAATCAGAGCACTGAGGGGCAACAGTTTCAAATGCCACAGGTAGAGGCTGGGTGAAGCCGGTCCCAACCAAGCACAGCTTTAAGACGGTGAGGTAGGAAATGACAAGATGGACGCTGGAACATGCCATCAGCATCAGCTATTTCAAGCACTTGCTTTGCAATAACTTTCAGTAGAATGGTAATGATCAGAGCTGAAATACAGGGCATTTTATGAAACGGCAGATAAGCCCTCCCCTTAGCTCGCTCTTTCAGATTCTGGCACATATGTAGGTAAATAAAAACCCGGGGCGCCTGGGTGGCGCAGTCGGTTAAGCGTCCGACTTCAGCCAGGTCACGATCTCGCGGTCCGTGAGTTCGAGCCCCGCGTCGGGCTCTGGGCTGATGGCTCAGAGCCTAGAGCCCGTTTCCGATTCTGTGTCTCCCTCTCTCTCTGCCCCTCCCCCGTTCATGCTCTGTCTCTCTCTGTCCCAAAAATAAATAAAACGTTGAAAAAAAAATTAAAAAAAATAAAAATAAAATAAAAACCAGAATCTAGCAGGGTTGGGGGTGCTGTGCAAACAGAGCAGGCACCAAGGCAGTAGCTAACGACGCAGCTTGCACACACGTATATAGGGCAGTCAACATTCCAGCCGGCTCTCTCAAAACTAGGGCAGAATTTTTTTGTTGTTGTTTTAATTTCTTTCCTTCTCCCAGGACACTTTAAACAAACTATGCCTTGAGTCAGGATGAAAAGATGCTGGTTTTCTTCTGGAGACACCTAGATGTTGACTCACTCATTAAAATCAGTTTCATAATTTTATTACTCAAGTAAAATGATTATCTTGTTTCTTCCTTCTCTATCATGATCTACCAGCAGCATATGACCACAAAAAGATTTCATTTTTTTTTAAAGTTTGTTTATTTTCAGAGAGAGCATGAGTGGGGGAGGGGCAGAGAGAAACAGAGAATCCCAAACAGGCTCCTTGCTGTCAGCAGAGCCCGATGTGGGGCCCAAACTCAAACTTTGAGATCATGACCTGAGCCGAAATCAAGAGTCAGACACTTGGGGAGTCGGTTAAGCATCCGACTTCAGCCCAGGTCATGATCTCACGGTTCGTGAGTTCGAGCCCCGTGTCGGGCTCTGTGCCGACAGCTCAGAGCCTGGAGCCTGCCTCAGATTCTGGGTCTCCCTCTCTCTCTGCCCCTCCCTAGCTCACACTCACTCTCACTCTGTCAGAAATAAATAAACTTTAAAAAAAAAAAAGAGTCGGACGCTGAATTGACTGAACCACCCAGCTGCCCCAGATTTCATTTTGTTTTTAAATAACACAACTCTTACATGATTGAATTGGCATGCTTCCTATTCAAATACTCTCCATTTCTGCATAGCTTTTTGTCCCCTCTAATGCAGAAGTAGTCTCCAAGTCCCACACCACAAAAAAGGACTGACATTCGTGCCATTCACCATTCACTTTATTCAGACACCCAAGCATACTGCTCTCCCCGCAAGGCTACAGATGGTCTCCTCTGCACATGTCATTTCCACAGTAAAGAAAAACTCCATCGTTCCCAGATCCATGAACAAAGGAAACTTTTAGGACTTCCTCCATTCGTAGCAGAGACAACAGCCCAGCCAATCAGCAATGCTTCATCCACAAAATGCCCATTTCCTTCCCCTACCCCCACTCTCCCCTCTTTTAAAGCTGCAAAGGTTACAACAGTAACATTTAAAATCTACTCACTTTAGGAGAAACACGGTGAGGCACTCATTAATTTATATCTAAAAGTAAAAATAAATAATGAGGTTCTTGAACAGGACAACTTCCTCTAGGTCAGAAGAGGACTACAGCCTGGGGGTGAAACGAGAGGTTAGCAGGTACCACGAAATGGTAGATTCTCTCCTCCTTGAAATCTCTTGCAGGTTGAGACAATTCAGTAGTATTAAAAAAGGCCTCAGCTTGGACACAACTTAGGTGAAAAGCACTGACCCAACAAACCAGGACACTGGTTCGCACTCGACTTTGATGAACTGCATCAAGGACAGGGTGGCCCACCCTGATGAATGACAGCCTCCAAACAAGGGGCTCAGTTAAAGTGAGTTTTGACACCATATATAGATTCCTCAACTCTTTGGAGAAAGTCCATGAGAAGCTGGATCAGTCTTTAAGCCTCAACTAAGCCTGGATCTTCTTTCTCGACGTAAAACAGCAAAAGCACCTGCGAGGTGGAGTTCTCAGTAAGAGTGCCCTCCGGACTTTGAAGCATGAGGCCGGGAAACAGAAAGATCTCTGGACAGGTCTGGGAAACACAAGAGGCAAACCACAATCAAGTTAGGCAGGCCTCACAAAAGGGAAAAATCTGTTGGGGGTCTTGGAAACAACATTCACAAGTGGGCAAAAAAAGGAAACAGGGCAATAGCCTTCAGACGTTGAGGGCAAGTCCGTCGAGATGCTTTGAGATTCTCGGCTGAGACAACGTGTGAGTTCAGCCTCCGTGCGCCACCAACACCGCAGCAGACGTGTCCCGGAAGGAGTCTCCGCAAGAGTCCCTCTTCTTCCCCACGACTCCGCTGACACGAGCACCCAACGCACATCCTCCCCCGGCCTGTCACACTGCAGCTTCCTGTCTGACCCTCTCAGCCCTCGGCTCTCTGTTCTCCGGCAGTGGGTCTTGGGTCTTTACCGCCAGGCCCGATTCAGGAGTTTCACTTGTGCCAGTCTCTTAGTGATCATGGTGGCAAACACCAGGCCAAAGAGGACACTGCTGATTAGCACATAGTCATAGTCGTCCTTCAGGACGTCAAACTGCTTGGATGGGTAGACTCGAGTTTGGTAAATGTCCAAGCCGTAGGCCACAACCTAGAAGGCAAAAGGAGCGAGAAATACGTAAGAAAGGTGGCCAGTGGTCCACCGTGACCTCAAACTCTGGTAAGAAAAGATATGGAATCCTCAGCTGTCTCCTGGGGTGAACCAAAAAGCAGCGATCACACACAGCAGCTGTGGGCTCTACTCACCAAACAAGTGGACTCCAGGCCTGAGGGAGCCGTGTAAATCCCTCGCATTCGAGAAACTGTCTGGTTGTAGTTAATGAATCGCTCTGCGTGTATCTGCACGTCTGGAGAGTACGGGATTAGGTTCTCCTCTCTGCAAAACATCAGCCAGGACTGGCATTCAAAACTCCTGCAAGGGGATCTCTCGGCTGCCCTTTTTGAGTCCCAGGAGGTTTCCAGGCCACATATCTAGCCTCAAATCTTCCTTCAACATCTACTTGCATCATGTAGTTAAAAATTTAGCAGCTGAATGTCAGCAAGGGCTACAAGAAAGAAACCTGTGTGGAGAGTAAGATCTGGATTCCTACCTCGTTCTAAATCTAAGAAAACAACAGGATGCAACTTCACCCTAGAGGAGGAAAGTCAGAGCCACTCTAAAACTCGCCCACAGAGCCACACTAGGCCAATTCCTGCTCTTTGCTCCACGGTGACTCGGTCCGTGCTCCTTGGAAAACCCTAGGATCCTCCCACGTGTCTCCCCAGCTTCAGCCGCCCCTTTCTCCAAACCCCACACCCCTTCCCCCCTGTTCCCCTTTTCCTGCTCCCTCTTCCCCACACCCCTAAGTGAAGAGGATTCGGGACAGAGGTGGAGAAATATGCAGAGATGATGGCTGTCAACACAAAAAATTACTACTAACAACGACAAGCTTTTGACTTCCCCACATAACCCAGCCCCCATTGCCTCCCTGAGCTCATTTCCTAGTGTCCCCCCATCCCTGCTAGCTGCTGCGGCCACTGTGGCCTCTTCCCTGCCTCTGGCTCACCAGCCATGATCTCAGGGCACAGGCACTGGCTGTCCCCTGCCTGGAAGTCTTCCCTTACATCCACAGGCTGGCTTCTGGCCTCCTCCAAGGCTTCACTCCACAGTCACCTTTCCAGAGCGGCTTTCCCAGGCCACCCTCTCAAATTTCACCCCCAGGTACCCCTCCCCAACCCTTCATAGCCCCAGTCCCTTTTTGATTTTCTCTCCGTAGCATTTACAAGTACCTAACACAACATTATTTCTCTTGCTTATCTCATTTAACCTCCTCCACCAGAATGTTAAGCTCCATGAGGGCAGAGAGTCTTGTTGGATTTGTTCACTGCTATGACCCCAGCCCCAAGCACAGCAGAACGGCAGACAGCAGGCCAAGGACCAGGTTTGTTCAATAGGTCACCTTCTCAGGGTCAGAGCCTTCAGCACCACCTGCAAGGTCTCACCTGCTTTGTTCTGTTGGGATCTCAGGACGGCGGGGATCCAGCAAGGCCTTAGGAAGGGAAAGAATTGCTCCGGAAGGTAGCCCAACTACACAGAAACAAGTCAACAGAAGTAAATGTTCACACAGTGATCCAATCCCAAATCGGGGCTAGTCACAAAAATGTCATTATCACAGAAATTTAAGGTAGTTTCAAACCAAAAATTGGGTCATTGAAGTGCCCTTAAGTGGCCAAAAACAGTAATTCAAGAATACACATGGGTCTGAATGAAGGTTCCCACTTTTGAAGATACTGGTTTCTTCACACATCATCCTGAGACCTCAGGAAATCAAGTTCTAGAATCAAGAAATGGGTATGATGAGAGAGAAGAGCGCAGAAGGCCACTTGATCTCTCAGCCCTCTCCTTTCCCTCCAGTGACAGCCGCCCCAACAAAGCGGGCGTCCCCGCCGCTGGCCAAACACCAGAACACCAGGTGTGTGTGTGTCGCTGCAGGCCACAGGAGAGCCTGCTAGTTACAGGATGGAGGGACCAAATCTGGGAAACCCACAGATTTGAGAATAAACTAGTGATCCAAGTGCCTGTCGGAGCTGAGAGTCCCTGACGTCTCTAGTAAAATCCAGCAGACCAAGCAGCCTGCTAAGCTGTCACTAAGTCCCGCACCCAGACACAGAAGGAGACCCTAACCCCTGCCGGTTTCCGCAGTATCAGCACAGACATGACATCAGGGCTCAATTTGCTGGGTGAGGTGAAAATGCCTGACAGAGAAGTGACGTGGCTCATCAGAAATGAGTCGTGCCGTCTCTTACAGGTGGCAAAGCCGGACTAAGGAACTTTCTCGGCTGAAACAAAGCCCTCCTCACTAACCTCCCCTACGGTGGTCAAACAGGGTGTGCCAGTGTCGCGTCTCCGTCTCCTTCAGTGTGACGCCCTACGGAAACCCCGCCACCCCGGACACCCTCCCCTGGTCACTCACTGAGCAGGTGCCGGCTGGTGATGCCCCGCTCGGTGATGGTGGCTTCCATGGCACTGATGGAGGAGGGGAAGATGTAGGACTGCTGGAGGACCTGGGGCAGCTGGGGACGGTCCAGGGAGCTGAAGGCGGTGGCGTTGTACTGCTCGGTGCCCTCGTAGAGCTCCAGCGCGGTAAACTCGTTACGCCGGGCCTTGGTATTCCAGTACTGGTACTGCAGAGAGAAGAGAGGGCAGCTTGGGGGGACGCGGCTGCTGGCTCAGCGGGAAAGGGGAACTTCCACAGGAAGCCCGCTTCCCGACGAGCTACACGTCCAGGGAGGAAAGAAACCACCCAGCACCCCACTTTTCTTCCTTGCTGCCAAGTTTACTAACTTTCAGGGTAGTTTTATCTAGTTTTATCCAAAGTGCACCATAAGACAAAGGGATTTTCAAGATACTCAGAAAGCAGAACAGCAAGTCAGCGTTTGAGCGCTTATTACATGGCAGGCGTCGTCCCAACCTAGGCCACAGGACACTCTGCTCTCTCTACTTCGCAAATAATGCAACACACTGGCTCAAATAACTAGTTCAAGGTTATACAGTCAGGAAAAGGCAGGGCTGGCATCAGCCCTAGGTGGTCTAATTTCTGAGTCTGTCTCAACTGCCATCCAGGGGTTTGGATCCTACAAAAACACAAAGCGGCCACTGGTTGCAACAAGAGGCAATGAAAGGATTCGAGACACGGGGAGACCAGCCATGCGCTCTTGACTGTGTCACATCCCTGGTAATGACACCTGTAGATCTGCCCCTCCTTACCACCACCCAGTTCTCGGAGTGCACAATGTGGACGGGGCCCTTGGCTTTCCTCTGCACAGAGGAGTGGATGATGCGCCCGGTGACACCATCAACGAGGAAGATGCCGATGAAGGTGCGCTCGTGATGTATGTCTGTGCTCTCTGTCACCACGGCCAGCAGGTTGGGGTTCAGGCTCTGGGGAGAAGGAGAAAAGAGGTCCTTCAGAACCACAATGGCAAATCACGAGCTCCACTCTGATGTGAGCCCTGGGCACTGCGGCAGACCTGGAGCCTGCCAGCCTGGAGGAGAAACCAGACCTCCTGGTCAGAAGAGCTTCCTATTGGAGTTCGTCTTCCCTGCACTGGATCAGAGTCCCTGGGTGCCGCGTGCCACACCGGGTGCTTGGCCTACATCGCCTCACTGAATCCCGTAAACCACCCTGCAGTGGAGCTGTGGCTCTCCACATTTGGTAGGCGAGGAAAGGCTCAAGGTAGTTAGTTACGCAACCTGCTCGCGTCACAGACACAGCAGATGGTTAACTCAAGATACAGGTCTGCCCACTCACGGACCTAAGTCATCACTGCAGCGACACTGTTTCTCTCCACCACTGCCCTCCCTACCACTAAGCCGATGGCCGAGTCTGCTCTGGTCTTCCCTGACCTGCTGGTACAATGTGACACAGGGCGGTCATCCCTTCTGGAAACACCTTCTCCACCTAGTGTCCGTGACACGTGCCCCCCTGCTTCTCCTCCACCCCATGGACCCCTCCTTCTCAGTCTATTCTGCGGAGTCCTCATCTCTCCGGGCTCCTGGACCTCGTCTATACTCGCTCTCATGGTCACGTCACCCACAGGAGCTGGCAATGGCCAAGGCTGCGTATCTATGCCAGACTCTCCCCGAATTCCAGGCTTTGACAGGCTGCCATCTCAGTATCTCTTCCTAACTGTCCCATCTCACACCTGACACGCCCCAAAGGGAACTCCTGTCCTGCCTCTGCCTAAAGCCTGCTCCCCGTGGGCCTCCCCCTGCGTCAGGGTCTAAGACCGGAGACCTCCAAGCCATCCTGGACTCCCCCTTCTCTCTCTCCAGCACAGACCCAAGCATCCCATCCATCAGCATATCCCACTGGCTCTACCTAAAGACACACCTGGAATCTGGTCCCTCCTCACCCCCCACCGACCCTGGTCAAGCCACCACCACATCGCCGGGCTTACTACAACAGCCTATGCGATCTGCCTGCTCTCTCCCTCGGCCCTCTGGTCTCAACACAGCAGGCTGAGTGAGCCCTTCATCTTGGTCATTTACGTCACATTTGTGTTCCCAACTCCCCACTGGCATTCCATCTCACATGACCTAAAGGCCAGAGTGGCAGCTGTGGTATGCCCCGCCACCTGCCGCCCTCTGACCTCAGCAGCCTGGACTTTCCTCACTTACCCCATTCCAATCACACCATCCTTGCCATTTCTGGAACACTCCAGGCCCACTCTGGCCTTCCTGTCTAGAAGGTTCTTCCCCTGCTATCACACACTGTCACTTCCTCCTTCCGTCCAAGTTTCACTTAGGTGTCACCATCTCAGTGAGGCCCTCCTAACATTCCTATTTTAAATTGCACACCCTTCCAATCCCAGCTCCCCATTCCTTCTTCTCAGTTTCACATTTTTCTGTAATCAACCTCTAATTTGCTGTAAACTTATCTATTTATTTTCGTTATTGGCCTCTCCAGAATATATAACAGCCTCAATTTTGTCTATTCTGTTCACTAACGTATCCCAGAATCTAAAAAAGTACCTGGCATCCTGATAGCACTCAAAAAAAAAAAAATGAAAGAAAGAAAGAAAGAAAGAAAGGAAGAAAGAAAGAAAGAAAGAAAGAAAAGAGAGAGAAAGAAAAGAAAGAAAAGAAAAGAAAAGAAAAGAAAAGAAAAGAAAAGAAAAGAAAAGAAAAGAAAAAAGAAAAAAGAAAAAAGAAAAGAGTACAGCTTCCCCTCTGTGGTATTCCTTCTAAACCCCAACCACAGTCTAACCGTGAGAAAAACATCAAACAAAAACTGCCTACAAAACACCTGCTCAGTACTCTTCAAATCTACCAAGATCGTGAGAAACAAAGAGAGACTGAAAAACGGAACAGAGCGGAGGAGACTAGAGAAACAGGACCACTATGTAGAGCATGGGGTCCGGGGCTGGGGCCTGCGGCAGAGAGGGACCTCAGCGAAAAACCTGGTGAAGCCTGAAGAAAGTCTGGAGTTCAGTTAACAGTCTTGCACCAATGCTGGTTTCTGAGTTCAGACAGATGTACCACAGTCTCCCAGGAGAAACCAGGTAAGGGGTGAATAGGCAAATTCGATGCATGGTCTTTGCAGCTTCCCTGTAAATCTAAAATTAGGCCAAAACAAAAGGCTAATTGAAAAAAGACTAAACTAAACAATGTGTGTGATGAATATGAATCTAGTCTATTTTTTTCAATCCACTCTACTTTTTTCAACACAGAAAAACATAAGCACTCTAGTAAATTTCACCTCATAAAGGTAAATCACATAGTGAATGTATTTTTCTCTAGTACAAGTCAAGCATACTTTAGAATTTGTGTTATTTTGGTCGTTCTGCATAAGTCAAACTGACTGCAGCCACGTGGAAGGCACCCATCAATAAAGATTTCAGATCAATGGCTCCAATAGCATTAATTACACAGCAGTACACTAACCACGGTCTGTGTTATCGTCAATCTTCAAGACAATCCTGTGACGTAGGTGCTCTTATCTCCGGTATATTCTTGAAAACAGACCTTCGGGGAGCCTACCCAAATTACCCAGGACAGAAGTTAGCCTGCGGCAGAGCTAAGTCTGTACGTGGACAGCCCAGCAGGCCTGCACTCTGCGGCACGGCCTCACGCCTGGGGAAAGCAGCCTGCTCGTCAAGGCTCCTGGGTCGCGCTACCCTGTTCTATCCCATCTCCTCCTCCAGCTCAGCCCCCGCTCTGCAGAGGGTGTAACCAATGACCACTACTACAAGGACTGCATTCTCTCCCGGAGGTGCTGCAGCCCACTGGCCACCTCTCCGTCTCCCTCCCTTCCCCACGAACTAGCGTCGGACCACAGACGTGGTATTTCTAATGGATCAGCTAAGGCTCAACCCCAGAAAGTTCTATCAGCGCCACCACTAGTAACAACAGCTAACCTCTAGTGGGTAGCGGCCACGCGCCAGGCACTATGCTACACGTGAGCATTCGTGTGATCACACAACAACCCTAGGAACAGGGTATGTTATACTCGTTTTACAGACAATAAATTAAGGCTCAAAGGAATGAAATGACTCACTCAAGGTCAAGTATCTGCCAAATCCTAGAGCCAGAATCCAAGCCATTGCCCCTCTACTTGACACCAGACTGCTGAACCGTACCTTATAGAGCACACTGCGGTCCCCCATCACGCGGCCCTGGGAATGAACGTGCTCGCTGCTGCGCTTCCCCTTCACCTTGACGATACGCTGTACTTCTGGGGGAATAGTCAGCTCCCAGCTTAGCTCAGTGGTAAGATCCTAGGGCCAGGGCAAGAGAACCAGCACTTATAAACTGGAGAGCACACTTAGACCCACAAGAGCTGTAGCCAGATATGTCCCATACTCCTTTATTTGGGGCCTCTGTGCTGGAAGAAATGGAGATCAGAGCTCCTAAGAAAACAGTAATAAGGATCTAGTTTGTGCAGGAGTTTTGGAACTCTCGGTTTGGTTCAGAAAGATACTAAAGCTAGTAAGAAAGGACAGGAATATTCCATGGTATCCCACTGTTTGTCTGAGTAAGAAATATCCAAAGAAAGTTTACCACTTTATTACTGAAGGTGAAGATTCCTAGGGGTGCCTAAGTGGCTCAGTTGGTTAAGCGTCTGACTTTGGCTCAGGCCACATCGTACTCTTCATAGTTGGAGCCCCACTTTGGGCTCTGTGCTGACAGATCAGAGCCTGGAGCCCACTTCGGATTCCATGTCTTCCTCTCTGCCCCTCCCCTGCTTGCTCATGCGTGCATGCTCTCTCTCAAAATTAAGTAACATTAAAAAAAAAAAGATTCCTGTATCTGAGGCCAGCAGTAAATTACTAAGCTGGCAGGGACCCTGAAACATTACAGGAAATGTTTTTTGGGTTTTTTTGGTTTTTGGTGTGTGTGTGTACACAGTTTTTTTGTTTTTGTTTTTTTTTAATTTACATCCAAATTAGTTAGTGTATAGTCCAACAATGATTTCAAGAGTAGATTCCTTAGTGACCCTTACCCCTTTAGCCCATCCCCCCTCCCACAACCCCTCCAGTAACCCTCAGTTTGTTCTCCATATTTGAGTCTCTTCTGTTTTGTCCCGCTCCCTATTTTTATATTATTTTTGTTTCCCTTCCCTTATGTTCATCTGTTTTGTCTCTTAAAGTCCTCATGTAAGTGAAGTCATATGATTTTTGTCTCTGACTAATTTCACTTAGCATAATGCCCTCCAGTTCCATCCACGTAGTTGCAAATGGCAAGATTTCATTCTTTTTGATTGCCGAGTAATACTCCATTGTATACAGATACCACATCTTCTTTATCCATTCATCCATCAGTGGACATTTGGGCTCTTTCCATACTTTGGCTATTGTTGATAGTGCTGCTATAAACATGGGGGTGCGTGTGTCCCTTCGAAACAGCACACCTGTATCCCGTGGACAAATGCCTAGTAGTGCAATTGCTGGGTCGTAGGGTAGTTCTATTTTTAGTTTTTTGAGGAACCTCCATACTGTTTTCCAGAGTGGCTGCACCAGCTTGCATTCCCACCAACAATGCAAAAGAGATCCTCTTTCTCCGCGTCCTTGCCAACATCTGTTGTTGCCTGAGTTGTTAATGTTAGCCATTCTGACAGGTGTGAGGTGGTATCTCATTGTGGTTTTGATTTGTATTTCCCTGATGATGAGTGATGTTGAGCATTTTTTCATGTGTCGATTGGCCATCTGGATGTTTTCTTTGGAGAAGTGTCTATTCATGTCTTTTGCCCATTTCTTCACTGGATTATTTTTGGGTGTTAAGTTTGCTAAGTTCTTTATAGATTTTGGATACTAACCCTTTATCTGATATGTCATTTGCAAATATATTCTCCCATTCTGTAGTTGCCTTTTAGCTTTGCTGATTGTTTCCTTCGCGGTGCAGAAGCTTTTTATTTTGATGAGGTCCCAGTAGGTCACTTTTGCTTTTGCTTCCCTTGCCTCTGGAGACGTGTTGAGTAAGAAGTTGCTGCGGCCAAGATCAAAGAGGTTTTTGCCTGCTTTCTCCTCAAGGATTTTGATGGCTTCCTGTCTTACATTGAGGTCTTTCATCCATTTTGAGTTTATTTTTGTGTATGGTGTAAGAACGTGGTCCGGGTTCATTCTTCTGCATGTTGCTGTCCAGTTTTCCCAGCACCACTTGCTGAAGAGACTGTCTTTATTCCATTGGCTCCTTTTTCCTGCTTTGTCAAAGACTAGTTGGCTATACATTTGTGGGTCCATTTCTGGGTTCTCTATTCTGTTCCATTGAACTGAGTGTCTGTTCTTGTGCCAGTACCGTACTGTCTTGATGATTACAGCTTTGTAGTATAGCTTGAAGTCCGGGATTGTGATGCCTCCTGCTTTGGTTTTCTTTTTCAAGATTGCTTTGGCTATTCGGGGTCTTTTCTGGTTCCATACAAGGAAATGTTCTTTATAGTCAAAGAAAACCAATACATATAGCTTTATAGTTAAATACATTTTTTTTTTTAACTATTTACTTGAGAAAGAGAGAATGAATGGGAGAGGGGGGGAGAGAGAGAGAGAGAGAGAGAGAGAGAGGGAGAGAGAATTCCAAGCAAGCTCCGTGCTGTCGGCACAGACCCAGACATGGGGCTTGAACCCACAAACCGTGAGATCATGACCTGACCCAAAATCAAGAGTCGGATGCTTAACTGACTGAACCACCCAGGCAGCTAAATACATTAGTATACATCCATACTGCATATATGTGGAGCCTTGGAGGGGGGCGGGGGGGCAGGGAGAGAGACCAGAAAGGGACACAAGAAGGGCACCTGGGTGGCTCAGTTGGTTAAGCGTCCGACTTTGGTTCAGGTCATGATCTTGCAGTTCGTGAGTTCGAGCCCCATATCAGACTCTGTGCTGATAGCTCAGAGCCTGGAGCCTGCTTCAGATTCTGTGTCTCCCTCTCTCTCTCTGCCCCTCCCCAGGTCATGCTCTGTCTCTCTCTGTCTCTCTCTCTGTCTCTCTCTCTCAGAAATAAATAAACATTTAAAAAAAAAGAAAGGGACACAAGAGCCCCCCAGGGTCCCGGTGCCATGCGCTGCTTCCCAATCTGAGGGCCATGTACACAACCGCGTTCCTCTTGTGAACGAGCGAGCCGTAACCTCATGGTTCTGCATTTTCTCAATACCGTACATTGACAAACAATGGATTTAACAAAATAATGAGGTAGAAAACATACTAAGTAAAAGGAACAAATTTCACAAATTCCACTTAAGTAAGAAAACCTGAATATGAACCCCACACATTCTATGGTCCACACCACCGTGACTCCAGTATTTACAAATGCACAGAAAGGACAAGGGAGGATGCACGGCCAACTACTGACACGCACTCCATCTGCAGAGGTCTGCTCATGTTCTGTGTGCTTCTGGATCAATATTTACAACATGCGTAACTTAAGGTGGTTTTTTTTGAAATAAAATGTGTATTAAGAGCAAATCAGGCTGCATCGCCACCGGCTCCTGTGAAGCCATTTGAATGCACGAAAACCTCCCCAGGGAGTAAGGTCCCCAGTATGCTCACCTGGAGGTCAACGACCCAAGACTGCAGTTGGCTTATTTCCCACATAAGCTTAGTGTCCTTTGTCCTCCTTTGGCTACTGTTTCCTCCCATATGTCCTCAGGACTCCACTGATCATGACACCCATGAGTTTGCTCCCCTCTACCACAAAGAACCATCTCTTTCAAGGTCCCCTTTTTATCAACTTGAAGGGACAATTTTTTTTCACCCACAAGACTAAAGAAGATGTTTTCCGGGGAGACCGTTCCCGTGCTGTTTCTGTAAAGGTCGGCTACTACAAAACGTCAGGAAAGGACACTTTTTTTTTTTCTTTAACATTTTTAGGACAACAGCAGCTAAAACCTAGATGGCATTTATCATGTGCCGGACATTACTTCATGTGATTTACACCTTCATGTGATTTACAACCTTATGGGGGTAGATCCTACAATCATCTTATTTCACAGATGAGAAAACAGAGGGTTGGAGAAGTCATAAGCCCGAGGTTACAAAGTTAACAAGTGATACAGCTTGGGCTTCACTCAGACAGCCGGATCCAGGCCCTTAAGCTCTACACTGTATTGCCTCTCAAAAGACCCTGCAGGAAAGGATGGAGGGCCTCTGGTGAGTCCACAAATCCCTTCTGTCCACAGCCCTACTAACGAGGCCAAAGTCAGCCCCTTGTGAACCTCAGAGCTGGACCCCAGAGCCAGTGTCTACACTGTTTGCTAGTGCTGGGCTCAAGTATGTCAGCATTAGAACAAATCAATCTCATATCTAAAAATAAAACTCAAAGCACACATTCCATCAGGAGCGGGTCAATAACATCATCCTCGTACAGAAAGTACGACTCATTACTCAACCCGGGTTCCCACCTCCCACCCGCTCAAGGATGGACAACATCCCTTCTCTCTGCTATAGAAAAAGAACATGGAATAAAAACTCCCCAGGGGAGGAGCACTTGGGTGGCTCAGTCGGTTAAGCGTCCGACTTTGGCCCAGGTCATGATCTTGTGGTACAGGAGTTCACGTCCCAGAGCCTGCCTGGGATTCTCTCTGCCCCTCCCCCACTTTCTCTCTCTCTCTCTCAAAATAAACTTAAAAATTAAAAAAAAACCTCCACGAGGGCAGACTTCATGTATCGGACACCCCTCTTTCCACAGCACCTAGACCCTCGTCTGCCACATAGCAGTCGCTCAGTATGAAAATGACCACGAATCAGACATCGGGATTATGCTGATACGTCTACAACAGAATGCATGCTATAATCCACTTCTTAGTGGAACATCCAAGGGACACCCTTACTCCTCCCCAAAAGGTCCTGCCACGAGGCGCCTTCCCTACCTTTCGAAGTCGATATCCACATAGCCGTCCCTGTTCTGCATCCACCAAATAGAAGAAGATGGAAGGGGCGAGCTCATGGAGCTGTCGCAAGACATTCCGAGTGGCTGGGAACGCCGTGACCTTGAAAACCCCAGATAGCCCAAGGAAGGTATTAAAGGAAAAGGACTCTCCATACAGTTTCTCAAGACTCATTACTGTTCACCATCAAAAACAGCCTTAAGAATAAAATAGCAAATCTTAAAAGAGTTGAAGTCCACTGACCCGACGTGGGGCGTAAGTCTACTTTTGCTAAGAGCCCAAGTTTTCTCAGGTGCAGGAAGAGCCATCGGGTGGCTCAGAGACGCCCCTCAAGCCCACACACGTGCTGGCTGCTTTGACCAGCTCCGACCACACACCTCCCCCCACATCTGACCCTCCTGGATGCCCTCCGGCCACTCGGAAGTCTCCCACCTTGTACTCATCATCGATCAACAGCAGCACCTTGGCGTAGTCTTGATCCATGATGGGGAGAAGCAAAGACTGCAAGATGGGGCGCTTCAGCACCGGGGGGGCCACCTGACTCCACTTCCCGAAAATGGGATTGAAGACATACAGCGAGCTCATTCCCGTCTCCTGAAATGGTCAAGCAAACAGTCAGACTCCGCCAACCGGAAAAGAAGGCAAACGCTAAGGGTACATCTGGAGAGCTGGGACCTCGGCTCAGCTGTGACAGCCTCCCCAGTGCCCTCTGGGTGGATTCCCTCTTTGTGCAAAATCACGTCCTGCCTCAGTGGGAACGGTCCTTGAGGCTAGCGTGTCAGAAGGGAAACAGGTAAACTGCCTGTGGCTGCAAAGCTAACCAAGCACCGGACATGCTGAGGAACAAACAAAACGGTCGGCACCAACCGATTTGGCAGTGTCTACCAAACCGCCTTTCCAAGGACACAGAGTGAATCCACAAAAATCCAGCTAATTCTGGGAGGCAGAGATAAACAGCTTGTGTCCTGCTCTCCCTCGTCTAAAAAGAAACTGGTGGCCTGTGTCTCTGGGAACGAGGAGAGCTGGCTCGTTCCAGGTCTGGTGACGTCACAGCTCCTCCAGAGCCAACCGCCCCCCCATCGGTCCAGGATGCTCCCACCACTCAGGCAAACAGCTGCCTAACCCCTGAACACCCATCCCTAGCTATCCCAGCATGCCAAAGGCCCCGGAGAAATTCGGCTTGCAAAACACCAAAAAGCTACACCTACTTTGGCTCAAATCCGAGGAGGACAGCCTCACCTTGTCCTTTACCAGAAGGGTGCACTGCGGGGGGTGGGGGAAATGGGCGGTAGTTCTCTGGACCATCAGTTTAAAGGAGGAGTCTGGCTTGACGTTGGGGAGATACTGTTTCCACAGGATGGTGCCAGAGCTGCTCTCAATGCCAAAAAGCTGCAAGATAAACAAATAACTGGCTCGCTGCTAGAGAGACAAGCCGAAGAACCGATCCTATCCTTGGAGACTGGAACTGGTGCTATCCCCTACCAGAGGTTTTTTGCTTCCCACTCGCGGAGCCTCAGAAGGTTTGGGTACCCGGGGCTTCAAACGCCCTCACCTTGCCTGAGGCCGTCACCATCACCATCATCTTCTGGAGGTTAAATTCGTCTCTGGCTAGGGTGTCAATGTTGACCTCATTCTTAATCTGGCTTCGGGGCTTCCGAGCGTCGTAGAACATCTTCCAGAGGTGGGAGGTCCATGCCTGCAGCAGGATGAGCTGCGACGAGAGGCGTTTCAGGAACATTCCCAGCAAGCCGTCTGGTGTCAAGGAAAAGGTAACGCAACTGAGGCTCCCTCCTCATCGGACTAGGTGTTGCCAGCAAGGGGCTTCTCCTAGCGAGGGGTCTCTCCCGCTCCTGTGGGGCGTTCAAGTCATCCACACGCCAGGCTGCAAGTCCAACGGGCAGTCCTTTGTCTGAAGCTGCCCATCTCACGCTCAGGTACAGCCAGGCAGGAACTTTCCTGGCTCACAGTACTCCACCTCCTGGAATCTTGGGAGAGGAGACTAACTAGGAGGTCAGGGGTCAGCCACGCAGGCTGTAGCCATGCTGGCATGTCTCCGCCACGGCCCGCATCCAGAATGGCCAGAGGGAAGCTTCTGGGTGCCGCGACAAAGCCACAAGAGGGGTGAGTATCGGGGTGCAGGACGTAGAGGAAGGTGCACTGTGGACACGTACTCCCATTACCCACTGCTTCATTCCCACCCCATCAGCTATTTAACCTATTCCCGACAGACCAAGTGATGACTGACCCCCAGAGCTATCACTCACTCCACCCCACCCCGTGACTGAGGATGCCACCCTCGAGTCTCCTCCGGAGGGTCAACGTGGCCATCGGAGCCAGCCAGTGTGAATAAAGAGCACGGTCTCTGGTGTCGCCTGAATTAAAATCCCAGCTCTACCACTTACTAGCTGGGTGACCCCTGTACATAACCTCTGACCTCTGGTTCCTCATCTGTAAAACCACCTGTCGTCTGCTGGGCTATTGGGAAGATCAGACCACAGGATATACACACAGGACTTCACACCATGCGGGGTCCACGGCGAGTGTTCACTGAAAAGTAGTGCCTTTGCATATCCTACTTTGCAGCAACCTCAGCTCAAGGAAGAGGAGAGCCAACGGGACAAGTCACAGCCCCAGCGGTCCATGCACACACGGTAGGCACCTCATCGATGCCGGCCAGGACAAACAAAGAACTAGCCAAAAGCTAGCCACGCGAGCAGGCAATGAGCAACAGGGCAGCAGGAAGCAGATTTTACCTTGAATTGCTGGATCCGGGCAGCAGAAATGAATAGTAAAGTCAAATTAATCCTCAGCTCAAGAAAATCCACAATGCCTACCGGGGTGCCCGGCCCAGAGGAGGCCGAGGAAACACCAGCTGCGGAGCGAGGTGAAGGGGAGGGAGGGAGAGGCGGGAGGCAGGACTGACCAGAGGGGAGTGAACCAAGTCCAGCCTGCGGCTTGGGACTGGCCGGCGTCAGAGGGCACCGCCAGTCACCACGACAACCGCACCCGCCCAGTCCCACCTCTCCAGAAAGATGTGGCTGGGGTTTAGGGATGCCCGACACAGTGCCTGGCGAACCGAGGTACCGAGGCAACGGCAGCTATCATTCTACTGAGTCAAGATTCCTTTCCCTCAGGGTCTCGCCACAGAGGGATGCACAAGAGACTCCTTCAGAAAGAACGGTTGCCTAAATCCCATGGCCACAGATGCTCCGGAAACTGGTCACAGAGCTAGGCCCACACAGACTGGCAAAACGGCTGTGCCCAGGAAGCCGGGGAGGCCACGAGCCAGCGTCTCTTGTGGTCTAACTACCAAACCCGTTCCCGGGGCGGCCCCTCCAGCAGCCCTGCTGTCCCGGCCTCCGTGCCTACCCGCCTTCTTGCCAAATTCGCCTTCCAGCTCAGCCTGCGCGCCAGTCAGGGGCAGATCCACCGTCTCCAGGCACACCACCTCCGCCAGCGACTCCTCCCGGCCCCACAGCACCACCTTCCCTGCTACAGAAACCCCGGTTACAAAAGCCAAGCCCGCCTCCCCCATCGCCTGAACGCACTCTTCTCCGTGGCTCAGGGATTCCAGCAGCTCCTGTGGGAGACAGAGAAGCAGCAGGGGAGGGGGGGATTCAGCAGCTCAAGTAAGGGGAGTTCCATACCCCCCCCAGAATGCTAAGGGATTACTCAAAAGCAGGTGACATATGGCTCTAAAAAACATTCAGGCTACACTCCATTGGAATCTTTGCCAGCAGCCGGTCCACAGACCCCAAAATAGAGCCTGGCTAGAAATCTGGGCAGGCCTGAAGAAAAAAGAAGAGGGCCGAAGGAGGTCTGCTCACCCAGCTGCTGCAGAAACAGCACCAGGTGGTCCTCCGTCTGCACCAGGGCCCGGTAGCCCACGGAGTCATCCTTCTTCAAGAACACCTGGATGTAGAGCTGTGGGCAGAGTGAGAAGCACACAGTCGGCGAGCATCCACACGCCTCTGAGCACCAGACCCCAAAGGCCGAGGCATAGGGAGTGGCTAGGGGCCCGGCTCATGGTGTTATTCGCTGTGTAAACAACACGGCTACTGCTCAGACCCCCCGCGAGATAACGTGAACTCGTCGGAGCCGGCGCAGGGGTGCTAGGCTGCAGCTCGGACCTCCCCAAGGAGGAACCTGCGTGCTTCCCGGGCGCCACGTCATTCCTCATGCTCCGATCCCCCGCAGGGCGAGCAGAAGGCTCAGATCAGACGTTCCATTTTGGAAACGAAGAAGCCACGGCCCCAGACAGGCTGAAGAACACCCTGAACGCGCAGAGTGGCAATGCGGGGCGACAGCCGGAAGCGCAGGCTGTGGCACTGGTGACCCCTTACCAGCTCCGTGACTCTGGGTGGCATCCTGAATCTCACCAGGCCCAGTTTCACTGGTAAAATGAGGGTAGTATAGCCACTTCACAAGGCTGGTGACAGGCGGGGTCCAGTCGATTAGTGCGTTTATGAAAAGCTCAGCACAGCGCCTGGCACGCTCACCGCTTGGCATAAATGATACCCGCCTCTGCTGTGACTCACAGGGACTTGCGACAGGTCAGCTGCTCAGGAAGAACTAGAACCCGTGTCCGGAGAGCCCTAATCCAGCGCCCCAGGCTGCGAGCTGGCCCTGAGGAAGCGAGGCTCACGGTGAGAGGCTCGCAGGACAGAGCCTCAAGACCAAGGCCCCGACTCACCCGCTCTGGCCGAGTGCCATTCTGTTCCAGGCTGAAGGTGATGGTGGTGTCCAGCAGCCGCCGACCCGTTTCCACTAAGTAGAGATTAATGGTGTAGGTCTGGTTGAAGCACGCCAGTGAGTCCTGCGGGTACGGACAGCACGGGGTAACTCGAGAGATCCCCCAAAGCAAAGCCCCACAGAGGACGTCCAAGAATTGGGGTGAACCACCCTAGAGGGGGACCAGGCCAAAAGAGGAAATACACGCAAAGGAAAACAAAAGGAAAAAAGAAAGCTTAATCCTGAGACGGAAGTAAGGTGCCTGAGTAACGTACTTGTTTCAGAAGGAAGTCAGTGCGGCGCAGCAGACTTCCCAGAGGTAGGACCACAGAGCTCTCCAGAAGAGCTTGGGGGACGGGGGACGCAGCAACAAGCGTGCCACCCAGGGTCCCACACTCTGCCCCGATGCAGATGCACAGACTACCACTTGGCAATACCAGCCAGGACCCCAGAAGAGACGGGGAAATTGAGCGCCAGAGGAAAAAGTGCTTAAGAACAGATTCTAGGGTCTCTCTTTCCAAATTCCCAACTAAAGAGGATCCAGAGAAACCGGATTTCATTTACAGAACGTGGCAAACCCCACGTGAGGCTGAGGGCTCCGGGAGACCCGCTCCAAGCCTCAGCTGCTCCCAGCTTCCCTGGAGGGCCGCCCCTGTCTCTAGGTCTGGCACGATGCCAGATGACCAATGCTGGTACTCAATGCCACACTGTACCTGAGGACTAGACTTCTCCGAAAAACTCCCCAGTGACCCATCTTCAGAACTGCTAGGTTTCTGCGGGGGAAAAGAGAAGGACAGAAGGAGAAAATTTAGCCAAAGGGTCATTCCCCAGTCACCAAAATGAAGCTCTCACTTCTGTGTCGTCTCAGCCCCTGGAGAAGACAAACCTCACTCCTGACTCCTGCCCAGAGAGCCCGTGCAGCCCTTAGCAGCCCCAGGGGAAAAGTGAGGTTGTAATATTAGGGTTCATTCCCGGGGACAAGGGGGTATGCAGAAAGTTCTGTAGAACCAGCGAGAACTTATTTCTCAACGGCTTCCTGCCCCCTGCATTCCAACCGCCCCAACTTTTGGCTCTCAGGGTTCCTGGTAGATATGAGGAGATGCTACTCTCAATACTCACCACTTCACTCCGACAGGTCACGACCGCAGCCACCGTCTTCTCCCCAGTGGTGGCAAAGCTCACTAGGGCAGCCTGGGAATAAAGCAAAGTGCCACTTCCTAAATGGGGCCCGTACCAGCCAGTGGCCTTACAGAGGAGCACCTCTACAGGGAGGTCCCCTAGGCCTTGAGGCTAAAAGTGCTCCTGACTTTGGAGCACAGCAGCCAGGGCACATGAGAACAGACGAAGGCTCCAGGTGCGTCCATAGCTGCACATAAGCCTTTCCCCGTACCTCCAACACAGGCACAGGCCAGTCATAAGTCTCATGCTGTTATTAGTACCTACACGGAAGCTCAAATTAACATCCCCACCCTGCTGCAGACTCAGAGGAAGGCCCTAGTTTTACTCTAAACATTCTTTGTGACTCTCAGAAAAAGAGTGTTCCATTTCTGCTCTAAGGCTAACCCCTCTCAAAGCACACACAGAGATGTCTGGACCCGGAGGGAACATCTACAGATTCAGAGGCAGGGTTTTCTAGCTTCGTGACTTGGCTAGATTCGCCTGAATCCTATGCTGCCTGCGGTTACCTGTGGGAAGTTCTTGAGCAGACTCAGGACCCCGTGACGATAGTGCAGCAGAGCATAGTGACTCGGGGACAACTGCAGGAAGAACTGGGCCCGAGAAGGATCCACCGGGTTGGGCTGCGTGGGCAGGACCCGGGGCTGGAACCCACTTGCAAATTCCAAGTCAAGAGACTGAAGGGCAAGAAGAAAGAGGATTAGGGCTAAACGCAGGCAAGTCACTGATCCTCTGATCCATCCCAGGCCTGCTTCCCCTGCCCCACTTTGCCAGTGAAAGTAACTAGGCCATGGCATGTGGCTCCGGAAGCTCCCATTCAGGTTCCCCAAAGAGAAGAGTGGCCCATTTCCCCTCACGCCAGGTCAGCCAGAAGCCTGACCTTTTCCCAGCAACTGCCAAGGCTCAGGAAGGAAGCAGCATCACCAGGAGAAAGACTTTCCTAAGCGGCAAAGCCAAGGCCTTGGGCCAGAGGGCCGCAGCACTACCTCTCACCTGCAGTGGGATCTGTCCCAACTCCCACTCTGTCTCCAGGGCCAAGGTCTGGAGGGACCGTGAGCTCGGATCAGGACACACCAGCACAGCCTCATCCACCACACCACAGGCTCCGGTGAGACTCTGAAGCCAGGGGGTTGAAACCCTGACCTACAGGAAAGATAGCCTAGTGAGAGAGGTTCGTGAGAATTTTTACATTTCCCTCTCGGCTCATCAGCAATGTCACCACCAATCTCACGGGGCGCTAAGCTCAAAGGTTCTTCATGGCTGGCTCTAAAGGACTTCTTCCCATCCCTCCCAACCTCTCAAGAGCTCCAAAGTTGGAGAAAATCAGGATTTTGTTTCTGGTCACTGGAAAAACATACCCAGTCGTCTTTAAGACCTGATACTTCAGGTAAGCATTTCTCCACTATCTTTATCAAATGTGGTTTCCTCGCTATCTCACGGTATCATCTTCTAAGAAACTCACAGGCAACGAAAGCAACCTATGTAATTTTCAGCCACCCCAGTAGAGCACCGTGTACAAATGTGAGGCCTTTAAACAAACACTGGATGAGAAGAAAAGAGTCCCAAGTGACCAGAATCAGGGACCACAAATGGCTTCTGCATCTTCCCGGCCAAGTTCTCTGGTCCTGGATGCAAAGAAGGGCTCCATCTATTCCCCTCCACAATCCACAAGGCTCTTCAAGCCGGTGCCTTGACCATACCTGCTGAACAATCTCTCCATCTTCCACGTTAAACTTGACAATGTTCACGTGGCTGAAGGGAACAACTCCGAGGGCCCACACCACCCCAGAACCGTAGGAATACATCATCTGGTAATGGATGCTGTCACTAAGAGACAGAAGAAAAAAGGCAAGGAGCAACAGCTTCAGCTGTGGGACAGGCCCATCTCAGGGGTCCTCTAAAATCAGTCAGGTCCTGGGGCACCTGGGTGGCTCAGTCGGTTAAGTGCCCAACTTGGACTTGCCCGACCTGGTTTGTGAGTTCGAGCCCCACAATGGGCTCCGTGCTGACAGCTCAGGGCCCGGAGCCTGCTTCGGATTCTGTGTCTCCCTCTCTTTCTGCCCCTTCCCCACTCACACTCTGTATCTCTCTCTCTCAAAAATAAACATTCTTAAAAAATAAAATAAAATAAAATAAAATAAAATAAAATAAAATAAAATAAAATAAAAT
>NW_024412388.1:14043093-14102746 GCF_014898765.1 Herpailurus yagouaroundi
ATAAAATAAAATAAAATAAAATAAAATAAAATAAAATAAAATAAAATCAGTCAAGTCCTTAGCCAGAAGTCACAAACTAGCAGTCCCCAGGTAGGTTTTGTTTGGCTCACAGTTTTGTTTTGTTTGTTTGTTTGTTTGTTTTTTAAATAGTCGTCAATATTTAGAACTGAGACTTTACAGGGGTGCCTGGGTGGCTCAGTCAGTTAAGCGTCTGACTTCGGTTCAGGTCACAATCTTGCCATTCCAAGTTCGAGCCCCACATGGGGTTCCGTGCTGACAGCTCAGAGCCTAGAGCCTGCTTCGGACTCTGTATCTCCCTCTCTCTCTGCCCCTCCCCCGTTTGCACTCTGTCTCTCTCAAACAGGAATAAACCATAAAAAAAAAAAAAAAAAGGAACTGAGACTTTACATGTAAAAATCAGATTTCTAGCTCTTCTTAAAAAGTAGGAATGGCATCCCCAGGCATTCCTATAGGGCGCCAATCTGCTGGGTAAGGCTGCCCCCTGGAGGTCAGCCAGGCACACTGCAGCTGCCGGCAAGCCCCATTGGGCCTCCTTTGCTCCAGGATGCCATGCACTTGGCCACATAGGAACTTGAGTTTTACACTCTGAAAATGGCCACAGGTCTAAGCCAATCTTTTCCTTTCCTCCCTGCCTCCTAATCCCTCCCAGCTTTCCACATCTAGGACTTCTGGAAACCATCTCAAACCTCACCCAGCTCCTACCCTGGCCTCTTCTTCAGTTGTTCTGATTCGTAACATGAATGAAAGGCTGAGTCCAACTGAAGACGTACTTGGGTGGCTCAGCTGATTAGGAGACTGACTCTTGATTTCAGTTCAGGTCACGATCTCACAGTTCATGGGTTCAAGCCCCGTGTCGGGCTCTGTACTGACAACATGGAGCCTGCTTGGGATTCTCAGTCTCTCTCTCTCTCTCTGCCCCTCTCCTGATTACGCTCTCTCTCAAAAATAAGTAAACATTAAAAAAGAAAGAAAGAGGGGCGCCTGGGTGGCTCATTCGGTCGAGCATCCGACTTCGGCTTGGGTCATGATCTCGCGGTCTGTGGGTTCAAGCCCCGCGTCGGGCTCTGTGCTGACAGCTCAGAGCCTGGAGCCCACTTGGGATTCTGTGTTTTCCTCTCTCTCTGCCCCTCCCCCGCTCATGCTGTGTCTCTCTGTCAAAAATAAATAAACATTAAAAAAAAAATTAAAAAAAAAAAAAAGAAAGAGAGAGAGAGAGAAAGGCTTAGTCTGACTTGAACCAGAAGTCAAAAAGCCCAGAGTGTTATGACCAGGAGCAAGTGAGCCACTCCCTTTGCCGGACTGCCTCTAGTGCCCAGTTTGAGAATTTTCTCCTCACTGCAAAGGGAACGCCAAAGGTAGCAAGGCCTTTGAGCGCAGGCCTACATCTAGTGAGCCCAACACCATCCGTGTGACGCCAATATAAGGTGAGCCTGAGCCAGAACAAACGCTTCAACCCTCAAGGAAACACAGGGGCCTGTGGAGAGCACGGCGAGGCCGTCGTCACCGGGTGGGAAGGTGGCCTTACCTTTCTGGGAGATGTTCCACCCACTTTAGGTGCCCACTGGAGAGATGATGCAGGGCAAGAGTGGTCTTCTTCAGGACCGCGATGTACCTCACTGATGCCTGCAGGCCTACCAGCCCAAGCGCCTGGAAACTGAGCACAGGGACAGGGGTGAGCACGGCCTGGCACCTCCGGGGCCTCGGGCTAGAGGAGACGATCCGGAACACTACCACTGCAGCTTGGTAGGTGAGAAAACAAGCCTTGGAGCCAAACGCATCAGAATCCTAATACCGGCACTGCCTGTGCTTGGCTGACTTGAGGGGCTGCATTTCCAACCACTCAGCTGTTCTGCTCCCCTGAGACCCCAGGAACCTCCTAAGGGTTGCTCCCCCCACCCCGCCCCCAGGACTGCACAGCAAGCAGGTGATCCCTCTACCGTGGCAACCTTCACACCATACTGCCACTGAAGGCTACGTGCTTGCCTCCCCCAGCTGACAGTGTGTTTCTTGATGTCACATTCACACGTGTGTTCCCACTGTCTGGAGGGCTTGCCAAGTGTTTGCCAAATACATTACTATCAGAAGAGGTATAGGCTACTGCAAATGACCCTGTAACGGAAACAACCCCGGCAAAGGTGTAACAGTAGCCCAAGCTGCTCTCGCAACGTAAAATTAAAACACTGGCAGGTTTACATGACATTCCTATACCTAGGACATTACAGAGTTCTCAAGTCACGGTAAGATGAGGACCACCATTCGAGGGCAAGGATACACTCTGCACCTAGCACAGAAATCTGAGCCTACGGGGGTTCAATAAACACTGGCAGAGTAACCACATGTTCCATGACCTCAACTCATCAAGACACTGGGTGTTTGATGTTCTTTGGCTCTTCGGTGGTCCGTGAGGAAAAAAGCCAAAAGACCCGGAATTGTTGTCCATGCAGACCTGTGTTCCAGCAAAGCCTCACGCCAAGCCTAGGTGAAATACAGCTTCTTTGCCCTCTACCTGCCACTGTCCAAGGTAATCTCCCAATTCAGGCCCCCAATGTTAGTCTCCCAGGAACGCATGATCCGGCCTCCATTGGACACAGTGATTGCATCTGGAAGAGAAAAGACCACGGTGAAGTCATCTCCCCAACTGGCCCTCTGTAGCCTCCTCCGACACTCTGTGCGCAATGGCCGCACCTCTGATGTATGGACGCAAATGGAAGTCACTTGCAATACCTGTCCTTTCCTTTTGAAAACTTCTCCTTTCTTAGCCAACCCTGCACAAAGGAAGGAACCAAGGAATGGGGAGATGGGGCCAACACCACGAGAGAGACAAAGCAGGACTCTGCTTACCCTGTCCACAGAGCAGCATGGCGTCCACAGCCCCTTCTGCTGTGCCCTTGTCAACATGGCGCCACACTGAGAAATAGGAGAGTCAGACATTACCATAAACTATAAAAGAGAGGCACCCAAGGAGACAGGTAGGAGAGAACTGAAGAGCTCTTTGCGTAGCAGTATCCAATTTTTTTTCAAAGGAGAGAAGGATTACGGCTAACTGGGAATGGTCTCCTCCCACTCACTAGGTAAGGAGGGGAGGAAGGGTTGAGAGGAGCGACTCTTATCCCAGTCTGAAGTCTCTTCACTTCCCATACCCCCTGCCACCCGAAACATACGATTGACAAAACAAAATCTCTGTGATCCACAAGAAAAGTAGTGATCGTAAATTACACGTCCACAATCTTAGTGCCTAAAAACATCCATGAAAGCAGCATAAGGAATTGGAGTGGCATCCAAACCTTTACTGCAGAATAAAAGAACGGGTTTTTTGAAGCAGTATCTTAAGAACTCGCAGGAGTTCTCTTACTCGCAGTAAGAGATGCATCGTTTGGCCAACCTGTCCCTAACTTGAGTTGCAGCCAGGAAGACTACCTAAGCCATAGGCCATTCTGGATTCACTATGGTCAGCCATCCCATCCCAAGCTAATGGCCTACACAGGTCACTCACAGATCTCCCCCGTCCGAGAATTTAATGCTGCAATCACATTCTTTTCTGTGGCCACAACCAACTTCTTGGATCCAGCGGAAAATTCCAAGGAGGCAAACTTGAGCTTCCCAACATACTGCTGTCTCCTGAGGAAGAGAGTACAGGGCAGTGAGAGGGGACAAAATCATCACTGTACAAAATATTTTGGGAAAAGACAACTGTGCCAATACGTGAGGTTGTCACCATCTTAGGTCCTTATCTTAGGACACAGGAGAAATGTCTGTTAACGAGATCCGACCAAAAGCAAGATTTCTATGCAGTGTAGTCAGAAGCAAACAGAACAAGGAGAAAGAATACACCCTGGTAGATAAGAAGTGCCAGTCTTCCTTTTAAGTTCACACGTTTGTCTCAAGTGACACATCTGACCAAACCCCCCCTGGAATAAACATTAGTCCTCTCGGTCTTCGTTACTAGAGGGACTAGATGCTCCTATTACACACAAGGAAACAGACACAAAGCCTGTTGTTCACAAGCACACAATCCAACTTGCCCTTCTATTTTCACTGAGCTCTGGAGAAAAAAAAAAAAAAAATCATGCAGATTCTCCAACCAAACTCCATAGATGGGGTCAGGCTTCTGTTCTCTACAGCCTTTTCGAGCCCACTCCATGCTTGGGATCCATTTGACTCATTACTCAGACTTCCCTTGGAATAGATCCCATAACTTTGAACACCGTTCTCTAGCATAAAGGGAATATAATTAACTCTGCATGGCTCACTACCGAGTACACAGGAGGTGCCCACACATGGCTGTTAGGCAAGAAATACTCTCATCTCTGGCAAACTAAACACACATGGCATTTACACTAAATTTCTCTGGTGGTGTGGTTTGGTCTGGTGGTTTTTTGTTGTCGCTGTTGTTTCGTCTTCTTTTTTAAAGAAACTGAGCAGATAGACAGACCTATGTGCCATTTGACAGTTTCTACTGGTATTTTCACATACCTAATTCTTGCTGTATCTATTAAATGCTCTATGAAGTACATAGGATAAACGTTACTAGTTTGATTTTACAAGTAATAAACGACTACTCTCATTTTACACATAAGTAAATTAATGTCTATTGAGGTCAACTAGTTACTGTCAGATCTAGAACACAAAACTAAGAACTTCTGATTCTAATACCCAAGCTCTCTTTTAAAATATTGCTATCTTGGGGCGCCTGGGTGGCGCAGTCGGTTAAGCGTCCGACTTCAGCCAGGTCACGATCTTGCGGTCCGTGAGTTCGAGCCCCGCGTCAGGCTCTGGGCTGATGGCTCAGAGCCTGGAGCCTGTTTCTGATTCTGTGTCTTCCTCTCTCTCTGCCCCTCCCCTGTTCATGCTCTGTCTCTCTCTGTCCCAAAAATAAATAAACGTTGAAAAAAAAAATTTAAAAAAAAAAATAAATAAAATATTGCTATCTTTTGGGGTGCCAGGTGGCTCAGTCAGTTAAGCGTCTGATTCTTGGTTTTGGCACAGATCATGATCTCACGGTTCGTGGGTTTGAGTCCACAGCGGGCTCTGAACTGACAGCACGGATAAGCTTGCAATTCTCTCTCTCTCTCTCCCCCTATCTCTCTGCTCCGTCCCCGATTGCTCACTCACACTCTAGCTCTTGTTGTCTCTCACACTCTCTCGAAACAAATAAATAAACTTAAAAAAATACATCGCTATCTTTTATTTGAACTGCAAAAGTAATGCCTGCTCATTGTAGAAAATACTAAAACTATGTAAAAGTATTTTTTAATCTTAAAATGCTTAAAATACCACCACTATAAACTTTTTGGTGTTTTAGGGTATTTCCTTCTGTTTATTCTTTTTTTTTTTAATTTTTTTTAACGTTTATTTATTTTTGAGACAGAGAGAGACAGAGCATGAATGGGGGAGGGTCAGAGAGAGGGAGACACAGAATCCAAAACAGGCTCCAGGCTCTGAGCTGTCAGCACAGAGCCCGACGCAAGGCTCGAACTCACAGACCGCGAGATCATGACCTGAGCCGAAGTCGGCCGCCCAACCGACTGAGCCACCCAGGCGCCCCTGTTTATTTTTCTATTTGTAAATTACGTATACCTAGTATTTGGTAAGTTGGAATATAGCAAGCACGTATATATGAATACGCCGTATGCATGTAATATTCACATATTACATTGTAAGGATTTCCACATATCATTAAAAATGTGACTCGAGGGGCACCTGGGTGGCTCAGTCGGCTAAGCCTCTGACTTCAGCTCATGATCTCACAGTTCACAAGTTTCAGCCCCGAATCGGGCTCTGTGCCGACAGCTCAGAGCCTGGAGCCCGCTTCGGATTCTGTGTTTCCCCCTCTCTCCACCCCTCCCCTACTCGTACTCTGCCTCTCTCCTGCTCTGAAAAATAAATAAAAAAGAATTAAAAAAAAAAGCAACTTTTTAGTGGGACTCGAGTTGCCTTTGTCACACTGTCTTATGTCACATACAGATACATCTGCCCCACCAGACTGAGCTCCTTCCTAACTCTGTATCCACAGCACCTAGAACACCTGTTGGCCCATTGCAAGCACTCAACAAATACATGAATCAATGTGTCTGATACAGAAAAGACTGCACAGAAGAGGAGGTATCCAAGCTGGGCTCTGAAGAATAAACTGTTCCCCGAACAGTAATAATAACGGGTAACATTTACTAATTGCATTCAACGAGCCAGGCATTGTACTAATTTAAAGGAATGATCTTACTCATCCTTACAACTACTGCAGGTAACAATGGACTACTAGTAAACCCATTTTACAGATAAACCTTGGCATAGCGCGGTTAAGTCGCTTTCCCAAAATCGCACAACCCTTAAATGGCAAAATTTAGTTTCAAATAAAAGCAAACCAATTCCAGGACCTTAAGGAAGGGGGCGGGAGTGAGTAAGTGAGTGAATGAATGAGTTAATGGCACCTCCCGGCTGATGTGAGGCTTGCCGGGTCTTATTCTGAGCCCAGGGTCGAAGTTGCCTGGAAGGGAGCAGAAAGGGCACTCGGTTTAGGACCTGTCTTGACCCAAGCCTCTGTTCACATACCCAAGAGACGCCAATTCGCGGAAGAACGAGAGCTCACTGAGGGGCTGTCGACCCCCGACACCCAGTAGATCAGAAACCTGAGTCACAAAAACAGGGCCTGACGGGGGAGGATGGAGCAGTGACCTCTGACCACAAACCCAAGCATGCCTGAATGTCAGGGCCGGCTTCACGGGCTCGCGACCTGTCACCCAGGGATTGGCTTAGAAGTGCCCCTAACGCTTGGTTTAGTGCTCTGCTCTGGCCATCTCAAAACTCTTCATTTTTCAACGCGGGGTCCCACATTTTCATTTTGCACTGAGCCCCGCAAGTTATGCAGCCGATCCTGCTGCCTGTAACGGCCCTCCCTTTAGCAAGCACATAGGTACTGAGAAAATAGCCACATATTTCCCGAACAGGCCCCACACGCACGCACCAATCAAACTTGCCCACTTGGTCTTCGTAGACCGCGTCCGAAAGGACAAGCAGGGCGGCCCAGAGCCAGGGCCAAAGAGTCGCCCCTACCGCCGCCGCCATGATAGGAGCCCGGGCCGCCGCCGGCCCGGCATGCACCGGGCCGAAGGCTCCGCCTCCGTGGACCATAGAGTTGGGAGCGCACGCGCAGCCCTCGCTGGGGCCCTCGGGATTTGGAGGCCTCCGGGTGCGCTTAAAGTCGCCCTAGAGAAGTCTGGGTGGAAAGAGGCGGGCTGTGGCGCAGATTGGGTCAGGCACGCGCGAGGGCAGCCCCGGAGGGCCGTCCCAGAGGCCCCCGCGCCACCCGGGTCCTAACAGGCAGCACCGCCTTCCGACACATGTGCGTGCAGCGCGATGCCCAAATCCAAGCGCGACAAGAAAGGTGAGTGAGGGGTCCTGGGATCCGGGGGAGCACCGCCGGCTGGCTGCCAGCTGCGGGGGGGACGTGAGTGGGACGCCAGGGCCTAAGCGAGGAGCTCTGAGTGGGACGCCGGGGCCTCCATGAGGAGCTCCGCGGACTAGCTGGGAGCTGCGAGAGGGCTTCGCGACTGAGGTCCGGAGTCTGCTTGGGTCAGGGGAACGGAGACTGTCTTGCCGGGCCTTGAGTGCCTTTCCAAACAGCTTCTGAGCACCCGATTTCGCCTTGGCCCACCTTTTTCACCCTAGCCCATCTTCCTTAGCTCTTCGCGCGCCCGCCACACTGGCCGCTTTTCTTTTAAGACGGGTTTAATCCCAAATCTGGCCTTTTCACTTGCCGTTGCCTCTGCCTGGCACGCTTATGCTTCGGTCTTCATGTGCCTGGGTCTGTCTCAGCTGACATTTCATAAGGCACGTCTTAAAAGGCCATTTCTGACTCTTACTGTGGTAGTGTCTCTCCCGTACAGACTCTCTAGCACAGTCCCTGAACAAATATACTTGGGAGCCTAGTACTATTGCATCCACACGACTCCTGAAACAGAATGCTACGGGCACCAGTGACAGTCACAACAAAGTTTATTGCAATGAGAGGCAAGGCCGATCGATGGGGACCAACACTCTTGATCAGAGTGCGGCCTCGAACAGCCAGGGTACAGAGTTTTTATGGCCGATCACATCGTTTTATCATCACCTGGGAACAGAACAGAGAAACAGTTCCCAGACGAGTTAGAAACAGTTCCCAGATGAGTTAGAAACAGTTGCCGGATGAGGTGATTATTTTAGACTTTCTGCCGCTAAGTTGCAACCAGTGGATCTCCTTGACCTTGCCTCTGATGCTCTTTTCTTTGAACTTTTGTTTCCTTAGTTGGTGAAGCCTGATTTACAAGAGCATGAAGCATAATTTACAAGAGTAAAGCAAGGCTGTTATCTCTTGACTTCAGTGTCAGAACAAAGCTGTTATTTTTCAAGCTACAGTGTCAACACGAAGCTGTTATCTCTCAAGCTACAGTTAGCCCTACACTACAATTTAACCCTTACAGTACTCTAGGCATTGGAGGATACAGCAGTTACAACAAGAAGGCCTAGAGTCCTCAATGAGTTTAACATTTAGTCACTGGAAATGTTATCCCCCAAAACACCAAAAATCCTATATGGTCACATTCTAATGAGTCTTGTGGACTAAAGATAAAGAAGTGATATTTCATATAATGCAGCCAGAAAGAGGTCTTTGATGAGCTGACAAGTGAGCAGAAACCTAAAGAAAGGAAGTGAGCAATCCACGGAGTTACCCGGGAGAATGGTATTCCAAGGAGAGGGAAGATAAAGTGCAGAGGGGCTGTGTGGCTGGAGCAGAGTAAGCAAAGAAGGGGAGGGAGGTGGGCAAAGAAGGCAGGGCTTTACAGGCCTTTGCAAGGAATTGGCTTTCACACCCAGGTGAAATGGGTAGCCACCTGGGAGCTTGAGCAGAGGGATGACAGGGTTTAACTTTTAAAAGATCACCCTAATTTCCTTGTTGAGAATAGACTGGGGAAAGTGAAGCTAGAGGGCAAGGCTGGAAGGAATGAGACCAGCAGCAATCCAAGAGAGGGTCACGCTGGCTTGGTCCACTTGTAGCAGTGAACCTGGTGGGAAATGGACAGTGGCGTTGTGTTTGCCCTCCTGTGCTGCCCTTACCCTGACTGGCATGATTGATTACCTTTCCAGGTATATGCCTTGTGAGTGCCAGGCAGACTGAATAAGAAATAGCCCCTTACTGGGGACACTCATGGCCTTGCATTTGATGCTTTGTTAAGTGTTTGTGGAATGACTGGGTTCGGTAGAGGGAACCCTGGTGAGATGGCAAATGCCAAACCCTCTGGATATGAGGAAATTGGGCCCCAGCTCTTGGTAGAGGTGCTTGCCCTCCCCAAAGAGACATTGCTGCATCCAAACTGCAGAACAGGTTGTAGCAGAGAAGATAGAATCCCCAGATTCATCAGTCCACAGCTTAAGCCACCTAAGATTTTCTCTACACACCATGGGGAGCGGAGGGAGGGGATCAGGAAGGGCCCTGGCAAGCTAGGTATCCCTCTGAAAGTCGTCCAAGAACAGGAACAAGCCCTGCCCCCACACCTCAGTACAGCTTTTTGGGTTAGCCTAATAGGAGCGAGGGAACACCTGGTTTGTCTAAGTAACAGGAAGTATGTCAAGGGATCTCCAGGCTCAGGAACACTAGAGAGTTGGCATTCTGGGGACCCTGGGAATACAAAGCCCTGGTGCCTTTCCTCAGGCTGGCTTGGTCCAGCTGAGCTACCAAAGGGGAGAAGGAAATGAGCCTGCAAGGCTTCTGGATATGTGTCTCATCATCTGTCTTTTTCTTCTTTGTATTAGTTTCCTTAACCAAAACTGCCAAGAAAGGCTTAGAACTGAAACAGAACCTGATAGAAGAGGTAAGAGCTCATTCTTTTTATCGGTTCAGACTTTGGTTTATAAAGGTGGCTATAGGGTTGTCAGGGAAATACTGTTTTTTAAAACACACACACACACACACACACACACACACATCACAACCACCACAAGGTGCTGGTTCAGCCCTTTTTCCTCCAGCAACAGCACCCAATAAAAACCCCCGTAGTAACGATTTCTGGTTTTCACAGAGCTCTTACTCTGTGCATGGCACCCCACTAAGTACTCCACGTGTGTTCCGCTTCATTCATACGTGTCTGTGAATAATGATCACTGTTATGCATCTAGGTAACAGAAACTTAGATTTGGTAGCCTGCCCAGTGTCAAAAAGCTGTACAATCACAGGGCACCTGGCTGGCTCAGTCTGTAGAGCATATGACTCTTGATCTCAGGGTCGTGAGTTCAAGTCTCATGACGGGCATAGAACTTACTTTTGAAAGGTGGGGGTGCACCTGGGTGGCTCAGTCGTTAAGCATCTGACTTTGGCTCAGCTCATGATCACAGTTTGTGAGTTTGAGCCCCACATCAGGTCAGGTGAGCTCAAGGCTTTGGGTGAGCCCTGCCTGTCCGTCTGTCTGTCTGTCTGTCTGTCTCTCTCTCTCTCTCTCTCTCTCTCAAAAAAAAAAAAAACAAGCTCTGGGGTTACTAGATGTAAGTGTACCAGCCAGCCCCCTGTCTACATTGCTCCAAGGCTGCAAGCTGGATGACAGTAGATTGTCCTCCAGCACAGTGATTCCTTTTCCGTGAGACCATGTCATGGCTGCAGCCAGCACTGTGGGCAGAGCAGGGCCGATGAGCCGCTTCTTCTTAGTGAATAATAAGGTGTTACAGATTTCCATTTCACAGGAGCCTTCCAAGTATGACCGAGCATTTCTGGGTTGTCAGTTAATGGGCAAAGCAAAGCGATCCATTCCACTCATGGCCACAGATAACCTGGGAAGACCATGGGATGTTGACCCATGGCCCAGCTTCCCCTGCGCTTTGAGATCACGCCTGCTTTGCCTCAGGGGAGCCCCTGTAGTCCATGATCATGACTTCAGTAATGGAAGTAAGGAGGAAATGACGAGATTAGAGCCTCCAGCTCTAAACTTCCACGGTTGTTGGGGACCTAGAGCAGATTTTTTCCCATCTGAAGCCCAACCCGTGCTGCCCCTTGAACTCCAGAACCCCATGAATTGTCCCGCAGCTTCGGAAATGTGTGGACACATACAAGTACCTTTTCATCTTCTCCGTGGCCAACATGAGGAACAGCAAGCTGAAGGACATCCGGAACGCCTGGAAGCACAGCCGGTGAGCAGGTGGCGGGAAGAGGGCCTTTCTAAGTAGAGAAGCAGCCAGGGTGCTCTCAGAGCAAGGGACGGTTATTGACTCTGCAGATACCACCTTATTAAGGAGAAAGTGCCACACCCCCCCAGAGGCACTTTTTAACTGTTAAAACTGGCCTTGTGTTGAGCTTCTCAGGGGCAGGATTTGGTAGTTGCTCAGGGAATGCCTGAGTAATGATCCCTCAGGAGAACGGGCATCCTTATCCCTGGAGGCTGGTCCTTTTAGGAACGTCCCATCAGTTTTAAAACGTTGATGTGTGGGGCGCCTGGGTAGCTCAGTCGGTTAAGCGTCCGACTTCGGCTCAGGTCATGATCTCACGGCTCGTGAGTTCGAGCCCCGCATCAGGCTCTGTGCTGACAGCTCAGAGCCTGGAGCCTGTTTCAGATTCTGTGTCTCCCTCTCTCTCTCTCTCTCTCTGACCCTCTCCTGTTCATTCTGTCTCTCTCTGTCTCAAAAGTAAATAAACGTTAAGAAAATAAAATGTTGATGTGTCCTCTGAAATGACACAGTGACTTGAGAGCCATGTGGCGGGTACCTGCCCCTTGGGTGAGTCTCTGATGGTACGAGTGAGTCCTGGTGTGGCTCAGACCGGTGACTGTGCCTCTTCCACGTTTCCAGATTGGGGCACTTAGTGGGTCACGTAACACCCACGGGCTGGTAGTCAGAATACTGTGAACGTTGAGGTCTTCAGGCAGGAAAATCACGAGAGGGGTCCTTGGCTGTGGACAGAGCAGGCAGGGCTGTGTGGAAGAAGTAGGAGCCTCTGGCCACACCTCCTGCTGCGGAACAGTCTGGGCCTGTGCTCAGGCTCCCCGGAACCAGAGCTGGTTTGCACCTAATGGGGGGAGGGTGGGCAGGGCGCTTCCTTCACAGACCTCTCTTTTTCTCTGTAGGATGTTCTTTGGCAAAAACAAAGTGATGATGGTGGCCTTGGGTCGGAGCCCAGCTGACGAGTACAAGGACAACCTGCATCAGGTGAATTTCTGGCCAGTGGCAGGATCAGTGAGAGCAAGGCCTGACTTACAGCTCGGTTCTCCTTTAAACCCCGGACTCAGAATAGCACCCCTGCCCCACCAGCTCCTGACAACCAAAAACATCTCCAGATTTTGCCAGATGTCTAACGAGACTGGGCTGACCCTCTTTTGTTCTGTAGGTCAGCAAGAAGTTGAGGGGTGAGGTCGGTCTCCTTTTCACCAACCGCACCAAGGAGGAAGTGAATGAGTAAGTGTTACTGAGGAGCAGCAGGGAAGGAATAATCCTGGTACTCTGTACAGTATGGAGGCGATGAGTCAAAACTGGTTCCTGGAACACTGCTCCTGGGTCTTCTCTGCAGCACCGTGCTCCAGGCTGACTGCTGGTCAGCAGCAGAGATGGACAGGGAGGTGTGGGGGTGGGGGGAGAAGAGGCCAGGGGGCCTGACTTCATGCGGGGCTGGGGGGCCAGTCAGGAGCCTCCCCTCCTACCACTGATCTTTTCCCAAAGGTGGTTCACAAAATACACAGAAATGGACTTCGCTCGAGCTGGAAACAGAGCAACTTTCACCGTGACCCTGGACCCGGGGCCCCTGGAGCAGTTCCCCCACTCCATGGAGCCACAGCTGAGGCAGCTGGGCCTGCCCACTGCCCTCAAGAGAGGTACGGGTTAGTCCCTGTAGCGGAAAGGTCACAACTTAGCTGCCAGGAATGAGCTTGTGAGCTCAACAGCCCCCCTCTGGCTCTGTGGCTGAGCAGGTTATTTCTGCCGGCCTCCATTTTCTCCCGTGAAAGTGGTACTGAGTGACCACCTCTTGGCCGGGACGAGAGTGACAGTAACTTGCAGCCAGAATTCAGCTAAAGGACACAAGGGAGGCTTCATCCCCCCACAGACCCTCCTGAACGCTTGCTGGTTTAGCACGAGTGTGCTGGGGTTGGGCAAGGTGGAGTGGGGTCGGGGGTGCCAGCCAGCCCCCTCCCGGCTCTGGGCAGCGGGCAGAGAGCTGTGCACAGGCCTCTGTGCAGAAGTCACTGTGTGGGGTCCCCTTCTCTGTAGGTGTGGTGACCCTGCTGTCTGACTACGAGGTGTGCAAGGAGGGCGACGTGCTGACCCCAGAGCAGGCCCGCGTGCTGGTGAGTCTGACCCCTTCTGCGTCCTGTGGCCTGTAGCACAAGGGACCACGGCCACTTCGTGCCACACATGCTCCTGCTGACCATTGGTTCCCTTTACACATCTCTTGCAGAAGCTTTTTGGGTATGAGATGGCTGAATTCAAGGTCACCATCAAATACCTGTGGGACGCACAGTCTGGAAGCTTTCAGCCAATGGGAGAGGACTTGCCTGAGAGCGCGCCCGAGTCGGCAGAAGAATCAGAGGGTGAAGACGACTGACAGGCGCTTGGGGCCAGGACACATGGGACTGCCGCCCCGCTGGGGGAGCAGCAGGGGAAGACGGGTGGACTGCTTTTCTATAAGGTGTAAGACTATCTGCAGGATGGCTCCCTGTGGACAACCAAGAGGAATTTTCCTGGAAAAAAGACCTTGGCTTGGGCTTTGGTTTGGATTCCTAGGATGCCTTTCCTTTACCGTGAGCCAGCTTCCCGCGCTGGCTCCTGCGTGACGGCTGGGGTGGGAGAGCCGCCACCTGCACTGGCAGTTCGCTCCTCTGGCCTCTGTGTCCCCCTACTGGACACGGGGTTTGCCAAGGAATACGGGAGCCCTGGCCGCACTTCCTTCCGCTTTCTTCCCCTCCTCCCAAACCAGGGCCGGGAGTCTTACAGAGAAGGAGGGAAACTTTCACTAAGACGAGAGTAAAGCCACTGCTGAAACCCAGAGCAGATATTAAAACTGCTCAACAGCATACCGGGACCTCTTATTCTTGGTAGTGACTCCAGCGGTAGGTTTTTACCTAAATTGTTCTTGGTGGCGAGTATCCCACGAAGGATCTCTGAGTGACAGGAAATCTTCGGGATGTGTGGCCCTCTTTCTCTTTTGTGTGTAGCAGCATGAGTGCCATCTCCAGCCGCAGTGTTGAGAGATCAGGCTGGATTCAGGACAGGAGGCTGAGAAGCCTAATCCGTGCTCCTGCCCTCTCCCCCCAAGCCCTCGGGAAGGACAGGAACCAGGCTGCAGGCAGCAGGGGAAACAGATTCACCAGGTTCGCTCCCGGGCTGGGTAGCCAGGTCTAGCACCCGCTTTGTCCAAGCAGGAAGTGGCCGAGTGGACCACAGCCCCAGCCCTTTCACGTGAAGGCAGCTGGGGGCACTGTGGGAATAGAGGAAATAAACAGCTTGTGAACTGGGACTGGGGAGAGAAAACAGGCTCACTAAAGCCGTTTAAGGCCCAGGGTGAACGTGTGAAAGACGAGGCCCTCTGCCACCTCAAGCCAGCACTGGCCCTAGCAGAAGTCATCGGGACGTTGGTGACAGCCAGGTGCCAGGCTGCATGACGGGGGGCTATAGGGGCCCTTCCTCAGTCGCCAGGTTCTGTGCCAGCTGCTCCAGGCTGGACGCGCCCAGGATGACTGCACCCCCCCATGAGCACCTTGCAAGGGGAGACAGCCACATGGGAACCGTTAATGCACCATAGCAAGCAGCCCTGCCCCGTCCCTGCTGACACCTGGCATCGGATGTCTGCCTACATCCTACATTATTCCAGAAACAATTTATGTGTTGAAAGCCTTGCCTCTGCAGACTCTTCTGCAGGCAGACGTGAGTTCAGAGGCACTCCCCTGTGCTGCTCGGCAGCTGGGTAAACCTGGGTTAGTCACTTGACCTCCCCGAGCTTCAGACTTCCTTTACTATGCAGGGTGGCTGTGGGAATTAAAATTTTGTGAAGGATTTGCTTCAGGCCTGGCACTTACCCGCTCAAGAAAGGGCAGCCCTCAGTAGGCCATGGCTCGAGCCAGAGGAAGGTGTTAGGGACACACGGGACAGCAGAGAGGGGAACCCTGCCAGGCACAGAGTCAGACGCTGCGGAGTGTGCCCCCTGGGACGGAACAAACGCTAATGGCTCAAAAGTGTCCGTTTCAGAGTCCAATCTGTGCTCATGTAGCTGCGGGACCTTAACAGCCTCTGAAATGTTTCCCCACACGTAAAATTGGGATAATCACACTTCTAGGGCCCGTCGAGCGTGTAATGTGGCATTAAGGAAACCGGATTAGCATGAAGAAATACTGGAAGGAAAGGAATAATCTCAGAAACCATCAAATAATTGTGTAGCCCTCTCCCTTCCATTGTCCCCCTCAGCCCACCAAACAAGAAAGGGGAAAAACACGTCCGGGACAGCGGGTTACCTGGAGCTGGGGGCGCTGCCGCAGTGTGCAGCCTGCACGGCCTTCTCCATCAGGGCAATGGTCTTGAAGTGGTGTTCCTTCCAGAAGCTGGGCAGGTGGGGAGGGTGGCACAGCAGTCAGTGCCAGGAGGTTACTCCAGGGCAGGTATCCCCACGCTGGTCCCTGAGGCGCTGAGAAGCCAACCTCTTAGCATGCATGTGGCCTTCCGGTCCCTCAGTGGGGCATCTTGTAGTCTGGTGGTAGGGGTAGAGAGCACACAGTGGGCAAGAGGAAGAATGCTTGCATTTAACATGCTCACTTCACTAGGTGTGAACAACACAACCCCCCAAATCAGGACCCAGGTCACCAGGGTGCCGCCTGCCACCAGCCCCACAAGTCCCACCTCTGAGCTTGGCTGAAGCCACCTGCCTCCACTTTTCCCTGCTCAGTGAGGAGAGGGGACGCTCCGTGCCAGCCCCTTACAGCAAATGCAGAATGTAAAGGAGATAATGGACCCCGTCATGCTTTGTAAACTAAAGAGCAGAAAACGTCAAAACTATCAGGCCTTGATTCCCCAGGGTGAAGCCCAGGCCCTGGCTGCTTCACTGCGTGGGGCAATGGCTCCTAAAGTGACAACCTGGCCTGAAAGGTCAGAAAATGCAGTGAGGAGGGGGGATGCTGGATGAGGATTGACATCACAGCAGTGCACACAGAGTGATCTCATGTATCAGACACTTTAAAAGTCCTTGGCCCGGGGTGCCTTGGTGGCTCAGTCGGTTGAGCATCCGGCTTCGGCTCATGTCATGATCTCACAGTTCGTGGGTTCGAGCCCCACATCAGGCTCTGTGCTGACCGCTTGCTCAGAGCCTGGAGCCTGCTTCGGATTCTGTGTCTCCTTCTCTCTCTGCCCCTCCCCCGCTCACGCTTTGTCTCACTCTGTTTCTCAAAAATAAAAATGGAAAAAAAAGAATGAAAAGAAAAAAAAAAAAGTCCTTGGCCCTTTGAACAATACTAACATTGGAGCCCCCTGCACAAAACTCAGCTTCTTGTTCTGGTCCCAGCGACGTTGGGGTGGGGGAGGCAAGTAAACTACACACAGAAATTAACCTTGGAGGCTCATCTTCATTAATTTGGAAAGATTCAGTAGGAGCTATCCAGCAATCCATGGATGGCGTCTAGATGTGGTAAATGGAGGAACAGCGATAAGGTGTGCATTTCGGGGCTCTCGCAGTAAAGAGCTGTTTAAATCCTCACGACTGATGAGTGCAACTTGGAAACGGGTTTGCTTTGAGCCATGGGTACATGTTGATGGCTTTTTCAAATTTTAGAAAGTGGGAAACGGAAGGGACGAAGGCTGATCCCAACATTTGTTCAACTGTAACTATCGACATTGGTAATGATTTCATGGCCAAGAGATTACAAAACTTAGATTCCTTTGCCCAAGGTGAAGGGCCCACTAGCAGTGGGGCAGGAGTGCCAGGTTTCGCAAGTCCTCATCCAAGGGCCCCCCTCCCGCTGTGCACAGCGGGTGAGCCCTTCCAGGGAGAGTCTTGGGGACCCGCCAGAAGGCCCAGGGATCACATTCCCAGTCCAGGCCCTAATCCCTCCCAGGAGACATAATATGGTGGCAGCGGGGATCGGGGAAGAGTCGGGAATGCAGGGGCCTCGGTCTGAGCACCAGGAGGAGGTGCCGGTCCACAGGAAATCAACCCCGGAGACCCCCTATTTCAGACTAGGGGGACCCAGGCCAACTCTTGTGCTGACACGGCCCACCTCCAGCCCACCTTTTCTTGTACGTCTCAGCCCAGTTATCCCCAAAGAAGCAGTCCACAGGTGGTTTCCCACCATCGTCCTACTTGTACTTGCCGGTCAGCGGGAAGACTGCCATCAGATCCACTGGCCCCCCACCACTCCCACAAGCTGTTCTAGACTGGCGGGGGTATGGCAGGGAACCCAGGAGAGCCGGATGACCCAGCCCAGCCTCCCAGGTCCTGGGCCAGGCATCTACTATGTCAGGAATAGGCAGACACAGGGGCTGGGAATGCCCTCCCGCCCACGGGGAGCCTGTCCACACGGCAGCCCATACCAGCCAGAGGGTTGTAGGCATAGAACCTCAATAAAAAGTGCCTGAGGCAGGGGAGGAGCTCCGTTTCCACCTGCTGGGCGGTGGCCTTGTACATGTCCTGCAGATAGAAGAGCCAGATGGAGAGAGTACACATGTCAAAGGAAGAGACCTCAAATCTTCCCTTGCAGAACCCCCAGTTTGCACCCTATCAATCCTAGGGCCTTAACACTCAGGGCGTATACTTAGTGGAAGGAAAATTCATTTATTCAGCCTACATTTCTGAGCACCAACTATGGGCTGGACATTGAATTTCCATCCACACGCCCAAAGGACAAGGCCTCAGCCCTGAGAGATTTAATAGCAAGGTAGAGCGTAAACGGGTATAATCGAGACAAGCCTCAAGTACACTAGTAAGTTCTGTGAGCAGTGCCTGGCACCAAGTAGGGGTTCAAACATTTGCTGGATGAATGAGAAGGAGATACGTAGAGTCTGAGATCTCAGGCTCCTCTGGGGCATCAAGACGGGCCATCTAAGCGGGGCCTGAGCGCTTACTTCTACCAGGGAGAAGGGGAGGAGTGGTCCAGGCTGACGCACAGAGACAGGGCAGGAAGGAAGGGCCCGAGGAGCACATGCGGGCCATGAAGGGAGCCAGGGCCAGAGCCAACAGGTGCCCGTGGGTCAAGCTGAGGAGCCTGCCCCTCATCCCCATGGCACCCGGCAGCCCTCTACAGGCTGTCGGCAGGAGAGTGGCTGTTAGGGAGAGGGCACAGGAGGCAGTCGGAGGGGCCAGGGGAACCCGGGATCAGCAGCAGCCCCGCGGACGGGCCCTGCAGCCCTGGCCCTCACCTGGTACACGGTGGGCAGGATCCAGCCGCTGCTCTTGCAGAGGGTACAGATCTCGGCCACCTCCCAGGCAGCATAGTTGGAGAGGCCAAGCTCCACAAACTTGCCCTGCAGAGGAGAGGCCTCAGTCAGAAGCTGCCACGGCCCAGGACTCTAGAAAGGGGAGACAGGGGTGGGGACCCCGGGAGCGGGGTCTGCCCCCAGCTCTGCTCTGGGACTCCCCTGGTGCCTCCACTCTCCTGGGTAACAGCAGGCCAAGGAGAGGACCGGCAGACCACTCCCTGGAGCTCAGAGGCTGGCCTAACCTCCTGGTGTAGCTGGTGGCAGGCACACAGCGTCTCTTCCACGGGGGTGTCGTGGTCAGGGGCATGCAGGTAGAAGAGGTCCACCCTGGAGCACTGCAGCTGCTCCAGTGATGTCTCCAGCTGGGTCCGGAGACTGTTAGGCTTCAGCGACAGTCTCCCAGGGATTGGCCTTGGTGGCGACTTTTGCTTTGGGGGGAGTAAAATTAGAGTTCAAACCAGTCTGCTGAACACTGGAGAGAGTCTAGCGTAATGGCTAAGACACAACTGGGTTTGTATCCCAACTCTGCCATTACTAGCTCTGTGACCTTGGCCAGGTCACTTAACCTCTCTGAGCTTCAATATTCTCAACTGTCAACTGGTAGTGACCATGGTACTATCTTGCATGGTGGTCCCAAGGATTGATCAGAACTTGAATGGACGTGCTCATTGTCATCACTATGATGGATTATTTACCAGGCACTAAGCGCTGGTAGAGCCAACAGTTGGTCACTGCCCTCAAGGACTCACTGTCTAAGGGGCTACTACACAGTAAGTGAGGCAATGATATGTACAAGGTGCTAGAGGAGCTCAGAGCATAGAGGCATGAGGCCCCCTGGGAGTTCAGGGAAAGCTTCCTTTAGAATCTGAATCTTGGTCTCCAAGGAGAAGTCAGCAGCTGCCAGTTGAGGAAGGGTGGGAAGTTCATTCCAGAGGGTGAGGACAAGGGCAAAAGCCCAGAGGAAAAGAACAGAGGAGCCATGCCTGCAGTTCCAGGGATCTGCAGCACCGGGTTCACGCGGGTCCACGAGGCAAGAGAAGGCCCGCAGACCTGACGCAAAGGGACTTGAGAGCACCCTGTGGAATCTGGACTTTACAGGGCCACGGGGAGCCTCTGAACACCTTTCAGCTGGGGAGCTAAGTGGACGGTCTTGCAGTTTTGAAAGATGAATCTGAACAAAGCATGGATAAAGAGCCTCGGGCAGGTCCGGAACCAGGGAGACCAGCAAGGGGACCGTGGCAGGAAATCAGGAAAGAGGGGCAAGAGGCTGGAGCATGGGCCCCGGGGAAGGAAACACAGGAACCCATCAGAGAAATAGCCCCGTGCCTTCTGCGATGAGTCAGGTTCATTACATACTTTTCTCTCGAGCCCCCATTAAGAATCCAGGGTGGCCGGACTGATGGGTGGGAGGAGGGCCCTCTCTGCACATTTGGGGCTTGGCCAGTGAGCTCAGCTGACCGGAGGGCAGTCAACGGGATAGAGGACGGCCCACTTGGAAAAGTTTCATTCCCTCACCTCCTCACCCTCTGCCCCTCCCTGTTCTTCAAGTGAATTAAACTTCGGATCTGAGGTTTGAGGACTTTGGCCCAGCCAGCTCCGACCAGAAAGAAGGAAGAGGAGGGCTTGGAGAAGAAAACACCTTCAGGAATAAGACCAGAGCGGTCAGAGAGGCAACCAGGTGATCTGGAAAGCATGAGCACCGAGACGCAGGCATGTTCTCTTGTTCCAGATCCAGCATGCTGTGAATCACCGGAGAAACCAGGCAAGACTCTACGAGAGGGGAGAAGAGCTTGAGTGACACAGCGCGTGTCCTAATAACACTACCGATAGTAACAGCCAGTATCGCTGAGCCCTCCCTGTACCGGCCCAGCACTGCCCAAAGCTTTTCACATGGCATCAGACTGAGAATGGACGTTCCCCTGCCCACACACAAACCCTCCACTTAGCTACATCTGCCTGCTCCAACACCCTTGGCTTTGCCAAATCGCACTCCCTTGGCACCCCCGCTGCCCACCGTGTGGACGCCTGTTCTCTTCTTACTCCTTGGCGGACTCTATCAGTTCTTCAGTGTCTAATGTTCCCTCTCCTGAGCTTTCTTCAACAGCCCCTGGGGAAATGCTCCCTCTTGTGGGCTTCCCCCAGCCTTCTCTGGAATCCTAGTTCCCTGGACTGGGTTAGTGCCAATTTCCCTTCTATGACCTCAGAGGCTAGCACGGAGGGCAGTTAGAAACGCTACCACCTCCCCTCTCCCATCCTGCCCGCTCTGCCCACTGAGTAACCGCAGCTGCTAGGCACTGCCAGGCACTGCCAGTCTCGTGAAGTGGGAGGCACTGCCGACTGAACGTGGCACCCCGAGCTCCACAGAGCAAAGTCTAGGGCCCAGAGCAAGGAGAATGCAGATCTCCCACCCGTCCCAAAGTCTGATCCGGGGCTGTGTCTGGCAGATCGGCCGGCACAGGGCACCCGCGGGGACGGGAAAGGGGGCAGGCACTGCACAACGCCAGATTCCAACCCTTTCAGTGCCCCCTAGAAGAGCTAACCAAGGTGTCCCAGACTGGACCTGGATGGGACATTCCTGTAGGGACGGTCCTGGACGATCTTCTCGGAAGGGAAAAGAGGAAAGGAAGGAGGTCAGGACAAAGAATGTCCGGCTGTCTGGAGGTAGACGTTCACGGAGCTGCCGGGAGGTCGGCGCCCGGGAGGGTACGCGTGGCTGGGGCCGGCTGGGCGCCGCACGGTGCAGGGGAGGTACAAGTTACCTCTGCAGTCGCCGCCGCCCAGCCCGAGGCCCAGGCCGCCCAGAATGCTCTCGGACTGGCCGTCGCTGTACATGAAGGCCGTGTCCAGCTCCGTGTGGCCGCGCTCCAGGAAGGCGCGCACGGCCGCGGCGCTGGCTGGGGCGTCCATGCGGCGCCCCATTTCCAAGGTGCCCAGCACTGTGGCGGGTCAGGCCGGGGCCCCCGAAGCGGCCCGCGCGGCGACAGGGGCCGGGACTTGGCGGCGGCGGCGGCGGGCCACTCTGGCGCGCCCGGGCGTGGAGCGCTGTCGTCGCGGGGCGGCGGGAGTCAGAGCCAGCCGAAATCCGCTCTGAGGTGTCTCGGGCCACGCCCACCGGCGTTGGGGGCGGAGTTCGGAGGCCGAAGGGGGCAGGGCTTTGGGGACCGCGTGCACTTGGTTGAGGCGGGTCTCGGCCCTGGGTCAGGAGGGTTGAGCTAGTTCTGAGGGTTTCCAGCGAACCCGAAGGCCAACGGCTGGCCCTCCTGGGAACTCGCTGCCACGTCTCCCCACCTCCCTCGGCCTCCCCTCGCCCTGAACTGTTCCGGGGGCCCGGCGTCGTTCCGGAGGGGGTTTTCCTACGCGCTAAAGTGTCCCGATGTGAGAGGCCTTGGCTGGGGGAATGTGGCCCTCGGGGCTGTCCCGCCGCCAGGTGCTGTCCCGCCGCCGTGCGGTCCCAGAAGTGGGTGTGTGATCCCTCCAGTTCCGACTTGCCAAAGGCTTTAGCCCGAGGCCCTGTGGAGTGACAAGCAGAGACAGTCAGCCTCGGATTAATCTATCCCAGCGAAAATACCTTTCCAACATGAAGGCAAAATAAAGGCTCTGTTCAGACAAGCAGAGGGACAGAGCATCCACAGCAAACTTTCACTGTTAGAAGTATTTGTAGACCGAAGGAATTCGATTTTCGAATTTACCCACACAAAACATGAGGGGTGCTGGAGGTGGTCAACGTGGGTGAATACAAAACACATTTGTTTAACCTTTAAAAAAGATCATTGCGTTTTTATAAAATTAAACAGAAGTTTACCATATGACTCCCCGAAAGCCTATGTTCACACAAAAGTCTACACACCTGTGTTTTTAATTTTGTTTTAATGTTTATTTAGTTTTGAGAGACAGAGTGTGAGTGGGGGAGGGGCAGAAGAGAGAGGGAGACACAGAATCAGAAGCAGGCTCCAGGCTCTGAGCTGTCAGCACAGAGCCTGACGCGGGGCTGGAACTCACGGACCGCGAGATCATGACCTGAGCTAAAGTTGGATGCTTAACTGACTGAGCCACCAAGGTGCCCCTAAAATTTTTTTTTTAATATTTACTTTTGAAAGACAGAGAGAGACTGTGAATGGGGGAAGAGGAAAAAGAGAGGGAGACAAGGATCGGAAGCAGGCTCTGTGCTGACAGCACTGAGCCTGATGAGGGGCTCCAATTCACAAACTGTAAGAATATTACCTGAGCTGAAGTCGGAGGCTTAACCTACTGAGCCACCCAGGTGCCTGGGAACCATCCATTTTATTGTGGGTGAAGACAAAGAAGGGTGACTGCTTTTGTAGAGAATGACATTTTGTCTGTAAGGTGTCTCCCTCTAGCTGACAAATGGGACATTTCTTAGAACAAAGAGCCTGATTGGTGGTTTGGTCTAGAATTTCCAAGTTAAGCCCCTTTCCTTACTTCACGTTTAGCAAGCTCTGAGTGTTGACTTCTGCTGCTTGCCTCCCTTGCCCAGAGCTAAACCGATATTTCTGCACCGGGAATGCTCAAATCCCAGCCATCAGACCTGGGATTTTCTTTTCCAGCCTTGGGTGCCTCCTGCTTGGAGGAGGGAAACGGGGCCCCTGGCTGCCCATGCCACACTTCCAGCAGCACGAGACCCAGGGCTAAGGCTGAGTGTCTTACAGATGACAAGGAGACAGGATCCTTTCACTAAGAGTAAAGCCATTCCTGAAATTGAGTTTGCGAAAAATGTTCCGCAGCATCTTAGGAGGTTCCCCGGGAGCGTCTTTATTCTTCTTGGCGGAGACTCTAATGGAAGGTTTTGGCCTTGATGATTCTAAGTACCTCCATTTCATGAGGAGATTCTGAATAAGAGAAAATGCCCTTCAGGGTGTATGGCCTACTTTTCTTCCTTTGTGTACAGCAGAGTGAGGGCCAGCTCAAACCTGCTGTTGAGAGTTCAGGCTGGATTCGGGACAGAAGGCAGGGGAGACCCTCGAGAGGGCAGCCTGCACTGTACCTCTGCCCTCCGGAGACTCCATCTCATGGTTCTGCCCCTCTCGCAGGAAGCCCCTAGGCAGGATGAAAACTGGTCGCAAATAAGTCAAGGAGACAGGTTCATGGGGTTTACTCAGGCCTGGGCTACAGCCAGGTCAAGTGCCTGCTTTATTCAGACAGGAACTTCCCAAGGGGACCACAGCCCCAGCGTTTCCACATTCTGAGGGCAAGTAGGAACCAGATGGGAATCTAGAAAAATAACGCATTGATCCAGACAATCAAAAAGACCACACTAAATCAACTTAAGGCAGACTGGTCAGGGTGAGAGAACAGAAGATGTGATGGAAAGGAGAGAAACCTTTGGCAGCTCGGGCCAGGGTGCGGCCTAGCGGAAGTAGTTAGGACATTCGTGGGCAACCAGGTGCCAGGCTCGCTCAAAGGCTTGCACAACGGCGGGCTCCAGGGGCCCTTCCTCAGTTGCCGCCAAGTTCTGTGCCAGCTGCTCCAGGCTGGACATGCCCAGGATGACTGCATCCCCGTGGGCACCCTGTAAGGGGAGACGGCCGCGGGTGAACATCTCATGCGCTGTAGTTGACTCCAGCCACACGCCCGCCCTCCCAGCCCCGCCCCTGCCGAGACTCGGGCTCTGAAGTTTATTTACGCCGTGCACAGTTCCGCGAAGAACTTGAGGCGCCTTCCACAATTTCAACTACGTGACTCCAAACCCTGTCTTCTTTCCCTCCGCTGTCATACTGCTCATCCTCGGACAGACCTACGTTCAGAGCCCCCGTTCTGCCACCCGGCAGCTGTGTAAGCTTGGCTTACTTACCTCACCTGTCTGTGACTCAGTCTTCTCTATTTTCAGGGTGGTTATGGGAATGAGAAATTATGTAAAGCGCTTAGCCCCCATTTATTGAGAAACTACCATATATACGGCAGACCGGTGCAACTGTATGTATAAGGCTGATACAGGAGAAAAGTTTTAGCTGAGAAGACAAGGGACACAAGAGAGAGAGGGGATACCCGAGGTCCCACCACAGAGTGAGACTAATGAGTTTGATTTTCTGCCCCCTTCCTGGCTGTGTGAACCCATCCCCTCATGGAGAACAACACTTCCTAAGGCCTAAGTACTAACTAAAGACATGTTTGTGAAGCTCTCATCCCAGGTCTGGGGCTCAGACATCCACTAAGAACAATGGAAGAATCGCTCACCATCAGGGATGGGGCTGAAAGAAACTTCGGAGGAAAAAACTACTTAGATGGGGCGCCTGGCTGGCTCAGTGGGGGCAGCATGTGATTCTTGGTCTCGGGGTTGTGAGTTCGAGCCCTATAGTGACTGTGGAGATTACTTAAAAATAAAATCTTTTCTTTTTTTTTTTTCTTTCTTTCTTTTTTTTAACGTAGGGGCCTGAACTCACCACCCCGAGATCAGGAGTCACGTGCTCCTCCGACGGAGCCAGCCAGGAGCCCCCAGAATAAAATCTTTAAAAAAAGAAGCAGCAGAAGCGACTTAGAAGTCACCTAGGGGTAAGTCTGGCTGTCCTCAGAGGGCAGTAGCAGCACGTCCAGGACGGCGGCTTACCTGGAGCCCGGAGTGGTGGTACATCCACCGGAGGGCGGCCGAGGTCATGCTGGGGACGCTGCGGCTGTACACAGCCTGCAGGGCCTTCTCCACCAGGGCAATGGCCTCGAAGTGGTGCTCCTTCCAGAAGCTGGGCAGGTGAAGGGGGTGGCACAAGGGTCAATAACATGGGGTCACAGCGGGGCTACAGCCAAAACGCCAAGCACGGCAGCTGTGCCCACCTAACTCTGCAGTGAGGAGGGACCAGCGTCTCTCCGGCAGCAGAACCAGTGTTTTTTCCGCTTTATCAGGCAGCAGAACGACTGGGCACGGGAGGCAGTCAGAGGGACCTCACCAGAGACCCCACCTTTAACCTCTTTAGGAGTTCTTTTGAACTCGTAAAGCTGCCCTATGCTTACCTTACCTAGTGAAGCAGAGGTGACCAGTACGGGGGGGGGGGTGAAAGGGGGGGGCAGGACTCAGCCCCAGGCCCCGTGAGTGTCAACCCAGGGCTCGCTCCTTCCTTCCTGACAAGTGGTAAGCACTTCTCAGGGAAAAGCTATGACTTGGAAGGCCCGGTGTAAGGGGCAGGGATCCTCGTTTATTCACAGAGGTCCAGAGAACACCAGAAGCACCAGAGTTCAGGAGATGTAGGTCCAGGCAGCGGGGAAGACCTGGGACCCCGGGAAAGCAGCGTAGAAGCTCTCCATTTCAGATAAGGGGGACCCCGTGCCCCACCCATCCTGACGCAGCCCACCCCCAGCTCACCGATTCCTGTAGGTCTCAGCCCAGGTATTCCCGAAGAAGCGGCCTATGGGTTGTTTCCCGTCCTTGTCCTCGTACTTGTACTTGCCAGTCAGCAGGCCCCCTGCGGGAAGACTGCCATCAGATCTGCTGGCTCGCACTGTTCCCAGAGGCTGTTCTGGACTTGAGGGGTGGGATGGCAGGGAACCCAGGAGAGCCAGAGGACCCAGCCCAGCCTCCCAGGTCCTGGGCCGGGCATCTACTATGTCAGGAATAGGCAGACACAGGGGCCGGGAATGCCCTCCCGCCCACGGGGAGCCTGTCCACACGGCAGCCCATACCAGCCAGAGGGTTGTAGGCGTAGAACCTCAATCCAAAGTGCCTGAGGCAGGGGAGGAGCTCCGTTTCCACCTGCCGAGTGGTGGCATTGTACATGCCCTGCAGACAGAAGAGCCAGATGGAGAGGGTGCTTGTGTCCAGGGAAGAGACCCCAGCCTTCTTTTAAAACTGCCAGTCAAAGGGCGCCTGGGTGGCTCAGTCGGTTGAGTGTCCAACTTCGGCTCAGGTCGTGATCTCACGGTTCGTGAGTTCGAGCCCCACATTGGGTTCTGTGCTGACAGCTCAGAGCCTGGAGCCTGCTTCTGATTCTGCGTCTCCCTCTCTCTCTGCCCCCTTTCTGCTGGTTCTCTGTCTCTTTTTCTCTCTCAAAATAAATAAGCATCAAAAAAAATATGTTTAAAACTGTCAGTCAAAACCTGCCCAGGACCTCAGCAGTGATTTTCCAAATCACTAGTGGTGGCAGAGGCTGGGGAGACGGGCTGGGTCCAAGGCAGGGAAACCCAACTGGCTATATCATTGCACAAATATCTATTGTTGCCAGCCGTGGGCTGGACGCTGCATTCCCGAACACAAGTAAGTCCAGCCAGGTCTCTGCCTCTGCCTCTCACAGATGTTAGAGTCAAGCTCAAAACACAGAAGGAAAAAAAACAACAACACAGAAGTAAGTATCTGTCAATAGATGAATGCAGAAGGGAAGATGTGGTACATATACACAACGGGGTATCACTCAGCCACATAAAAAAGGATGAGATCTTGCCATTTGTGACAACATGGAAGGACCTACGGAGAATTATGCTAAGTGAAATAGGTCAAAGAAAGACAAACACCGTATGATTTCACTTACACGTGGAACCTAAAAATCAAATGAACAAACAGAAAAGCAGAAACAGACCCACATATACAGAGAACAAACTGCCAGTTGTCAGAGGGGAGGGGGTGGGGGATGGGCAAAAAGCGATGAAAAGGAGCGGGAGATACAGGGTACCGGTTATGCAACGAAGAAGTCACAGGGACGAGAGGTACAGCAGAGAGAATACAGGCAACAGTACGTACAGCGTTATGTGTTGACAGGTGGTAGCCACGCTTATGACGCACATAACCCAGCACAGAGACTAGCGGGATCAGTATGTCGTACGTCTACAACTAATGTCACATTGTGTGTCAACTATACTTCAGTTAAAAAAAGGGGCGCCTGGGTGGCGCAGTCGGTTAAGCGTCCGACTTCAGCCAGGTCACGATCTCGCGGTCCGTGAGTTCGAGCCCCGTGTCAGGCTCTGGGCTGATGGCTCAGAGCCTGGAGCCTGTTTCCGATTCTGTGTCTCCCTCTCTCTCTGCCCCTCCCCTGTTCATGCTCTGTCTCTCTCTGTCCCAAAAATAAATAAACGTTGAAAAAAAAAAATACACACACGGGGCGCCTGGGGGGCTCAGTCGGTTGAGCATCCGACTTCGGCTCAGGTCATGAACTCACGGTTTATGAGTTCGAGGCCCACAGCAGCTCACTGCTGTCAGCGTAGAGCCTGTTTCGGATCCTCTGTCCCCCTCTCTCTGACCCTCCCCTGCTCACTCTTTCTTTCTCAACAATACACAAACATTAAAAAAAAAAAAAAAAAAAAGAACCTTCTTTACAAGAAAAACCCCCACATACACACAGATAAAGACAGAATAAAGGCGAGTTCTGTGATCCCAGTAGATGCTTACAAACACTCTGAATGCATGGAGATGAAGTCTTGATATTGGAGGCTCCTCTGGGGCATCGAGATGGCCATCTAAGCGGGGCCTGAGCGCTTACTTCTACCAGGGAGAAGGGGAGGAGTGGTCCAGGCTGATGCACAGAGACAGGGCAGGAAGGAAGGGCCCGAGGAGCACATGCGGGCCATGAAGGGAGCCAGGGCCAGAGCCAACAGGTGCCCGCGGGTCAAGCTGAGGAGCCTGCCCCTCATCCCCATGGCACCCGGCAGCCCTCTACAGGCTGTCGGCAGGGGAGTGGCTGCTAGGGAGAGGGCACAGGAGGCAGTCGGAGGGGCCAGGGGAACCCGGGATCAGCAGCAGCCCCGTGGACGGGCCCTGCAGCCCTGGCCCTCACCTGGTACACGGTGGGCAGGATCCAGCCGCTGCTCTTGCAGAGGGTACAGATCTCGGCCACCTCCCAGGCAGCATAGTTGGAGAGGCCAAGCTCCACAAACTTGCCCTGCAGAGGAGAGGCCTCAGTCAGAAGCTGCCACGGCCCAGGATTCTAGAAAGGGGAGACAGGGGTGGGGACCCCGGGAGCGGGGTCTGCCCCCAGCTCTGCTCTGGGACTCCCCTGGTGCCTCCACTCTCCTGGGTAACAGCAGGCCAAGGAGAGGACCGGCAGACCACTTCCTGGAGCTCGGAGGCTGGCCTCACCTCCTGGTGTAGCTGATGGCAGGCACGCAGCGTCTCTTCCACGGGGGTGTCATGGTCAGGGGCATGCAGGTAGAAGAGGTCCACCCTGGAGCACTGCAGCCGCTTCAGTGATGTCTCCAGCTGGGTCCGGAGACTGTCAGGCTTCAGCGATTTCCCTTCCCAGGGATTGGCCTTGGTGGCGATTTTCACTTTGAGGAGAGAATGCAATGGCTAAGAGGCTTATTGTGTGACCCTGTCTAAATTATTTAAGATCTCTGAGCCTCAATTTGCTAATCTGTAAGATGGGGATGGAACAATGGAACTGTCTCATAGGGAGATCATGAGCATTAAATATGTAAGTTCTCAGTGTTCACTGCTGCTTTAATCACTATTATTAGTCACCAAACTGCTGGCTGTGCCAGGCCCAGCACTAGAGGCAAACTTGCTCCCTGCCCTCAAGGAGCTCACAGTCTAAAAGGTGATGTTATGACACAGTAGAGATAAGCACCTGGTGCTAAAAGAGCCCAGAGTACAGGGTTGTGGCCATTCTGGGAATTCCAAGGAAGGCTTCCTATAGGGATGACCCAGGAGCGGAGTCTCTAAAAATGAGTCACAGCCAACATGGGAGGATAGGAAGCACATTCCAGAGCGTGGGAATGCAGGCAAAGTCACAGGCCAAAAAAAAAAAAAAAGAAAAAGAAAAGAAAAGTATGTGGAGGGCCATCCCTGCAATGCTGAGTTCTAAGAGCATCAACTCCAGGCAGGGAGCGGCGGGACATGGGACAAGAGAAGGGTCACAGACCTAATCACAAATGGTTTTCTCAAATACCATCCACCAAAGGCAGCCATGTTCACTGTGTCTGTAGTCGGGAGACAACTAAAAGGGTGGGCCTGGAAACAGGAGACAAGAGGCTGCCTCAAGAACCCTGGACAGACGGAGCTGCCCGAACAGGCATCACTGGCACACTTCAATCTGAGAGACAGGTCAAAGGCAAAGGCAGCAGGTGATTACAGATCTCTCTCCCCTTCAGACTCAGAGAACAAGACAGTGTTTTTTGCCATACAAGCAGCTCAGAAGGGCCTTAACTGGCTGGATTCTGCACTTTTCACACAGGGCAAAGGCAAATCACCAGGTCACAGGGGAGTCACCAGACTACTTGGGATGTGGGAGGGAATAAGTGCCACCGCTTCTTGTCCACATGGTCTCCATTTCCCTACATTTCTCAAATCCTCTGTGTTCCTGGTGTGAACTTTGCCTCAAGTTCAACCTGTGGACTTTGGCTCAGTGAATGCCTGTACTCAACGAAGCAAGCAGGGAAGGGCTGGAGGAGAAAAACCAATTCAGAAACAAAACCTTCATCGTTAAGGAGGGGCAGGCAGGTTAACTAGAAAGCGTGGGTCTGATTTCAGGTTCCCATTCTGTTCCTCCAGGTCCACCAAGCTATGAATCCAAGGAGGGCCCACAGGGGGCCCCTGAAGAGTAAGGTAGTAAAAATAACAGCAAACGTTTACTGGGCCTCACCACATGCCAGGTACCCTCCTAGGCACATCCAATGGCATCAGGCTAATGAAGGGCAGTCCCTCCCATGCACAAACATCCTCCACTCAAGCCACACCTGTCTATTGGCCGTCCTTCCACATTCCAGACACTGCATTTCCAAGCCTGGTCTGCACAGCTGTACCTTCAGCCTTTGATGCCCCTTTCTCTTATTATCGTCCCAGTAAATTACTATTGGTCCTCTAAGGCCCAGCTCCAGTGATCTCTGAACCCTCCATAGGCCTCTCCCTGACCCCATAATCCCCCAAAGTGCTTCCTCCTCTGGGCTTCAACTTTCCCTATTAGACTCTAAGCTCCCTGTGGGTGGGTCAGAGCCACCTTCCCTCCTATAGCCCCATAACGAATCTCCCCACTCCACCCCTGCTCCCCCAGCTTGCTCTGTGGTCTAGCTGCAGCTCTCTCTGGGAGCCAGGGTACTGTCAACTAAAGAGAGCAAAGTCTAGGGACTGATGAAAGACCAGGATGAGAAGAGGGTGCTTAGAGAGCCATGGGCCGTGAGGGCAATGGGGAGAGGGAGGAGGTGGAGCTACTGGGGCCCCGCTTTGGGGCACTCGACAGGGTTGGAGGGGGTACTGCAGAGCTCTCTCTGGAGACCAGTGCCCGCAGAAGAGGTGCCCCAAGAAAGCAAGGCTGGGAGGAAGCGAAGAACTAGACCAGGCTCAGGGTAAGACTCGGGGTTCCTGAGCTGCAACCCCCAGAGGAAAGAGAAGGGGAGGGGAAGGAGATCAGGACAATGCACTGTCCGGCTGTCCGGGGCGAGACGTTCACGGAGCTGCCGGGAGGTCGGCGCCCGGGAGGGTACGCGTGGCTGGGGCCGGCTGGGCGCCGCACGGTGCAGGGGAGGTACAAGTTACCTCTGCAGTCGCCGCCGCCCAGCCCGAGGCCCAGGCCGCCCAGAATGCTCTCGGACTGGCCGTCGCTGTACATGAAAGCCGTGTCCAGCTCCGTGTGGCCGCGCTCCAGGAAGGCGCGCACGGCCGCGGCGCTGGCTGGGGCGTCCATGCGGCGCCCCATCTCCATGGTGCCCAGCACTGTAGCGGGCCGGACCGGGGGCCCCGAGGCGGCTCGCGGTGGAGACAGCGGCCGGGACATGGCGGTGGCGGCGGCGGCGCGAGCTTCGGGCACCCGGGGACCTCGGGTGCAGCGGACGGCTCCTCGGGCCACAGCGCGACGCAAGGCGCTGAGCATGAGGTCGGCGCCTGCGCTCTGAGGCGCTTCGAGCCCCGCCCACCCGCCGCCGGAGGGGAGCCTGGAGGCGGTGAGGCAACGAAGACAGGCTGCGCGCCGCCCCACCGCGCACGCTCCGCTTGCTCGCACCGCCCCCAAGGCCTATAGACTCCGCCCGCGGCGCAGGAGGCGGAGCCGCGCGGCTCAGGGACGGGGCGGGGCGGGGTTTCGAGTCAGCTGACCTAGGCTGTGGAGACTCAACCCAGAAGCCGGAGCTGTGCTGTGGATCTTGGCGCGGTGAGGAAGGTTTGAGGCTGGGGGCGAGGATGAAGGCTGCGGGTCGGGACTCTGGGGCGTCTCTGCCACATTTTCCAATAACCTCCTCCAGCCCCTAGACCATCTTGGGGCTTCTGTCCCCTCCTTCGGGTACGAGATCCTGGGACGAGGCTCTGAGCCGGGATTAGGTGGCCCCTGGGGGGCATACGTTCCCCTCCTGAGCATGGCCTCTCAGACGAGCCTGTCCAGGGATTAGTATCTGAGTCCCCTGTTCACCTCCTGGTTCCGGCGGTCGGCCCCCGTCGTGTCCGACGGCTTTGTTTTCTCCAGGGCAGGCCATGGGAGGGGGCCTCGCGGCGATTGAGCGCTGACCCCAGCAGCTGCCCTGTCATTATCCGCGCCAAACAGGCGGCTCGCGCGGGGCTGAGTCACCAGGTGGCCACGGACCTGGAGGCCTTGGAGTGGGTGGTATCCACCAGCGGGGACGCCCCTCCCCTCCACAGACGCCGCGGTTCTGTTGGGAGCCCAGATTGCCTCCTCCCCTCATGCCTAGGACAAGTTTTCAAGTGTGTACATGGGGAGGCTGGGTTTGGAAGACTGGCGCGGGTCTTGTCCATTCAACACTTAAAGGCTGCTTTGCGCCAGGGACTTGCGGAGGGCGGTAGAGGAGCGGGGGACACGAGGCAACCAGTGCTTAGCCTGTACCAGGTACCATCCTCATTTCTTGGCCTGAATTATGTCATTTAATTCTGCAGTTTGTAATTCTGCAGTCTAGGAGGTGGATACCTAGGTTATCCGCTCCCCCCCCCCCCCCGCCCCATTGTATACATTGGAATTCTGAGGCTCAGTCACTTGCCCCGGAGTTCTATACCTTGTAGGCATCAGGCAGGTCAGTTCTAGGGTGTTCTCTCCTCAGACCTAGGTCATCTGAACTCACGACTAGTTTCTTTCCTTCCTTCCTTCCTTCCTTCCTTCCTTCCTTCCTTCCTTCCTCCTCTTTCCTTTCTATATTCCTCTCTGTCTGTCTCCTCTTTCTTCCTCAGCACTTTCTGAACCTTTATTGTGCAGCTGGTGTTTCCAGCCCTGAGAGTCCATCACAGCTAGGGTGAAGGGAGGGGTGTGGGCTTGAAGAGCAGGATTAGCTGAGGAATGTGATAAGCATTCTTCAGGTATGTGAAGGGGGGGGGGGGCGGTGGGGTGACAGGTGTCATCCAGCCAGCCTTTGCAAGACCTCTTTGAGATGACATGTTAGAACTCGGTCTCAGTGTCTCCTTTACCAGGCCCTCCAGGGGCAGAAGGACACTCCTCGGGGAAGAGACCGCACGTGCGGAAGCCTGGAGGCCTGCAGCTTCCTTGGGAAGCTTCCATGGGAAGCATCTCCGTGATTCAGCTTGGGATCCGAGAGAGGAACTTGGTATGGCAGGTGATGCCTTCTCCAGCACAGCCTTTCTCAGAGTATGGCCGTGTGCACCAGAATCAGATGGGGTTGCCCTTTTTTTTTTTTTTTTTTTTTTTTTTAAGATTTTCATTTTAGGTAATCTCTACACCCAGTGTGGGGCTTGAACTCACAACCCCAAGACCTAGAGTCACATGTTCTACCAACTGAGCCAGCCAGGCATCCCAAATCCCTTGTGTTTAAGGCTGCTTCTTGAACCCAAAGACCCTGATCTGAAGTCCAGAGACACTGTTCCTGAATTCTGGACACATGCCCTCTGTGGTTCCAAGACACCCCTGCTGTGGTCCTTGTCAAACCTGTGGATGCAGCCAAACTTTGTTGGAACCCCGGACATCTGTTCTCACAGTGCTATTTGACCAAGAGGTGGGCCCCTTTCCAGAAGCCAGGCCTGGGGCCCAGGCTGGCTCTTTAGCTGGGTCAGAACCTATAGGTGATGGGCTGTACGCACAGCGGTCCCCAGGGGAAGGCCCTCTGGTCAGGATTCATGTGCGTCTTAGAGTGCCCTGAGTTGTACGCATGCCCTGTGCATGGATAGGAGACCACCCACCTAGTGCTCTGGGCCCTCTGAGCCAAGCTATGATTCTCAAGACACCCCCTTCCCTCACTGGGCATGTGCTCACCTTATTTCCTCCCTAACCTGGTGAAAAGGATGGGGGGTGAGGGAGTGGCCTCAGGGTGGTTGAGCTATAGGGTTCTCATCCCTCAAGCAGTCACCAGCCCGACAGCCAGTCAGGCGCTGGGCTAAGAGCCTCATATGCGCTTCATCTGCACCACAAACCCCAAGGAGTGAGTGTCATCATCCCCATTTTATAGAGAGGCTCACACGGGTTCCTCACTTGGGCAGGGCCACCCGACCTTATCTGGAAAACGGAGACCCTCTCCACTACCTCGCAGGGAAGTTACGAGGGTGGCAATGTATTCATGTGATGGGGTGGATGGGCACACTCAGTATCTGTAAGAGGACGGCGGGGAGTCCAGTTGGGAGGTGGCTGGGGGACCAGAGGACTTGCTCTGAGACGCCTTTAGCCCAGCAGAGATACAGTTCTTACCTGGATTGTCTGTAACCTGGGTGGCCTTGCAGGTGCTGGTGGCAAGACGTCAGGTCAACAGCTCCCATGTGGGCTGTGCTGAAGGTCATCAAGGTGGGTTACCAGGATGCAGGTAGAAGCTATCAGCACCCTTTTTGGGCCCTGGAAGTACTGCAGAGAACCGGGCAGACAGTGACCTGGATGCCCTTGCCCCCAGCTCAGGGCCTCTGCTCGTGGCCAGTCACAGTAGGGCTGAGAGTCTCAAACTTCCTGAGAAGAGAAGCTGACTTGCTTCCTTTCCCTCCCTGGTGCTCCCAGGGTGCTGCGATCTCAGCACTTCCAAGGGTCTGGCCAGGGTGACAGTCCATTTGGGTTCTGTGACAAAACAGCAAAGACCAGGTGGCTTATAAACAATACACTTTGATTTCTTACATGTTCTCGGGGCTCGGAAGTCCAAGGTCAAGGCACCAGCAGATTTGGTGTCTGGTGAGGGTCCGCCCCCTGGCTCATAGGTGGCTGTCTTTTCGCTGTGTCCTCACATGGCAGAAGGGGTGAGGGAGCTCCCTGGGGTCTCTTTTATAAGGACACTCGTCCCACTTATGAGGGCTTTGCTCTCCTGACCCAAGCGCCTGCCAACGGCCCCATCTCCTAATGCCATCACACTGGGGGTTAGGTTTCAATGTACGAATTTGGGGAGCACACAAATGTTCACTCCGTAGCACAGGGCATTGCTTTATGAGGATTCCGGGCCTTCTGAGTAGGAACTGAAGGTGGCCTGAGACAGTCTCAGTCCGGTGAGGAAAGTCTCTGAGCACAGGAAGAGAAGAGGAAGCCTGCCTTATGGCCGCTGGGGAGGTCGGGGCAGTTAGGCCAGGCCACAGGAGAGCTCGGCCACACCCAGGGACAGAAGCGCCTGAGGCAGCATCGGCAGGGTGGCAATGAGCTGGGGTGTGGTGGGCTCCCAGTCCCCGCTTTGACTCTGGCCTCTGCCGCTTCCTGGCTGGGTACGAGTCCCTTCCGTTCATGGAGTTGATATGAGGACAACATGAGTAAATGCCTGCAAGGTGCTTAGCACAAAGCTGGCAAAGAGCTTAGTAATCAAGGGCTGTGATGCATCTCGCCTGGTAGACACGGCGCCATCTGGCTCCACTTTCTCTCCCTTCTCTTGGACTGTTGCGCAGACGGGGACTGCTTTAGTCACTGTGCAGGGTGCTCGGGCACCGGGAGGAGACTTTCCTGCCTGTTCCTGCACCAGCCACCTTCTGGCTTTGCTGGTGGTGAGAATGGGGAGGTGGTTCTGGACCCCTTGCCAGCGGGCGTCCCACACATGTTGCTCCTGGAGAATTCTGCGTGAGTGCCACGCTTGGGTCCCAGCCACCTGTGCAGCCCCTGGGCCCGCCTGGCCGTCATCCCCTGAGCGATGTTGGCAGATAGCCCTACTTTAAATGAGACGATGTGCTCAGTGGGGCCTGGTCTCAGCAGACCCTCCTGGAGTAATTGACAAAACAGATTGGAAACAACGAAAATGTTCAAGAGTTCTGACAGAGGTGCCTCTGAGGGCTCAGTTCTCCGCACTGTAGGGACTCCTTTAACCCTGGTGACCCTGGTGACATCCGTGTGAGGGCGGTAGTGTTACCACCCCTTTTATAGATGAAGGTATTGAAGCACAGGGGGGCCGGGGCATCTACCCAAAGCTGCAGCACTGTCAAGTGGTAAAGCTGGGATTCGAACACACTTGTCCCTGACTGCAGATCAGCGCTCTCCCTGCCTGTGTCATTGGCACGCGTGTGCTGTCATCTTTCTGTCCTTGAGGCTGATTGTCCTCAGATTCAGAGGTTTGGTCTGTGCCAGGTGTTAAAACTGGGGATGGGCATAGCTGGGGGGCGCCACAGGATGCAGACCTGCCAGAGCTGAAGGCGCCCTTTCTTTCTCCCCCTACGACCCTCCTTCCATCCCACAGCGGCCATGGTCTGGAAGAAACTGGGCTCCGGCAACTTCTCCAGCTGCCCCAACGGCTCCCTCGAGTGGATATGGGACGTGTTTGGCGAATGCGCCCAGGACGGCTGGGACGAGGCCAGCGTGGGCCTGGGCTTGATCTCCATTCTCTGTTTTGCAGCATCCACCTTCCCGTGAGTACCGGCAGGGGTGCAGGGAGCAGGGCACGGGTATGGGGTGGGGTGGGGCGATGGCTTCAGGCACTGCTTGGAGGGGCCTCTCCAGATTCAAGGCCATGTGTGCTGCCTCCACTCCCACTCACTGACTTCCAGCCCGCCCCAGAGGGCCCTGCGCTGAACTCCACCCTAGGCTGACACACAGATGATAATAACAAGAATATTAACACTTGCTGCTCTGTGTTGAGGGTCCAGTGTGTATGTGGCTGACTTCTAAGCGCTTGATGTGTTTTTTACTTCATTTAATCCTCATAATAAGCCTGTGAAATAGGAACAGTTGCCGTGCCTACTTTATGAGGGAACGGAAACCCAGAGAGGCTAAGTAACTTGCTCTAGGTTGCACAGCTAGGAAGAGAGGAAGCAGAGGGGTGGGTGGGCTGAGGTGCACCAAGCCCTTGCCCTGTGACAGTCTGGTGGTGGGCGGAGAAGCAAGGATTACCAAACAGCGTGGCCACTGGCATGATTGGGGAAGAGGACACACTGTGACCTGGGAGAGTCACTTTGCTGCTCTGTACCTCAGCTTCCCCATCTGCAAAATGGGAATGTTGTTCCCTAACTGCCGGGGTTGCTGGCGTGAGGGAACGTACGCCTTTGCTCGTTGTGAGCACAACCCCGTGGCTGGACAGAGCGTGTGCGGGTCAGGGACGCGGGGACAGGTGAGGTCAAAGAGGTCACCAAGGGCCCTGTAATGTGAGGCATTCTCCCCTGTTAGGAAACGTGCTCTTTATCCTGAGGGAGAAAGATAGGAGTTTAATCAGGAGCTCGGCATCTTTTAAAAATAGCTTTATGGAGAGATAATCCACATGCCATATAATTAGCCTATTTACATGTATAATTCAGTGTTTTTCGTATAGCCACGGAGTTGTGTAACCATTGCCTTAATCGGTTTTAGGACATTTTCTTCGCCCTAAAAAGAAACCCCCAAAGCAGTGAGTCATTCTTCATTTCCTACTCCCAGGCCCTGGCAACCATGAGTCCACTTTCTGTTGCTATAAATTTGCCTACCCTGGACATTTCGTGTAAATGGAATCACAGAATATGCGAAAGCCTGGCTTCTTTCCCTTAACATAACGTCTTCAAGGCTCATGCACGTTTGGCAGGTGTGAGGGCTTCATTCCTGTTTATGTCTGAATAATATTCCCGTGTGTGATATCCCACCTTTCATTCGTTCGTCCATTGATGGGCATTTGGTCTGTTTCTACTTTTCGGCTATGCCAGTCAAGGCCACTGTGAGCATTCATGTGCACGTTTTTGTGGGCACATGTTTTCACTTCTCTTGGGTACGTGCCTAAGTAGCAAAACTGCTGGGTCATATGGTAACTGTGTGTTTACTCTTTTAAGGATGTTTAAAAAACATTAAGTTCTGGTTTCATGACGTGACCTGGCCCTAGTGATGTCATTTTGGGCCTGTGGTTTTCTTTTCTTTCTCTCTCTCTCTTTTTTTTTTTAAGATTTTTTTTTTCACTTTTCTTTTTAATATTTATTTATTTTTGAGAGAGAGAGAAACAGCACAAACTGGGGAGGGACAGAGAGAGAGGAAGACACAGAATCTGAAGCAGGCTCCAAGCTCTGAGCTGTCAGCACAGAGCCAGACGTGGGGCTCGAACCCACCGACCGTGAGGTTATGACCTGAGCCAAAGTTGGATGCTTAACCGACTGAGCCACCCAGGCGCCCCTTTTGCAAAGATTTTTATTTTAAGGGACGCTTGGGTGGCTCAGTCGGTCAAGCGTCTGACTCTTGATTTTGAGGTCGTGATCTCACAGTTTGTGAGTTTGAGCTCAGAGTCTGGCTCTGTGGTGATGGTGCAGAGCCTGCTTGGGATTCTGTCTTTCCTTCCTTCTGCCCCTCCCCCACTTTGTGCTCACACTCTCTCCCCCTTTCTCTCTCAAAATTAATAAACTTAAAAAAAAAAAGATTTTTGTTTTTAAGTAATCTCTGTATGCAACGTGGGGCTCGAAGTCACAACCCTGAGATCAAGAATCACACGCTCCACTGACTGAGCCAGCCAGGCGCCCCCAGTGGTTTTCTTTTTAATAAGGAACCGCCAGGCTGTTTTCCAGAGAGGCTGCACCATTTTACATTCCCACCAGCCATGTGTGTGAGGTTCCAGGGTCTCCAAATCCCCATCAATGCGTATTTTCTTTGTTATCGTAGCCACCCTAATGGCTTTGCAGTGTTATCTCATTGTAGTTTTGATTTGTATCTGCCTGATGGCTAGTGATGTTAAGCGTAGCTTTTCTTGTGATTTTTGGCCATTTGTATATCTTCTTTGGAAAAAGGTCTGTTCAGATCCTTTGCCCATTTGTCAAGTGGATTATTTGTCTTTTTGTTGTTGAGTCGTAAGGGTTCTTTACATATCCTAGATACAGCAGCTTCATCTGACATATGATTTGCAAGTATTTTCTCCCGTTCCGTGGGTTCTCTGTTCACTTTCGCGATGGTGTCCTCTGAAGCACAGAAGTCCTAAATTTGGACAGTGTCCAGTTTATCTCTTTTTTTTCTCTTGTTGCTCGTGCTTTTAGTGTCCTATCTAAAACAGCATCGTAGCCTAACCCGAGTCACGGAGATTTGCCCTTATCGTAACTGGGGTGCAGGGGCACAAGAGCACCTAGCTTTGGGGGTCCCACACAGACCGGGTTCGGCCACTCACTGCTGACAGAATCTGAGGGCAGAGACACCGAGTGGTGGTGAACCAAGAAAGGAACTTGTTTCCAAGAGGCCGATCCTGGGAAGACCATGGACTTGCGTCTCAAGGACTGTCTCCGTAGTGCTGAAAATCCATCTGGATTTATATAAGGAAAATGTGGGACAGGGGTCAGTGGGGACGTGCTGGTGGGCAGTGAGGGTCAGGTCAGTCCTTGTCTTGGGGTCAATCATTCCGGGTCTTGCTGGCTCAGGGCCGTCCTTGTTGCCTGAGGGAGTAGTTTCGGTTCCCTTCCCGGGATGCTTTGCCCTCAGGGTCTTTTGCCTGAGTTGTGGGATGAGCTGGAAAGAAGAACTTAATCAATTAGAAAGTTTGAGGTCAAAATGGATGTAGGTGAAGCCCTCTTTCGTTACCGTTTCTTCTGAGAGTGTTATAGATTTACCTGATTCTGACACCAGCATCCGTGTGTATTTTTGCCCCACAGCACCAAGCATTTAACTCAGTTTAGGCCCTGTCTAGTTTGGGACAGCATCAGATCCCACAGGTTAAGGGCTCAGTCCCACAGGATTGCCCCTCCCCCTTCAGAGGTCACTTGCAAGTCTAGGTGGTCGCCTGTGCTTCTGGTAGGTGTAGACCAGCTCTAGATCAAACCTGCTTGGGTTGATTAATTTGCTAGAGCGGCTCACAGAAGTCAGAAAAACATCTTACTCACTGGATCACCAGTTTATCACAAAAGGGTGTAACTCAGGAACAGCTACATGGAAGAGATGGAATTTCTAATTTCTCTCCCAGCGCGCCGCCCTCCCTGAATCTCTTACACGTTCACCAACCTGGAAGCTCTCTGAACCTGTCTGTTCCATTTCTTGTGCAGGCTTTGCTACACAGGCATGCTTGATTAAATCAGGGCCACTGGCGATTGACTTCATCTCCAGCCCCTGCCCCCTCCCCAGAGGTCACTGGATTGGGCCGGAAAGTTCCAAGGGTTTAATCACATCATGGCAACCAGCCCTCCTCTTTGGAGGATCCAGAGGCTTCCCAAAACTTAACCTCGTGAACATAACAAAAGGCACCCTTATTGTTCTAATCGCTTTGGAAATCGCAAGGTTTTTAGGAGCTCTCTGCCAGGGATGGGGTGAAGACCGAATCTAGATTTCTTATTATAAATCGCAGTGTAACAAATTAGCTTTTAAATTTAGGTCTGTTAAGAAACAAAGTTCCACTGGGTAAAATTGAAGATCCAGTTGGTGCTATGAAGCCATTCATGAATTGGACAGCATCCCATCTAGCAAATAGATGCTCTAAGGAGTTTTATAAAATGGAAGATTATAAGAAGGAGAATGGAGCAAGAAATTATTAGCAGAAAAAAAAGAAAGAAAGAAAGGATGGTATCAGGTAAATTCACTTTCCTGCAGGGGATCTTACTTAGTAGATTACCTCATCTTCTTTTGATGGGGGATGGAGAGGACAGATGACCTCACTGCTGCTGACCAGAAAATTCCTGACCAATTAAGACTACGTTTCTGGGTTGAAATGCAATTAGATTACTTATTAAGCCCCTGTTTGGTGATTTGGCCTGAGTGACTCCATCTTGAGCCTGTGGTTTTCTTTTTGATGGGTTGTTGATACAGTTTGAGTGATGTTTTGTATATGGTGTGAGGTAGGGGTTCAGTCTTTCTTTTGCATGGAGATATCTAGTTGTCCCAGTACCATGTGTTTAAAAGACTATGATTCCCCCATTGAATTGTCCTAGTATGCTGTCATGGGCTTGACATTTTTATTGAATTGGCTTATTCCAGGTGCCATTGTGGGTATATTGCAAGTCGTCAAAGCAGATGCCATCCTTGCCTTTCCAGAGCTTCTACTGTGGCTCCCTTTATTTATTTATTTATTTATTTATTTATTTATTTTTAAGTTTATTTATTTTGAGGGAGAGAGAGCATGCATACTGCCAGCGGGTGAGGGGCAGAGAGCAAGAGGGAGAGAGAGAATCCCAAGCAGGCTCTGAGCTGTCAGCACACAGCCCAACGTGGGGCTTGATCTTACAAACCGTGAGATCATGACCTGCTGGCTCCTTTTAAAAGGCAGTCTGGGAGGGGCGCCTGCATGGCTCAGTCAGTTATGCATCAGACTCTTACTTTTGGCTCAGGTCATGATCTCACAGCTACAGAGATCAAGCCCTATGTCAGGCCTCATGCTGACAGCGTTGAGCCTGCTTAGGATTCTCTCCCTCTCTCTTCCCCTCCCCTGCTCTCTCTCTCTTTCAAAATAAATAAGTCAACATTAAAAAAAAAAAAAAGGCAGTGTGGGAGTCACAGGGAAGAAGGGCTAGAGGGACAGGGAATAAGACTGGAGGCAGGGAGGCCAGCTTGGAGGCCGTGTAAGCCATCCAACAAGCACGATATTAGCGGGAGTTGGAGAGGCCCTTCACAGGCTGACCGGACAGGTATGGGTGACTGATGGAGGCCGAGGGAGAGAGAGGCCTTGTTCCGGGCTGAGAGCTTCTCTAGAACTATCTGAGGAGCTGGCTGAGGCTTTTCCTGCCTGCCTGAGCCTGGCCGAGTAGCCAGTGGGGGGGGTCAGAGGCCGGAGAGAGAGCCCCAGGTGACAGCAGGAAGGGCAGTCCCCTTTGTGCTCCTCTGTAGGACTCAGCCTTTCTTGAGTGTGGCAGAATCACCCCCCCTGAAATTTATGGAGTCTTGCCAAGACACATGTCCCAGAAGGGGCTTTAGGGGCCAGAGGATAGACCTTAATTAGGGCTTCCATGGTGCCAGGCCTGTGCCGGACCCTATTCCTGCCTTCAGGAAGCTTGCGTCCGGGAGGGACAGGGATGTCCCATGTTACAAGGGAGAAGTGGAGGACACTGGCGAGCTCGCCACCAGGAAGCCCTGGGGAGGAAGTGATAGTTCTCAAGCCATGAAACACAAAGAGGAAGAGGAGGGAGTGGGCGGTCGGCTGCCAGGAACAGGCTGGAGAAAGGGAAATAGGTCCTGGTGGAGGGGGCAGGGGCAGAGGAAGAGCCAGACCTGGGGGCCACATGAGGACGCGCCCGGGAGGATGCGACTCCTCGCTGAGCAGCAGTGAAAGGCTCTGAATGATTTCAGGGTTTTAGAAAGATCCTTGAGAGGGAGGAAAGATTCGAGGAGGAACCAGGCGTGGATAAGAGACACAGAGGTGGGTGGTTGGGCAGGGGGCGCTCAGACAGGAGGAGGAGAGGGAGAGATGGCCATGGGGAGAACCAGGCCATGCTCTCTGCTCAGTTTCTGATGTTGGTGATGGTGGGGGTGGGGGTGGGGTGAGGTACCACTTAGCCCCCTTTTATTTAAATACTCACCAACGACTAAACAGAAAATGTAAAGGCTTAATGGCGGTTGTGTAAAGGTTAAGGGCGACTGGAGCCTCAGGGTCTGGCTGTGACAGGACTGGCCCAGCCCCTATGAGGAACGTGGCTACACAGACCTGCCCTGTGGGGGTTCTGTGAGGACTGGGTGAGTCCATACGCACAGAGGGCCCAGAATTCTCCTGTTACCTGTCATCGGCATTGAGCTCATGCTAAGACCAAGGGTCCAAAGAGAGGGCCTTTGGGAAAACCACCAGCGTATCAGAAGCCACTGGCCTAGTGACGGAGAGCTCTGGGGGTCCCAGCCCTGGCCCTCCCCATTGCCCTTTTTTAAAAAATTTTTTAACGTTTATTTATTCTTGAGAGAGAGAGAGAGAGAGAGAGAGAGAGAGCTGGGGAGGGGCAGAGAGAGAGGAGACACAGAATCTGAAGCAGGCTCCAGGCTCTGAGCTGCCAGCACAGAGCCTGACGCGGGTCCCGAACTCACGGACCGAGATCATGACCTGAGCCAAAGTCCGACGTTCAACCGACCGAGCCACCCAGGCGCCCCTTCCTATTGCCCTTTGAAGGTGATGGGCTGTCGTCTGGTCCATCTTATCACTGGCTGCTCCTGGAGATCGTGCAGCCCCAGGCGTTGTGCTCCCGCCACCATCCTTTGAACCCCCTTCCCCTCCTCAGAAGAAAGAATGCGGGGTCCCTGTGAAGCGGTCTCAGGGCCTGACACAGAACTTTAGCACCCTGTAAAAACTCCACGTTCCCACTGGGAGATGCCAGGGTGCCACGGAGGGGAATCTGAGTACTGCTATGGGTGGTTCTGGAAAGAGGGACGCCCCACAGGGTTCCCGGGTGACTTCCTGCGCTTCTGCGGCCCCTGCTCCACTCTTCCCCTGAGTGTCGTCTCCTTCCTCTGCCACAGCCAGTACATCAAGGCCTGCAAGACAGGCAACATGGACCAGGCGCTGTCTCTGTGGTTCCTCCTGGGCTGGATCGGTGGAGACTCCTGCAACCTCATTGGCTCCTTCCTCGCCGACCAGCTGCCCCTGCAGGTGGGCCAGACCGCGGGCAGGTGGGCTGCACGGGACAGCCAGCACGAGGGTCCCCGCTCCAGCGTCCTGATCCATGGTTCCATCTGGCGAGGGCCCCACCCCGTAGAGAGTGCCTTCCGCCCTGCCATGCGGCGTGACAAGGGGTCGGTCGGTGCCCTTGTCCGGGCCTCAGTTTCTCCATTTGCACACTGAGCACATCAAACCAGAGGATCGCTCTGGGGGCTGTGCTGTTAGGTGTGGGGCCCCAGAGGAGGAACAGTTTCCCTTGGCAGGTCCAGGTGCCAGGAATCACAGGAATCCTCTGCCTTCCCCACCAGGACTGTAAAGTCTTTTTTTTTTTTTTTTTTTTTAAATGTTTATTTATTTTTGAGAGAGAGAGGCAGAGCATGAGTGGGGGAGGGACAGAGAGAGAGAGAGGGGTAGACACAGAATCCGAAGCAGGCTCCAGGCTCTGAGCTGTCAGCTCAGAGCCGGACGCGGGGCTCGAACCCACGAACCGCGAGATCATGACCTGAGCCGAAGTCGGACGCCCCACCGACTGAGCCACCCAGGCGCCCCAGGACTGTAAAGTCTTGATGGCTCCTGTACCAGCCAGACCAGAGCCCTCACTTAACCTCCCAGTCCTGTTCTGTGTCCTGCACATTTTCTCCCTCTGCCTTCCCTGATCTCTGCCGGGTAGAAACTGTGCTCCGCTCCTTCCCAGATAAGGAGACAGAAGGTCACAGAGGTGAAATGAATCGGCCGGGCCACCCGGCTGCTGACCGAGCACGGCCGTGCTGTCGGCACATGGTCCGCAGAGCCTGGGAGCCCTGTTTGTCTTGCAGACCTACACGGCGGTATATTACGTACTGGCGGACCTGCTGATGCTGTCACTGTACTTTCATTACAAATTTAAGAAACGCCCCTCACTGTGTGAGTACGGGGTCCCTCTGGTCGGGCGTGTCGGGGGCAGCGGGAGAGCCGGCAGCCTGGGAGGAAGTGGGTTTCCCATTGCCCAGTGATAAACTCAGCGTAGGGCCTTATCTGCAGGTCTGAGCCCCAGCCGGCCACGATGGAGGCCGGAGGGTGATTGGCACATCCCGGCAGGACCGCAGGGACTTCCCTTCTCTTGAGCTCTCATTCAGCAAATGTGGCTTCAGCTGCTCCTCTGTGCCTGGCCCTGGGCTTGGAGCTGAGGAACCGAGGACAAGGACAGGTCCTCGCTGCCCTTGAGGATTGAGAAGGGGGAGGTCAGATGGAGGCAGTTGGGGGCGGGGCTGTTTCGCTGGCATTTCCGTGTGGGGTAACCCCCTCCTGATCCTGCTGCCTTCGTGTCTCCTTTACCACCCGAGGAGAAGGGTGCTATGATTACACCCGTTCTGTAGATGAGGAATTAAAGCTCAGAGAGGTTCGGTTACTTGCCCAGAGTCACACAGCCACTGAAGGGCAAGGCCAGGACTCAAGTCCTGGTCTGTTTCCTGCCACTGATAACCTAACCGTGGCTTTCCACCTGCCTCCCGCCCAGTGTCTACCCCCATCAATTCTCTGCTCCTGTTCATTTTGGCAATGGTGTGTACCACCCCACTGCTGAGGAGTGCTGGCCCCGTGACTGCCCCGAGCGAAGTCTTCCGGGGGCGGACGCTTCTGTCAGTGGAGCCGGGCAGTAAGGTGAGGTGCGGGTCTGGTAGGGTGGGGTGTGGATTGGGGGCCGGCTCGTCGTCCCCAAGGACCCTGCCCTGCATGGCCGGGGGGGTGGGCACTGCCCTCTCCCAGGGGGCCTGGGGTCTCGCCCTGCACCTCTGGCCCCTGTTAGGCACTGAGCACCCCCTCCCTCCCAGCCCTTCACTCGGCAGGAGATCATCGGCTTCGTCATCGGCTCTGTCTCCAGCGTGCTGTACCTGCTCTCCCGGCTGCCTCAGATCCGCACTAACGTGAGCCTGGGGCAGGGGTGGGTGGGCCCCCTGTGTTGAGGTGTGGAGTTTCGCAAAAGGTCTGGGTCCAAACTCACTGTTGGCTTGGGCAAGTGCATCCAGTTCCCGAAGCCTCAGTTTCTGCCTCTGGGGAGTGGGCATGGGCCGCCTACAGGCACGTGTGTCCCGTGTGTGTCTCAGGGAAGCAGGAGGTCACGCGAGGTCAGGGGCTAGGCCCAGAGTCCTGAGAGGAGAGGAGAGAGTGGCATATTGGGGCCAGGGGGGCTTGTGGGGCAGCGAGGGTCCGTGGGGGGCGGGGGAGCGGGCCATCGTGGGGCCAATGTCCCATGGGCCCGGAACGGGTGTAGGGGTGCGGGTCGTGGATACCGGGTGCACAGGGAGACGTCAGCTCAGAGCATGCACAGTGCGATAGGGACGTGTGGACAGGGACAACCCAGGGTGACAAGAGTCCTGTCTGCGGCCTCCGACCCCACCCCATCCTCACCCCTAGTTCCTGAGGAAGTCGACCCAGGGGGTCTCCTATTCGCTGTTCGCGTTGGTGATGCTGGGGAACACGCTGTACGGGCTGAGCGTGCTGCTCAAGAACCCCGAGGTGGGTCAGAGTGAGGGCAGCTACCTGCTGCACCACCTGCCCTGGCTCGTGGGCAGCCTGGGCGTGCTGCTGCTGGACACCATAGTATCCTTCAGGGGCGGGGCGGAGGGCGGGGCGGAGGGCGGGGCGGAGGGCGTGGTGGGGCGGGGCGTGCTGCTGCTGGACCCCATCATATCCTTCAGGGGCGGGGCGGAGGGCGGGGCGGGGCGTGCTGCTGCAGGACACCGTCCTATCCTTCAGGGACTGGGCAGCGTGGGGCCGGCTTGGCAGCCTCCGCCTGCACACCGCTCCGCACCCACCCATCCAAGCACCCCGGGAGGCACCAGACCCGGCGGTGAGCAGGAACCGAACGGCCCTCGCCTGGGAAGCTTACAGCTCAGTGAGGGGGCAGTTGGCACGCATGGAGTGATCAGAGTGTGGCGCCGGGGGCTGTCTTGGTTTAGAAGGTCAGCCAAGGCCACCACAGTGCCATTTAAACTGCCCCGAAGAGGTGCCTGGGTGGCTCAGTTAAGTGTCAGCTTCAGCTCAGGTCATGATCTCGAGGTTTGTGAGTTCAAGCCCCACATCGGGTGCTGTGCTGTCAGCACCAAGCCTGCTGGGGATCCTCTGTCCCGCCCCCACCACCCCAAGCCCGCTCGTCCTCTCCCTTTCTCTCAAAAATAAATAAACATTAAAAAAAAAAAAATTTAAACAGCCCCCCCCCCCCCGGGAGAAGAAGAAATCACGCAGAGAGGCAAGGGAGGGGTGATCCAGACTCAGCTTGTGCAAAGGCCCTGAGGAATAAGGGGGAAATCAGCCCATCCAGGCCAGAGGAGTGTAGGCTGGAACGTGGAGGCAGCTGTCCCTGAGAGCCTCGAAGGAGGGGCTGCAGCTCCAGACCTTGGCCTCTCAGAGTGAGGGTGACTGGGAAGGAAGAGGGAGCAGCTCCGGAGGGAGCCGGGTCATGTCCGTCCCAATCTCTGCTCCGTTTGGCCTTGACGTCGGCCCCTCCAGATTTCTATCCAGTTCCTGGTGTATAGGAACACGGCCACCTCCGCGGAGCGCCAGCCCCTGCTCCACAGTTGACAGGGACCCAGGCCGAGCCCAGGACAAACCGGGACCTCCAGATGCCACACCCAGGAAGGGACAGCTGTGGGCAGACACGGGGCTGCTGACCGTGGACTGGATCGTGGAGGAGGCTTGGGGTGCCTTGAGCTCCCCGCCCAGCTGCCTACCCACCCACCTTTGAAATCTCTGGGCTGACTCCCGGGAGCCCCGACTGACTCTTCAGGGAGTGAGGAGTGAGAGGGGCACCAGGGCCAGTCCCCCACCCTCTTGGGACACACACCAGTGTCTGAGGCTTCTGTCCCTGGAAGCCTCGAGGAGGGCCTGCAGCCAAGACCTTGGCCTCCCAGAAGGCAGCTGGTGCCCACGAGCTCCCCTCCCTCCGTCTGTCTGCATGCCCCCCGGAGCGGGGCGCAGGTGCAGCCGGGTGCATCCGGGGCCATCCTGGTGACTCCGGAAGCCCAGTAAATGGTACCTCCCAGCGAGGCCTCTTTCTGTCCTCATTCCTGAGGTGCTGGGGTCTGGGCTGCTCTGGGCGACAGCGGTGGATGGTGATCCGGGCCCCAGCTGCCGGGTCTCAGGTGGGGGCCTAAAGGTCCGGATGTGGCAGAGCCGAGCAGGAGCAGATCGCCCAGCCTCCTGAGGACCTCCGGTTTTCTCACCTGCTTCTCATGGTGAGGACACAGCAGCGAGGACGATGCTCTGACAGGGTCCCGGCTCCTCTGTGCTCGGGAAGAAGCAGAGTAGTTAGGCACAGACCTTGGTTCTGCATCTTAAGCTTGTCTGCGCCTGTTACCTCATCTGTGAAGTGGGATGACGACATTACCATTTTGTATTTCCTTCCAGGATGGCGTACTTAACGGAGGTTAGCCGCAAGGTCTGTCATGTAGTAAGAGCCTAATAAAGCTTAGCTTTGGTAATTTTCAGTTGGAGGAGAGGCACATCCCAGATCTCCCTGCAGGTCAGGGAGACCTTCCTGGAGGAGGCGACATGCAGAAAATGAGCAGGGGATAACGGGGAGAGGTGGGGAATGTTGCAGGCGGCAGGAAGGAGGTGAAAGAACAATGGGGGGGGAGGCGAGGAGGGCAGGGCCCAGCCGTGAGCTCTGGTTCCGGACCCCAACCTCAGTTTGTCTCCCAGATCCCATTCTGAGGCCTCCTTCTTACTGGCCGTGACCCTGTGGGTGCCTGAGGGCCCGTCAGGGAGAGAAGCTAGGTCTCAGCCTCTCCGAATCTCCTCTTCCTGCCCCGGGGACAGAAAGGAGTCCGGCAGTGGCGCCCATCGCCTCTGTCGAGAGGGACTGCCACTGCCCCAATTTGTTGCGACATGTATTTGCCGAGTGCTGCCTCCACTGGCCCATACTGTGTGGTGTGGCAGGGACGGGGGTGAACCCGCTCTGGTCCTCGCCATCAAGGAGGGAAGAGGGCTGCCGGGCCCTGGGGGTAATGAGGGCTTTGACCGGAAGGTACAAAGCGCCAGAAGAATGAGGAGACTCAACAGGAAAGGCTTCGTGGAGGAGAGGCCCTGGGGCTGAATCGGGAAGGCAGAGGAAAGTCGGGAAGGGGCTACAGCGTGTGCACAGGCCTGGCATTGAGCGTCTGGGCTGCTCCCAAGATGGGGCCGCTTACGAAGAGCCTTGAAAGCCAGACTGACCGGAGACAGGGTCGTGGGGACAGCGGCTCACAGCGGGTGGCTGGGTGTGGCCAGGGGAGAGAAGGCAGGAATTGGGGTCTGGGGAGACCGCGAAGGGGCATCTCAGGCTCAGGTGGGCAGCGAGGGCAAGCAGGACCAGTCTCCCCCGGTCCTGTCCTGGGTCATACCTGTGGGGTCCTGTGTGTGCCTGGCACGTGACTTGAGCGCTTCCTGTGTCCTGGGCTGGGCTGTGCCCTGTCGAGTGGGTGTAATTAGCATGGCCGTTTTACAGATGGAAGACAGACCTTGAGAGATCAGACTTAAGGTCGAGCAGCTTTTTGAACCACATCATGTCCCTCTGCTGCAAGGGCCATCCCACACCTGGTGGGGGTTGGGGCCCTCCGAGTCCCCTCCCCGGACAGGGGTCCGGAGTGTTGGGCTGTGTGCAGTCCAGCTTTCCCTCGCTCTCAGGAGCGGCCCGGCCTTGCTGGGCTTAGGCTCCCTTCCCACTTCGAGCCTCTGGCCTTGTCCCAGCCAAAGGGGCCCCAGGCCCCAGGCCCCAGGCCCTGGCTGCCTCTGGCCTGGGCCTGGTTCAGGTGCCCTTTGCCAGCCAGCACCTGGCTCCACCCGGGGTCCTGACCTTGGTGCCAGTTACCGGGGGCGCATTCGGAATGGCAGTATGAGTCCCAAGTGTGGGCCTGAGTTAGAGCTGGGGGGCTAAGAGATGAAACCTCACAGCCCTGCCTCCAAGCCCTTGCGTGGTGTGGGTGACGTAATCTCTTCCTCGTGGGAAGCACTGAGTCTTTGGGGTGCTAGCTCTTGCTTTCCAGCACTGCCCAGTCTGCTCCGAGCCATGGTTGCTTCCTCTTCAGGAAGCCCCGGCCTGATGGATGTGCCCAGGGGAGTGCCCTGCCCTGTCTGATGGAGGACGTAGCTGTGGTGGTTAAGAGAGATGGGCTTGTAGGCCCATGCCCCAGCGCCTGGCATGTGTAAGCGCCTGGTGGGTAAATGACGAGCTTCTCCGATGCCCAGGGCCTCCCCAGGCTCCTCCCGGAAAGCACAAGGGCCAGTCTGATGGACCCATTAGTTCCGCCGCGCGTGCAGGTGGGTGGGGTCCCGGGGGGGGGGGGGCTCAGGTGGACTTCTCCACTGGGCACACACCTCTGTACCTTGTTGCAGGCAGGGTGTGGTGGGGCCCTCACCTCTAGGTGTGGTCTGAAGGGGTGAGCTCTCCCACTTTGGACCCTTCCTCCTGCCTGATTCAGCCGAGTTCTGCCTTTAGGTTTCGGGCCCAGGCTCGGCCAAGAAAGCGGCATCCCACACATCAGTTGTCCTTGTCTGGGAGGGATTCTCCATCTGGACACTCATGGGGGCAGGAGGCTGGGCCGGTCACCCCCAAAGAGCCCGGCCTGGGCGGTTCATATTTTAACTATTGAGGGAGATGCTGTGTATGCAACTGCCTTGCCACAGTGCCTGGCCTCGGTGTCCCCCCAAATCCTGGGGGGCAGGAAGCTGCCTGGCAGGCAGGTGGCAATCTCCAACAAGGCAGAAGGAAGGGCCCAGCATGCCTGTCCTCAGCATGAGGCCCCAGGTCCTCCCAGCCCGGGGTTCCCCTTGGTCATTTAGGGAAACTGGGATTTTTCTTTTTTTTTTTTTTTTTAAGTAGGCTTCACGTCCAGTGTGGAGTCCTACTCGGGGCTTGAACTCATGACCCCGAGATTAAGACCAGAGCTGAGATTAAGAGTTGGCACCCAGGCGCCACAAACCTGGGATGTTTTAAGCCATAGCTTAGGTATGGCCCTCAGTCCCCAAAGCTGAGAAAGGGGAGGAATGCACAGCTCACCCCTGCACAGCCAGCCAGGTGCTGAGGCTTAACTGTTCCATACGCATGCGCTATACCTGATCAGGTTAAAGAAAGTGGGGATTGATTGCCTTCTGCTGTGGGTTAACTCAACGCACCCGAAAACTCAGCCCCCCAACCGTGTGACAGCCCTGAGGATACAGTCACCCACTGGGATCTCTGTGCCCAGCACATGTAAGTGCTCCATAAAGGTTATTTTTATTAATCACTTCCCAGGGCGCCCGGGTGGCTCAGTTGGTTAACTAAGCGTCCGACTTCAGCTCAGGTCATGATCTTGCAGTTCGTGAGTTCGAGCCCGTGCTGACAGCTCGGAGCCTGGAGCCTGCTTCAGATTCTGGGTCTCCCTCCCGCTCTGCCCCTCCCCCGCTCATGCTCTGTCTCTCTTATCAAAAATAAACAAACATTTAAAAAAACCAAAAACACTTGCCCACCCCCACCACAGTATGGGCAGACTGTGTATCCCACCATCGTATCCCCCTTCCACAGTAGGTGCTCAGTAAATGTCTCCATGAATGAATGAGTGAAGTGAATGCCTTAAACACTGTCCCTCAAGAAGCCCTCAGTCTGGTGAAGGAGACAGGCACGTAACCGCCAATCACAGAACTGAATTTGTACACTCGAAATGGGGGAAGTGTATGGTGTATGAGTTCTATCTCAGTAAAACTGCTTGAAAAAAGACCAAATTAGCTATTACTAAATTTGGGAAGTTATGGGTATGAGAATACATTACATCTTGCAACATTTCTCCTCATTTATAACCATTACAAGGTAACCCAAATGCCTAATATTCACCAGGAACTGAAGGATTGCATTCACTAGGCTGGTCAAAGACCTATACGTGTATGATAGTCTATTCATTCTAGGAAGCATTAGTTGAGCTTTTAAAGTCGAAAGCCACAGGGCACCTGGGTGGCTCAGTGGGGTAAGCATCGAATTCTTGATTTCGGCTCAGGTCATGATTTCACGCTTCTTGAGCTCGAGTCCCGTGAGTCCGTCCCCCTGCTCGCTCGTGCGTGCGCTCTCACTCAAAATAAATAGACTTTAAACAAAAAAAGGAAAAACTTAAAAAAAATAATTAAAAATTTTGCAGATTTTTCTTTAGAGGCTTCATCACTGAGAGAACAGGAAAAAAAAAAGATCCTCCAAAATGGGCAGGAGGGGCCGGCAGGCAGGGCGTGCGTCCCGGCCCCCTGCTTACCGTTAAGCGGGAGTAGACGGTGGCCCCTCGGGCCCGTGGTGGGGGTTCAGTGGCAGTGCCCTCCCCCGGGGGGCATTTCCTCCAGCCTCCTCGGGGTCTGCCGGGTTCCGGGAGCAGAGGCCCACTGGCTAAGCGCTAAGCGCGCAACACGAGACGCTGGAGGCAGGCTGCGGGGAGCTCACGGGAGGGAAGGGAAAGGTGAGCCGGTGGCATCTCCAAAGAGCGAGGCCAAGCCGGCTCCAGAGCCTCAGGGACAGGACCCCTTCCCGGTGGGGATGACGCCGTCCTGACTCTTTGCTATCAGAGTCTCTCGAGGGAGAACTTCTTACCTGGCTCGGCATGGGTCGTGCAGGTGGGGGTGGCGGCCCCCCGTGACTGCAGGGCACCCAGGCTGCACGGAGGGGATGGCACCAAAGAGAAGAGGGGCCGAGGCCCAGTCCACACTGCCTGCTTCCCCCGTGGCGGCAGAGGGGTCCACACAGTGGCTGCTTAGTCCATGACGAGAACGAAGGAGACGGTTCGGAGTCTTGGAATCTGGGGCCCCAGGAGGACCCCAGCGAGGGCCGCGAGAGACTGACTTGTCAAGGTCACAGCGAGGGCGTGAAGGGACCCCGGAGACAGCCCTGTGAGCTCTCACTCTCTCGAGGCCACCACCCATCCCCGGGGCCACTGAACAGGTGTGGGCCCTGCTGACTGGCCACGTGGCCGCCTGATGTCAGCCGGGACAGCAGGGTCCGTCCGGAAGGGTTATGAAGCGTCCCGCTTACGGTGGGTATTTGCGGAGATGAAAGGGGGAGGAGCAGAGGGGACAGTGCAGGGAGGCCGCACCCAGAGTGACAGAATGACAAGGTGGGGGCCCCCCTCTTCCGGGGCGGGTGGGGCCGGGGAGCCGAGCAGCAGCTCCGGGCTCCGCAAGGACCCCCCTTCTCGCCCACCGCGCGGCTCTCGCCCGTCTTCTGTCCGACTCGCCACCCCGGTGGGGGCCAGCCCTCACGGCCAAGGCCACACGCGCTTGGAAAGCCAGGCCGGCGAGAAAGAACACAAGGCCAGTGCTGACTGCGTCCCAGTTTCTTTTTATTCATTTTTTTTGTTTTTTTTTTTTTTTTTAAGTATGGAAGCTCAAGTATAAGATGTAGATTTTTTTTTAAGCTTTACAAAAAAACAAAATAAAACAAAAACTCCTTTTGCATTCCATAAAAATTGACAGAAAAGCACCTGGCCAGAGCAGCCCGTCAGCAGGCCCCACCCCCGCACCCCCGCCACGTGGTCTCGTGGGACAGGGGCCAGTCTGTGCAGGACATCGCCGAGGGCCACCCGCTTTCTCCCAGAGCTGTCCCCTGTCCCCCCAAGCCCCAACCCCAAGCAACTCCCAAACACACGTGGACTCAGATTTCCAGTTTTTCTTCTCTCTTTCACACACCACAGTTAGTTCATAAAATTTTTTTGTTTTATATTTTTTACACCGATGTAACAAAAAGGTGGGAGGGAAGGGGAGGCAGACAGACTGTATTTTATGCCTATAAATGGGGGGAGGGAGGCAGACAGGGGGCCGGGGCAAACAAAAAACACACGGTCTCTGTGGAAATACGGAGAGTTTTGATGGCAAAACGTGGTGGGAAGGAGGCCTCAGAGACAGGAGGGTGTTTACTGGGCTTTATTCTCAGGGAGAGATGGTGATGCCGTTGTTCCGTGACCTGGGGGGGGAGGCGAGGGGCGAGGGAGGGGAGCAGAAGACGAGTTTTCTAAGAAAGGGGTCTAACGAGCGCATGGCGTGTCCAGTTAGCGTGGAGCAGGGCTTTAACACTGCTGCTTTCTCTTCAAGGCCTCCACCAGGTCGTTCTTAAGAGCTTCTTGCTTTGATTTGTCTGCAAAAGTCTGCACAGACCTGCCGGAGGGAAGAGAGTTGATCAGCCCGTGTGACGGGCAGGGGGCCGCCTCCAGCAAGGCGCCCGAGGCCTGAGCCTTCGGCCCTTTGCCAGGCGGGCTTCCTTTGCAGGGGAAGCGCGCGGCCCGCCTGGACGGGCGCCCACCTCTGCGCCAGGCTGGGGGGCCCGGCCGGAGCCACCAGAACCCCAATCCACTTCAGGGCCCGAGGTCGGCCTGAACCAGAAGGTGGCTTCTGGGCTTCCAAGCACAAGGCAGCAAAGACCCTCTGTGCTTCTGACCAGCCGCGGACTCAGCCGGGTCGGGGGGCGGGGCACAGAGGGGCATGGACTCTGGGTCGCAGGGACCCTGCTATCAAGCTTCCCCCTCACTGCACCCTTGCCGAGCAGAGGCAGCCCGCTGCCCGCCCCCCAAGTGCGGGGTGCAGAGGAACCCCACTCAGCGAACGTCTAAAACCCCTGGCCATCTGAGCAGATCGGGTTCACGTCCAGGGTGGCGCCGGAAGGGCAGGTGCTCTCAGCCGTCAGCGGTGAGCATGGCCGAGAAAATCCCTCGGCCTGGACGTCAGGAGGCAGGACGGGACTGAGCTAAGAGGCCCCGGTCCCTGCTGGCAAATCCCGACCTGTGGACACATGCTGACGTGAGTGCCCCACGTGCCGGCGTTAACACTCCTCATTCGCCAAAGCGAACAGCCACTAACCCTCGCAGAGGCTGTATGGTTTACGAAGTGCTTCCCACACACCTCTCACTTCCCTCTCACGGCATCCCGGAGGAGTCCCACCGGGGTTCCCGAGCACAGAAGAGGAAACTGAGGCTCAGGGAAACGCCCCCTGCCAACGGCCTGAACGGTCACTCTGTCAAACGGACTCAACGTGTCGACCGGCCAAGGACTTCTTAAACTATGTGTAAACTTTCCAACCGTTTCAGAGCAGTGGAAAGAAAGGAGTGACGGCTGCCCGGCAGGAAGGCGGTGGACGCCACGCCCACGGGCGTCTCAAGCTCCGTGTGCATCAGCCGTGAGAAAGGATGGGAAGGAGAAGTCAAAAAATCCCCCGATTCCAAAAGTAAAATGAAGCAGGACCCAGGAGAAACGAGAGCATCCCCAGTTGAGTTCTGGCTACCGAAGCCCCGAAAAATCGTGGGACGCGGCCTCCAAATGGTACACGGGTGACACGGGAGACAATAAAACGCTCTCACGAAATGCCGACACGTCTGGCTGAGCGTCTCTAAACAAACGTTTGCCCTGGACTGTCCTGGCTCTGCGGTGGCCCAAGGAAGGGTCAGACACCAGCCGTGGTGGCCTTGGCTCCAATTCTCAGTCAGTCCGCCACGTGCTTCTGGAAAAGCTCCCGGCAGGAAGTGGCGGCGGCTCACACGGCTCCTCGGCCTGCAAGGGTGCTGGCTCTTCTGGGAAGGACGGGCTGAGCGCACCAGGCCTCACCCCCACCCCCCAACGAAGCAGAGAGTCCCCGAGTTAGAACCAGAGTGAGAGTCAGGTCAGAGACAAGACACTGGGCGCGGAATGGCCGGAGGCTATGAGGAGCAGGACACGGGAACACAGCTTGCGAGGGTCAGTGCCAAGCAACGTCAAACTCATGCCCGGAGCAAGTGCTAACTCGGCACGGACAGAGGGACGTGGGACGGACAGAGCGCCAGGCTGCCCACTGCTGCAGAGGGTTCCCATGCCGGAAAGCCTCCAGCGGGTGGCCACGGGACTGACCACGGACAGGGATCTGGCAGATTCTAGGGGCTGCCAAGAAAACCACACAACGGTGGCCCACCGTACAAAGGAGGCTCTCTCGGGACGGGAGCGGGACGGTCCCAGCGTGAGGCCTGAAGGTGGCACGGAGCCCAGACCGACCAGCAGCGCCGCCTGGTTACACAAACGGCCCGGCCCGGCCATCCCGCCGAACCTCTGCTGGCTCGGGTTCCCGGTGGCCAGTCCCTGGGCCCTGCGGCCCTGCCCCACGGGCCTCATGTTAAACGTTTCCCTCCTCTCCCGGGACACCGACTGCTTCCATACACCTGTATCTGCCACAACCACAAGCTCAAGCTCTGGTTCTCGGTTATGGTCCACAAGCGAGGCCATTTCCTTGCCGTCAGCACAAGGCGTTTAAGAGGAAGGCCGCAGCTCGTTAGGGGCAGAAGGTTACTGGCCCAAGCAGCTCCAGCGGCCACCGGTCTGGGGGCGCACCAAGCCTGGCCAGGGGGGTTTCGGACCCCGCTCCGGGCTCTATCCTCAGGTTTGGGGCGACACAGCCCTCTCAACTCACGGCCCCGAACAGTCACTTTCCCACTGAGGAGGCTCACTTGGCCTCTGCGACGCTTGGCGGGAAAGCCCGAGGCCCCGGCCGCCCATAACGGCACACGCAGTGGACTCGGGCCCCCCTGAGTGGCCGAGCGGAAGGCAGTGCACAGACCCCCGCCCTGTGGCCCACGGGAGCGGTGCAGACAAGCGGCTTCTGCTGGAGAGGCAGAGTTAATCCCCAGACGGGGGCTTCTTCCAGGGCCAAACCCCCTCTCTGCCCCACACCCAGCCCTGCCAGGCGTGCGAGACACACACAACACACGCGTGATACGGGTCCGTGTTACGTAGGGCCGAGTCTACACGTTAACGTGGCCGCTCACAGCCGTGAGCCGACACAGGGGTTAGTGGTGTTTAAAGGACCGCGCGCAGCGACAGCTGGTCCGGGGAAGGGGGGGTGGGTGGTGGCGGGCTGGTGAGTCCTGTTTAGTGGGGAGGGTGCGCACGCCTCTCAGGCAGGGTACCTGCGTCGGCTTAGTTATCAGGCTGGATGTGGATCTGGCGCTGGGTCAGCACTTGGGAAAGCTCCCTCTGCAGCTGCTGAAACTTGGGGTGGTCGGGGATTACGTCAACAGATCTACAGAGAGTGGTCACAGATGAGCGCGGCGGGAGGCGAGGGCGGCACACACTGGGAGCGCCGAGGCGGGCGCGCGCCGGGCACGCAGGGACACGCGAGGTCGAAGACAGGGCAGTGTCGTCACGGCCCCCGCGCTCCGGCCCGAAGGGGTGGCCGCAGAGCTCGATGCTGGGGACGGTCTCGACCACCTGCCCGCAGGCTCTCTGGGTCCCTCTCCTCGTTCTCCTGCCGCTGGCCAGGCCGGGCGGGGAGTGTGTTTGCTGAGGATGACGCTCTGGCCCCGGGGTGACCAGAGGACAGCAGTGTTGCCGGAGTCGGGGAGTACGACCCACCGGGGGCCAGATCGTGTTCCCCAGAGGCGGGTGGGAGATCGGGAAGATGGAGACCCGGAGGGGGCGCCTCGCTACTTTAAACTGTTGGAGGAGGAGACTAGAAATCTGTCTCCTGGGTGAATTCACAAGTCAGCGTGGCCCCTGGAGTGGCTTCCTGCCTCGGATTTGGCCCCAAAGGAGAGGCTCACACATGGAGCGGGGGATCAGAGGGCTGGAGGCTGAGGGCAGGGCACCAGACCCGGGCCTCACACGGTGGCCAGGCGCGCTCCATCTCACCTGACCCCTGCGGCAGGCCCGCCTCCCTGACGGGACGAGGGCCAAGTAGAGGAGCCACCGGCCAAAGGTCACACAGCTCGGGTGGACAGCACTTATACGGGCTCTCAGCTTTCTGATTTCAAGGCCAGTGCTCACTCCACAGCCGCCCCACCTGCCCCCCAGTGGGCCTCTGGCCTCCTGCTCTGTCCCCCCATGGCCTCTGGAGACCCAGAGAGTCCCTCCAAGCCTTCATTTGGGCCCAGGCTGCAGAACCAAGGACAGAAGATGGGTGGGGAGGGGCGGCTCAGGACCATGGCCATAGCCAGCAGAGCCCTGGAGGACGCTGGAGTAGCCGGGGGACCCAGAGCCCAATGGGCTGCACTCCCTCGCATGTTGTGAGGTCCGGGCAGATTCCTGAGATGGAACTGATGAGGCGGGGGACCGAGAGGAGGGGACTTCAGGGACGAGGGCACCAACGCCTGTCCAGGTGAAAGGCCCAAGACAACAAAAACAGCAGGGAAGGAACCGGCGTCTACTGAGAATACAAACTGTGCGTGAGGGGTCTGACTTTTCAAAATCTGCACTAACGATCCCGTGATGTGGGTACTTCAGCAGGTGTTACAAATGAGGAAACTGAGGCCCAGTGACAGAGAAGTGTTATGCAGCACACCTAGGATTCAAATCCTCGTCTTTTGGTTCCAAAGCTTATGTTTTGGGGGTACATTACCTCAGCCCATTGACGATGTCCTTTGTTTTCCCAAAGTAGATCTCATTCAGCGTACTTCTGATTTTATTTTCCATGTCCTGGGAAGGGAGGTCAGTCAGACAGGATGGCAAACGGGAGTCCTGAGGCCCACACCCTCCCGGTTCCACCGGCTCACCCCTGCAGTCCCCGCAGTGGCCACAGGGGGGAGGCGTGAGACCGCACCAAAGCCCAGTGAGCCAGCCACCCCCCACGCCCCCTCGGGGCCAAGACCCCGCCTATCATTTGTGCTCTGAGCCCTTCCCAGGCTTCAGACACCAGGAAGCCAATACTCAGGGACTGGCGGCCACCGCTGACCACGACAGGAGCAAGTCTAAACGACATCACCACCTCTCAGGCCCCCCACCAACTTCAGGAACAACTGTGTGAAGCCGGAGAGGACCCTTTCCTCCAAAGAGCGTGGGGAAGGGAAGGCAGAAGCAGCTGCGGCCGGAGAGCCTCCTGAAGTTCCTCCTGAGCCCGTGACCTTGTAGGGACACTTCCTCTCTGAGCTCAGGTCTCTCCTGGCACCCAGCGGGCCGGGGGAGCAGGACCGAGGCCTTCCTGCGCAGCCTCCTGGGAGCACGCGCTGGGGGGCACAGAGGGGGTGCCCCGGGAGCTGAGCCCTGCGTGCATTCCCATCAGGAGGCTCGGAACACACGAGCCCAGGGCAAAAGGGCCAAAACAGAAACACGCTGCTGGCCGCTAAGGCGCTGCGCACCGGGGAGGAGGCCCGCAGGCCCGCACACACCCCTGGGGGCAGGATGTCTGGCGCTGGGGTGCGACCCAGAGCCCAGAGCCCCACTCACCTCTACCAGGCGCCCGATATTGGCTATGTGTGGGGAGCAGTCGCTCACGGTCTCATCCTTCTCCATCTGCAAGAGAGAAGAACGTCCCTCCATGTCAGAGCCGCGCACGGCAGCCTCCGCCGACAGCACAGGCCAGCCCTGTGCTTTGCGCACAGCCCGTCGCTCCCGCCGGTAGCTGTAGAGTCACCTGCAGGTGGTACAAGGCCACTTTTCCAGCATGGAGCCCAAGCACCGGGGACTTGGGCTTTGGGTCATCAACAGCTCAGCCAGCAGAGGCCCAGAGGCCCCGTTCCGGAGCACCCCCCTCCCAGCCCCCAGGCCGCAGCAGGGAGGGCAGAGGAGACGGCCCTGGCCAGACACTGGCTCAGGCTGTGGGTCCCCTCATACTGCTCAAGAGCCTCCACTGCCCTGTGACAGCAACTTCGGAGGGAGGGGCCAGCAGCCCCGAGACCGGGGACTGAGGAGCCTCGCCCAAGGTGACACAGGTAGTGTCAGGTCGTGGCCCAGACACTTCTTAGTGCACAGCCTGCGGGGCTGGCCATGTGGCCGGGGGCAGTTTGAGCAAGAGGATCTGAACCCAGATTCCTAGACAGCAACCAAGTAGGGTTTTGGAGGAGGTGGGACCCAGCAGTCGGGTCTTGGGCGGGTCAGTTCTGGTCCAATAATCCTAACTATTAAAGTCCTGACAAAGTTTTACTGAAAGTAGTAAAAGAAGGCAGGGGAGGGGATGACAGATGATTCCTGACCTGCACACTTATGCACGAGGTGTGGACCCCCTACCCCTCCGTCTGTGCAAGGCAGAGTTCCCTCCCAAGACCGTGGATTCCTTAAGGAGAGCCTTCCCTGTCTACACCTCACAGGGTGCCTAGGACGGTGGTGAGTTACGGAGTGGAGACTCCTAGCAGCCCTGCTCACTGTTGGGTGAAACAGGTCCTCCCGAGACAGGATGAAAAGGTAAGGACAGGAGTACCAAGACAGCCAGAGCTCAGAAGAGCAGGGCGGATGTGTGCTCAGAGGTCAAAGGTCTCTGCTGCTTCCCACACCTATTCTGACTTTCTAATAAGAGAGAATGGTTTTCATGCCAGAAACGGTAGAAGAGACCCAGTTAGGAGTCAGATGAAGCGAGCAGATGGTAGGAGGGACCCAAGTCACTTTAAATGATCAGGCTTCCAGGGTCAGACAGGTCCGATTCTGTGGACCAGCCATCCCTGAAAAGTCACAGCACAGGGGCGCCTGGGTGGCGCAGTCGGTTAAGCGTCCGACTTCAGCCAGGTCACGATCTCGCGGCCCGGGAGTTCGAGCCCCGCGTCGGGCTCTGGGCTGATGGCTCGGAGCCTGGAGCCTGTTTCCGATTCTGTGTCTCCCTCTCTCTGCCCCTCCCCCGTTCATGGTCTGTCTCTCTCTGTCCCCCCAAAAA
>NW_024412388.1:14102846-14141012 GCF_014898765.1 Herpailurus yagouaroundi
GGATCAGTGTTGAATCTCCAACTCAAACCTTCCTTTTTGGTGAATGTGGTGTGTGTCTCTCTCTGTCCCCCCAAAAAAAAAAATAAATAAATAAATAAAAATAAAAACGTTGAAAAGAAAAGTCACAGCACAGATTCCAGAACACCGGAGGAGGGCGGAGACTGACCCTACTTTCACCAAAAAGGAAGGTTTGAGTTGGAGATTCAACACTGATCCACACCAGCCCTGGTGACAGCATCGAGGGTCCAAATGATCAGAACCCAGGGACGTGGGCTGGTACGGGGACACGACAGCTGCCAAGTGCAGGGTCATCTACTCCGCTCAGTCCCTGTAAGAGACCTCTGTTTGCAACCCAAGGAAGCGGAAGCTCAAAGATGTCAAGGCATCTGCCCGGGTCACTGCAGGTCTCGGCTGGCTGGGGTGAGTGCAAACCACATTCTCCGGCTCCAACGTGAACCTCACCAAGTACAGAATGGGAACCAAGTCCTGCGAAGAGACGCGTGGTTTCGAGAGGATTTCAAGCTTGAGGACAACGTGATGTGGCTGCCACAAGAGCTTCCACGCAACTACAGCTACAGAGATGAACCGTTACCGGTGCCTGGTCAGGGGCAGCCCAGCTGCGCGGTGTCGGCCCCTCTCCCTCCGGGCTGCCCGGCCCGGCCACGTCTGCAGGGCAGGACTCAGTTTAGGGTGCTGGGTTTTAAGAAACCCGTGGGCAAAGCTGGAGGTCCGGTGCTTGCAAGGTCTCGACACCCTGACCCCAAGAAATGGGCAGGAATGGGGTATCTGGCCTGCCCCTGGCACTGGCGACCCTGAGGAGCCTCGAGCCTCAGAGATCACAAGGGCCCCCACCAAACAGAAGTGAGAGCACTCCCGAACTCGGAAGTGATAGCCACTCCCCACCACGTCAAGTTTCCTGAACACCCTTTGTCCTCCCACAAAGCACGGTCTCTCGCCGCCTTCCCCAGCTCCGCGCAGGAGCTAAATTCCTGGCAACCTCGGGGAAGTGACGAGGCTGAGCTCACCGAGGGCCCCGTCTTAAATGAGCGCCAACAGCCCAAAGTAAGGCTGGGACTGTCAGCAGAGGGCTTTGGGCCGCCAGGGTTAAGTACAAGCACACCAGCAACCCAACCTCTTGGGTATCATCTCTGCTTCCGATCAACCTTCAAGGGAACAGAAGGGCAGGACAACACCAGTCGCCCAAAGGTACAAAAGGTCTGGGGTGAGGGTAGGGGGAGAGTGAGGAGGCCTGGTCTTCTCTAGGAGCAGACTGACTCCCCAGGAGGACACAAGGGGTCCCTACGCTTGTGGCAGGGGATCCGAGCCCAAGGAAAAGCCTGGCAGGGACCAGGGACCGGAAAAGGGAAGGAAGACATGGGCTGGGGGTGCGGGCAAGGGGCCCTGGCGCACACAGACGTGTTTCCACAGCCCCCCTGCCCACACCCCTGCTGACTCCCTCCACACCTGGTCAGGGTCAGCTTGCTGGAAACGCTGACCCACCAAAAATAGAATGATTTTTGCAATGCATATATTATTACATCCTTATAAAAGCGGCTGCCAGAGGAAAACATTTTTATGTGCTGTGGCCGCACAGATGTTCCACAAAGTGGATCCAACCAAGTCTGAAGTCAGAGCCCAGCCCGCCTGTCCCCATCAAGCTCTTCTCCTCCGCTGTGCCCTGGAGACGGGAAGGACACGGTAAGTACGTGGACACAGTAAGTAAGCAGGCCGTCTTCCTCAAGTCCAGTCTCTCCCGTGGCCATGTGGCATTTTCCAACAGGCGCAGCCTAGAGGGTGGGACCCTGAAGGGAGCCAGCCCCGCTCCGTGTCCCGCTCTGGAGCCCAAGGGGTGAGGGCCTTGGCCTGCCCATACCTCCATTTCCAGGCCTCTACCTGGGCCCACTACGTGCCCAGGACAGGGCTTGGCAGAACGGCAGCTCCATTCCCGGGACTCCTCCGGTCCTGGCTCTCAGGCAGAAGCCAGAGACGTCCTCCTGCTGACTGAGCTGTGCTCTGGGTAAGAGCTGGGCTGGAGGCCAGGACTTAACACGCTGTCAAGCCAGAAGACGTGGTCAGACAGCCTCTCAAGGAAGGTTCGGTGTGCCCAGTTTAGGGAAATTTTAATTGAGCCTAGAACTGCACATATTCTAGAAGACGGAAAAGTCTCTGCTTATAGGGTATGCGGTAGAAGGTATTTCTGAATAATAACAGAAATAGTTATTATTTATTGAGCACAGACCATGTGTCCAAATGGTTTTTTATTTTTCCTCTACAACAGCTTTTCCAAACAGGTGTTATTAGCTCAACGGTGAGAACGCGGAGACTCAGAGAAGGGGGGTGGACTGTCCGGATCACACAGCTGGTAAGGGAGAAGGGTAGGACTGACCCAGCTCTGGACAATCCTGGAGCTTGTTTTTCTTCCATGAGACCTCTCCGTGGGCTCAACTTCATGCACATTCTTTCCCAGAAAAATCAAAGACAAACCACAATCCGGGGCTTGGAAATTCTGACCAGTACCCCACCTCTCCACCTCCCTCCCCCGCAGGGCCCCCTGCGGATCTCCAGTCCCTTCCTCTCCTGCCTGTCCCTAGAAGCTGATCCCGCCCAGTGCTGATCCAGGCCACCTCACGGAGCACAAAGAAGCAAGCAAGTGCTCCCTGAGCTGTGGGCCGTGCTCGCCTGCCTCCTGAAGACGCCACGGGCCTCGTTCCCCTGCTAGAACATACCGCCTGGCCTAACTGCCAAGCTCAAGTCAAAGGGGATGTCCCTGCCATGACACAAGGGCAGGTGACTGCCTTGGAGTTTTCTGGCTTAAAGACAAGTCATAGGGCGCCTGTATCTGAGTGGGGAGAGAGCTCAGCTTGCAAAGGACCTGCCTGATCCCCCCACTCGACACAACATTCCACCTTCGTTTCTAAATGTTTAGAATCTGAAAAAACTATCAAACGAACATCTGGGCCCACCCCGGATCGGAAACCTTGGATCTCCTTCCAGAGATTTATGGTCTTGCCTCTTTCCCACGTCTCCAGCTGTCACACAGGAGAAGTGACCTCTCAATGCAACTTCCTTTCTAACATGTTGGTACTTGGCTTGCAACGTCTTTTACTTGCTCTACAGCCTTCCCCCTGGGGCCCAGGTGGCAGTCGGCCAGAGGGCACCTTCCGCCCTCCTCCCCTGGAAGGACCATATGATTTGGCTGTGAGGAGCTCCCATAAGCACCGCTGCGCACCCTTCCTCCCCAGCCCCCCAGCCGCCTGGATTTGCCCCGATGCTTGTTCCACCTGTTCCACCTTCCAGCCCGTGTCCTCAGGAGGCCTTGCTAGGCAGAGGGAGGGTGGAGGCAAGAAAGGGCCAAAGGGGAGGTGACGGGAGAGGGCGCCGAGGGAGCGCAGGCTAGCGCGCCCCTGGTCTGAGCCCACCGGAGAGCCTCTGCAGCCTAGGTGTTGTGAGCAGGGGGGAAAGGCGGCCGTTGTTAAATTCACCAACGATTTAAAGAAAGCTCTCCATGTCTGGGGCACCTGGGCGGCTCAGTCGGTTAAGCAGCTGACTTCAGCTCAGGTCCTGATCTCCCAGTTTGTGAGTTCCAGCCCTGCATCGGGCTCTGTGCTGACAGCTCGGAGCCTGGAGCCTGCTTCGGATTCTTGTCTCCCTCTCTCTCTGCCCCTCCCCAACTCATGCTCTGTCTCTATCAAAAATACACATCAAAAAAACAAACAAAAAAGGAAGCTCTCCAAGTCCTGCACTTATGCTCCCAGCCACTGAACTGAGAGAGAAGAGGACTGGGGGCAAAGCCTCCAAAGCTGGGGAGGGACCCCTGGGGGCCTCTGTGGGGGAGTGCTCCCGACCACTGGCCAGGACAGCTTGTAGGGTGGGTGCCTGGTGACACGGGTCCTTCCTTCCAGACACACACGAGGCAGGGGTGAGTGTGTGGCCGCGGGGAGGCCTAGCTTCCAGAGGGAAAGCCTGGGTCTGGTCACCGCGGGCATGGCTTGGTAGAGGAGCTCAAATGAGGAAGCCTCCCCTGACCCCATCGCTCACGTCATGACGGGTCACCCACGCCCCGCCCCTCCTGCCTTGTTCTTCTTTGTTACTACCAGCCTCGGGGCTGACACCAGCTCATCGACTGACCTCCTGGCTGCTGGGCCCAGAGGACAGATTAAGAGCAGAAAGTACAGTGTGGTACAAGGTAGCCGTCTTTTTTTTTCTAGACAGACAAATCTGGCTCCGCCTCCTACTAGACAAATCAGCACGAGGACATTACATAACGGTTCAAACGTCGGTCTCCTCCTCCTGTCGGTTAAACAGGGAGGGGAACGCCACCTCGCTTACAATCGAATCAAGGGGGCAGCCCCCCAAAGCACCACGCGTCGCCCACTCTTTATCACCAGCTTTCCTGGAACCTCTTGGTTCCTGATCCAAGACAACCGGACGTTTTCCCGAGGTTCATCCGGGACACACAGCTAAACCCACAGCCCTCATTTCCTGTTTGCTCGGAAGCCACGCACCATTAGCCGAGACCTGTCTCCCTGGCCGCGGCCCTGCCCCTCCTCTCAGTTACTTACCTTGGAAACCGGCCCCAGCTTTAATGCACCTCGGATGAATTATGCGACCGGCCGTTAGGATGACAGAAGCACGAACCTCCTCATTAAAGGCCGAGGGCACAAGGCGACACAAACGGGCCCGCGGCCCCGGCCTGGCGGGCTGAGGACAGCCACTCGTCAGGCCCGTGTGGCTTGGCAGCAGGCATCGCTCACGGCCAACCGGAACCAGGCCCTGGCCGTGGGCTGGCGGCTCCGACCGAAACTACCAGGAAGGCTGAGGATTAAATATTTGTCCGGGTCGCTGTAAACCAGTGGAATTATAAACAGTTTGGAGCGGTAAGTGGTGCAGGAAGCTGTCTCCGGATACAGATTTAGGATTTTCCACCGTCGCCCGGGTGGCAGGGGGAGGGGGAGGGGGAGGCAGGCTTCGGTACAGCTGGCCGTCCGGGCTCAGCTGCCCTCCCCGCCAAGGGTTCCTGGAGGACAAGGGCCTGTTTCCACGCAAAATGATGGGCCTCGGGTCTGAGATGAGCGGGGACAGCCCCGCCGAGGGGCCAGAGACAGGGACCCCCAAGATCCCCGGCGGCTTCAGGCCCCTCTTACTCGGCAGAGTCAGCGGAGGCTTAGCATGGGGTGGGGGGGTTGGTCTAAGGCCCTGGGACGCATCCCAGGCATGTTGACAAAACGTCCACCCTGCCCTCTTTCAAATGCATGTACGCACTTTTCTGCTGAGCCCACGAGCCCACAAACCTACGTGAGTCACTAAATTCATCTTTTCCGCAATCTATTTTTTTTTATCAAATACGGCTATTAAAAGTATTGGAGTTATTAACGTTAAAACATTACGGAGCGCCTGGATGACTCAGTTGGTTCGGCTTAGGTCATGATCTCACAGTCCGTGAGGTCGAGCCCCGCATCGGGCTCTGTGCTGACAGCTCAGAGCCTGGAGCTGCTTTTGGACTCTGTGTCTCCCTCTCTCTCTGTGCCTCCCCCACTCACACTCTGTTTCTCTCTCTCAAAAACAAACTAACATTAAAAAAAATATTAAAAAAAAAAAACATTAAAAAATCGTTTGCTGTCAAAAGGGACCCTCGGGCACTACTGGCCGGGGCAGAGGCGAGGTTCTCTGCACGGAAGAGGGCTTCCTCCGAAGGCCATTCTCAAGACCACCACACTGCTGCCAACGGACTTCTGGGAGCCCAGGGAGCCCAGGTGCTACAGGGTCTGCCCTTTCTCTTCGACCCCGCCCCTTTCTTCCTAAGACATCTCACTATGGTTTTTTTTGTTTTTAATTTTAATTGAGAGAGAGAGAGAGAGAGAGAGAGAGAGCGCACGAGCGCACACGCGTGCATGCAAGCAGGGGAGAGCGGCAGAGGGGGAGAGAAAAGAGAGAATCTTAAGCAGGCTCCACACTCAGCACGGAGCCCCACACGGGGTTCGATCCCAGGAACCGTGAGTCACGACCTGAGCCAAAATCAAGAGTTGGGCACTTGACGGAGCCACCCAGGCGCCCGCCCCTTCTCTGCCCTGTACACAGAGACACCCCACTGCACTGCACCAGCTCCCGGTAAAGGCCTTTCTTCCAGGTGGGGCGGCTGACGGTCCTACACGCAGAGGCTTCAAGTGGCATCTGAAGTGCCAGTTCGGCCCAGTCTGCTCTGCAGGAAGCAGCAACTCCCAGCCTCCAGCTCCCAGGTCACCTAGACACACCTGGAGGGGACATCTGGGACACGGGCTGCTGAGGACACCTAAGCAGAAGGCGGGTGAGAGGCACGTGGTAGATGCGACATTCTGATCTGTGAGAAATGGACGCTTTCATTCCAGTGACCTAAATATAATTCTCATACACACCGGTCTTCCTCCACGGCTCCCACCCAGCTCGTGGCTCCCAAAGCCTTGCAATTTCCTGAGCCACAGTGGGACCGTCTTTTGTCGTAATGGTCTTTGGTCTCCTGTCCTCAGCGTCTGAAATCACTTGGGAGCCATACAGGTGAAATGGGCTTATGTTAGGAGGAGATTCTGGAAAGCACCTCAAAATGGGGGCTGGTTGCCAGGGGATCTTTCGGTCCCCCCGATTTCCCGGCAGGGGCGAAGGAGGGAGATTCAAAGAGTTTCCAGGTTGGGGAACAGAACGCTTCCAAGTGCCGCCATGCCGGGCGCCAAGCTCACGCTCCACGAGGACAGAAGACAGAAGCCCCTTTGTTTAAGACCTCGGCCTCTGCTTTGTCTTCATTCGGCCGTCCATCTGTATCCTCTAATATCCTCTGTAGGAAACCGGCGCTCAAACGAGTAAATGGGTTTCCTGAGTTCTGGGAGCCACTCCAGCAGATTAATCGAACCCATGGAGGGGTCTGCTGACGTGTGGCTGGTCAGCCAGCACAGGTGGCTTGCAAGTGGCATCTGAAGATACCTGTTGCGGGGAGGGCCTGGGCCCCTAACTGGTGGGATACAACGCCATCTCCAGGTGGACAGGGTCCGAGCAAGGTGAACTACAGGACGCCCTGCCAGTGTCCAGAGCGCTGCTCGCTGGCGACGTGGGGCACCACCCTCACCCACGACAGAACTGTCGAGTGTCCATGTGCATGCAGATTCCCTGGAAAATTCTGCTGAGTGCAGATCCCAATGTGGCGGGTCCGGGTAGGGCCGAAGATCTCTGCGTGTCCGAAGAGCTCTTTGGTGCTGCCGACGTGAGGCCGGGAGTGGGCTGTGGGCGGCAAGGCGGATGCCCTCGGGCTGCCGAGGAAGGCTTGCAGAGATGGCCCGAGCCAGCAGCTGTTCGTGGCCGGAGGTACACAGACGTGGTGAGCCCCGGTGAGGGCGAAGAGAAGAAGCCGTGGCCACGCCTGCAGCCCCTCGGCCCCCCGGAGGCACGGAGCCGGACGGAAGTGGCAGGTGGTGTTCGGCCATAGACTGCTGCACGGTCTTTGCTTTGAAAAGGTGAAGCCCTTTAAGCGTCCGACTCTCGACTTCAGCTCCGGTCATGATCTCACGGTTCATGAGCTCGAGCCCCATGGCGGACTCTTGTGCTGGCAGTGCAGAGCATGCTTGGAATTCCGTCTCCTTCTCTCTGTCCCTTCCCTACTTGCTCTCCCTCTCTCAAATAAAAATACACTTTAAAAAAGGAAGCCCGGGCTCACACTGGATGTACGGCTGGCTCCACGACACCCCCTAAAAAAAAAGGACTGTGCGAAAGATGATTACCAGATGATGCCTCCGCTGAGGGAGTCTCTGGCAGCCACACTGGAGGGTTCTGAATCTGGCCCCGAGCTCAAAGGGAAGCCACAGTCATCTTGGTTCATGTGCAAGTAACAAAACCAGAAGGAAGGGCTAACACCTGGACAACTGAAACCAGGATCGAACGTCGAGTGTCGAGAGAATGGGTAAAACCCAAAAAGTGAGGCCAAGTGTAAAATCTCATCTGAAAGAAGGCCAAGTGCACGAGAGCACGACGGGAAATCCCGGGCCCTCGGTGGCTCGTGGGAGGAAGAGGGGTAGGGGGGCACCTGTGGGCTCGTGAGGTGCCAACCGAAGCGATCCTGGGCGCAGTGGAGGAGAGCTCCTGTTCGGACACCACTTTGTGTTTGTTTTTTTTTTTAAAGTTTATTTATTTTTGAGAGACAGAGAGAGACAGAGTGTGAGCAGGGGGAGGGGCAGAGAGAGAGGGAGACACAGGATCCAAAGCAGGCTCCGGGCCCTGAGCTGTCGGCACAGAGCCCGACGCGGGGCTCGAACTCACGGACTGTGACGTCACGACCTGAGCCGAAGAAGGACGCTTACCGACTGAGCCACCCAGGCGCCCCCTGGGATGCCACTTTTAGTGGAGGCCGACGTAAAAGGAGTGGGCAAGCTCCTTAGTTCTGCCCAGTAGGGCGGCAGGTGTCCTGTCAGGTTGGGAGGTGACCTCTCAACTCTTCCAATATCAAGATCCTGTGACTAAGGCAGCTTTTTGACTGCTTTGGCCAAACGTCCTCATTTTTTCTTTCTGAGGGGAAGGCATGTTTGGAGTTTCGAAAAGCACCCTGCCTGGACCCGCACTGAAGGATTCTGGTGAGCATCACCGAGGTCTGTCCTCGGAGCGCTGCCGTGTGGGGCGGGGGCCAGAGCTCAGCAAGACAGCGGGCTCCCCCCAGTGCCTGTTGGTCACCAGTCACTACTGGGCACCCGCACGAGGCGGCCACAAAACCCGCTTAGATGCTTAAGGTAGGCATGTCCTCTCCTGGATCCTCTTAGCTTTTATGACAGCCTTTTCTCTCCTTTTTGGAGGCACAGGCTACCGTCCCCAGCAGCCTGTCGCCAGCCCGCTGTCTCTGCCGTCACTCCATGTACAAGATAACGCCTGTCAGTTCTCTGCACAAAGCACCTCTCCGCCAGAGTCTCCTGCCTGCCCACAGCCATCCCTCCCCTCCATGGCGAAAAGCAGCCAGATTTTACCGCAGGAAACTGACACCCTTTTTTCCATCTATACCACCACCAACCTGAAGTCTGGCCAGACTGCTTCATGCCCCCCCGGCCTTGGGAAATGATACTGCGATGGACACAGGTGGTTGAGGCCAGTAAGACATTGCTGGGGTTAGAGGAGACCTATTGTGAAAGGGAAGCTCTTTCCCCCCGGACTGCCCGCCGCCAGATGTAAGCCAGAGGCCGCCTGCTCCCATGCGGAGACACGGGAGTCCTTACGCCCTAGGCCCAGTCACACCAAACGAAGCCCGAACATCTCTCAGTCACACAAAACGCCTCGTTTTCATTTTTGCTTAAGGCTGTACTTGCCATCAAGAGTCCTCACACAGGACCTGAGTCACAACTGGGACATTCTCCCATTCTAAAAGTGTTATCAGGAGTCTGTCCTGAACATCACAGAAGCATTGCAATGTAAATACCCTGGCAAAAAGATAGACCCTTCCAAGACCTGATCTCCAGAATCACCAAGAGGCCTGTGGGGAGGTCCCCGCGGGCACAGAGGCTGCCCCAGGCCTTCCCTGCGGGGCACCGGCAACTCTTACCTGTCTGGTTAGGCTGCCTCCGAGGTTCATGGTACCAGAGCCCGACTTGTTGGTCTGCAGCCACAGCATCACCGTGGAGGTCAGCTTGTAATGGGCGGTGCGACCACTGGATTTCTCCTGCAGGATGAGACGGACATCAGGACCCTAGATGCAACCCTGAGCTGAGGAGAGCCCGAAGCGGCCCCTGAACTCAGGGCCATTCTACATTCGAACATGTCCCTCCCACCACCATGTGCCACCAGCACATGACCTTCTTAGAAAATCCCAGCTGGCTTCTAAAGGGACTGAGTCTACAACCACGTGCACTCAGTTCTTTGGGATCTTTAGCACCAGGGACTACTGCAATCTTGACTTCTCTCTATAGAACTAAGTGGCTTTGGGGTGCGTGTAGGAGTGAACAGGGCTTGAACAGGGCTTCACATATCACAGCATCCCCCCCACTTCAAGAAACTTCTGCCGGGAGGTGGTGGGGGAAGGGCCATACCTGCACTTCCACCACGTGGATGGAGTCCCAGCAGCCCTTGATCTTCTTTGATCCGTCTCCAGCCTTCTTTATGAGGATCACTCCAGCAAAACCATGATCCAGATCCCAGAGGTAGACAGATGAGACGCCGCCTTCAAAATACCTGCCGGAAACAGGCCCACGTGCCCATTAGATGTTAAGCCCGTCAAATTACAGATCATCAGCCCAGGGGTTCGTTTGGCAAAGCTTCATCCGAAGGTCTGTCTGGAACTGAGGACCCTCCCTCCCTGCGGTGCTTTCCAGGGCTGACTCTTCACGTGTCCTGAGCACCTGTGCTTGGGGGAGGGGGTCCCAAAAGGAACAGGGGCTTAGGAGTCCTAAAGTTGAACTGGAGTGTGAGCTCTGCCACACTAACTCTGTGGTCTTTGGCAAGCTTACTAAACTTCTCCGGGCTTCTGGTTCTTTCCAGATGAAGGATCCAGCAAAGCGTGTGATGTGGAATGGACGCACAATGGGGGTCATCACCAGAGTAATCGTTACTGTTCGACATCCCTATCTTTCAGGACGGCTATTTCACAGGGGGATCAGGAGAAAAAAACAGCAGAGCCTCCCCCCTGAGCTCCCTCCTCAGGTCTGAGTTGGTGTGGAAAAGAGGACGACATCAGGCTGGGGTCCCAAATCCAGGAGACCCAGAGTGACAGCGTGGCAGAACCGGGCAGCCGGGGGCACAGCGGGTCACCAGCCGCTGTGCGGTGAGTACCGCGTCCCAGCACGCTCTTTATCAGCCCGCTGCTAGAGCACATTCTTTACCGGGACGTCTGTGGCCTCTCTGACCCCAATTAACCTCGGCATCCACGGTGTGGCAGGCACACTCTGGGGCTCGCTGGGAGGGCCAGCAGCACATGTGCGGCGCTGAGCACAGGCTTGTGGGGCACAGGGGCCTGGGCCCCGGCCCCCCCATCACCAGCTGTGGTCACACATTACCCACCCACCAACTCTTTATAAAGTGTTACCAGGTACCGACAGTCTGAACTGGGCCTTAGTTTCATTATAAAATGGGATGGGGCGCCTGGGTGGCGCAGTCGGTTAAGCGTCCGACTTCAACCAGGTCACGATCTCGCGCTCCGTGAGTTCGAGCCCCGCGTCAGGCTCTGGGCTGATGGCTCGGAGCCTGGAGCCTGTTTCCGATTCTGTGTCTCCCTCCCTCTCTGCCCCTCCCCCGTTCATGCTCTGTCTCTCTCTGTCCCAAAAATAAATAAACGATGGAAAAAAAAAAAAAATGGGAACGGTAATACCTACTTTATAGGACTGGTAAGAGACAAAAAAACAAAACAAAAAAACCCCCAAAAAACCCCACGGGAAAGTAAAAAATCTGACCAAAGATGATTATTGATTTTAATAACAAAAATAAGTACTAAAAATAAACACGTCTGTGAATTCTCAATAAGGCTGTTACATGATAAAAATATACACGGTTAATACTAATATTTAGAGAATGTGGGTGAAAGGGACACTAGAGTTCTTTGTACTTTTGGGGGGGTAATTTTCATCTGAAACGATTTCAAACTAAAACGTTTTGGTGCCAAGGTCAGCAGGCGACTCACGCGAGTGTAACAATCGGAGCAAGGAAACAGCCTTTCCTCACCAGATCGAGTCTGCTACCTTTGAGCTGCAGGATGCCGTGGTCCTAACCCACAGCGGGCCCACCGGGTGCCGAAGGGGTGCAGACGAGGTCTGCAACCCTCACCCCTCCCTGCGGGGATTCCTCGGGCAGAGGGGGCAGCCCGCCGCTGCCATCACATCCCATCCCTGCCTCTAGCTCCCCGCAGGATGCGCTGTGATTAAGCCGTCAGATGAAATTCACACCCCCAGTTGCCCTGGGCCAGGGCTCACCACACGGTCAAGCCAAGGAGGGCGGTCAAGCCAAGGAGGGCGGGAAGGGGCTGGCTCCAGGCGAGTGCAACACAGAGCACAGACACACCTGGGTGGGTGGGGATGGAGGGCAGAGCTCAGAGGCCTCCTAGGCGACCTCCAAGAAATCCACACTCAGGGACCCCACTCAGGAAGGGTCCCTGTCTTGCTCCTACTCTGTCCACACCCCACTCTCTGGGGGTGGGGGGTGGTAACGAGATGTATTCCGGTCTAGGACCTGTGGCCCCACCTCTCTTCCTGGAGATCCAGCGGTCTCTAGAACAGGGCCCCTGCAGTGCTCGGGTGAGCTCCAACCAGGGGCTTGGGAAGCCTTTCTGGCCCGTTCTCCTGGGCTCTGGTGGCTCCCGCAGCTTGAACGTTCATCAGGAGGCACACCAGCACACTAGAGAAGAAGAGCCCCGCCAAGCCCAGTCCTGCTGGGGACGGAGGGCAGGGTTCTAACGCACGGCTTCCCCTCCGGTCTGCTTGTGGGGAGCGCGGCCCCACATCAAAAGGGAAGAAACAACAGCTCTAAAAACTGTGGCTTTTCTTTGCTGGCAAAAAGGAGGGGCCGATAATCCCTTCTGAAGGCTTGATGCCCGCAGTCACTCTCACCCTTCCGCCTCTCATGGCTCGTGGCCCTGGTCTCCGTGACCAGACGGCGGCGGTGGTCTTGTCCAGGCTGTGCGCCCTCTGTGCCCTAGCGTACTGGGGAAAGCGGGCCAGGCAGCCCTGGAAGGGAACCAGGAGAGACCCTGGTGGTTTCACAGCCCTGGTCACCACGTAGAGACCAGCTCCACAGCACCAAGCAGCCTACAGTCGATTCCCCTCGGTCCTGTCTCTTGGACTTGTTTTCTTCCAGAAAACAAAACCTCTACATTCATGTTTTATACGGTGGAACTGGCCGTTTCCACCCCAACGTCCCGCCCGGTGGCCTGGCTCCCACTCTGGGCAGCCTCTCCCCGGGATCCTCAGCCTCCTCTCTGGGCCACACTGACCCGGACAAAGTTTCAAGTCGGAGACAAACGAGGTAAAAACACAAACACAACTCTGACTCCTATGTGGGTTGCTATTCCTTTCTCCAAAATTAAAAACTTCACTGCAAGAACAGTTACAAAACAAGGAAATTTAAAAATTAGCCCACAATACCATATATCAACTTATCCCATAAATCTGATTTTTCCAAATCCCCTTCCAGTCCTTGCCCGGGTGTGTAATTTTTATATAACGAAAAGCACAGCAACGGTACTGCGTTGAGCTCGGCCTTTTCACCTGGCACAGGATCGTCAGCACTTTTCCAGAGGGCCCCATGATCCCTCACTGTTTTTAACAGCCCAGGTACTAGTCCACTGGGCAGCAGCCTCACTGACAGTCGATTTGACTTGTAATAAAGCGATGGCAGCAGGGTCGGAGGCGACGCCGTTGACCTCACTTTGAATCTGTTCCCTCTCCCATCGGGGTGTTCCTTATCGGGGCGAGGCAGGCGTGCTGAAACCCGGCCTCCGCAGGCCTATGGCCCCAACACACAGCAAGTCAACAACGGGCCTGCATTCCATTCACCAAAAGGCATCTCCGGGGACTGGGGAGCCAGCAAGTCCCAACCTGATGCTCCAAGACAAAGGGCGCAGAGGACTGAGTGATCAGAAGGGCCGTTTCGGAATCTCCCAGAAACACCGGCCTCCCCGACAAGTGCCGTCAAGGACCGCGGTGAGCAGGTTGGTGGCGGGGTGACTGCGGGGCATGCAGACAGCCCCCCATTACGTGGTTTACAGCTTGGCTCTGCGAGTGAAGCATTAATTAAACAGGGACCTCAACAAGTTTTTGAAAATTTATTCTTACCTACTGTACTTTGATCATAATGACATGAAACAGGAAAAAAATAATTTTTATGTGGTTCACATTTATGAGTTTTTACATAAAGGCTTTTGTGGGTATTTTAAGAATGTGCTAAAATGTTGTCTGAAACCACATAAAGCCATCTGAGGAGTCGCCCGCCAGAACTAACAGCACACACATGGAAGCACTTTAACCGGCCTTTGTATATTTAATGAGTCAAATAGTATTAATATTGTTTAAATGCTAACATGCCATTTCAATAAGGTGGCTCCACCATCGCCAGCGACCCGCTCTCGGGCCTCGCACGTCAATGTGAATGAATGATCCAATGTGGCCGGGACCGAGAGCAGGCCAGCGCTTGATCATTTCTAAAGCCCCAGCCCTCCAGGGAGGGAGGGAGGACGGGCCCCGTACCAACTGCCACGACACTGCTGTGTGAGCTCGAGAGGCAAGGCCCAGAGTTCCTGCAGTGGGCTCTCTGGTCAAGTGGGCAGCTCAGAGAACTTTATTTATCTAAAAAAATTTGTTTGTTTATTTAGAGCACGCACAAACAGAGAAGAGGCAGAGAGAAGGAGAGACAGAATCCTCAGCAGACCCCGTGCCGTCAGCGCAGAGCCCGACACAGGGCTCAAACTCACAAACTGTGAGATCAGGACCTGAGCTGAGATCAACAGGCAGGTGCTTAACCGACCATGCCACCGAGGTGCCCCCAGCTCTGAGAACTTTAAAACATGGAGGCCTGAAGACGAGAGCAGAGGCTTTTCTTGGCCCTGAAACCCACATACACTCAGGTGAAGGGGATGAATGATGTCTTAGCTGGACAACACAGGGACACTCTGCAGGGGGACTGGGGAGATGCCACCCTGGAAAGTCTTGAACCATGAGGCAGCGGTGCCCCTGAAGGCTCCAGGGACACCCGCAGTGGGGAAATGACACGCTGGAATCAAACTGTGCTGGTGTCCACTGAAAAGCAAACCCCTTCCACCATCCACCACAGGGCTCCGTGGTCTCAGTGGCTTCCAAGACTTTCCCAGTAAGGGTGAACGCTTCCTTCCCTTTAAAAAAAAAAAAAAAACAAAAAAACAACTTTTTTTAAAACTGATTTGTTTAAATTATTACTTTTTCAAAGTAAATCCTGCCTCCCACGTGGGGCTCAAACCCACAACCCCAAGATCAAGAGTCACGTGCCCTACCAACTGAGCCAGCCAGGCGTCCGAAGGGTGAACATTTCCTAAGGCAATGGAACTGCAGAGAATTCGGACAGCTAGGTCTAAGATGGGGCCACCGTGCACTGGCTCCCTAAGTCCAGTCCTCTGAAAACCAGTACTTGAGCACAACAGGCAGGCAGATCCAGGTTCCTAAAGTCCAGAAGATCGGGGCACCACGGGCCACCTCTGCCCTGGAGGAGCTCGGGGTAAGCAGCCAGCCCAGCAGGTGGGCTCACATTTATCCGCACAGTCAATTACACTTAAGCATCATCTGCTCAAGTTTACTCCCTATCACCAGCTACATCCCTGAACCTGGACCAACTAAAAGCCCGACTCCTCAGAGTTCAGTATCATTCCTCCCTGCAAATGACTCTTGCACTTGAATCATGTCATAGTCACGGGTACAGATTCTGGGTCCATAACTCTCCAACCACGGGACTTCTGGGTGGAGGCGTAGCGGACAGAAGAGGGAAAACATAATTCTTCACATACTTCACACTCAAAATGACCTACTTCACAAAAGCTGAAGAAAAGAAAACATCTCAGCTCCTGAAGCTTCACGGAGCGTGTGCAGCCGAGCTGTGCGTGGAGACCCAGCATGGAAACTTGTTCCGGGAATCTGAGCTCTAAGTATGAATTACCCAATCCCCAGTCTTGGCCAGTGCTGGGCTGCAAATGTAACAGGAAAGACGGGACTGGAATGGATGGGACCCCGTCGGCTTTCACTCCTTCCTTTCAAATTGCCCCTGGGGAGAAGAGCCGGATCCACGCTTCTAATACAGAGGCCCCGGCAGCTAATGAGTCACACGCCACGACCCTCCCAGAAGAACGGCATCCAGGACAGACCTGCCGGGAGCGGGCCCTTGTTGGCCTCACTCGGATGTGCTCTTTTTGCTCTACGTGGCCGGGGGGCTGCAGCAGACGCGGCCCTCTGGCAGTGCGATGTCATGTTTGACGTGGAGGCCCAGGCCATCACCCTCAAGGTCAGAGAAGTTGGGGGCATCATAAGGCCCCTAGATGCTAGAGTGTGAGGGGCCTCCTTCTGCAGCTGGCTTCATTAAATAAGCCAGGAGAAGGCAAGGAACATTTATTTGGCACCAAGGGGGTGCAAAGACTGTTTTCCCATTTGCAAAATGAGGCAGCTGGATCACAGACTCACCAGGGTCTTATCCGGCTCGGCTGCCCAGGATTTGGTGGCTGCATCAGCGCCCGTATGAGGTACCCTCTGAGCACCACAGTGCACATTACTAACACCTTCATCAAGTTGGTCAAGATTCTGCTTGCACGCCTCCAGCGACAGAGAACTCACTACTTTTACCAAAGCCATCATTTTAATTTTGGACAGTCTGACTAGTTCTCACAGGGCTAGAGTGAAAACTTCTACCCACTGCCCACCAGAACCACACAAAATAAGAACTTAATGCTATTCCCTCCAGTCATCCTTTTAAATATCTAAAAATAGCTTACGTAAACCCCAAGACTCCTCTGTCGTGGCCTTCCCGTTATCTTATTCCTCCTAAGACGTGAATTTAAGCCCCGACCCCTTGCTTATCCCCTTCGGTAAGGGTCCGAGAACAGACGTCAGCACCCTGTGTTGACCAATGTATGGCGGAGCCCAGCACAGCTCCGGGGGCAGAGGCAGCTTCTCCATTCGGGAGCCCGGGAGTGAGGCAGCTTTCCTGGCCACCACGCCGCACTCGTAATGACACATACGAGCTCATGCTCATCCCTCCCGGAATGTGTTTTCTTACACACTGTCATAAAGTTGTCTCCTGTGTCCTGTATTTTTGAGACCTTGGTGCACGGACCTGAGAATACCACTTTCCACTCATATCTGTTCTACTTAATCTCAAAGACATGGCTTCACCACCTCAGTGTATCTGTGGGGCTTTGGAGCCTGCTGTCTGTCGTCCGTGTCCCATCCAAGCCACCCTTCCCGGAGGTCTTTGCATGTGGGAATACACACAGAGGTAGGGTGCAACCAGGGGAGTATAGGACCAAGTTCCAAACTGAGGGAATGAGCTCTCCCAGCCAGCTCTAGAGAGTCCTGGCGGCTGGGGTGACCCTTCTGTGGAGAAAGTGATGGTCGACTTGGAAGGACGCACGTGGTCTGGACACTTCTTCCGAGTTGGGGGTCGGAAGTATCTAGGTGGGAATTCCCATGGGCTCTGATCCGACTGGAGATGAAGGGGCCATCAGGGTGGATGAGGGAGGGACAGAGGGGATAGATGATGTGCGCAGGCCGAGATGCCAGGCAAAGGGTTCACGCTGTATAGAAATGTTTACTGTCAGTCCAATGAAAACAAGGGGATCCTTCTGGTATTCTGTCTGAAGCCAGGAAGGCTGTCCCTTAAAATGTCCCAAACTGTTAAGATTCTAGGAGGTTCTTCCTTCCCTACTCTGTGCCCTTGTGTCTCGGCCGTGGTCTGTGGTGCTTCTGGGATCTCCCCACGTAGCAGCGGTTAAGACTTGGGGGGACACTCTTCACCATGACTGGCACTTGGTCACGACAGTAACGAGGAGGTCATGCGGGTGCTTGTTCAGATGGAAGCCCTCAGGCTCGCTGACTGACTTCACGGCAAAGACAGGGAGAAGGAAACCCAGAGGCAGAGCCATTTCACTAGCGGCTCAAGTTTGGCCCCAGAACAATACCTTCTTGTTTCCTCCCAGCCGGAAAAAAGAAACTAAAATTCCCAGCTACCAGCAGCAGTTTGTTTTTCTGATCATCCTTAAACATCCTTACAACATAAGACGGCACCTGGTACCCACAGGTGGGAACAATTCAATTCCACTCCAGGGAAAAGAAAACTCTCCAATTTGCTTGGAGCGGCATCTAAAACTGGGCCTCCTTCCTTGCAGTGCAGACCAACATTCCTCTCTTGTTGGCTCCAAACTGGCCACCACTGAGAGTGAAGAGTCCTCCCCGTCCAACAGAAGGACGTGGGTGCTGCCCGACGGCTACGGCATCTGGAAAGCCCACAGAGAAGCCACAGAACAGGCTGACAGCCACAACCACGAGGGTCTGGGAAATGCGGGCTCTCCCGCCCGGCCCCAGCCCCTGGTGTACCAGCCTCCATTCGGATGCATCCACGAAACCCCCGGTGGAGGGGGGTGGGGGGGCTTTTCGTCTCCCTGAGGCTCCTTCCCTCTGGGCTGAGAAGGGAAGATCTCCCTCCTCCTAACCTTGGCCTGCTCTGAACTGCACTCAAAGCAACGTCCTGTTTGCTCTGTGAGCACAGTCCCATACCCACTTCCCTGGGGGCTGGAGCTGGCAGACCCGCGGCTGAGACCCCGCTGCCCCCGCGGGTGTGTGGAGACCAGCTGTTCCCACCGCGGTCTGCCGAACGTGTCCGAGTCTGCCCGTGGACACGGCACAGGTATTCTGTGGAAATGCCTTCCAGGGCACACAGGTGCGACAATCCCCTGAGCAAACATACCGATCGGCTTAGGCACGTGTGACTTTAACGCCAGTTGCATTTTGAAGCGCACATCTGGACCACGGCCGCAGCCCTTTACAGCCTCTTTACAAGGTTTTTAATTTTTTCTTCTTTTTTTTTTTTTTAACTTACAGAGACACGACGAAGGTCTCTCTAGAAACAAGGGTGCCGCCCGCAGGGGCGGCAGATCTGGCTCTGGGATCTGACCCAGCCGTCCACACTCGGCGCCACAGTGACTGTCTCCGGGCTCGCCGGAACCCTGCAACAATCCTGGCCGTCTGGAGTCACAGAGCCATCACAGTCATCAAGGGCTGCCATTGTGGGGAACCCATTCTGTGTCAAGGGCTTTGCGTTATGTTATTTTACAGTTAAGAAAACCGAAACCCAGAGAGTGAAAGAAACATGCCCAAGCCACAGGGCTGAGAAGAGGGCCGCTGGGACCCGACCTTGGGTCTGGCTGGCCCCGTGTAGAAGGGGCACCGTGGCAGTGCAGGCGGGCAGCGGGGCTCAGGGGCCCTGGCTCAACCCGTGAGGTTGAATTTGGCTCAGATGAACACACACAAGCACAACACCACCACCGTATACCACGCTGGTCTGGGAAAAGAAAGCAGGAGACGACGGTGCATGGCCTGGCGGCTGGGGCCCACCACACTGGGAATTCTGGAAAGAAGAGAAGGATCCTCCACCTTAATAAGGCAGCTAGGGTCTGCTGGCTGAGCCTTTGTTAAGACCACCCACTCTTGATTCGTGCCCAAAGCAGCTTCCCAGAAAAGATGGGTCTACCAGGAGTCCGGGAGGCAGCTCAGCCAGGAGCACAGCTTGATCACTGAGGGGAGCTGGTCCTTCCTTCCCGATGGGGGTCTTCACCCCAAGACGCGCAACTGCGTGATCCAAGCGTGACCGTGTGACATGTGCTTGCCAGAAGCCAAGATTTCTGGAGGAATCGGAGTCGCCGATGCTGATTCGGGGGACTCTGTTTATAAACAAACTTCTTTTTTGCACGCGCCTGCTTTCCATCTGACCTTCCTCCATTTTCTTGGTAAAATTTATTTTTACAGAGACAGAAAGAGAGTGCACATATGGGTGAGGAGTGGGGGGAGGGAGAGAGAAAGAGAGAGAGAGAGAGAGAGAGAGAATCCCAAGGAGGCTCTACACTGTCAGTGCAGAGCCTGATGTGGGGCTTGATCTCAGGAACCGTGAGATCATGACCTGAGCAGAAATCACGAGTCAGACACTTAACTGACTGAGCCACCCAGGTGCCCCTTTTTGACCTTCTTTTAGCAGATGAAAATCAGATGGCGTGCCAGGGCAGCCAAACCCTGAGCCGCGGCCTTAGGATGGTGGGTGACAGATGATGGGGCCCTGCCGTGGTCACTCCCACCACCCGCCTCCAGGCTGGGGGCGGCTTGCAGGCTGGTCTAGACTCTCTCTTCAGGGGCTCCGGAAGCCGCAGCGGACAGTGTCTGTGTCAGAGTGGCGGTCACGGGACAGCTGAACCTCACACTGTGGGGGCAGGACGCGGACCAGCTCCGCTCCCCCAGAAGGCAGACAGGCCTCTCTCTCGGCCCGTCTCCCTAGCCAATTAAAACGGCACGACTGAGGGGGGCCCGGGTTTCCCCACTAACTGCTCCCAGAGCTTTCACACAAGCCCAAGGCTGCGGCAGGCCGGGTCCCACAGCAGGCAGGGTGGGTTCCCAGAGGCCCTCCGTACGCGTGGCTGAAGATACAAAATAATACGTGTGAAAACCCAAGTACTGATTACACTGCTGACAAGTGGAAAGCCAGACACAAAGCCTGTCCTCGCCCGCAGTCCCTGGAGCGCGGCCTGCAGCTTCGTGCAGGGACAGAAAGCTTTACGCATCGTGAGCCGTTCAGACCTATCTGACCAAATGGCCCAGGTCTCATCAAGATCCAGGACTTTCTGAATTATCTCCCCACCACTTCACACTCCAGAGACTGAAGGTAATGGCCAGCTGTTTCTGGTAGTGGGAAGGCACTGGGTGACCTTAAAGCTACAGATTTTACCCGGCCAGACTGAGGGACAAGTAGTTGGGACCCAGTAGCCAGACTAAGGGAAGTCTGGGGTGGGATCTTTCCATCAGGCCTCTCCAATCCAGCCTCCAAATCGCTTATAAGGATGCACTTCAGAGCTGGCCTGTGTTCCCCTGGGACCCTCCAGACCCTTCCTGGTGCACTGAGAATGACACAAAGCCCATGCCTGACAAGGGCCTGGGTACCTCTCACTACTGCTCATACCCTGCTCCAGCCTCCACTCAAGTGACCCCACAGCCCAGGAACCACAGCCCGAGTGACTCCCACTGCTCAGAGCACTGGCTCACCCACCCTGCCCCTGCCAGGCTCCACGGCTGAGCCCGCGCCCCCCCCCCCCCCCCCCCGCCCCGCTGCCCCCAGCCCTGCCCCTGCCAGGCTCCACGGCTGAGCCCGGGCTCTCCACGACCACCCGAGGTTCAGTGATTCACTAAGAGGCTCACGGGACTCAGCACAGAGTCTTCCTCCCCTCCAGGAGCTATTCCAGTGGAAGGAGACAGGGCAGAAGCAGCCGAAGGGAAGGCACGAGGGGGAGGACCTGAGGAAACCAGACACAAGCTGGCAAGAGCTCGTGACTCCTCTTTGGGGTCAGACAGGACGCGCTCCATTCCTCCAGCAATGAGTTGTGTGAGGTGCTGTCTACAGGGACGCTCATCAGACCCGGGGACCAGGATTTTTATGGGTAGAGTGCTCCCTACCCAGCACACACAAAATTCCAGGCTCCCAGAGGGAAGCAGGAGTTCAGCATAAACCACAGGGTTTGTGGAGAGAGTTTAAGCAACACGTGCCATTCTTATCAGGGAATGGTGGGGACCCTCCCTGAAAACCAAGCTCCTGGACGCCAGCCAAGGGCGAGCCTTGCAAGGACAGAAGTGCCACACCGGCTACTCTAACTCTCTCCTGCGCAAGGGCAAACCCACTATCATCAATGCACGCTCGTACCCCCCTATCTAAAGTCAGCCTCCACACCTGGGTTCGGTCCTTCACATCACTCAGCAAATCGTGCAAGCACTTTGTTCCCTTCCTCGGGTGTGCACCTGCACCTCTTCAACTTCTGTTAAAACGTGAGCCCCGTGTTGGGGGTGCCTGAGTGGCTCAGCCGGTTAAGCGGCTGGCTCTTGATTTCGGCTCAGGTCATGATCCCAGGGTTGTGGGATCAAGCCCCACGTCGGGCTCCAGGCTGAACACAGAGTCTGCCTGGGATTTTCTCTCTCCACCCATCCCCCCCTTGGTCCCTCTCCACCACTTGTGCTCTCTCTCTCTAAAATGATAATAATAAAGCCCTGGGTGGCTCAGTCGGTTGAGCGTCCGACTTCGGCTCAGGTCATGATCTCACAGTCTGTGAGTTTGAGCCTCGCGTCGGGCTCTGTGCTGACAGCTCAGAGCCTGGAACCTGTTTCAGATTCTGGGTCTCCCTCTCTCTCTGCCCCTCCCCCGCTCATGCACGCACGTGCGCGCGCTCGCTCTCAAAAATAAACAAACATTAAAAAAAATTTTTTTTAAATGATAATAAAAAAAGTGAGCCCCATGAGGGCAGGGGCTGCACCTGACCCACTCCCTGGTGTGCCCTGTGCTCAGGGCACAGAAGGTTCTTAATATCTGTGGAACGATCGTAAGTACTCTCTCCCATCGCCACAGATGGGAACCACTTCACTCCGTTTTCGAGGCAGAACTTACTTGAGGTCTCACTGTGGGCCAGTAGCTGAGCCCCAACCAGAACCCACAGCCTTCCAGTGTGGCTGGTGATGTGACACGGCCTGCTCTCTCACGTCTGCACCCAAAGCCACCTCATACCCACAACCATAAAAGGCCCAGGACATGAAACATCCACAGGATAACTACCGCCAAACCAGAATAATCTTGTCGCGCTCAGGTCGGTGCAAGAGGAGCTTTACGAACAGCACCTCACTGAATGCCCCCCTCACCCCTCAGAGGGCAGGGGGCACCTCTTCAACAGACAAGGAAACAGAGGCTCAGAACGTTCACATGCTTGCCCAGAGTCAATGAGTGAGTAAGGGCAGAACAGAGAAGGAAGTCCAGGCCCTCTCAAGGCCCGGCTCCTCCTGATTCCATAGCCGGCCACTCAGGTCCAGTGAAGGGGGGAGACCCCAGGGGCCCCGGGTGCAAGGTCTGGGGAGGCAGCCGGGAACATGAAGTCCCAAGGATTCGGGAAACCAAGGCGATAAACTTTTTTCACACACAAATGTGGATGCCGTGCCCCTCCAGGGCCAGTGTTGCCCAAATGTCAAATGACAGAGGGACAGGATGGAAGAAGGAAGAGGCAGAAATAACCACAATTCGTGCATGGCCCCAGAGAGGGGAGAAAAGGCAGGGAGCTGGGGGCAGCCCGTCCACCCAGCACCCTGGCCGCTCCCAGAGAGGCTTGTGGGTTTCTGGACTGCCACAGGGACGCCAGCCTTGTTTCATTCTATAAACTTCTTCCAGACAAGGAGAGCTGATTAGAAAAGCTAATTAAATCTTTTGAAGATTATCTCAGACCCGAAGCAAGGGAAGAACACGAAACGCCTTCCCACCCAGCTCCTCCACCCCCCAGACTCTGGCCTTCATTAAGCTTTGATTTCAATCAATTGCACACCCACTAAAATTAACTTATAAGGCCAATAAATTGCAACCGCATGTTTGAAGGTATTATCTGCTGCAAGCCAAGAGCCAAGGACCGCAGAGCATGGGGCAAGATGTCTGGCACAGACGGGAGTAATCATCTCTGGAAGAAAGCAGTGCCAGCCCACTTGGTCAGAACATCTGGTCTCAGCAGAATCCAGGCCGACAGAGGCAAAAGTGAGACCCGGTGTGAAAGCCAGAGGTGGGAAGGTTTCCCTGGGAACCCGAGAAATCAAAGCACCGATCCTGGGGTTCACAGTGCGAGGTCCCTGGCAGCAGCGGTGGCCGCCCCACATTGAAATCCCCACTCCCGACTCTTCCCCGAGGAAGATGCATCGTGTAGACCAAGCGATGGGGTTTTGTGACCGATGAGCTACCCTAGGCTTGGGCCTAAAAAAGCAGTCAACTTTGCCAAGAAAGAACGTGAAGCAATCCCATAAGCCAGCCGACCAAGAGCCTGCCCTTTCTGCTACCTTTTCCCATGTCCCCAGGTGCTACGCAGGCTGCGGGGACACTCCTCGGACTGAGCCAGGCCCACGATCACAGGTAGGAAACCGTCTTGGGGTTTGGCAGAGGAGAATGGAGTAGCCTGGATGTTGGTGACCAGGGTGGGAGGGCTTGGATGAGGGCAGTGAGCCATCAGGATGGCCTGAGAGTAGACAGCGACCCCACCCAGCCCGCCAGCAAAACAGGCTTGTCCCCTAAACATGTGCAGCAAATTGACTATTTGGACCTAAAATGAGGGCTGCTTGGGTGGTACAATCAACAGTCGTTGGGACAGTTCTTCCTCCGGGGGAAAGCTGCCACCATACCACTGATGATGGCAAACAAGGGCATCAATAAACATGGGAGGGACCCGAGTCAGAGGCAGGGAAGCAGGGACCCGATCGGCTTGTGAGGGGCTCCTACTTGAAGGCTCCTCCTGCCCACACCCCAACTGAGGGCACATTTATTCCATGATGGGGGAAAGGTGCATGCAGGCAGGAGAGGGGGCACCACGCCCCTTACAAGTGGAGGGTCTGTGGGTCCATCCATCCCTGGCCCCGGCTCCCTCCCTGTGACCACTCTGATCAGTTCCAGGGGCTCATAATTCATTCTAATTCTCTGCAAACTCAAAGCCTTGACATAGCCCGGATGAAAGCACCTTCCCCCCCCCCCCCCCCCCCACCCCCGGACCTGAGGATAGAATCCAAGGCTTTCCCTTTTCCCTCCCTCAGGATGCTAATGAAGAAGCCGTAATCTCTGAGGGCAGAGAGCAGCCTCTGGGGAGACAGTGAGCACTCCCTCTCTGGCAAGTCTGGTCTCAAGCACTCACTCTCCCGAGGAGAACAGCAGGAGAAGGAACGAGGTTAACAGGTCCACGATAAGCAGGGGAGAAAGGGGTGTCTGCCACTTTGCCAGAAGACAAAATATCCCTGCAAGGTCTTCAGGCATAAGCCGACGGGGGCGGCAGCAGGGAGGGTGGCAGGAAGGAACACTCCAGATCTCTGTGGGCTGCGTTCAGTGGCCTTCCCAGCACGGCGAGGGCCCTTCCCACCAGCAGTCTACACGACACGCTCCCGGAAGTGTTCGCTGCAGAAGGATTCTGAGCCCACAGGCCGGAGCCTGGCAGCTTCAGCCACTTGAGAGGGTCAGCGGTCAAGAAGTCGGGCACAAGGCAAGGCCAGTCCTAACTCTGTGACCCATCAGGACCCAAGAAAGCAGAAACACCTGGGGTCATCGGGAATCCAAGACCAGGTGAGCACAGGGGAGGAGTCTACTCTCCAGGCCAAGCTCCAGCATGGAATGGGGTGCCCCCGAGACGGCAGCACGCCCTTGCGCCTCTTCTGCGCTCGTGGTGGCAGCACTCTTCTTCCCGGCCCCTCACGCAGCAGACACAAGGCAGTGCTAGGGGAACGCCTCCCCTCGCGGCGACCTTTGCCAACACGACAGGGAGACAGGCCGAAGGAGGGCTGTGTGGCCTCACTCGCTGGGGGCGACAACAAATGAGCCTTTCTAATGGGAAGGGACAGAGCTGAAGGGTAAAGGGAAGGCGTGACCTACTGCCCCTTCACCCCATGGACCGATCCGGTCCCCGGAACACCCAGGTAACCACCGGCTTGTGCTCAAGGCAGAGGAAAGGCCTCCTAGCCCCCAGCTGACTTCTCTCTACTCCAAAAACACAGGGCAGAGAAGAGCTCAGCCTTCTGGGCCGTACCGTGGTCACCAATGTGGCTACCACCAACTCGGGGCACTCTGAGAATGGAACTTCTGGAGGTGAACGATGTACCATGATGTTAAAAAAAAAAAAAAAAAAAAAAGTAATTAAGAAAAGGAAAGAGAGAAGAGGGGGGAAAAAAAGATTTGTTTTCATAATTTTCAGCCCAGAAATGTGTCTCATTTTAACTCTCGTCATGTGTGGTCCAGCTGGGAAAATGTTCCTCACACATGGTCTCAGGAGAGAGTGTCCTCAGTACTCTGATAACAGTGGGTGGTTTGAAACACGACTCTCGGTCCCCAGTGACAGCTCTAATCACCACCTGTGTGGTGGCCTGCGGTTGCTGGCACACGGGAAGAAGCGGGCCTCCCCGCACCCCCCACACCCAGAGGCCCGGAACTCTCTCCTCCCTGCTGGCAGCAGCACACAGATGCTGCTGGGGACAGAGGTGCGTCCTCTGGGCTGGATTCCATGCCTGCCACGGCACCTCAGGGTCTGGGCTTGTCCACTCGGGTGCAGGAAGCCGTCCTGTCAGTCCGTCTCAAGCCCACGGCGGGTCAGCACCCCTGCAGAGGCGGGCACAGGCTCACAGACACCTTCAGGTGGACATTTGCTCAGGAAGGGAAGTCTCTTCAGGAGATGCCGTGAGGAGATACCCCCAGGGAGAGAGTCCCAGGCCTCGCTATACCGGAGTGGGGTGACCGCTCTGGCCAATCAAGACCCCACAGAAGGCACACGCCTAACAATGACCACGTGTCATCACATATGTGAACCAGCAAGACGGGAGGGAGAAGAAAGTCAGAGACAAAACTGGGCCCTTCCCTAGGTCTGCCCCAAAAGGGCAGGACCAAGGCCACGAGTCTGAATCACTTCATTCGGGAAATCACAACTCAAACCCTTAAGTCCAAAAGAAATCAGAACCACTCTCATTCTGACCCGTGGAGAATCCAAGAGGCGCCCGCACAAGCGGCCTGACAGACTGCTCTTTCCTGGCTCGGGCGTGGCTGGGCCCCTCCGGGCATCAGACCTCAGCTCCAAGGTCACGTCCTGCAGAAGCTTTCCCAACAGCTCCGCTTAAAGCAGCCAGTCACTCTCTGCCCCACCACCATCTTCCCACAGTGGACACTTCGAGAGGGCAGGAACATGGTCTAGCACGTTCGAGGCCGCACCCCCAGTGCTTGGCGGGCACCTTCAGTGCCGGGTGAGTAAGTGAACAGACTCTGGACTCTGGACAAGGATGACTTTACATCCCAGGCCCACTGCTCACTGGCTGTGTGAACTTGGGCAGTGTACTTCGGCTCTCTGGACCGGTCACTCGCTCGCAGAATGGGGACGATCCTTTCACGCGGGCTGTTCTGGAGAGTAGATGGGGGGTGGGGTGGGGGCGGGGAGTCCGGCGAGGCCGTGAGCACAGCGCTCACACCGTCACTGGCTGGCCACCGCGCATCACTGCCCTCTCATTATCAGTACCATCCCCACAGCACGAGACGGACTCCACTTGGGAGTTCTCGTAGGAGAGCTGTGCCGGCCTCCTAGCAGAAAGGTGGCAGTAAAAACCAACTACAGATACACGAGGAGACAGTGGTGCATCCCCCTCCCAGCCTCACTGCACAAGCAGCAGGTCCCCGGCCGCGTGGTTCTGGACCTGAGAACACTTTCAACACCAGGACTGGTTTTAACTGTGAAAATCAGTAACTCGTGTTTGTGGGAACAAACACGGACTCACGCGCCAGCTCTTTGCCTCGACATCCTGCGGAGCCCACGGTCTCGTCTGTGAGGAAGGGACAACCCTCTTCCCCAGAAGTTCTTATAGGGACGAAAGGTAACGTACGTAAACTACTGGCACGTGACAGATATCGAAGATACGGTGAATCACATGGCAGAGCATTCAGGGGCGACCCAACTGTTTCAGGCCGCCTGTTCCCGGCTTCCTTAGAGCCGGGCTTTTGTATTTCATGCGTCTGCTTAAGCGTCATGGGGATTTTCTGTGCGTGTATGCCTGAGAAGTGTCACTTTTCCTCCTGAGCCAGCTTCTGAAAGAAATTCTTTGTTAAATGTGTCGGAGCAAATCTGCTGTGAGCTGGAAGCCCATTCCAACTGTCTGAAAACCGGAGTCCTGCAATCGCCACAGCGCGCGTACCGCCACCAGCTGCTGGACAACGGTTCTGGTGGCTCGGATGCTCTGCTTCACAGCCCGAGGGGCAAATCCCACCCGCTTCAAGGCTCAAGAGGTGGTTTTTAGGTTTTTAGAGGACGATACATACAAAAAGAAAACACTGAGACTAAAGGACAGACACTTAAGTGACCTGTGAACCCTAAAATTTAACTTGCTCTTGGGCCCTTCACAGAAACCTCTGCGGATCCCTCTCTGAAATGACCCAATTTGGGGCAATGCGTATTTTACGGCTGTGCTCTATTTTCAGTACAGAACTTTTACAGTGAGATTCTACTGATTAGGGAAAAAATGCTTCAGAGGCTAACCTTCTCTGGGGCCTTTCCTTGCAAGGTCGATCGATTAAGTGGCCGCCCCCAGTGGCACCTGCTGTTATTATGAAGCACAACACGGGACCCGCACGGGGGGGGGGGGGGGGGGGGCTTGCGCATGGCAGCGCTCCACCCCCGACCAAGTCAACTCGTAACCGACCAGGTCGCCAAACGAACACCCAGCATCCTGCCGTGAGTGCTGTTTTACTCGGTTAGGCGAGCCAGGTGACAAGATTCAAGGAAGGCTGTTTGGCCTGGTCACACTTCCCTTTTGTGATTTACTTGTCGAAGCCGCAAGAGCTGGAGTGCAAAGGGAGGAAGGAACTCACAGGTCTCGATACTGGTCAAAGGCATTGTTGGCTTCCACCTCCAGCTTTCTCAGCCGAGCCGAAGGCATGGCCCCGTCTTCCAAAGGAGGGTCATACTTGTTACTCCATGGTGACCTGGAGGGGAGGAAGGAGAAAGAAATAACATGAATCGTTCCAGGAAGACACGGCCCGTGAGCCGTGAGCCCAAGCCCCCGGTGCCTGACATTTCAGAGGCAAAGTCACTATCCATAGCAGTTTCCAGGCCCTGCTCGGAGTTTGCAGAGCAAGGGCTTGGAGGCACACAGGCCTGGGCACGGACCTCGAGTGCCATCTCTCATCAGCTGTGTACTTCTGGGAAGCGTCTTGACTTCTCTGAGCCTCCCTTTCCGAGTGTATAAAATGAGGCTACCATTTGCTACGAGAAGGCTGTTGTGAGGAGCGAAGGAGAAAACACACCGAGTGCCCAGACCAAAGCCTGGCATGTACTAAGTGCCAACGGTGTGACACCTTCTTCCCCCTTTTCTAATTTCCCTGTTTTCACCATTGTATCGATCAACAGACGCCCCTCTCACCTCTCTGACCTGCTGGCAGTTCTGTATAAACTTTTAATCCAAAGACCTGCCTACACAACTAAAGATAAGAGAAGGGAGCTGTCCGTTAGGGAGGCAGCAAGAGACTCAGCCCCAGAGGAACTGCTGATTACATGTGAGAAAACCTGAGGGGTCCTGTTCTCCATGGGAACAGGACAGCCTTCCCAACATCCAAGACCACGGACACATATAAAGACAGCCAAGTAACGAGAGGCAGCCTTTTTCTAGCCCAAAGACTTCCCGCGTTAAAAAAAAAAAGTATTTTGCCCCATCAGGAAAGCATTTAATGACAGAGAGTACTGGAAAGGGGGTTCCAGGGGAAGTGCCTAATCATGAATTCCTGCAGGTGGAGTTCAGAGAAAGAATGAGAATGAAAAGGGGAGAGGAACGGAGGGGCGGTGCGGGTGCCACGGGCTGTGGACAAAGTCCTTCCCACTCCTGGACGGAAACCCCTTGACGTCTCCACCATAAGAAACGCATACCGCCTTTCCACGTCGCCCCCAGCTGACAACCAACCTTTGCATCGCAGAGAGTTCCAAAGAACCTTTCAATTTGGCATTGATTTACGGAAAAAAGGGATCGCTGTCTTCAGAACCCCAGTGTTAATGAATTCCGTGTACAAGCCTCATTCTTCCAGGGGACTGCACTGCCCCCCCCCCCACTCCTGGGCACCATCACTAACAAATCACAAGTCTGGAACCAGAGGGAGCTGGGTGGCCACTCCTCCAGCTGCCTTTGCACACAGGCCCCAGCTCTCTCGGCTGCTGGGCCACAGAGGGCAAGCGTGGGAAGAGTCATCGGCCTGGCTCCCAAAGGGGGCTCTAGGCAGTAGTAGCCCCGGCCACTTCGAAAGCAAGGAGTCTGAAAACCCTTCTTTCCAAGCTGACCATTCCTCTGCACCATTTTCCTCTCTGTTGGAACAGACTTCACAAGAACGGGGTAAGATGCTCCCTTCTGCCCCCTGACCAGCAGCCAGCTCTGTGATCACCCTGAACTGGGCACACAGCACAGGGAAGAGTTATCCAATAAGCCAGGACCCATCTAGCTTAGGGAGCAGCTGTGAAGCGGACACTAAGCACCCTCTCTTCTTTGCCTAAAGGCCTCTCCCTTCTAGAGCGTGGCTGAGGTGTCTGTTCTTAACTGTTATAGCATGTGTTCTTCATTCCCCCAAACTGTGCTCAGAGAACTCTCCTCCACGACAGAAATGTTCTCTATTGTCACCGACCAAAATGGCGGCTACTATCTTTGGGTTGGCTGCTGAGTGTCTGAGATGTGGCTAGTGCAACCGAGGGGCTCTGTTTTAATTTTACTTAATTTGAATTCATTCAGGCAACCAACTCCAGAACCAAGGTTCCAAGAAGGCAAGTCTTTCCTGTCTTCTTTGTCCGCTAAGCACCTAGAACATGCTGGCACGCAAGCACGTGCTCGCTTAAGCTTTTAAGAGAATGAATAAATCCCCCCCCCCCAACACACACACCCTCCACTCTCACATACAGATGTCTATCTCTGCAGCTGCCACAGTCCTAGCCTTCCCTCCTCCAGGCCACGAGGGCGCCTGGGGAAGGAGCCCACGTTGCCCTCCCTATGTCCCTGCGCCCAGCACAGAGCTCCCAGGTGGTGAGCACTGGTGATGGGCCGAAGCCTTACAGCACGGGGTGGGAAAGAAGGACCCAAGGGGATTCTGCTGGTGGCCCTCCAACCAGAAGAGAAGGAGCCACCCTCCGCTCGTTCTGAGGAACAACAGAGGCCTCGCAGCAGATCCCGAGACAAAGATGCAGTGGAAGAGAATCTGAGGCCCCCCCTCCCTGCCCCCCGCGTGCTCCTTTCGAGACTTCCCAGAATACTCCCGGGCCTGACCTTCGCTACACCGCCATCGCCTTCCTGAGGGCCTGGAAGACCTTCTCCAACTGGCTTTCATTTGGAGGTGACCTGATTAGACACAAGAGCCCATCTCTCTTGCAGAGCGGGGGCCTGGAATTTTCAAGAAGCCTGTAACTCACATTTCTCCTGGCTCACAGACGACAGCATTTGAAGCCGTTAGTCCTGGAGCCGGGGTAATTGTAGCTGGGGGAAAAAATCATAACATTACCCAGAATATTCTTAGTGGAAGGGGCACTCAGAACACATTTAAGAGCTTAAATGGAGGCCATTTGAAAAAAGACAGATGGACAGGAACGGTTAGATTTCAAAAGTCAGGCCTTTCATTTCCCTCAGAGAATGCTTTTTGTTTGAGCTAACAGGTTTCAAACAGTGCTGCTGGCAATGGTCACGCCATAAGGATCTTATTTAAGCGAACGATCAAACACAGTTGGGATGGAAATGTGTGGAGAGAAATCAGAAGACCTTGAAGTTGTACCCCGAGAAGGGAAAAAGGAAAGAGAAGTCCTGTGCCCTGAACACCCTGGGCTCCTCTTTGGCTGAGGTCCCCAGGAGGTGCCCCAGGAACGCGGGAGCCGGCGGGGCAACCTGGAGGGGCTGCAGGCACCGGGGAAGCCCGGCCCGGGCACGGACACTGGATTCGGAAACAATTCCAGCCGTCCCACAGGCTGCCGGGGACCAGCTGCGGCACACGGCGGACTGGAGTTTTCAGGTGGAAAAGACAAGTACAATGACGACACTGAGTGAGCGAGAGTCAGCTCGAGGGCCACCTCTTCCCGGAAGCTTCCTGAACCCTGTGCCTGGAGGGGCCGCCTGTCCCTTGGCGATGTGCCGCCCAGTCAGGTCAGACCACTCGGCACCGCCTCGGAACCCTCTCCAGCGAGGACTGGCCCTTCAGGGCGGAGCCCGATCCATCCCGGCTGCCACAGCCCCTCCAGGCATCTCCACCTCGTCCAGCCCTCGCTCAGGAACTCCAGGCCATCCGCAGCCTACCGGCCACCTCCACGTCCTACCTAAAGGACATCTCAAGCTCCTCCCACAGTCCTCCTCATCTCACCCCCCTCACTGCTGCTTCCTCCACGCCCCGGCCCCGCAACAACGCTGCTGACTCTACTCCCGGGACGGGCCTCTCAAGTCGGACAGCTGCTCACCACCTCCACTCGGGTCTCTGGTCTGGACGGGGCCAAAATCTATTCCTGGCCTAACTTCCAGTCGAAGCTGGCAAGGGGGCACGACTGTAAAACATTTGTCTCGTTTCTCCGTCAAGTCAGTATCAATGAAATCTTCGTAATTCACACCAGGTTCTGTGCCATTCAGCACTTGGCCTGTGTCACTTCTTTCAACCCCTCGCAGCTCTGTGCTACGTCCTTCAAGGCCCTGCAGGACCTGCCCTGCCGCACCCTTGACCTCAACTCCCACCCCGGCCTTCCTGTCAAGCTTGAGCCCGACCAGCGCAGCTCCAGCCAGGAACTTTACACCCAGAACGCTCTTCTCCCAGACCCGCGCATGACCGAACCTTCTCATCAAGTCTCATTTCACACATTCCCACTAACAGAAGTACCGTCCCTGACTTTCCATCCTGCCTCTCCTTTTGTATTTTCTTGATTCACTTTTCAGTGTCTCGGTTGACTTCTGCGTTTGCTACTTGGCTTCCTCACTGGAACGGAAGCTCCATAGAAAAGGGACTTAAATAGTGCCGGCACACAGAGGACAGGCCTACAGAGACGTCACCACGTGTTCTGCCGAAAAGAACAAAGCCCCCGATTTCCAGGTTAGAGGTGAGAACGCTAAAGACCAGAAATGGTAAGTCATCTGTCAAAGGCCTTGTGGCTACAGGGGCCAGCGCTGGTTTGGAGCCAACGTTGTGACTCCAGGTAATTTTTCCCTGCTTCCGTGTCTCAGCCCCTGCCTCCTCCCCCAAGAGAACATCAGGCCGAAGCTGTAAGACTCAGCCCAGGTTGTGTGGCCTCCAAATAAACCTAAAGCAGGCTGCATTCCTCCACCATCCTCCAAGGCAATGCACACAGCAATCCATCACAGAAATGCTGGACAGTTTAGGGATTCCTGATGTTTAACAGGAAGAACGCCGAGACACCCTTAAAACCCAGCTCAGACATCACCTCCGTCAGGAAGTTTTCCTGGAGTTTCCCCAGCCTCTTCTAGGCTACCTGCAAATTCCAAATGAGCTTGGTTGGCCCTGGTCGCATGAATCACATCACACAGTAACCAGCTGCTAAGTGCACCTCCTGTTCCGGAGTGGCGATTCTCCAATGCAGGGGCCAACGTCAACTTCGTTGGGTAGGGCCCTCAGCACGGCGATGGGAAGAGGAAGGAGAGCTGTGGATCTGGTGGACGGAGCTGCCTCCCAACGTCCCTCACTGAAGCAGTCCCTCCTCGCGCTCAAGATTCCCGTTACATGCACACCCTATACCTTTGCCCTTGGCACGGCTTAACGCAATTACTGTTTTGTAACAACAGCCACCTCCCGTTAGATTGGAAGGGCAGGGGCCCTCCCTCACTGCTGAATCTCCAATGCTTTCTGGAGGCACCCCACAAGCACCCAGTGGTTGACCGGATGGCAGGATGGATGGTGGGAAGGGATGAAGGGTGGGAGAGAGGGAGGAAAGTCAGGGAGAAAGAAGGCCGGTGGGCTGCGAGACTGTCCAAGTTCAGTGGTCCTCGTGCTGCTGGGCCGGTGGCAATGCCCGGCCCGGGCTCCGGCCCACCATGCCTGCCGCATTCTCGGGGCGGGAGCTCACCTGTACGAGTCCCCATCTCTGTTGTAGTCACACAAAAGGTAATCCTTCCCCACCACCTTGTCTCTGGCGATTTTCAGGGGCTGGTCAACAGAAGACAGGAGATCTTCACACAGACTGGGGACCTGGCAGAAAGAAAGGAAAAGGCAGAACCGGGGGGTTAAAACAACATGTCAAAACCAGGTTGGCTAATGGCAACCAGAGCCACGTCGTGGTCAGCATATTTAACATCTGGCCCTTGGTACTCTGCCAGAATTATGGGCCTGTTCTTTTCTTTTCCACATGTGTCTGACACCAACTGTGTCCCTCCATAAAGAAACCTGTTCTTGAGTTACAGCGGAGCGTGATTTCCAACACAGCCTTCCTTCCAAATCTGCGTGCAGCGTTAATTACCTGGTCGCCAGGGTGGTCTGGTACATTTAAGTAGGTATATGCTTGCTATTGGTCTCTGGTGGGCAAAGTACAAGCTCAAGTCCTGAGAAGAAGGTAAACATTTGAAATACACAGGAATCCAAAGAACTCGGAGAATAACCCGTCCGTGCTGGAGAACTCCCACAGGCTCCCACGCTGGGTGGAGTTTCCAATACTTTCCAGGCCCCCGGCCAAGCATTGCCAGGCTGGCTGGCGGAGTCGACCCTACCTGCTGCAAAGGTAGCTACACACCGCCCCCCCCCCAGTGCCGAGCTCTAGCTGGCTTACCTCAGGTGGACCCACTAGGAGCCATGTCACCGAGAAAGAGGGCCCCAGGGCCTGAACCCCATGACAAATGCTGCCGACTCTGACACGTGGCCCCACTGGTAACCAGGCCGCTGGCCTTCTCCTTCTCCTCCTCCTCCTCCTCCCAACTCAAACATCAATTTCCACCAAAATATTCCAGGAAGCGATGGCAGCACTTTCTGAAATGGATTCCTTCAGGCCTGAGTCACTTCCATGCTGTATTTTCAATGTGCTGACTTATTCCTTTCATGGGCCTGGGTTTATGGAGGCCCCACCATATCGTTTACCAGGCAAGCGGCTGCCAACTGCACCAACAGCCCTTCCAAATGGAAAAGTTAAATCATGTGGCAAAGATACCCAGCAGAGCGGCTCAGCAAGGGGGCAGACGGCCGCGGCCGTTCCCGCGTTCCTCCAGAAGACCCTTATCGCCTCCAGAAAGGTGGTGGTGGGGAGACTGCCACCCCGGGGACCACCCAGCCTCCGGGGCCTCTCCGGGAACCCCTGCTGAGCCCCACGGTGCTTCCGGGCAGCTTGTAAGGCCCTGGCTGGCACAGCTGGAAGACGGTGACCCTGTCTCGCATAGACTCCAGCCTCTGTGAGGCAGAGGCTTCCTCTACGTGGACCCCTGCCAGTCACCTCGGCCCCCAAGAGATGCCCGCACCACTAACTCCTATACACCACCTGTGTCCAGCTCCCCCCGCCCCCACACACACAACAGGGCTATTTTCCTCCTTTTTTGTTTTTCTTTAGATTTTATTCTAAAAATAATCTCTACACTGAACGTGGGGCTCAAACTCACAACCCTGAGATCAAAACTCTCATGGTCCACCGGCTGAGCCAGCCAGGCACCCCAAACCGGGGCTGGCGAATCAAAGTTAGTTTTGGTGACGGTAACATCCTACCCCCTACCAAGTGTCTGTCATGTATCATGGCCTGTCAAGAGTACAGACGGTCAACTTGAGAGCTCACACACAACCTGTGAAGTAGGCACGTATTACCCCCATTTTCCAGATTACAGACAGCCGAGGCCCAGGGTTACCAAGCTGCCCAGGGGCCACACCAGAAGCAGGCAGCAGCCACAGAAATCCGCCCCCCCCCCCCGCCCCCACCTCGGATGGTAACCCTGACACAGAAGAGGAAGGACAGTGCATGCCAAAAGCACACTGTGGTGGCAAATAACCCCCTTCTGCTCCCACCCCCTGCTCAGCAACCAGTGGCCACGGGGCCTGGAAGAAAGCCCCGGCCACGGCAAGGCAGATTTTAACAGCTTCCGCCCGAGGCCGCTGGGATCTGGAGGTGGTCTTGCTTTGCTGCTGTAGGCCCAGAGGTACGGCCCTGAGCACCTGCACCGGCCCAGCATGATGAGCCCCTCCCCTAAGCATCACCGTTGAATGCGCTGGACCAGCTCACACCCGGGGGCCCTGACTTCTGCCTAGAACCCCATTCTAACTGGCTGGCGCCCCTGGCACTGCTGGCCAGTTCATCCCGGATTGTGGCAGAGAACAAGCCACCAGGCTCTGAAGTGCGACTTCCCGACTCCACCGCTTACCGTCCCTGTGGCCTCGGGCAAATCATTTTTACGTCTCAATGTCCTTACCTGGCAAGTGGGGATAAGAGAACCAGCTCATCGAGATTTGGGGGATCACAGGAGGCAATGCCTTCAGCATTCCAGCCGGTGCCCAGCACGGGGGCGTGCACGTACACTAGTACTGGACAGCGAAGCGCCCGCCCTCCCGCCTCCGCACCCGCGGTCATCTGCGCTCTGTGACTCTTTGATGGCAGCGCCAGTCCAGGTCCCACCTGGATCCACCGCACTGCCTCTTTGGGATCCGGATAAAAACGGACCCTTGAGAATCCAGTTCTTCTTACCTGCAGTTCTGCCTGGAGCCAGCTGTTGCCCCTTCCCCACCAGTGCTGCTGCTTTGCAGGGACCCCCAACCCCCCAAACACAGGGAAGCCCACAAGATCATGGGATTTGGTATAAAACAGGCTTGACTTCACTGCCATCCAAAAGGTGAATCCGTGGATCAGAAGTACCTCCATGATTTCTTCCTAGCACTTATGCTAACTGAAGTGACTTTTAAATTTATTTGTTGTCTGTCTCCCTTCCCTAGAATGTCGATTTTTTTTCCCCAGGGCAGGGACTTCAATCTCGTTCACTGCTGGATCCCCAGTGCCTACGGCAGTTGTCAGAGGCATAGTGAGTTCTCGAGATTTGCATGGGAGGGAGGAATTTTATAACGCGAAGCCTCCGGAACACCAATCAGCTTTGTTTCTAAGTTAATAAGCTGGTCTTCATCAAAAGAATCTGTCGTCCAGAACTGAACTCTGATGGATGCCAGTGACCAATTTTGCTTGTGGTTCCGGCCAGACAATCTCAAACCTGAATCATGGCATGGTGGAAAAGCCCTGGACAAAGAGAACTAGAGTTTTAAGTTGGGGGGGAGGAACACAGCAACGGGGGCAAGACCGAGAACTGAGAGACCGGGTTGCAGCCCCTGCCCCTCTGGCAGACCCGCCGGGCGCCTAGCCGGGAGGCGGACGGCGGCCTGTTATGAAATGAGACGTTTACTTGGGTTTTGTTTCACAAGCCGGGAACTCAGCGACCTACTCTTCTTTTTCTGTTTTTCTTTCTCCTGGGACCTCCCCACCCCCACCTTAAAAAAAAAAAAAGTGCTTCTGGCCTGTGAAATCAAAAAACGTGGCAGCCACTGGTCTAGCAAATGGGATCCAGCCCTCCCTGCCCGTCAAAGTAGACAGATCAGGGTAACTTTCAAGGTCAGTGTGAAGAACCGGAAGGGAGTCCACTCCTCCCACCTCGGACGTCCTGTCCTTCAGAGCACAAAGCTGAGGCAACAGTGCAAAGGATCCGTGGTACCAGCCGTCATCAAGAGCCACTCTCGTAGCCTGCCCAGCCTACCTTTCCTGTTCTGGTCACAAAGCTTCTCAAGCCCATGAAGCCCGTGGCAGGGCTGACGTCCCCTCTCCACCGCTGCCCACGGGCAGCCAGAGAGCCTCAGCCCCTGGCCTACTCAGGGACGGGGCCTTCCTAGGAGTTTTCTCCAGGGGCAGATACACGGCCTATACTCCCTCTGCCAGGGAAGCGGGGGTGGGGGTGAGGGCCCTGGGCTGCGGCAGGCCTCAGGAGAGCATCTGCGTGAGCTTATGAGCAAGGCACAGCGGGTGATACTATCTGAGCTCCTAGATCCAGCTGCCCTTGTGACTGGGGCTTTTAAAGTCCATGGCCAGGTACTAACCAGAAGAACATACATCTAAACTGTCACTGAAAAATTATGGCAGTGCACCAGAAACCACAGAGAACTCCTGGAGGCGCAGGGACGTGCCCTTCCGTGAAGAGAATCTGGGACGTGATATGGCCGGCTGATTCTTCAACCAGGCAAGCACAATTTTCGCCTTTTGGGTAAACTTTCAAGTTGGACCATATTTTTGTATTCCAGTCCCTTCCACCAGTCCTGTTTCTCCGATCAAAGACAAAGTGCCCTGGAAGAATCATCTTCCTGTCGCCACAGGGACTGAGACGTGTGGATGACACGGTGTGTCCACAGATTTGTACCAGCGCAGCCACTCGAGGGTGTGTTAGTCATGATCTGGCACCACCCACACCTGTCTGACTTCCATTCCGTCCTACCCCCCACTCCTGCCTGCAGCCTCCCAACACCATCCTGTCCTGTTCAGCACTCCCTCCACGTGCAAGTTAGCACATGCGTTCTTCCACCGGACAAGTCCCCCCATATAGGGTTGCTGGAGAAAATACAGGATCAGGCGGTTAATTTTTAATTTCGGATACACCACGAATCTCAAAAACATGGGGCATACATTTTCATTTGCCAAACCTGGCAACCCATCCCCTTCTCTCAAACCCTACCACCCTTAAGAACCCAGCCCGGGGCGCCTGGGTGGCTCAGTCGGTTGAGCGTCCGACTTCGGCTCAGGTCATGATCTCGCAGTCTGTGAGTTCGAGCCCCGCGTCGGGCTCTGTGCTGACGGCTCAGAGCCTGGAGCCTGTTTCAGATTCTGTGTCTCCCTCTCTCTCTCTCTGCCCCTCCTCTGCTCACACTCTGTCTGTCTCTCTCCCTCAAAAATAAATAAACATTAAAAAAATTTTTTTTAGGGGCGCCTGGGTGGCGCAGTCGGTTAAGCGTCCGACT
>NW_024412388.1:14141112-14323968 GCF_014898765.1 Herpailurus yagouaroundi
CCTGGGTGGCTCAGTCGGTTGAGCGTCCGACTTCGGCTCAGGTCATGATCTCGCGGTCTGTGAGTTCGAGCCCCGTGTCGGGCTCTGTGCTGACGGCTCAGAGCCTGGAGCCTGTTTCAGATTCTGTGTCTCCCTCGATCTCTGACCCTCCCCGGTTCATGCTCTGTCTCTGTCTCAAAACTAAACGTTAAAAAAAAATTTTTTTAAGAACCCAGCCCAAAACCCGACTTCTTTGTCAAGGTGCCAAATTCTTTGCAATTCCTGTAGTAACACTGATGTCAGCTGAACCCCAAATGCTTTGGGGATGGCTGTTCTAAAACTGCCATCAGCTATCACTTTACTCCTTCCTCGCTACTTAACATTCTTTGTCTTTGAGCCTACAGAGGCAGAGACCAGTTCCTGAGGCCGAGCCCCAAGAAATGCATGGTGTGGCCAGTGCTCCAGCAAGTGTGCTGACTTCTTCTGTGGAAGTGGGTACTAATCTTGATTGAGGTTATACCAAAACCCAGAATACAGGCAGTTTCTCTCTGCAGTCGCTTACTTACCGGTGCTCCCCCTGCATTCAACCCCAAGGCTAACCCTGCTCAGTCCTGTCAAGTGCTTAGAAGAGTGGAAGAAATCACATTAAGTCTCAAAGATCAGGAGTCTGTAGAGCAATTTAAATGAAAGGACGGGTCCAAACAAAGCCAAGAGTTCACTCTGGGCTGCGTGTGTCATCGGCTCCACTGCCTCTGAAGGCAAGAACACGTGTTTGGTGCCTACACCCAAGGGCCGGATGGTTTCTGTCCAAACTGCACATCTGAACTGCTTCCCGGCCTTTGCAAGGAACGTTCAGATAACACCAAAGGTGTCAGATCAATCCTGGCTGCTGGGGGGATTTAAACTTAATTCCCAGCGACTTGGAACAGAAAACAAGGACAGCGTTCTGGCCACCCTTCAGGTGGTGAGGTTCAACTTGTCCACTGCATAGACTCCTTTGAGGCCACACCCCAGGGACCACCCAGCTCTTTAGTGACATCATCACCTGGCTCCCTGGTGTGGGGGGAGGATAGCCCTGGAGGAGGGGGCGGGGAGAGGAAGAGTGAGCTGGGGCAGGGAGAGAAAAAACCCCAGGGGGTAGAAGGTAAAGGACAGGCGAGGACGCCCTGAGCAGCAGCCACAGGTGACCCTTTAATAACGAGGATCAAGACAAGCAGGCCGTCACAGCCAACACCAGGCACTGTATTACAAACTCTCCTGGCACCACCTCCTCTAGGCCTCAGGCACCCCAAACGTGGAGCAGTTACAGAATCCTTATTTTATTTTATTTTATTTTATTTTAATTTTTTTTTTCAACATTTATTTATTTTTGGGACAGAGAGAGACAGAGCATGAACGGGGGAGGGGCAGAGAGAGAGGGAGACACAGAATCGGAAACAGGCTCCAGGCTCTGAGCCATCAGCCCAGAGCCTGACGCGGGGCTCGAACTCACGGACCGGACCGAGAGATCGTGACCTGGCTGAAGTCGGACGCTTAACCGACTGTGCCACCCAGGCGCCCCAGAATCCTTATTTTAAAGACGGGAAAAACGGGGCCTTGAGAACTTGCCCAAAGTCACAGCACTACTCGCCAGCAGTCTGGGAAAGGACACGGGAGATACGGAACGGCTCGGTCGACAAAAAGTGCATCCACTCTTGCTGTCGCCCCAACCTGAATGCTTTTCTATCTAACCCAACAGCAATCACATGAAAAGAGATACAAATCGGAAGTTTCCGGCCACAAGTGAGGTTCGCGTCTGTGCCGCCATGTGGTTCAACTTTGCCTCTTCCCCTCCTCCGTTAGTTATTAATGTTGAAAACAATTGTTCAACCAGAAAAAGAAACTTGAGATGAACCCTTAAAAAAGCACAAAAGCCAGACCAGTGCAACTCCACGGATAATCTAATCCACAGCACCCCCGTCTTTAAGAAGTGCACCCTTGTGCCTCAGTTTTTAAAAACACGGCCAAACGAACACATTCCATCTTTTGATCTGGCTGCTGGCCGAGAGCCCGCCACCAGAGAGATAAGAATCGAAAACAGACCCTGTCCGCTGGGTCGCACACTCGGATGAGTGATGTCGGAATCGCAGCCGGGCACAGGCCTGGCTGGCCCCGCTCCCCTCCCCGCGCTCCCCGCCCCGCCCCGCGCTCCCAGGCATCGAGGTGTCAGGACGCTGGGGCTCCGGGCGGCCAGCAGAGGTCTCTGCCTACAGTTTGCTCCTTTTCTGCTTTCGAAGGCTACATCCGTCCCCCCTTTCCGCTAATACGAATACAAATAAAAATGAAATCTAAAACTAAAGAGAATGCTTTTAGGGACACAAGTGCTGGTGTAGGAAACAACCTACAGTGTGTGGCTTTCCGGAAAACACCGACCTTGAAATCAAACACCAGTTCAAATCCTCGGTCTACTGCTTCCTGGCTGAGCGTACCCTTCCTTAACCTCAGAACTGGGGCTACAATACCCGCCTCAACGAGAGATTCATTCCACTTAATGATGCTGAGCACCCACACCAGGCATGTGCTCGGGGCCATGGACTTGGCAGCAGACAAGATGGACCCACGCAGCCTGCTCTCCCAAAGTTTGTTCCGGTCGCTGGGAACAGACAAGTGCACAAGGAGCCATCCTGAGTGGTGGCGAGGGTGGGCCTGTGGAGATTCAGTGGTCCGGGAGTTGGCAAAGAGATGACACACGAATGAAGGAAAGCTGGGGGGGGGGGGGGGGGACGCTGTGATGGGAGCAAGAGCCAGCACGCAGAGACTGCGGCAAGGAAGCCACAAGGTGAGCGTAAGGAAGACAGGATCATCTGTGGCCACAAGCCACCCCTCCCATGACAGGGAGCCAGCACTGGGAAGGGGCTGTGCTGTGGGGGTCCCTGCCCACATGAAGCCCTCCAGCCATGCCTGGACCTCAGCAGAAACCCTAAGGCCACCACCCAGCATAGAGCCTGGTGAGAAACAGGAGCTTCGCACCTGCTGAACTCGTCCCCGCACTCCCAATCACACCCACACAGGGGCGCCGTCCCTCCTTCCCACTTCAGATCCAGCCCTCTTCTAATTCATCCATCACTGGACGCCAAGAATGATACCCCTCAAATGAAAGGACAGACTATTCTTCATCGGCAGTCTGTAAGTTATTTAGGAAGATGCACAACTGAGAAAGAATATCACTGAGTGTCTGAAACAATTTCCCAATTTTGGAAACATTAAAACGTGATGAACCATGCACACTCAGATTCAAGAGGCTGGTACCTGTAGTGCCCCCAGCAGACTAAGTACGTGCTCACAAGGGGCACACAGCTGTTAGCTGGGGGACAGTCCTCAGGGTCTGAACAAAGCTGGCCAAACAGTGCTACCACCAGGAAATTGTTTTTGGTCAACAGATATTTTATTCTACTTAGAAACGAATTTTTCACATGCCATTAATGACAAAGAACTTTCTCAAGAAACCAGTCCCCCTCTCCCCTTTTTTCTTTTCTTAGGCAGGTGCCCTAAACCACCCCAGAGAGAAATAACAGAGATGAACTTCCTGGGCTGGGTTTCAGCCATTCATACTCCAGACTCCAAAGGCTTTGCCTTCTAGAAGCTCACAGCCTGGAATAAGAGGCCAGAACGGTTTTCTAAAGGAAGGGTCAGGAAAGGGCAGAACAAAAAGAGGGCAAATTGAAAGGAAAAATTAAAATCACTATCTGTGAGTCAACCACAGGCGAACACACAAGGTTCCTGTTGTCCATTTGTAACCTTACGCTTCCCCGAAGGGGATGAACCAGGCAGCCGGAGCCTAATTAAATTAACCATTCCCTGGCCAGGGCTACAAGTCCACATCTGGTGGAGGCAAGTCTAGAGAATTCAGGGTCATTCTAACCTGCCTGCTCCTTTTAATTAAGGCCTTGTCCCCCAGGGACAGAGCACAATACACAAACACCTTCAAGAAGCCAGAGGCAGAAAAGTCACCAGACAGAAGTCACTGTGGCCTCGGAGCCTGTGCAGGCAGTTACCCCGAGCAGAGCCCACTGCCCCAGTGTCCTATACAGTCCATCCAGACCGAGGCTGCTCTCCCCGGGGCACCTAAGAACCTCCGCCTGTTCCCTGCAGCCCTAAAGCTTCAGAGAGGAGGTGACTCCCCGGCCTATGCTCCTCCAGGCCACAAGGCCTTGGCTGGGGGCCTCACACATTCAGGACGGGGTCTCTCTCCTCAGGACAAGGGTGGGGCCAAACACCGTCGGGGCTTCCAGTGCTGGTGACATGGTGATCCAGTGCAGAGCAGCAGGGTCCCTCAGGTCGAGTTCTGATCTTCTGAAGGCTCCCAGAATGTTCTCCCTCCTGGAGACTCGGCTAGGGGGCTGGCTGGCTGGAGGCGAGGGTGAGCGTGCCTGTGACCGCTGGCCCCTCAAGACAGACGGAGACTCAAGCTCTCAGCCCTAGGGATGTGATGAGCACCCGGTGACGACCACACGGAGACAAGCGTGGACAGAGAGCTGTGACCCTCTTGCTGGATGTTCCGTGGTCCTGCCTCCTCAGTCTTTGTCGTTAAGGGATTACTGTCTTGGCTGCATTCTTAGAAATCACTTCAAATCTTTCAGGGGAAAAAGACCAGGTAAAAACTACATGAAAACAACTTGTCGATAATGTGATCTTTACACTAAGGCCCTGTAACTTCATGGGAAGGACAGGGGATCTCCACCCTCTATTTCAGTTTCTGTAATTTTTTTTTTTTTAATGTTTACTTCTTTTTGAGAGAGACAGAGACAGAGTGTGAGCGGGGGTGGGGGGGCAGAGAGAGAGAAAGACAGACAGACAGACACAGGGAGACGGGATCTGAAGCAGGCTCTGGGCTCTGAGCTGTTAGCTGGGCTCAAACTTGCAAATGGTGAGATCATGACCTGAGCCAAGACCAGATGCTTAACTGACTGAGCCACCCACCCAGGTGTCCCATTTCAGTTTCTAAAAGCTACTACCTGGGGACACCTGGATGGCTCAGTTGGTTGGGCGTCCAACTCTTGATTTCAGCTCCAGTCAAGACCTCAGGGTCGTGGGTTCAAGCCCTGCATCAGACTCCACGGTGAGCATGGAGCCTGCTTAAGATTCTCTCTCCCCCCCCCCGCCCCTCTCCTTCACTACAGCTGTGTCTAAAATTTTTAAAAAATTAAGGAAAAAAAAAAAAAAGCTATGACCCTATCAGCTGTAGATGTTCTTCTAAGTGGTTATGCACAAGGCGTTTTTTTTTTTTTTTAACATTTATTCACTTTTTAGAGACAGAGAGAGACAGAGCATGAGCAGGGGAGGGGCAGAGAAAGAAGGAGACACAGGATCCGAAGCAGGCTCCAGGCTCTGAGCCGTCAGCACAGAGCCCGACGTGGGGCTCGAACTCACGGACTGCAAGATCATGACCTGAGCCGAGGTCAGACGTTTAACCGACTGAGCCACCCGGGCGCCCACACACACGTTCTTACTTTATCATTATGGCAACCCTGTATGACACACTGGTCATAATACAAATTATCGCTGACTAGAGAGGAAGACGCCGAGGCACAGGTGGGTTAAGCAATGCGGCTGAGGCCTGCAGTTAGAGGAGGCCCCTCGGCCGGTGCCGCCTGGAGCCTGATGCCTGGCGAGCAGCCATGGGACAGAACTATTTCAGCTGGAAGGATCATCAAGTGGGTGATGGCAGAGAGGCGCAACCGGCCGAAGTGGGATTTGCATGACGAGGTCCACGTGAACCCCCCCTCCCCACAACGGCCTGAGGGTAAAGCAGCCCCTCTCAGGGTGGAAGGTGAACGAACAATCTGTCCCCTTGCTCATCGGTGCACTTGGGTCTGGGCCCGGGCTCAGGCTTTACAAGACCCGCGTGCGAAACCTTCATGCGCAAGCCCTCCTTAAAGCTACGAACAGGCTACCGTGGAAACGCACACGCTGAGATCCTGGTAGGGCACTGACAGAGGGCATGTGCCGCCCGAGTGAGAAGTGAGCTGCCAGACGGGCAATGCTGGTGAAACGCAGGAACGTTCTTCACCGCTGGTCCGGGAAGGCTCAGCATGGCGGGGAGGGGGGACAGACCGCTGGGTACCCCATCCATGCGTCCCGGCACAGGGACAGGATTCCTGGAGTGGGTGCGGGTACGCCGACCAAAGCAACGCCACCACCCCCCGCGGAGGCCTCACAGGGGGCCAGGTCCCACCACACCTTGCTCCAGGGACCCTTACAGCCAACCCTGGGAGGCCAACGACCTCGCGAAGCAGCAGCGGAGGCTCAGAGCCATGCAGCCACCGAGTCATATGGCAGAGTTCCGGCTCTTTCCACCACACATTCTCCCCAAAGTCTCAAGACCACCAACTTCCAAACAACCCTGACAGTCTCGCAAAATTCCAGCGATGTGGCTGGTTCCTTTCAAGTGGAAACGTTCGTGCCATCTGTGTGTCTGAGCGGGGCCGGAGGCCAGCGCTGTTGTGCCACGTTATGTGAGGCATGCCCAGAACAAGCCGGGCCTTCCCTGCCCCCATTAGCACAAAAACCATCCTGGCTGGCCAGCCACAATGTTTCCCACTGGATTCCTTCCACTGGATGGATGCCTCATCAGGTTTTGTTTTAATTTCACTGAGTCACCCAGAGAAAATGACCATGCACAAAGAAAAATCTGTAATTCTTCCTACTGGGGACGTTGGCTCCACTTAGGAGGCACCAATGTGTCCCCTTTCATTGGCTGGGTCTTTCCAGGATCAAGAGCTCCTCTGTTTCTCCACTCTGGCCCATTGAGAGATAAAACTCAAATTTGACGTTCCAGATGAAACCCACCCAAGTGCATGAGGGGTTAAATACAGTGTCCCCACCCCCAAGGCGCTCAAAGTGTAGGAGGAGAGAGAGGGACACAAACCAAGTCCCGATGTGCTACGTGCTATGGACAGGAAGTACTGGATTGGCCACAGAAACGAAGAGGAGGGCTGCCCAGGGCTCCCTCGGAGGGGAGAACGAGCAGGGGAGTCCAGAGAGATGTGTGAGGAGCTAGCCGGGAGCTAAGTTACAAAAAGTGAAGCGCGAGCGTGGCACGGCAATGCCTGGGGGACTGGGGTGGAGAAGGGGCACCCACCTGCACAAAGGAGTATGGCATGGAATCCGGATGGCTGCACCACCCAGTGCATATGCTAGAAACCCATGAAACGTACACCTTAAAAGAGTGAATCTTACAGCAAGTAAATTATATCTCCATTAAGCTGTTGTTTAAAAAAAAAAAAAAAAAAGAAAGAAAGAAAGAGAGAAATCAAGAGAGAATGTCCCAGGTGGAGAGCACAGGTACATCCAGGGAAGTCTAAGTTCAATGCAAATGCAAAAATATCAATTTGGGTTTTTTTAATTTTTTTTTTTACATTTATATATTTTTGAGAGACAGCACAAGCGGGGGAGGGGCAGAGAGGGAGAGGGAGACACAGAATCTGAAGCAGGCTCCAGGCTCTGAGCTGTCAGCACAGAGCCCGACACAGGGCTCGAATTCACAAACCGTGAGATAATGACCTGAGCTGAAGTCGGATGCTTAACCAACTGAACCACCCGGGTGCCCCCAATTTGGGCTTTGGCAGAGAATATATTACATGATCGAAGTCTGGGTTAGTAAGCATCTGGGCATCGGGGGCCAAAGGCAATGTTACTTTTTCCTTCACTCACAGTAGCTACTGGAGCACCAACCCTTATAACCCAGAGCTTTCCCACATCAAAACAAATTAATAAACAGAGCACAAAGTAGGGGACGCATCATCAGCCCGGAAGCCGGAGCTGGGTCCTTAATGAAATGGGCATAGACCACTGGATGGTCCTCAGTTTCCTTATCTCTAAAATGGACCAACTGAATGAGATGGGTCCTTTGCTTCTCCAAGGCAGAGAAGCGGTGCCTGGTGGGATGCCGGTGGAGAGGGGCTCAGGGTGACAGGGTAAGAGGGCCTGACTCTTTTGTGTTTGTGTTAAGATTTAGCTTGAAAGAGGATTCCAGTCATTAAAGAAATATCTCAAAGCCACCAGACTAGATGACTAGCAAGGTTCATTTTAGCCTTAAGATTCTGCAAAGTCTCACAGATCAAGACAGTCTAGGGGCACCCGGGTGGCTCAGTTGCTTGGGCGTCCAACTTTGGCTCAGGTACGATCTCACCGTTTGTGAGTTCGAGCCCCTGTGCTGACAGCTCAGAGCCTGGAATGTGCTTCAGATTCTGTGTCTCCCTCTTTCTCTGCCCCTCCCCCACTCACACTCTTGTCTCTGTCTCTCTCTCAAAAATAAACACTAAAAACAATATATTTAAAAAAAAAAAAAAAAAAAAAGACAGCCTATGTACTTATCTCTATGACCGTCCAGGAAATGGCCTTTGGAGCTAATCAGAAGCTTGTGACGTTCTTCCTAAAACTGAACACAACATCTACTGAGCGAGGCACTGTGTGTGATCCAAGAGAGCCTAAGAGCTGGGCCCACCTCCGAGGTGCACGACCTCAGGACCCAGACCCAGCACAAGGGAGAAGGAACAGGCTCCTGCATGGGCTTCGCCCTCAATCCCACACTCGAATTCAAAGTCGAACAGAAATTTCTCTATTTGTACACAGAACCTACACTACACCCTCTTCTCTCTTCCAGGAGTGACCTCCCCCCCCCCCCTCAGAGCCCCCCACGCCAATTCCACACACCAAAGGGAAGCAGTGTTTTCCTCCTGCCCATGACAGGATCTTCATCAACTTCAGTGTCCCCGTCATGCATCTGAGACCTGGTCACCAGCAGTGAGCACGTCATCCGCTCTTAAAGGGACTGCCGATGGACACACATCAGAAACCCCAGGTCCCGGAAGGACATGCAGGCTGTTCCAGGTCCCGGCCCACGTGCTAGACCCATTTCCAAGGTCAGGGAGACAGGCTGGGCACGCCATGCTGCTCTCAAGTGCTTTCCATCTGGTCCCAGATGTGCTCTACAGGGGTGACCCAGGCACTGCTCACCCAGGGCCAGTGCCTGCCAGGCTGCACAGGCCTCCCTGTTGACTCTCCGAGTCCTGGGGAAGCGGAATCTCTTTCCAACGGACTTTGCTGTCTCACGGTTGTCATCGACCAGAAAGCAAGACCTGATCGAGAGAGATACTCTTCAGGCCTCCTCAGTGGAGGCTCTCCAAACATTACCTAAAACACTGCTCCCAGGGGTCCACCGGCAACAGGATGCCACACAGTTCCTAAAACGCAGACGCCAGATAGACCCCCGACTAGGGAGTTCTATTAGGGCAGGGCGAGGCCGAGGAAGGGGTCTTTGTGGGTTTCTGATGAATCACGCCTCCCAGCTCCAGCTGACAAGAACCGCGTATCTTTTTCCCATCAGGAGAGCGCAGCCTCCTGCTACCGGTGATCCTCACCTAGATCAGACTCCTCCTGAACTGCTTCCCTGATCTCACAGTACTGCTGCCCACTAGCCAGCACCACGGGAGGACCGAGCTCTTTTGTTCATTTTGCCCAGAACGAAACCCAAACGATACCCTTGTCCTTTGTGCCTCCAGGAGGGCAACAGCACGGGCACCGAGGGGCACGCACTGCCACCTCCCGGTGCCGGGGCAATGTGCACCCAGCAAGTCTAACAGAAAGGACCACGGAGCACCTTCACGACGATCCAACCCAAAGAGATGCTAATCCGTGCCCGGCAGAACAGAAACCAAAGAGGAAAGGATTTCCCCTCTTGGAGGCGTGCAAGGAGACTTGCTGAGCGGCCAACATTTTGGGAAGATGGAATTTTAGACACAAACACGAAAGGGCAGAGATTTGAGGCAGAGGAGCCGGGCACACAGCTGGGAGGCCCTTTAATTAGGGAAAGATTTGCAAAGCCTGTGGAGCATCGGCAGATTTTCCCCAGGTCTCTGGAATGGAAAGAATGTGGAAACCAACAGGGTGACCAAGAAGTTTGCGTTCGGCTTGACACTCTCACCAAGAGTGAAGCCCACGGTCCTATCTCCTGCCACCTTTTCAGCAGCTTGGTGATCGATCCCTTGGTGCAACAGAGGGGGATGCCCTGGCCTGGGAGGAGACAGGCAGGACCGGCTCCCTCCTAAGAGCACTTCCCACAGTGAACAGGAAACCTCTGCCGTCAAGGTGTTTTATTCACATTTAAAAAAAAAAAATTTTTTTTTAATGTTTATTTATTTTTGAGAGAAAGACACAGAGCGTGAGCAGAAGAGGGGCAGAGAGAGAGGGAGACAGAGAATCGGAAGCAGGCTCCAGGCTCTGAACGGACAGCCCAGAGCCCGACGTGGGGCTCGAACTCACACACCGTGAGATCATGACCTGAGCTGAAGTCGGATGCTTAACCGACCAGACCACCCAGGCACCCCTATTTATATTTTTTAAGTTTTTTTATGTGTTTTCAGAGAGACTGAGACAGTGTGAGTAGGGGAGGGACAAAGAGAGAGGGACAGAGAGGATCCCAAGCACACTCCCGGCTGCCAGCACAGAGCCTGACGTAGGGCTCAAACTCATGAACCGCGAGACGATGACCTGAGCCGACACCAAGAGTTGGAGGCTTAACCGACTGAGCCACCGAGGCGCCCCTGTCAAGGTGTTTTAAGGCAGAAACATAATTCCAGGGAAAACTAAAGAGCCCCACACACCTGGGGCTGCAGCTCTTGTCTGCACGTATTATATGGCATTTTCATAAGCGTTTCTAATGGACTTAAGTATCAGGCACATGGACAGATGGTCTGTGATAAAACAGAAAAATGATATCCCCCAGCTCCATTCAGGGGGAACGCGTGCCTATTCAGCTCCCAAGGGGCAAAGGAGGAGGCAGTGGTTTTCCCCACATGGCCAACACCCGTGTGGCCATCTTCTGTCCGGGACATCGTGATGTCCCCCACGGCACCAGGGCACGGTCTTTTTAGACAGGTGCTTTGGCTCTCCTTTGCAGGGTGACCTGTGCCCCAAGTTCCCAAATCTAAGTTAGGTGACAAGGCTCAGGAACAAAGGCAGAGCCGCCGCGCCCCTCTCCTCCACCACAACCTAAGAGTTCAGGAGAAACAGAACGCCGGGAGCCTACTGCTGGTAAGAGAAGCAGTAGTTGTTAGTAACCGGGGCTAAGGAGACACCAGGCGGTGACGGAGCACCCGAAAGACCAGATTTGGAAAGCCCAAGGTCCCTGTGAGATCACACAAGATACAGGCGACTGGCACTGCGGCTGCACGAAGCACTCGGTGTCAGCAGGGCCAGCCAGGTCGCCGCTGCCCAGGAAAGAACTGCCGGGGACTCTTCCACAGGCAGGCAGGCTCGCCGAGCAACTCAGGGAAGAGGCACACTTCCCAGCTCTAGCCTTAAAACTGCAAATAATCAATCGCTGTCCCTTCTATTATGTGGCTAGAAAGTCTGAGTGGCAACTAACAGCTGGTCCTCGGCGAGACTGGAGTGTGCACCCATCACTTGCTTTTTGGCAAGGGGCTCACGAGGCCTGAACCAATGCCCGCAGCTTACCAGGCATCAACTCGCAGGTCTAATCTGGACAGAGACACACACTCCTACGTGATCTTTGTCCAGCCAGCTCCCTTCCTATCACCCTGTCTCAGGCTTCACCTACTCCAAGAAGCTTTCCCTGAAACCCACACACCAAGGGTAAGCTCAATGCCCCTCCATGCTGCCTCCATGGAGCTCTGTGTTCCTCTCCATCAGAATCCTTGTAGTAAATCCATCTGGGTATCTGGCTTCCCCACGACTGTGGGCTCTCTGGACACAAATATTATCTTACCACTCTGACCCCCGTGCTTCAGCACAGGCTCTAGCGCTTAGGGGTCCCTTCAAGGGGGTCCCTTACGTGCCACACACTGGGCATACAAAAGTGAACAAAGCAGACAAGATCCCTGCCCTCGTAGAGCGTAGGGGGCAGTGAGAGTCCCTGAGAGTACAGGGGAGTGCCATGGCTGGGGTGACCAAGAGACAGGGTGGGGGAGCGAGGCCAAGGCAGAGGTCCGAAAGATTGGCAGAGCTGGTGCGGAGACGTATTCCCAGTAAAGGGACGGCACGCACAAAGATCCTACAAGACAGAGCACAGGGCCTCTGGGAAATCCTAGCAGGTGAGTATGGCTGGAGTGGAGGGGCCTCAGGGGAGGGAAGGGGGAAGGAGGGGTTGACAGGGTCAGGTCAGATCAAGAGTTGTTAAACCCAGACTGTCCTCTGGCCTTGATCCTGATGACAGTGTGAAGTCAGGCAGGGTCATGGAGGGTCACGAGGAAAACTGCATCTTGGAAAGTTTACTCTGGCTGCTGATAAGGAGGTGGATTTATCAGTCCACCCGGGTGTGGGACTACAGACAGGGAGGTCCAGAGACTGTCAGAATAATCCAGTAACCTAGGGAGGGGCAGCAGCAACAAATGTCCACTGAATTGCTCTAAATGAGGATAAAGATGCCTTCAGCCGGCAGGCTGGATGGGAGCGGGTGGGACTCCTTACAAGTGACCACCTCGGGCACATGGAACCATGTCTCCACTGGCCTCCAACAGCCCGAGCTGCACCCAGTGCTCCCGGGGCCGGCCTCTGTGCTGGACTCCCAGACGTAGCTCTTCCAGAAGCCACAAACCCTACCTCATGCCTCCACTGCCAAGACCCAAGAGGTCAAGAACTAGAGGCGATGGCATTCAAGCCCACTCGCCACTGTGGGAAGATGTGGCACGCCCACCGCCCCCTTCCTGGCCGGATGACAGCACCACCTCCCAGAGCCCGACCAAGCCGCACTCCCCCACAACCCAGCCAGACCAGACAACACGGGGCGCACAGACGAGGGACACACCCCTCCTTAAAAGGACAGCTGAACTGCAGCGGGAAAGTCGCTCTAGTTCCTGTGTTTCTTCTACACCCACTACCTGTTGTCACAAAAGCCGTAAGGAAGGTGCACCACCTTCTCTCTGTCACGGCAGTCGGTGTGACCCAAGGGAGCACTCATCGTGTGCCCCCAACGCTGCCCCGAGCACTCCCTTTAGTCCTTCCACCCGCCCTCTGAGAACAAGGTGAATTCATAACTCACTGTGCCGTATACATGGGGAAACGGAGGCACAGGGAGCCGAAGCAGCTTACTCAAGGTCACCCCGGTCTTCAGGGTGCACCAGCCCCAGCTAAGTCGTGACCCTGGTGATCTTAAAGACGCGCAGTGCTTCCCCGTGTCCTGCCACCTGCCGGGGCCACCAGTGCCGACTCTGTGGGGCTGAGGCCTCCCTGCCCCCTTTCCCCTCTCTCCTCAGACTGCACGGCTTTACAAAGCATGTACGGAGGGTCCTGCGCTCTCGGAGTCTGGGGACGGCTGGGTTTACTGGACCATCAACCACTATTTATTTAGCATCAGCGATGTGGCCGGGCCTGTAGACCCCGGGGACACGGCTGAGCAGTGTTACATTCCACAGGTGCTTTGGAACCCGAGGGCCCTTCGGCGCCTAAGAATGCAGAATCGTTAGGCAGCCAGGCCCTGGTGAGTGACACGGCGAATCGTTAGGCAGCCAGGCCCTGGTGAGTGACACGGCTTGGAGACGTGGCTCCCCCGGCAGGAGGAGTTCAGAAGCAGGAAGGTCAATGAAACAGGGTGTGAGAATGTCGGGGAAGCAGCAGCAAGCAACTTTCCAGGGCCCGACGCACACCCCTTACTCCCAATTTACGTTCAGCACCGTCAGAATGAGGGGAAATCCACTAGCATGAAGAATAATCATTTCCAGCCTGGGGCAAACCTCCTAAAGCGTTTTGTTCTGAACCCAGAGTGTTATTTTAGCTTCCAGTCAGTAGTAATTAAGTGTGCCTCCGCATTCCAGGAAGAGGAGAGAGGGAGATTAACGATAATTAAATCTCTTCTGCATTTGGCCCCGAATCCCTCCTCGAGTGGCCTGCTGTCAGATAACTTTTCCAAAGCCTCCATCTGACACAACTCCTACCAGCACCATCTGCAACATCAATTCTGGTCTTGGCGTGAAGGTTTCAATTACACGCAAGGTAACAGGCCCCCCAGGACCAGAGAGTCTGGAGTTTTACAAGCACGTTCTTCCCTCTGCATCCAGAATTTGGTCGGTGATCGTTTGCAAGGGGGGAGGGCACAGGGACAGCCCCTCCGTGAGGCCTCTCGAAGGCAGGTTCTGTGCCTGTTGTGATTGACAGGGTCTCTAATGAACCTTAATTGTGAGCCCAACAGGCCCAGGAAGGCAGCAACAGATGTGGCGACGCGGCAACCGCAAACCGCCTAATGAATAAAAAGTGTCCTGCCTGATGAGGGCCAGTGACCCCAAAACGGAGGACGGAATCATTCCTCACCCCTGCACCCTTTTCTACAGCGCCGACTCCATCCTGCAAGCGACGGGAAGCCTCCGGGTGGACTGGGAAGGCACCCGCCTCGGCGCTCCCAGTAGAAAGAGACCGCCGGACCTGGGGTCACGTGATCCCCACCTCGACCGCCCCTGCAACTGGGAAGGGGACTGAGAATTACTGTGACGGTATCTGCATTCAGAGTCCGCCGTCGGCTGGGGACCTGCGGTGCCCAGGAGAAAACTATTCCTGGAGAAGCGGTGGGCACAGACAGCAGGGCGACAGAAGAAGGGGCATCTGAGTCCAACGGACCTGGGGTTGATCCTGACCCTGCCACTTACTCATTCATTAGCTGTGGGGCTCCGACCGACTCATTAAGCCTCCTGTTTCCTCATTTGTAAAAGGGGGATAAGACTAACCTTGTGGTTTGTGGTTTAAATACATTAGATAGGCAGAGGGTCAAGAAAGGGATTTGGCATCTGATAGTTACCAACTAAAAGCCAGGTGACCAGCAGAGTTTTAACTCATTCGCACAACGGCCACATCGCACGTGTGCAAGAGCCCCGTGCAGACGGCTGCTTACTCTGAGCCAGGTACTGTGCTCGAGGCTTTGCACACACACCGTCTCCAGTTTTCAAGGTCCGCGTCATCACGCCCACCCCTTAGATGAAGAAGCCACAGCCCACGAGTCTCCCAGCTCAGACACGGTGACGAGAGCTCGGCTTGGCCAGGCCCTTCGGTTTCCAGGCGCTCAACCGTATCAGGTCTGGTGCTCCTAGTGGGCATACCGAGCACGGAGTGTCAGACTCACGGGTGCCCTAAAACTTCCTAACCCAGAACTTTCCAGGAGTTTGATCTTCAAGCATACTCAAACAGGCTTCTGTAGCCTGACAAAGGGTATATGCGGAGGGGGGAAATGGTTAAACAATCAGTCTGTGTCCCAGGAAATGTGCAGAATAAATGGATACTCTGCCGCGAGCCCACCCCAAACATCCACACCGCGGCTGGTGGCACCTCACAGGCATTTTCTGCATCGGGGGACGAACACGGTGTGGCGGGTAAGGTGCTCGAGTAGCCTCCCCACCCAGAGCCACAGACTCAGGAGAGGGGCCGAAGGGGAAAGGCCATGGAACAGAGGCCACAGCTGGATGACTGTGAAGGACCCGCAGACGTGGACTTGGAGGGCTGGTCCTCAAGCTGGGGAAAGGGTGCCTGGGGGGTCACACTGGCAGTGCGGTGCGGGGTGGGTGGGGGAGATGAGGGGGGTGGGTTCAGGCTGGGACAAGAGATTAGCAGTCCTGATCAGACGGAAGAGGAACCTGGACAACAGAGAGGGATCCTGAGGGTTCTAAGGTCACAAGTGGCCTGTCCCGGATGATACCCGGGTGCCTGGGTGGCACCTCCGGGTGGCTGAAGATGAGGCGGTGAGGTCAAATGCCCTGTGAGGCTGTCTGGTCTGCCGGCTGGTCCTCGGGCACTGAGGTCATGCTCCCCAGCCGTCGGACCATCCGACCCGTCCTGTCTGGCTCCTCCGCCAGGGCTTCCGAAGGCAGAGCTCCAAGCGTTAGGAATTCAGGGAACCGAAGCAGGGAGAAGGGCGCCCGCCAAAGCAACAGGGGAGAGAGAAGAGGGGAGACGACTCACACAGGCCGGGAACCCCCCTCCACCAGGACGGGACGGGAAGCAGGACACATCATCACCCCATCCTGCGGCGTGACAGATGTCCTTACTGGCCACGAAACCTGCCTGCCACAGTGGGACTCTGACCTCCTCTGCCGACTCTGGGGTTGAGGGCAATGGCGTCTCCCTGCTTTCCATTCAGGAATCCCCACCGTCAGAAGACGGGGCAATGGTTTTCAGGACCACCTAAAAACGCCTCAGCGGAGGGCCTTCTCACCAAGTCCCGGCAACCGTGAGCTGGGTTCTAAAACCCCAGTGAGAGTCAAGACCGGAACTGTCCACCTGCGAAAACACAGGAAGGCTGCTTGGCGTGTCGGGGCACGGCCCCTAGGCTGGCAGAACCCAGGAGTCAGCGAACAGGTCCTGGAAAGCCAGTGGAGATAAGAAAGGCATCAGCTAGCATTTATGAAGCACCTGTCTGTCATGCACGTCGGCGCTTTCCACATACCCCCAAATCCTCACAACTGCTCCAGGAATGTGGTGTTCTTACTTCGATCCTCTACGTTGGAGGACCTTCTGGGAGGTGAAGCGACCTGCCTGTGGGCGCAAAGCTGGAAGGTGACCCAATGGGCTTCAGTCCCCGTCAGCCTCGCTCTGCCCACGGAAGTGAGCTGCGGAGGCAGTGGAGCCCCACCCTGGGGGACATGTGCCAAAGGCCCCCGCCTGCTCGGCTCTCGCCACATGTTTACCATACAGGGCGGCCCGTACGGTCCCAGACCTGAGAGAAATCAATTGCCTCTTCTGCCAGCAAAGGGGATCCTGAAAGCAGTGACACTGACACAAGGTATCCATGGTGATGTTCTTTTAGTCCTAGGCAAGAGAACCCAGGTTCTGAGACTGTGACTGTCTGGCCCCCGCTTCACAGGGGAGAGCAGGAGACCCAGAGAGTCCTGCCCATCACAGTGAAGTTAGTGGCAGAGCCAACATTATAGCCCATGACCCCTGACTTCCAGTAAGATTTGCTTCATGTACACAATGCTTTTATCCACCTTCCTATAAGTTCCCTGAAGCAGTTCTCTATCTGAAGAAACCACAAGGAAAGCTATGTTCTTTCTAAGCCATTTCGCCAAACAGTTAACAAAAATTTTAAACTTGGCCGACATCACACTTATGGCTGTGGTCAAAAAGGGTCTAGAATCCAGGTCATTTGATAGGCAGGTTACGAACTTTTCCAGGAAAGCAATGTTTTCCAAAGTAGATTCCATGAAAGTGAGGTAGAGAAATGCTAGTTTAAAAGAGATGTTTTGTTTTTTTAACTGCAGGACTTCTCAGTACCTTTAACAGGACAACGTGGATGGTGAAGCTTCTAGAGGGCAGATTGTGCCACGTTTTCCCCATTGCTCACTGTCTTTGTTCCTCAAGAGGCTCAACCAAGGTGAGCCCACCGATTTCACGACAATCAGGAGAAATGCAGGTTATATCCAGGAGGAAATACAATCCATCCACTGAGCAGAAACCCAGGTCATCAGTGAAGGACTTTTCCAACCTATCCTGTTTCATTCTGCATTCCTCTGAGAAGGACAAAAAGGATGTGGATTAGACGTCTGCACTGATCGCTCGCGCTCTCTCTGTCTCTCTGAATCACCTATCTGTGTGCCTGGCCCTCTGTCCCAACAAAGGATTCCCACTTTCCTTACTGGTGGAGGCCACAGCACATGGCAGCTGGGAACCCGAGAGCCAGACTGTTTGTTCAGAGCTTGGCTCCAGCACTGCTACCTGGTGACCTTGGAAGAGCTGCCCCAGCCCCTGCTGCCACTTCTGGCCAGTGGGAGAGACGAGAGTGACAACTTCAGGAGGAGGTTTCTCAAGATTTGAGGAGGCATGTTCTGTACCATAAGTGGCAAATACTTGTCTATTCTCTGCCCTTTCGTTTTATTTTGTTTCAACTTTTTTTGTTAATGTTTTTACTTATTTTTGAGACAGAGAGAGACAGAGCATGAGCAGGGGAGGGGAAGAGAGGGAGACACAGAATCCAAAGCAGGCTCCAGGCTCCGAGCTGTCAGCACAGAGCCCAATGTGGGGCTCGAACTCACAGACTGTGAGGTCGTGACCCGAGCTGAGGTCAGATGCTTAACCGACTGAGCCACCCAGGTGCCCCTATTCTGTTTCAACTTTTAAGTTAAAACTGCATACGGTCACAGCCATCATTCTGGCATTAGTTTCTATGCCTTAGTAAAGGCCTCCCCCATCTGAATACCAAATATCATCTCTGCTTCCTCTCTGGTTCTTTAAATATATTTAAAGTAAATATGTTTATTTACTTTTGAGAGGGAAACAGTGTGTGAGCCAGGGAGGGGCAGACACAGAATCCAAAGCAGGCTCCAGGCTCTGAGCTGTCAGCACAGAGCCCGACGTGGGGCTCGAACCCATGAACCGCAAGATCATGACCCAAGTCAAAGTCGGACACTCCCCTCTGGTTCTCGCCTGTCCATTTCATATTAGTCCGTAAGGAGGAGGAGGGAGTGCAGGCTTGGTTTTCCTTCCAAGTTTTAGTTGTTTCAGCAATTTGACCAAATAATCAAGTGTTTTCTCACAGGGAAACATGAACGTGACCTGTAATATACCCTCAATGCTTGCATGACTGGGCCCGTCGCTGAGCGGTCGGCTCCGCTCGCTGCTGCCCTCGGTTCTGAGCTCTGTGCTGTCTTCGCACACGGCCCGCCCGCCTTTCGTGGAGCCCGTTCCTCGCCGGTGAAGTTCTGCCACTGCCACCAACGGGGTCTTGTCCTCCCAGCGCCCCCAGCACCTCATACGGCCCAACCGGCTTCCGCTGGGCTGTGTGCTGATCCTGGTCATTCGATCTACTGGCCCATCCCTTCAGTTCTTCTAGTGCAACAGCTTGCTTTCCCTCAAATTTTTAGATTCGCTTTATTGACTGACCGTTACTTGTGTTGGGGCAGAATGTTTTAAAGAGCATCCCCTGCCCCAGCACACACACGGTGTGGGCGTGTGAGCATGACTGTGCACGTGTGCATGCCTGTGTGTGTGTGTGTGTGTGTGTGTGTGTGTCCCCTCGGGGGACAGTCACCGAGGGCCTCTCCTCTGCACCACTATTCCAGTGGAGTCCACTCCTCCCAAAAGCCAGGCCAGGCAGGAGTCGGGCGGCAGGCTCTACGCGCTTCGAGCCCTGATGGAGCTTCAAGCCAGAAGAGGCAGGAAGAAGTCTAAGGAGGCTTTTTCCCTCAGGTACCTACAAGTTCCGTGGCCACCGGCCTGCCCTCATTGGGAATTTTTTACGGTCTCACCTTAAAAGAGGATTTAATTTTAGCAGGGCACACAGAAAGTGCCGAACCGTCACGTTTTCATTTTTCAGACCGTAATTCAGTGGACAACACCGAGTCGGACCTTCCCCCGGGCCGCACCCCAGGTGCAGGACAGGACACCCTCGCTGTCCTCATCCATAGAAGGGGCTCTGCCCGCGCTCCTCCCAGACGGGCTGAGAAGAGGAGACGAGGCGACAGGTCAAATGTATTAATAACGTGGCCCACATACAGGAGTGTTTCTGACACCTGATGGGCCTCCATTAAAGCCACGTTTCCATGACATTCACTAAGAACGACATCAGGAAGAATCAAAAAAGAGGGGAGGAGAGTCAAACTCTAACTCTGAGCCCCCACACAAAATAATCTCCATTTAGAATTTAGAATTTCCTCTGAAAAAATAACAAAACTGAACTGGCTGATGGGCATTAACAATGACAGGAAACAGCTTTCCAATTACGTAACTCTGGGGGATTTCAAGCCCCTAGCCATCCGGAGTCATCCACCGTGACTGCTCTGTGCTCTAGAACTGCTCAGGACCAACGGACACGTCGTCACAGCCTCCTGGAAACAGTCTCGGCTCCTCGAGGAACCCATGCACACAAAGGAAAAGCAAAAGGCCCCCCAGATTTTTCTCCTTCGTTCACTGGGCTTCGAGTTTGAATTGTCTAGACTACTTGTGAAGCAGGCAATTTATCTCATTCTCAAATGGATCAGAACTCATCAGAGATTCGAATAGCTTTCTGGGCTGTATCTAGGAGGGAGCAGGCCAGGTGAGGGTACCCCAGGGAGCCCCATTTCCCTTTCCAAGCCAAATCATGCCATGCGGGCCTGGTTTACAGGGCTGCCTAGCTGCCACCTTGACACAAATCAGAGGCCGCACCTCTGAGATGCAGGGTCCTTGCCTCAGCAGCAGGTTAGGGTCATGAAAGACCATCTCCGTCTGGAGAGGCAGCCCTGGGTCGGGGACGGGGGCCAGTTCAGCACCTTGGTCCAGGGGCTGCTCTCTCCTCTCCCCTGCGTTTTTAATTTTTTTTTAATTTTTTTTTTTTTTTTTTTAGTCCCCACAGCTGCAGTCCATTCAAAGAGCAAAAAAAGCTTGCATGAAAAGGCTCACCACAACTTTCCAAGGAATGGAGTTCATTAAAATACTGCTGGAGGCCCTTGGCTGGAATGCTTTTCCCCTTGTAAAATGGAACTGCAGCTCAGTGTCGCCTGTAGGGAAGCTCAGGATAAGCTCAGAAACATCAGCGCAACAGAGACTGTGCAGGGGCTTTTGCATAATTACCAATTATTCGATCCATTCCCCTGCTCAAGCTCCAGAGACAATATCTGGCCTAGGAGCGAAAACTTCCCGACAGAGCCTATGACAAATGGGAGAATGGAAGCCAAGTTCCCCAACCCTGACCTAAACCCACAGGGAACTTCCCTAGGGACCAGAGAATGGGGTCTGGCCTAGGGCTCCCAAACCACCCGGCCCCATGAGTCAGCGGTGTGTCACGGGGGGGGGGGGGAACGGGACGGACGGGGACGGGGGACCCCTTACCTCCAGCTCAGCTCCTAGGTGCCCAGCAGGGGGAAGCCTACACCCAGCTGGGAGGCCCACGCACAAGGCCCCAGGCAGGAAAAGGCCAACTTCCCCAAGCCTCAACTTGACTTAAAGCTTTGGTGCAGAAAGCATTCTTTTTATATTAAAATGTCTTACATGTGGGCATGTTATGGATTGGAATGTAATTGTTTAAAAAGAAGAAACATAAAATTCTCTACTCCATGCAGCCACTTTGGGACCTGCCCCCCAAACTCCAAAGAGGTGTATCTGCTCCAGTGTACGGAATGCTATGGGGAAAGAACTGGAGGAACAGGGAGAGGCCCGGTGAAAGGCGGCCAGCGGAGAGCCAGGGGGAGACAGCACACACTCCCTGCCGCTGGGGCCCGACCACCGAGGAGACCCGACCGCCTTTACGCAAGTAAAGACAACAAATGCTCCGGCTGGGTATCTGCCTGATAGATAGACAGTGCCGAGCTGGCCCCGGCCAAAGTCTTCCCGCAATTCTCCATTAAGTGCCAGCTCTATGGAGCCAGGGCTTTCGTCCTGTGTCCTCAGCCCCTGGAAGAGTATTTGACACACAGGGATATTACATTCTTGTAGAAAGAGCAACTCAGCTCTGCAGCTCTTGACAGCCCCCCTCAGAGCTGATTAACCGGTAAAGGCCAACGGGCCGAGAGAACCCAGCCAAGGTCCTTCTCGTTAGGGGTCGGGTTTAAGGATCCTGGTATTTTCTCCTGTGGAAAGGGAGCCAAGGAATAAAGGCTGCATTTCTTCCCAGGGCTGAGCACAGCAGCTGACTCAGACGAGGTGCCCCGTAAGTGTGGACTTCAATCCACGAACTTTTCACCCACTTAAGCGAAGACCCCTTTAGAAAGGAGAAGACACTTTTTTTTTTTTTTTTGAAAGAAGACATTTTAAATGTCGCCTCTGAAACAAAGGAGGAAAAAGTGCTGGTGGAGATCGGTTTTCAATGGTGACAATAAGGGGCAAGTCAGGCAGGAAGAAGATACAAGCCTATTCACTCCTGTGTACAGATAAGCTGGATCGTCTTGGCCTGCAAGGCCCCGGTCCCCAGGCCCCGCGTGTCTTCACCACCTGGGGACGGAGTGGGTTTGGTGTTTCATTCACAGAGCCACCAATGGGAGAAGAACTTCCAGATCTCATTGGTTCTGCTATTAAAGACTGAACACTGAGTAACAATGCCTGGCAGAAATCAGACACGATAATATTAATGGACGATTAAATATAGTATTCGCCTTCATTTCAGCAGATTCACAAATGTCTGAGAGCTTGGCTCCACCAGCTGCCTCACGGAGAGCAGGAGACTTGGAGACTTCAAGCTGTAGGTTCCCACTTGCTCATCTGCTGGGCCCCCGGTGCCTAAGAACCCGCCGTGCACCCCAGCCTTCTGACCTGTCAGGTGCAAAGAATCGCATGCTCCCTGCAGCCCTCACGCTGCCGAGAGGCAGACACTTTCTGCAAGCCATTCAAAGCCCAGGGCTGCTGAGGCTGGCAGGGCAAAACCCTGCACCCAGCTGGCCCCTTCTATTTCTGGAGGGCAATTCTGGCTGCTACAAAGAGGGATATGCGGCCACGAAAACTGACCGGGTCCTCCACTCGCTGGGAGAAGCACCAGGATGCCTCTTCCCGCCTCTAACCCCCAGGCCTGGCCAGGATAGCTTGGGGGCTTTCCCAGCTGATGACCTCCCCCTGGCTCGAGTTAGGTCTGGGGACACTCACGAGCTGGACCTCTAGGTGGCTACATCACAAAAGAAAGAAGGAATGAAAAATTAAACAACCAACGTTTGCAGGCAAAGACTCTCCTGCCTGGTTAAACGGATTTAGGGCTATTTTTGGTCTGCTCTGAAAGAGGGCAAAGGACGGATGGCCTGCTGGGTGCCAACTCGCAGAAACAAACTCCTTCCTCAGCTCAGGGCTCAAAATACACCCAGCCAAGTTTCGGCTAGAGCTGCCAGTGTGCAGAACGAAGCCACAGAAGGTCAAAGTTCAGGGAGCCAAGGGAGCATCTAAACATCATATGATTCTTGGCCCACACGGACGAAGTGGGTATTTTTGAAACAGCTTAACAACGGATTTCGGCTGGCTTCGCTCTAGTACGACAGGATTAATATGTAATAAAATGGATGTTTTGGCCATCTGCAAAGGAAGGTCATTTCCCACCAATCCCAGCATGCACCATAATCCCGAGGCAGCAAACGCTCAAATACTGGAAAGAAAAGAGACGGAAGAAAACTCAACGGGCATGATAAATCGGGCTGCCCCGGCCTCGCGGCCACGCACACGCCACATTTCTCTTTAATACTGCTCTGTAACTGGACCGCTGGTGGACCGGATCAATTCCCCTACAGTTCTCTGGCTCTAACATCTAAGCGTGGTCGTTACCTTCATGGAGAATGCTGGCAAATCCTCACATTTTTGTCAGTCTTAAAATTGGAGACTTCTCTTGAAAACAACTACTGCCCCTTCATTATTTTCGGCAGGTGAGCATGGGAGGAATGACTGCGATTTGCACCGAGCGGTGCGTTCGCCGCAATGGAAAACACTGGACTGATCCCAGATCACGTGAAACAAAGGCCTGGATACACACACTGCTTCTAGACGGACCCGTGGCGGTGTGAGTTTTCGGAAATTATAGCTCTGGGAACTTCAGAGGCACAGCAGTACACTCAGCACAGACCACCTCTTACAGGAATGAAAAGAATACTGCAGACCCAGTTAAAAAGAAAAGAAAAAAAAAAGGCAAACAAACCCTGTCATTCCCAGGGCAAAGAGAAGAAAATTAGCAGCAATGAAAGACAAACATTCAAAGAAGGAATTTCTAGGACTGGTCACGGGATCTTGAACAAAATGGGCCCAAGTGCTCCTTATACACTACAGTGCATAGCGAGGACCTTGACGCAAGGCCATTAATCAAAAAGTGGCCTTTGAAGCATGTCAATATAAGTTTTAATGAGGTGTGCTTTACCAGATCCTAATTCGGCGAAAAGTCATGCTCCATTTCCATTTTGAGATTTATCATACTTCAAATTAAAAAATTAATGAGCACACTGATTCCCCAGCCCATGCTGGATGATGGGGATCTATTACATACGGCCTCCTGTTCAGCCTCAGGAGGTAGATGGGGCCCAAGGCTGGCCTCCACACAACTTGGTGAGGGGAAGTCGGCACCCCTCCAACCTCCCCACAAAGCACTGGACAAAAGTGAAGTGCTAATCCCACGTGGCCTAGCTCTAAGAAGGGAGCGTCTTTCAAGTCTCTAGCTGCTGCTGCTGCTGTTGTTTTCAATTGTATGAAAAATGTTTTAATGTTTATTTTTGACAGAGAGAGTCTAGACAGAGTGCAAGTGGGGTAGGGGCAGTGAGAGAGGGAGACACAGAATCTGAAGCAGGCTCTAGGCTCTGAGCTGTCAGCACAGCAGAGCCCGATGCAGGGCTTGAACCCACGAACCTCGAGATCGTGATCTGAGCCAAAGTCGGACACTCAACCGACTGAGCCACCCAGGCGCCCCTGAATTATATAATTTAATTCTAAATTACTCTCCATAAAACATACATTTTAATATTTTAAATTACTGATGAATTATTTAACCCCCTTTTCCCCAAACAGGTAAGACGGACACGTTAGGAAGACGTACCATATTTAATCTGCTGCTCTAGGGGTGAGTGATTCACCAAAAGGTACCCAGCAGAGTGATCCCACCCGGAGGAGTTGGGATTCCTGGTGCTGCTCAGCCACACCACCGCCCCGGCTTCTTCCTGACCAAGTCTAAATCACCTAAAAGAGGTGCAGTGGTCCTACATACATTTCAAGGGAGACTGTGAAAATCAGATGAAATAAAAATAATAGAAAATAATAATAATAGAAAAATAGAAAAATAAACTAAAGCACCCGGCCCAGTCCTGGGCACACAGCAGGCGTTCAACTGTTAGCTGTTGAACCTGCCACCCGCGTCTCCCTCCAGCCCCTCGCCAGCCACGTTCTACGGAAGACAAAGTTAGAAGGGGGGAAGCAGTGCCTCTGACACTAACCCACAGGATGCCACAGAGCACGTCACCTATCTGGGGCAGGTGCAGGGTGGTGCTTCAACCTGGGCCCAAGCACCCTTCTGCAAAGTACGTGCCACGGCGGGCCTCTCGCACCCAGTATGTGGCTGCGGTGAGAGGCGGCTCTCCTTCACTCCTGCCAAGCCCAAGTACAAGTACCAGACCTAGCCAGGGAAGCTGACCAGGTTCCCATAAAAGCGGCTCTGGGCACATCTCTGAAATAGAGAGCGGCGAGGGGATCGCACAGAAAACACACAGCTGTAGAACACTTCAGTTGCCCTAAGAACACAATAGCCCCAGGAATGGTCTACTGAGAAAAATTTGCTCATCATTTCTTCTATGTTCGGTTGATTTCTAAAATACGGTAACAGCTAAATTGGCACACTGAATTTAAACTCAGCCAAGCATGCTTTCATGCTGAGTTTAAAGACAAACAGGCCTGCGCCACTGACCCAATTAGGGATCTGATCATACCTTCAGCCTCTGCCCACCTCTGCCACATACGATCAAGCAAAAATAAGCAAAAATCTCCCATCAGGAAAAACACAAAACAATACAGCACTTCCCAGTTCGCTACTTTAACGGGGCTGGGAGTCAGCAAACCAGTCCGCACAGCCCGGTGTGCCCCAAGTTCACGGAGTGGATGATGGTGACAATAGCCACCGCCTCACGTTCAAGCCCTCCTTCTGACCTTCAGGGACCCCTCGGAACCACCCAACTCTGTATTTCACCATTTCCCAACACAGACTGCTTTCTCTCAACAACCCCCCCCACCCCCCAAGCTGCCCCGCCCAACTCACTGCACATCCTCACACCCAGATTGTTTACAAAATCAGGTCTAACCAATCCAATGTTTGGGCCAATGCTGGAAAATCAGGAAGTTTCACATCAAATTCTAAATGTATGGCTTCTCCAGAAAAATCCGAAAGCAAGTAACAGAGGACCAGCCTCCCACAGGGCAACAAACAAGCAGCTGGAACGAAGCGGCCCCTGCCCTTTCAGAGGGGGCCTGCCCACCAACCCCCTCGAGTCCATTCCGTTCCCCTCACGGGCTGAAGGCACCTCCCAGGCTCTGGGTTTTGACTTGATTCTGCACGTTCGGAGGCTCGTTTGCCTCGCGATTTCACCCACTCTTCTTTCACATGCCCCTAACACGCCTCCGTGTCAGCCGGGACCCATCGCGCCTTGCGTCGCAAGTACCTGTCGCTGTCTTTCTCATCAGGGCCGCTCACCTCAAGAAACCTCCTCCTCCTCCTTACTTGCGGAACTGTTACCCGCACAAGCTAGCGGGTTCACAACTCCTCACTGGGCTGACTGTGTCACACAGCTGCCTCCCGACTGGGACTCTGGGTGCCTATAAATACACAGACAGTTGCGAGTAGGGGCCTGCAGACTGCTGGGAAGTTCTCCGTGGCGATGACACGAGTCTCCCGCGGTAAGGCTTTGCTAGTACAACTGCTCTGAACTCATACAACGGAATGAAGCGTGTGGACAAGTTTTCAATCCATTACAGTAAAAGCCACCTCATCGATGAGCCACGGTCGGCAGCTGATGATCACATCCAGAAGACATGGGGGCCATGAGCACAACAGGGGACTGGACTCGGAGGCCCAGGTGCCAGAGCCGGAGCCAGAATGTACTGGCCAAAAAATCTAGCAACTCGGTTGGCCTCGTGGGGCCTGATTTTAGTTTATTTTACTTCTTTTCAATATTTCCCATAGCTTTATAGGTTATTTAAAATAGTTTGAGCTATTTCAAATAATATCATGGTGCCAGTTAATCTGGCATTCCCACCAGATTCTCTCTCTCATTGTGAGACCAATCATTCCGAATTAAAAAGAAAAGACACATTTAAAAAGTAGGTGTGATGAGATCTTTGAACGCCGGCTTTTGTGTTCTATACCATTCCAAGTGGAAGGGAAGCCCTCAAGTATGTTACAGGGTAGATTCTGCAGTGCCTTGGTTGGAGAAACTTCCACAACAGCAAAGAAATGAAGGAAGCCTGGCTCCGGGCACTACCGAGTGCCTGCTGGGCGTGTATGGCCTCTTCCTCCCTGCGCGGAGCAAGGAGACAGACGGTGACCAACTTCAGAAGTCCTATCTTGGGCTCTGCAAACGCAGCTGGCTCCGAGACAACCGCGTGGAGGAATCTCAGAGCTCAGTGGGGGTGGAAGGTTTCTGCCGTGTTTTGAGCGCCGCATGGCAAAAGGCACACAAACACAACCAGTTGGGAGCCACAGCCCGAAGGAAACCATAAGAACAAAGCTCATACCAGGTCGATCAGGTCGCTGAGGTTTTTCTCGATTTGCTGTGGAGGCAGGCGCCTCATCAAGTCCAAGGCACAGTCCAGCTGCTGATCGCTCTGTGAAAAGAGAAACAGACGTGTCTGTGTTATTTTGCTTTTGCCAACAGAAGCGCCAAAAACCCCTTTTATTATTATTTTTAAGTTTATTTATTTGTTTTGAAATGGTGGGGGGGGGGGCAAGGAAGAGAGAGACAGGGAGAGTGTGTATGGGGCGGGGCGGCGCAGAGAGGCGGGGGGAGAGAGAATCCCAAGCAGGCTCTGCACATCAGCACAGAGCCTGATGCAGGGATTGATCCCACAAACCGTGAGATCGTGACCTGAGCCAAAATCAAAATGAGCCACCCAGGCTCCCCTAAAACCCCCTCTGAAAAAGCATTCTTGCAGTTTCAGCTTGCCCAGGGTACTCTAACTCCAAGCAGGACTGCAGCGGGCCCTCCAACACATCTCCCAGAGAGAGGGGGACAGGCTCTGTGACGGCACAATCTCACGTGGAGGCATCCAGAACATACTCCAAGTGGGAAGCAGGCCAGAGCTCCACCCACAGCTCAATGCCCCTCGGCTTTCCCTTTCCAATTCAACAGACTGTGGGAGATGCTGACATGTGACCTCCTGATCAGCCCCACAAGGGAGCACGCTCCAACAGCAAGTTGGGCTTTCTCCTTTGCTGTCACTTGGACATACAAGTCAGGTAATGTTACCAGGCAAAGAACAACCGGCAAGATGCACACCAAGGTTAAAGTGTTTCGGTGAATTCAACGGAAGCTTGGAACATGTCCGCAGGCGCCAGGCCCTTACAAAGGAGACCGAGACCTGGAGCATCTACAGTCAAGAGGTCGCTCCAGCTGCAGAGCAGACGGCCAGAGCAGCCCACGGGGGTCACTGCAGCCGCAGGGGCCCAGGAGGATAAAGACTATACCGTGAGCTTCACAGTACTCTCGCCTCATCTGGCATTCAGTCTGCACACATTTACCACGAGCCGCCAGCCAGCCCTCATAAATACAGGACCGATGACGGAGGCAGGAGGGCGGAGGGAGGAAGGACCGAGTGGGGGTGAAGTGACAGTAATCAGTGCCCAGGGGGCTACGGCACAGGAGGCACGACGAGAAAGGGGAGAAAGGCAGCCCAGGCAGACAGGGCAGACGACCGCACGCACCCTGAGAAGTACAGGCAGGGAGGCTGGCCCGATGGCGCAGAGGCACCGCCTCATGCGTGTCCCAAACCTGCTCTGCCCAGACCAAGTGCAGAATCTTTAAAAGCCCTCCATCAACACACTAGAGTATCTTCATAAAATACACAAAGTAATCCTGGAGATGCCACATTGGCCTTAGTGAAATAGAACCCCCGAGTAGGACCGCCTGTGCCCTAGGTATGTTAACCACGGATGCTGTGGGGCGAGGATCCGCTCTGTACTTCGCCAAGGAATGAACACATCGAGGTGGCTGGAGGCTGTTTCACTCCCAGGTAACTGATGTGGCGCATACAGCAGGCTGTTTTTAAAAAAGAAAACAAAACAAACAAATACAAAACCAACCTGTGCCCTGCTGAAGATGGTGATCAGTGACACTTTATTCTGGGACACACGACCGTCACTACTACCCTGCAAAGCTGGACACACACACACACATGCACACGCACATACTCTCTCTCACCCCAGAAATGGTAAAGCACTTGTTCTGTTCGGTGGAACATTCCAGCAACCGTGGGTTCCCCGCTTGCACCATGCCGTCTATCTACGCCAGCCAAGGCCATAGTGACATGGGTCTGGCCTACTGGCACGGGAAGACGTTTTAACACCACTTAACAGGTCGAGAACGCAGAAAAATGTAGTTACCGCCAGAGAGACTTCTAGTCAACGTCCAGTTCTGCCATTCATCAACTAGAAAGAACCTTGGGCAAATTTCTTAACCCCTCCAAGCCTGTATTTATCCGTAAAATGGGACAGTATGTACTTCACAGGGTTGTTGCAATGATTCACTTAATACCCGTGTAATTTTTAATATACAACAGTATGTGTTTGGGAGTACTGTCTGTGTATGTGTATTAATACATGTTGTAAGTATCTTGACATTTTAAAATATAAATGTAACATCCACCCCACTCAACCTAGCCCTCAAGTCTTTCCGGCTGCTGTAAACTGGAGACACGAGCAGCTAGGTCTCCCCTCCCCCACAACCGTGCCAGAACAGAAAACCCTAAAGTATTCAAGTCAAACTAGCTAAAAGATGTAAACTAATGAGCCAAAGACCTAAACAGACACCTCCCTGAAGAAGAGAGGCAGATGACAAATGAGAATATGAAAAGATGCTCCACATCATTTGTTACCGGGGAGATGCGGAGAAATACAAACGAAAGCAGCAGTGAGATCCCATTACACCCCTATGAGAGTGGCCCAGACCCAGGACTCTGCCCACAAGGCTGTGGGGCAACAGGAACTCTGACTCGCTGCCGGTGGGAACGCAAAATGGGACGCAGCCACCTTCGAAGACAGTTTGGTGGCTTCTCACGAAGCGAAGCATGCACCTGCCATCGTACTCGTATGATCCAACAACCGCACGCCTTGGTATTTACCCAAAGGAGCTCAAAACTTACGACCGCCCACACAAAAACCTGCACACAAATGTTCATACCAGCTTTATTCATAACTGCCCCACCCTGGGAACAACAGAGATGCCCTTCCGTAGGTGAATGGATAAGCCAACCTGTGGCCCATCCAGACACCGGAATACTATTCAGGGCTGAAAAGAAAAGATACCAAGCCATGGAAAGACATGGAGGAATCCTGAATGCCAAGTGAAAGAAGCCAGTCTGAAAAGGCTACATACTAGTGATTCCAACGAGGTGGCATTCTGGAAAAGGCAAAACTATGGAGACAGGAGAAAGACCAGTGATTGCCAGAGGCTGAAGGGGAGGATGTTCAGGTCAGTGAAACCACTCTGCACGGTACTATAATAGTAGACACGTGTCACTGGAATGTGTCCCAAAGCACAGACCGTACAACGCGAAGAGTGAATCCGAATGGAAACTACGGATTTTGAATGATTATGATGTGTCAGTATAGATTCAGCAGTGTTAACTCTGGTGGGGAATGCTGATTTATAGTGGGGAAGGCCATGTGTTGTAAGGCAGGGAATATACGGGCACTCTCCGTACCTTCTTGCTCAATTTTCCTGGGAACTAAAAACTGCTCTAAAAAACCACGTCTATTAAAAAAAAAGCCGGGGCGGCTCAGTCGGTTCAATGTCTGACTCTTGGTTTCGGTTCATGAAATCGAGTCCCATATCAGCACAGAGGCTGCTTGGGATTCTCATTCTCTCTCGCTCTCTCTGCCCCTCCCTGGCTAGTACATGCTCACACTCGCTCTCCCTCTCTCAAAATAAACATTAATAAAAAAAAGCTGTGAACAAGTGTTTTCAACTGGGGTTGATCCTGCCCTCCCACGAACCCCCAGGAGACATCTGGCAATGCATGGCAGTATTTTTTCGTTGTCATCACAGGAAGAGAAGGCGCTACTGGCATCTGATGGGTAGGAACGAGAGATGCTTCCAAACATTCTACGATGCAGAAGACAGTCCCCAACAAACCTGACCCCAAATGCCAGAGTCAAGTCTGAAAACCCTAATTTAAAAGTCAGTTAAAAGTCATTTTGGGGGACTGTAGACGCTCAGACTCTGATCAAAGCTAAGGCTCTAGAAAACCGCACAGAAACATTTTACACACAATTCTAATTCACAGACCACTCACAACCCCTAAAAACTTCTGGTCTTTAGAAATATTCTCAACTGGGTATTAATACTCTTCCTGAGAACAAAAAAACCAAAGTTAGATAGAAGTAAACCTAGCTATGCTGAAACCTTCATCCAGAACATACAGGAAGTCAAAAGCAATAAACTAGAAATTGAGCAGCGTATTATCTAGGAAGAGAAAGTCATAACTTGGCCAGAAAAGAGCCACATGGAAAGATCTGGTGTCCACCCTTCCATGCAGCCTGAGCACAGCCTCGCCCCCGAGGGCGCCAGCGGCTCGGAGGCCCCGTCCTGGACGGTCCTCTGTCTGACTGCATCTATTTGAGAGCACTAGAAAAACACAACTGCAAAATGGTCTAACTCCTATTTTGCATTAATCCCAATGAATCCTACTCGGAAATGTTTCACTACAAATTTCGAGGGCTGAGGACGTCTGTCGTTAAATTAGGAAAAGGACCGAAGGCTTCCCAGAAGTGAAGCAACATGGAGAAGCTTAACGACAGCTTGTAAAAAGTTAAAATTAGAGTGAACCGGGGCCCTTCACCCGGGAGTCACCCCATACCCTGAGGGGTCCAAACAGGACCCAGCACCAGAGAACGAAGAGAACACAGACGGCCCGCAGCTCCGGGCAACGACGTGAGTGAGCCCAGAGACACAGTGACCGGCTGTCAGGCTTGGGCTTCCCGCCCCGATTCCTGCCCTGAACCGGCTTTCTGTGTATTTTGTGGACGCTCATCCCACGACTGAGTGCTCCCCATGGACGGACGGCGCCTTCAAAGCCCAAAGTGCTCCCAGACACGTCCCGCAGACAACACGCCTCAGCAGGTCTACCTCCCGCTGGTGGTGGTCTCCAGGCTGAAGGGTAAATAATAAAAACATGACCACCGCCCCTCCCTCCGCAGAGTTCTCTGCCCATTCCGTTAGTCATTCGATAACTACTCGAGTGTTTCCTAGGTGACAAGCACTGTTTTTGATGCTGAATGGTTGAGTAAAACAAAGTGTCTTCAGGAACTTATGCTGTAGTCAAAATCTGCATGGGAAAAAAAGATCTTTGTTAGGAAGAGTCTCTGTTAGGACGTCAAAGAGTAAGGAGGGGACAGGTACCCCACTTCAGGCTGGTAAGGTTCTACAGGATCAGACTACGAGTTCTGGGTATGTGTGTGTGTGGGGGGGGGGGGGGGGCGTGTGTGTTTAAGCACATAAATCAAGTGAGGAAATGTTTCACTTTCTGCTCGTTTTTCACACGACTTGAAGAAAAAACACAAAACTGCTTCAATCACCCTCCAACAAATAAAGCCACTGTTAATACAGACTAGAAACAATTTTTCAGAATAACAAGCTGAATAAAACACTACAGCCTAAAACAAAAATCTCCTATGGAATTCTAAGACAGCCGCCAGGGTTGTCCATCATTTGCAAGCAGTTAAAACTCGGCCCTGTAAAATGAAGTAAAAAGGCACAGACTGATTTGGAAATCCTCACCAAACAATTTATCCAGCCCCCAGGCACAGGACACGTCCCAACCTGTAAAAAACTCGAAGTCTAATTCAGCGCACACACCTATCCCCAAAAATGAAAAAAGTCACAGTAAAGGTGACACTAAGTGGTACGGGGAACCTCATGTTTTATCACTGGCTACATACAATACAGGCTAGGAGTGCACGAGGCAGGCATGGGGGGATGGAGGGGGAGTTGGGGGGTGGGGAAGAGAGGCCCTGCGATAAATGGGTAAGGAAGAGGACACACAGGGACACGGAGGAGGAAGGAGTGGCACTGGGAGGGGACTAGGGCCTCATCGCGAAGGGCCTCCGGTCAGGCTGGTTTCCGCCCACCCGGCTCAGAGGGCAGCAGTTTTCTAAGCAGGCTCCAAGCCCGGGCTCCAGACCTCAGGTCTCCCGGCAGCTGTGCCGCAGCCTACTTTGTAGAAAGGCTTCTGTGCCATGTTCTCTGGCCTCACAAACTTTAAAATCGACTTCTCCAGAGGGATTAGGAGTTCCTAAAGATTTGTCCACAGAGCAACGACAGGAACGCTGCTGCGTCTCAGAAGGTTAAACAGATTACATTGTCCAAAAATGGCCATAACAAGCTCTCTCACCGGGCCTGCTCCTCTGACGTGACTTTGACACTCCTCCCTTTGAGAGGTGGAGTCTATGTACCCCCTCCTTGGAAATGGGAGAACTTTGATGGCTATTTCTATCAACAGAGAATAGCAGAATTGATGCTCTGCGATTTCTGAGGCCAAGCCATAAAAGCCAATTCGTTTTTTTTTTTTAACTTTTTCTGTTTAAAAAATTTATTTATTTTTAATTTAAAACTTGTTTTTAATTTACATCCAAGTTAGCATAGTGCAATAATGGTTTCAGGAGTAGAATTCAGTGATTTATCCCCTACATAGAACACCCAGTGCTCATGCCAACAAGTGTCTTCCTTAATGCCCTTACCTATTTATAGCCCACCTGCCCAGTCACAACCCTTCCATCTACCCTGTTTGTTCTCTATATTTAAGAGTCTCTTAAGTTTTGCCCCCCTCCCTGTTTTTATATTATTTTTGCTTCCCTTCCCTTATGTTCACCTGTTTTGTATCTTCAGGTCTACATATGAGTGAAGTCATATGATATTTGTCTTTTTCTAACTAATTTCGCTTGGCATAATACCCTCTAGTTCTGTCCACAATGTTGCAAATGGCAAGATTTAATTTTTTGATTGCCGAGTAATATTCCTGTGTGTGTGTGTGTGTGTGTGTGTGCGCGCACGACATCTTCTTTTTTTTTAAAAAAAAATTTTTTTTTTCAACGTTTATTTATTTTTGGGACAGAGAGAGACAGAGCATGAACGGGGGAGGGGCAGAGAAAGAGGGAGACACAGAATCGGAAACAGGCTCCAGGCTCTGAGCCATCAGCCCAGAGCCCGACGCGGGGCTCGAACTCACGGACCGCGAGATCGTGACCTGGCTGAAGTCGGACACTTAGCCAACTGCGCCACCCAGGCGCCCCGCACGACATCTTCTTTATGCACTTGACAGTTGGGCTCTTTCCATCCTTTGGCTATTGTCGATAGTGCTGCTATAAACATGGGGGTGCATGTGTCCCTTCGAAACAGCACACCTGTATCCCATGGATAAATGCCTAGGAGTGCAATTGCTGGGTCGTAGGGTAGTTCTCTTTTTAGTTTTTTGAGGAACCTCCACACTGTTTTCCAGAGTGGCCGCACCAGCTTGCGCTCCCACCAGCTGTGCAAAAGGGTTCCTCTTTCTCCGCATCCTCGCCAACATCTATCGTTGCCTGAGTTGTTAATGCTAGCCATTCTGACTGGTGTGAGGTGATATCTCACTGTGGTTTTGATTTGTATTTTCCTGATGATGAGTGATGTTGAGTACCTTTTTCATGTGTCTGTTAGCCATCTGGAAGGACAATTCATTTTCCATCTTGAGTGCTGAACACTCGGACTTGGAGCCCCAAGCTTCAATGTAAACAGTTTGCCCTACAGCGGCCACACTGTGAGGAAGCCCAAGATAACCCACACAGGAAAGCCACATGAAGGGACCATGAGAGTCACCAAGCCCCCCGATGTCCCCTCTTCCAGCTGCAGCTAGCTGTCTGATGGCAAGAGCTCAAGACCCCAAGCCAGAACCACTCACCCAAGGCCCACCTGAATTTCCTGAGCCACAGAAAGCACTTGACATAAGGATTTCTGTTATTTTAGGTCACTAGATTTGGGGGGGACTCTGTTAGTCAGCAATAGTAACTGATACAGAAGGACGTCTCTGGTGACTGTGGGGGAGACGGTCTGACCAGAGATGGGATCAGGGGCAGGAGAGCCAGGACAGGAGCCTCTACAGCAACCAGGGCTGTGGCTGTGTGGCTGGAGAGGACAGTGGGAGGTGGGCAGGGGGGGTCAGGAACTTTAAGAGGCAGGAGAGACAGGACGAGGGCACTTACTGGAAACGGGAGGAGGCCCAAGAAGTTGGGGACGGACCACCTGCTAGAGGACAGCGTTGTGGCCTCGTTCGCGTGCGTGTGGTTTCTGCGTGCCCTTTTAAAACACGCTCTTGTAATTTCAAGGACAAGCAGTGACTCCGACTGTGTGGATTTCTGAGCGGAAGTCCTGCTTGGCCCGCGCTGGTGTCTGGCCAAGGCCGATGTGCACTTAACAGCATCTGTCTGTACATAAACAACCACCCAAAGCTTCAAGGCCTTTACAGTCTTTCCTAAGTTCATCAAGACCTTCACGCGTTTACATTCCCGAGCGGCTTAAGTCAATTCTTGCTTCACAGACAGCACCGAGGCAGACTTCACCCAGGCTGATTTCCCACAAATTTATGGGGTCTAACTTGACCATGACTTGTCTTGTATCATCTGTGACCCAAGAAGCAACTCTGTTTACAAGGTGCATCTCTTTTCTGCCATGTGGCTCAGGAACAAGTTGTGCTGGGGGCTCTCTGGGGAAAGATTCACCAGCCAGCCCAACCCACAACTCGTCTGTAGGTCACTCTGGAAAAGTGTCTCTTCCATTGACTGACTGCCCTCTGGCTGAATCTTCTGGGAGGGACGCATGGTGGTGAGGGCCGAGCGCAGAAGGACATGGCTCACCAAACACACACAAGCATTCCCTCTGATGACTTTTCATTCCCACGGGAAAGCCCAATACCCTCTAGCAAGCGAATCAAAGCCACAGTGAAAGCCCATTTGGGAGATCAAGCCTCCTTCCACCTTTTGGGGTTAGTGCCGCATATCATCACAGCCAGATCAATGTCATTTGCCAAAAACCGAGGAGAAAACTGCGCGATATAAAAACCATTTTACAGTGGCAGTGGCGGGACCACCGTGCTCTGGATCCCTCTGGAAACACCACCATGCCTTTACAAGTCTCCGCTCTACGAAAATTCTATCAGAATCACAGGATGGACTTCGAGTGCATCTAGGTCCCGCCCTCTCATCTTATGGACTAATAATGAGGTTCAGAGAAAGTCTGGCAAGGTCACAAGGCCAGTGGCGAAGTCAGCACTTGAGCCCGCACCTTCATGCTGAGAGGTTTTCTACCACACATCACGCTATCTTTCCACTTGATTCAGTTAGCACAACCGTGCGAGGGATGGGCACACACGGGGGACACAGGGCTGGACTAGTCAGACATGGTCCCTGCCCCCAAGGAGCTTGTGACCCAAGGAAGAAGGCAAACAGCAGGAAAGGTCTATGCCACTCTGTTCAACCCTCAGAACTACGGACACGTCACTCACCCCATCATCACTGAGGAGCTGGGAGCCCCTCCAATAACCAAAGTATCAACCTTGTTTTCATCCGGAGAGATGGTAACCCTTCTAAAATGTTCTACAGGGTCCGTGTGTTTACAGAGAGGACAAAGCAGGGAACACAGTTAAACCATCTCTCACTGGCAGAGGGTTCCTGGAACACAGCCCGGTGTCTGCTTTTTACATTTTTCTGATCTTCCGTTAGCTACACTTCATCTGTTACTTTTAATCTACTATGAGTGTGGAAACTGGAAACCTATTTTTGTTTAAAAACAAACAGAACAAAAACAGCAGCAACTCTGATGGAAGGAATAAACCACAGGTTTTTAACTTGGGGTACAGAGTCACTGTTCCACAGCTTGTGAGCGCCTTGACAGTTTGTAAAGGGGTGTGTGAAGGTACAGATGTGTGTGTATGTGTGAGAAAGGAGGCAAGTGTGTGTGTGTGTGTGTGTGTGTGTGTGTGTGTGTGTGTGAAGGTAGGGATGTGTATGTATGCATGACAGAGAAAGTAGGGGCATGTGTGTTAAGGTAGGGGTGTGTATATGCATGAGAAAGTAGGGGTATGTGTGTGCATGAAGGGAGGGGTGTGTATGTATGTGTGGGAGAGAAAGTGTGTAGGAAGGGATGTGTATGAAGGCAGGTGTGTACGTGAGAAAGTAGGGGGTGTAAGAAGGCAGATGTGTGGGTGTGTGCATGAGAAAGCAGGAGTGTGTTTAAGAAGGCAGAGGTGTAGGGGCACCTGGGTGGCTCAGTCAGTTAAGCGTGATCTGACTTTGGCTCAGGTCGTGATCACCCGGTCCATGAGTTCGAGCCCAACATCGGGCTCTGTGCTGACAGCTCAAAGCTTGGAGCCTGCTTCCGATTCTGTGTCTCCCTCTCTCTCTGTCCCTCCCTGCTCATGCTGTGTGTGTGTGTGTGTGTGTGTGTGTGTGTGTGTCTCTCTCTCTCAAAAATAAATAAACATTAAAAAAAAAAGAAGGTGGAGGCGTAAATGTTACAAAAGCATGTGTGTGTGAGAGAGAAAGCGGGTGTGTGTGTGTGTGTGCACACATGTGAGCACACAGTTTTCCAAGGTTAAGGGTCCACAGCTTTTTTCAAAGAAGTCTAAGACTGTGAAGGCACAGATGTGATTTAATAACAATAAAAATTCCTGTTCTCCCACTTCACCTACAGGGTGGAGCTAAATCAGTCACCACTTCGTCCCTTGGAGCCGTGGTTTTTAAAACCGTGAAGCAGTGTGGCCTGGCAACGCTCTCTGTGCTGCGGGACCACCGGGAATGAGGCAGAGGGTCTGGTATGGCATCTGACCCAGGAGCTCCCCGCAGCCCGTCCTCCTGAAGTGGCAAGAGCCTTCTCAGAAGGCAGAGCACACGGCTTACCTGCTAGGACTTTCACACAACAGTTTTGTGGGTGCTCAAGGGCCCTTTCCTCCCTGATTTTTTGCTCATTCGACTCAGGTTTTCCACTTGGGCTGCCAGGAGTCTCTAGCAAGGCAGGCGGAGCGTGATTTCTGTTTCCAAGTCATGAAGCACCAACAAAGGAGGGCAACTCCCCCCCCCCATACCCCCCGCCCTGTTTATGATGCAGCATGTGAGACCCATGGCTCCCCTAAAGCCGAAAAACAGTAAGAGTTGATCAAATTCCATATTCGCCCCAAAAGATCTTCTTCTTCTTCTTCTTCTTTTTTTTTTTTTCTGTTCTGTACTGTTCTCTCCTCGTTCAGCTTTATTTCTGAAGCCCTCTGGCCAGGACAGCACCAAGGAGTATCTCCATCAATTCGTCTTTCTCTGCATTTACTGGTGTTCCCAAACCCGTCTGAGGCCACTGAAACCAGACGAATGGGACAACCCCCAGAGAGTCCCCTGAACAACCTCGACTCCCCACCCAGCAGTGAGAATGTCCAAGTGCCTCTCTCCCTGGTATATTTATTCCAAGACAAAACTTGGCAACCCCTGCAGAGGCTCTGTGTCAAATACTACGACAGCCATCAGCCGATGTTTCCCTTAACACGTCCCTTCAGGGAGTGCGAGATCCCAAATGAATCACACTCAGCAGGTGGAGCTGTATCTTTGCTGTAGTGTGGCTTAAAACACTGGTTTGGGATATGACCAATTCAGTGTTTATAGTCCCCAAACCTCACAGAACACAGAATGGTTTCTCCGCAAAGATCAAAGTCTATCTGGTAAACTTGGTGGGATGGGAAAACTTCCCAATGCAGAGTCAGCAATCGAGTCCCGGAGGAGGCATGACTGGGCGAGCACATTCTAAACGGCAAGGCAGGGTCTCTGCTTAGCAAGGGGAGGAAGCACAGGTGCATGTGTTCTACCTCCCCTGTAAGGCAGAAAGAAGCCCTTTTCCTCCTGCAGCCTCCCCCTGTCCCAGCCCCTGCCAATACTCCAGAAAGCCCGCCGACCCCTGTTCCGTGCACAGAGACTCAGCTCCCGATCTGCACTCAACTCGAAGGCAACTGCTGGTCGCTCTCTGTGGCGGCCAGGCAAAGCACAGGGGATGACTTTACGCAGGGAAACATCCCAGGTGAGATGACAACTGACAGGATCGCTGTCTGCCAGATTTCTTTCTTCCGCACTGCTCTTGGCTCTGCTCTGGAGCCAGCTGGGGAAGTGGAGCATTTTATCTTGGGTGTGCCTCCCTCTACCTCTCCGGATTGCAAGGCGCAGAATCAGAGAAAGGGAAAGCTAAAGGGAGCCTGAGAAACCATCGAATCAGCAACTTCTTTTAAAAACGAGAAAAACTGAGGCCCAGACTTACAAAACTAATTAATGCAGACTTAATCAGATAAACTAAGTAGCAAATGAACCAAGACCAGAAAACAAGTCTCTTCATTAAACAGTTTAGTGCTATCTGCTTACAGAGCAATCCTAAATTAATTCAAGACTGAAGACAGATTCGCCTCCAAAATCATCATCTTTAATAAAATTCTATATTATTAGAATCAACAATGGTGTTTTAAAGACTATTATATATCATCCATATAATTTTGTTTTCCAAATTAGTCATTCTTTATCACAACACGAAGAACCCAAAATGCAGGGGTGCCTGGGTAGCTCAGTCAGTGAAGCGTCCCACTCTCGATATTGGCTCAGGTCATGGTCTCCCGGTTCCAAGTCATGAGTTCAAGCCCCAAGTCGGGCTCTGTGCTGACAGCACGGAGCCTGCTTGGGATTCTCTCTTTCCCTCTCTCTCCACCCACCCCCGTGCTCTCTCTCGCTCTCTCTCTCTCTCTCTCTCGCTCTCGCTCTCGCTCTCGCTCTCGCTCAAAATAAATAAATAAACATTAAAAAACGACAACAACAAAAAAACCAAAATGCAAACCGATTTCCAAAGAGAAAGGGCAGAGAACGGGCTTCTGCTACAGGCCTACTATGAACTGTAACTTACCCACATGGCGCATGTGGGTTTTGGGAAAAGTCTCACCACAGCTCCATGAGTTTCTTCCCCAGTTATAGAGAAGTAAACCAAGTCTCAGAGAAGTTAAGACTTGCCCCAGATCCTGAGCACTGAATGACAGAAAAGGACACAGAACACAGAACACACTGGTCTGCCTCCCGGGACCAAACACTCTCTAGAGAATGTCAAAGGCCCAAACTAAAAAAAAAAAATTATTTCAAATAACTTTTGGAGAACGACTTGCTGGCTCACAGAATCAATCCTTTAGGGTGAGTCTCTTCTCCCCAGCTGGGCAAGTCGCGAACAATTCTACCTACAACCAAATTCTGAAACCTCCTGTCATCTTGGATTACTGGCTCCATTCTCACAAACACTATGGCTGACGTGTGGCTTTCTCGAAAACGCTAAAACCTTTTTCAGACGGTTTCTCTGGTTGATGGTTTCCTGGACCCCTTTGTAAGATGTGCAAGGCGCCATTACCTATTGTCTCATCATTAATGCTTCACAGATGTCTACAGCCACTGCCCCGGCATGTTCCTGACTGGTTTCACGTAACAAGCTTCTAATCCTTCCACTTTGTCAGCTGGTAGTTAGACGCGTAATTAGGGCCAATCCTGAGACGTCTTCAATCAAAGTCATACACGCTGTCCACTTCTACTTCAATGACACAAGGAATTCAGGAAGGCTTTCACAAAAGTCAAAGGTGATTAAAGCAGAACATCCCAGGATTCCAAACAAGAATTAAAAAAAAAAAAAAAAAAGAAAGAAAAGTTTGGGAGAAACATTGTCCACATGTTCCGCAATGGAGGCTGAGAAAAGGAGACCCCCTCCCTTTTTCATGGCAGGAACAGCCACCTACATAAACCCTCTCCCACACCGACTTATAAGATGGCCTGGATAAAATTTAACATTTCCCCGTGGGCTTTTGCCAGTAACACGAGTACGTGGTTTCCAAAGGTGTGGGGGAGACCTTGAGTCTAACTTGCAAATGGTACAGACAGACAAATCTTGATGGAAAAGCAAGATTTAAAGGAGCGGGAAAACTAAAGGCTCCATCAATCCAAGAACTTCATCTAAAAGGGGGCAGCGCTGCCTTGTGTGCAAAGGGAGGCTTGAGGAAAAAACCACAATGCTTACCCATCAAGCAAAGCACTTGGCCCACTCTTATCCTGGGTTCCTGATGCCCTATCTCAGAGGTGAATCAATACGGAAGACTCTCCAACCTCTACTTGTCCTATGCAACTCAGGGGCAGCTCCCGATCAGGGCACCACCCTGTACACGAGCCACCCCGGGCACCACTCATCACAATACCGCAGAGTCCCACAACAATGACCGGCCCCCTGGCACTCCCAAATACGTCACCAAAGCTTCCATACGCTTTGCTGACAGTAAAGTACAACGAACATTTTACCAACCTGTGATAAATCTGCAAGTCTAATCTAAGTCCAGTCTCAAAGCTCATCCCTTCTGGTTGTCAGGACTCACTAGACAGAAAGATGCCTTAAAAATGAAGTCCTTCTGGCTTCAAGATCTATGACCTTCAAGACAAACACACCACCTTGCCGGTCAGAGGCTGGCACAAAGGACCTTGGAAGTTAAGACAGACAAAGGTGTACATCTTTCACCTGCTTCTTCTGAGTAATGAAGATCTGGACAAGTCTTTCCCCTCCTTCAGCCTCAACTCCGTCATCTGTTAAATGGGTACAATAATAGTACCTGCCTTGCAGCACCGTTTTGAGGACATCAGAAAGTATATGAAAAGAACCTCGCACAGGTCCTGAAATACATTAAGTAACTCAATAAAGAAAGGTATCATCACCGTCCTCTTACACAGCTTTTAGTTCCAGAGGGCCCAAGAATCGAAGTTCCTATGTGGAATTAAAACACACGCTCGCATGTGTGCACGCGCACACACACGCACGTTTACATAATTAATATTACCGGAATGTGTACAAGCGGGTAGCCCTGGAACAAGAGCCTGAGTATCAAATCAGGGTCAGGCCACTCCTTTTTGGTTCTTTTGGGCTAGACAAAAAGTGATCCTTACGAGTGAAAACTACTCCCCCATCTACACACACGTTTCCTTAGGGCTGGTGTATATTGTCGCGAACAAGACATTTTCACAAGTTCAAACCTTCTTTTCTTCCACCCTCGACGGAATGCTAAGTGCTCTGTCTCAAGAAACTTGGCGCGTGCGTAAGGAGCTTAAAGTCCCTCAATGAGCAGAAAGAACTAAAAAAAAGGGAAGCAACAACTTCCAAATCCGAAATCTCTTTCGGACGACCAGGAGCTACACCTGAATACCGCACGGCACCATGGTTATCATCTCTCGCGCCAGCACCTCAAGCAGGGCTCGGGCAACCACAGCCTACAGATACGATCACCGGTAGCAGCTCCCATAGTTTCCACCGAGCAGTGACGCCACGGCCGGCTCGGACCCAAGGGTTCAGAAGGCATTCACAATAATAGCTAAAACGTATTCGGACACTAAGTGATTATATGCCAAAATCTCATTTCATCTTAACAACAATCCTAGAGGGTCACTACTGGTGTTATTCTCAGACATGGAAACTGACACAGAGGGCGTGGTGACGGCGCGAGGCAGGGATGCAAAGACAGGGCTCTCTGGCCCCACAGCTGGCGTGCCCAAGCGCTCCCCTGCACTACTGTCTGGTAGCCAGGCACCTGCTGCCACCACCGTGCTCTCTCTGTGGCCTAAGAACCACTGCCAGCTCTCTGTTGCCAAGTCTCCAAAAGAAGGGGGGCAGGTTATTCACCGTCCGCTTCTGCCAGCTAGGCGGCAAGCGAGGGTGGTGATGGAGCGCTCTAGTTAAGGACACAGGCTTTGTGTTGTTGTTGTTTTAAGTTTGTTTATTTTGTGAGAGAGCAGGGGAGAGGGAAGGGGACGGGGAGAGGGAGGAGCAGAGGGAGAGAGAGAATCCCAAGCAAGCTCCGCATTGTCAGCATGGAGCCCAGCGTGGGGCTTGAACCCACGAACTGTGAGATCATGACCTGAGCTGAAATCAAGAGTCGGACGCTTAACCGACGGAGCCACCCAGGCGCCCCAAGAATACAGGTTTGAGAAAGGTCGTCTGCACTCAAATCCTGGGTACATCAGGTTCCAGCTGTGTGACCTCAGACAAGTTCCTAAGCTCTTCTGAGCCTCGGGTTTCCCAACCTATAAAATGAGGGTAGAGTCAGTGCATACTTCACACTGTTATTTTAAGGATCAGGTGGGGGGTATTGCTTATTACAGCACTTAGCACACACACACGGAACGTAGTCACCGCTCCCTAAGCTTTCCATGACAAGTCCACAGAGTAGAGGAAGCAGGGAGCGGGGGTGGCGGTGGGGGAATAAAAGGATATGATCTAAAATTTCAAAATAAAGGTCTCTGTGGCCTTCTGCCAACCTCTAGAAAACAGTGCTGGACTTGTGCTCCTGCAGCAGGGCAGTGTCTGTGAGCCCAGGGAGTGCTCCGGGCCTGCAGGGCCCGGTGGCTTCACCGTCACATCACAGGAGGGCTGGCTCAGGCTTGGTGGGCAGGGCTGGGCCTATTTCAGCCCATACCTCCACCAAGCGGAAACCCAAGGATGGGCCTCTACGGCAGTTCTTTGGGAATCCCAATGCCTGACTTCTCAGAGGTGGTTTCCCACTCCATGGCAGATGAAGTGGTTTCTCATCCAGACATATAAATCCACTGACGGCTTTCACTAAAAGCAAAGAGTCTGTGACAAAAGACCTCAAGTCGGTAAGGACTGACCGAATGTAAGAAATGTCACTGTGGCCCAGGCCAAACACGCTCGCAGACCTGCTTCTAAGAGCAGGCAAGGGAGAAACTGAGGACAAGGTGCTGACCGACTCAAGGGCTGGGGTGTAATTACCCTATCCACCTCTATCTAGCCTGCACACTCTTCACCTACGGGCGAAAATTACGGTCAAAGCAGCACGGGGTGCAACCGAGGCCCAGGAGGCACTTTCCTAGATAAGGTTTCAGAGTGGGGTGCTTGCTACGTTCTACTAAATAAACGGTAACGTCAATTACTGCCTGTCACTAGGTCACATGAATAAATACAGAATGCAGAGTCGGCCAGCCTAAGAAACTCGTGCCCCTTCTGCACAGTCTTACAAAAACTTGCCACGGAATGGGGGATCTCTACGACTGGAAAAGCGATCAGCAGAACCCAACGGGCAGTGAAACTCACTCCAGGCGCTGTCACAGCAAGAACCCCTTCTCGCATTCCCAAGCTAGGAATGCATTCTCCCCGTGCTCCCACCAGCCCAGGGAAACCGAATGAATCGTCTACAAGGGACCCCAGCAAAGCCAGCCTGAAACTCACCAGTGAGAGAGCTTCGCAACACAGAGAGAAAACATCTTTGCTTTAGTTTGCCAATTTTCTTACACTGAGCTCATGAGTTCCGTGACCACAGCGAAGGGGGAGGCACCGCAGGAGAGCTTAGAAAAGTACAGGGGGCTTGTTCTGCGAGTTCTCTTTGCTCTGACACGAAGGTAGAAATCAATTCACTTTCCCCTTCTAACCCCTGAGTCCCAGGAGAACCATCGTGTTTGGATGGCCTACAAATGCTCAGCTTTCCGGCAGCGCCCCAGACAGGGAACGCAGCCATCCAAGTATTGTTCTTACCTCCCACCTCCTCCTACGTCAGGGGAGGGGAGCGGAGGGGAGCGGGCACATGGTTCCGAGGTCACGCTCCTCACTTAAAGGATCGTGGGAATGCTTATGGAAACACTTGTGACAGCCCTGCCAGCTGGAATCCCCGCTTCTAAGAGGCTGGAACGCCAGCGAGTGCAGGATCGGACACGGGAGGGAGGCAAGCGCCAGGAGGCAGATGCTGGCGATCTCGTAAAACAGACGGCAATGACCAAACTGAACCCTTCCACGCCATGTCACTTTGCGTGCTCCGATTACACCTCAATAAGGCTGGGAAGAAAGAACAGGAGAGAGAGACAGCCGGCCATTCTTCCACCCCCTCAAAAGTACACTGCTGCCCAACAGCTTGGGGAAAGCGGGTTTTTGAGAAAATTCAATTAGGACGTAAGCTTAAGGAAACCCAGAGCATGCCGAGCGAAAAGAGTTTCCCAAGAGTCTCAGGGCCAAGCTGCACACCCAGGTACCTGGAAGACTGACCACTGAAGCCTCCCACTGCTCTCTGAGGAGCTGAAGTTCAGACAGGGCCCGGGGCTCACCCACGCTTACACGTGGAAGCAGAACCCAGACCCAGAGCTGTGCTACCTTTTCCATTTTCCTGTGCCCCTTCCTGGTGAGACTCAGCACGAGAGGAAGTGGCCGTGTAAGACTGCCCAAGTTAGGAGGTCTGTTCTCAAGCACACCGAGTTGTTCAAAGAAGGTATTAACGCAGATGTCTGCCCGACTCCCCACCGGAGGCTGCCAGGCCCTCCAGAGCCTTCAAGGTCACCAGCGAGGACGCCCCGCTCCCAACCAACCGCAGGCAGCTGGTCATTGTTGGGATGTCCTCTGACTGGGGAAAATGGCTTAGCTGATTATCACAGAAAGAGTAAATCCAGGGCAAGGGGGCAGGGTTAGGAATCGTTTCCAGTGATGGAACAGATCTACTCATCAGCCAGAATTCTTTCTTGCAGGATGTAAAAATCAGCAGGTTCCACCAAAGACCCCCAAAAGTCCAAGGAGGTATATGCAACGTGGTGGCACATCAGGGTGAGAGAGTCCTGTGGGAAAGAGGCCTTCCGGCCTCGGGCAAGCCCACCAGAGATAGGAAACAACATGTCTCTTGGGAGGGAGCCTCAAAACTCCCACAAAGTTTTATTGGAAAAGTGAGATAGAGGAAAACAGTGCCCATTTCAGTAAATTTATTATGAGTTATGAATTTGTATTTGTACAAATGTAAGAAAAGATAGTTATCAACTAGTAAAGTCTTTGAGTGAAAGGTCTCTTGTTGTTCAAGAATCCAGAATGTCAGAGTTTTAGTGACCCCAGAGTCCCCCGTCCCCCTCACAAACCCCCTTCAGCCTCTGCCTGGTCATCACCGGAAGGGACAACTCACCGCCCGTTTTCACACAGCAGTCCTGCCCCCCAGAGCCATCCCAGAGACGCGCAAGGTCCTGGCCTCATGACATCCCTTCAAATATCTGAAGCAAGCCCTCACACACTTGTGTCCTCGCCCAGAGAGCGGCTCACTCCTGCTCAACACTGCCAGTGCCGCCTGGGTCCTGCAGAGGACACAGTTCTGACACCACTCTCCATCATGCACTCCCCAGGGTCAATTCCACTGACTCAGGCAGTGTTTACTATGTGTCACTCGTTTTATTTATTTTTTTTTAATTTTTTTTTCAACGTTTATTTATTTTTGGGACAGAGAGAGACAGAGCATGAACGGGCGAGGGGCAGAGAGAGAGGGAGACACAGAATCGGAAACAGGCTCCAGGCTCTGAGCCATCAGCCCAGAGCCCGACGCGGGGCTCGAACTCACGGACTGCAAGATCGTGACCTGGCTGAAGTCGGACGCTTAACCGACTGCGCCACCCAGGCGCCCCGTGTGTCACTCGTTTTAGATTGGACTCCCCCTAGCTGCAGCCCTTGGAGCTGTTCTATTTTGTTGTTTGTTTGTTGAGGGAATCAAGGTCCTAAAACAAGTACTTCCTCTGGCGGTCTCCCCAGCTGCCATTGTCACATCCTGAGCCTGGACGTGAGAAAGCACACCAGGGCCAGGCAGGGGGGTGCTACCAGATTTTCCCTCAGCTAAAGGAGAAAACACACACGTTACTGACAAGTCCAATAAACTGTTCAGAAAGTACTTCCAAGCATAACCATTCAGGAAACGCTTTAATAAAAGATACGTCGTAATGAGTATGTTAGAAACAGAGACTAAGAAGGTGTAAAAACAATTTGCTCTTGGGGTGCCTGGATGGCTCAGTGCGTTAAGCATCAGACTTCAGCTCAGGTCCTGACAGCTCAGAGCCTGGAGCCTGCTTCAGATTCTAGGTCTCCCACTCTTTCTCTGTCCCACTTGTGCTCTCTAAAAAGACAAACAGGGGCACCTGGGTGGCGCAGTCAGTTGGGCGCCTGACTTCGGCTCAGGTCAGGATCTCGCAGCCTGTGAGTTCGAGCCCCGTGTCAGGCTCTGTGCTGACAGCTCAGAGCCTGGAGCCTGCTTCAGATTCTATGTCTCCCTCTCTCTCTGCCCCTCCCCTGCTCATGCTCTGTCTCTCTCTGTCTCAAAAATAAATTAAAAAATCCCCCCCCCAAATAACCCCAACAATTTGCTTTTTTATGTAGATCGAGCATTTCTCCCGGAACCCAACCCTGGCAGCTCAGTCCAACCTTCCTCACAGCCAAAGGGTGACTCCCAATCCAGCCTCAGGCCGGCTGCTCTGGATGGCAACCACTGGATCCAAGCTATGTTGCTGGAATATGTGGCTTGTACACGAATGAAGTGGCATCAGCAGACATCGACGCTGAGGTCCCCGAGGTGGGGCGACTCAGAATTAATGTCCCAAATAGGTAATGCTGCACTCAGCTCAACCCCATTCTTCATCCTTAAGACACACTATCGCATAAAAACACATCCTCTCAATAGTTAATGAGATTTTAAAACAGACGTAATATAAACAATAAGCAGGTTTGAGAGCTCTGAACGACTGAATCCCCGGTGGCTTGCCTTGCATCTTCTTGGCTGTGCAGCGTGCGTGTCCGAGCGAGAACGGGGGACACATGGCACCCGGGTGACCTGGGCTCACCAGGAGTTCATCTGCTCAAGGACTTTGCCCGGAAGTAGAGTGAGCGGGTGAGGCGTGCTCAGGAGTGCCACATTTCCTCGGGACTCAGTTTTGTTGCCCAGCCAGCCCGGGGGGGGGGGGGGGGGGCGAGGAGGCTCTGTTGGCCCGGTGGGAGCAGGGTGCAGCGCATACACTTAGCTCCATTTGCTGGGCTCCCATCACGCCTATAAAGAACGAGTCCCCAACCGGAGGGTGGTGATGGGCACGCACACCCCTCCTGCACAACATAACACCCGGCGAGTCACCAACACACTAGGAACTCAGAAGTCTAGCACTGCTTCAGACCCTCCCCGCGTGCCCACCCCTGCCAAGTGCCACAGGCGATGGTGACGCTGGGTGAGGGGCAGCCCGATGGGGACCGCAGAGCAGAAGGCAGAGGCAGTGTGCACAGGGGCCCTTCAAAATCATCAGGGTGGGTATCTCCAGATGGGGCTTTGTTATCTATAAACTTTGTGATGTCTAATTATAAGAGGCAGGCACGAGTGTGTCAGCACAGAACAAGCTAGAGTTTTTACACTTAAAAAAAGTTTTTAAACTGACAATTTTCAAAACAAAACCCAGCAACCAGTAGTCATTTAGAGTATGGTACAGAGAGCAGCAAAAGTCTATTCTCAGAATGGTCACCCAGATTGCTCATCAAAATTAAACTCGGTGGGGGGCACCTAGGTGGCTCAGTCGGTTAAGTGTCTGACTCTTGATCTCAGGGTTGTGCGTTTGAGCCCCACGTTGGGGGTAGAGATTCCTCAAATAAACAAATAAACCTAAAAAGTTAAACCAGGTAATCTGGTTCAAAGGGGAGGGTGGCGTGGGTGGGTATAGATACAAGATTGGCCATGGCGACAAGCCACTGGTTCTATATGCTTGAAATTTTCCATAATAAAAAGGGTTTTGTTTTGTTTTACAAATTTAAATCAGGCAACACCCCCTCGCATTAAGCCCCAGCTGCCAACTAAGAGGCCTATTTACCAGACATTAGGCAACTTTCTCCCACTTGCAGTAGGGCCTGGGAAGCACCCTCTCCACCCACCTCCCCAGCCAAGGGGGATACAAAAGGAGCCCTACACAAAGCTCTGCAGCAGCCCAGGTGCTTAAAGGACTGAAAATCACAGGGTCCTAAAAAGTCACCAGAACTCTCCAATTTGGAGAGCTCTGCTTTCACTGGCTTCCTGCAACGATGCCACCGGGCGCTCTAGAATCTCCAACTCTGGTTTGGTTTTAGGAAAGTTCCACTGCTTCTGGCTTTAGCTTGGCTCCCTCTACACACTATAAAAATACTGCTTCCTAGTGCTACAGTAACTCACAGCAACTGCACTGAGAGAAGTCGTCATGACCAGCGTTCATTCCGTGAACAAAGGGTAAACATGTACATGGCTAGCACTGGTTGGATTTCATGCCCTTTCTCCCTCAAAAAAAAAAAAAGAAAAAGAAAAAAAAAAAGCCTAATAATTATATCCTTCTCTACAACGATTTAAAAAATCCATTCCGTGGAGTGTCTGGGTGGCTCAGTCAGTTAAGTGCCCGACTTCTGATTTCGGCTCAGGTCGTGATCTCACAGTTTCATGAGTTTGAGTTCCACGTCAGGCTCTGCACTGACCCTGCAGAGTCTGCTTGGGATTCTCTCTCTCTCTGTCCATCCCCTGCTCACATTCTCTCTCAAAATAAGTAAATAAACTTAAAAAAAAATAACAATAATAAATAATAAAAATACATTCTTTATTTTAAAATAAACAAGATATCGTTTAACAGAACCACGTTAGCATCACCAGACTCCGGGTGGAAGAGACACAGAAGGTTGCTCGGCTCAATTCTGGGTCCATGGCTCCTTTAAAGACTTGATGAGCCAAAATTCAAATAAGAACCCAGATGTGACTCTGGGTGCCTCCAACATGCCCAGCACTTCACAAGGAGGAAACAGAGGTGCAGGGAGGCTAGGTCACCTGATCAAGATCACACAGTACAGATGTCGTGGCTGCAGCATGGGTGTCCCTAGTTAAGGACGATACCAGTCCCTCTGGAGTATTCACAGTTCTGCCCCTTGTGAGGCCAGAGATGAAGTGACCCTCTCCACAGACAAATGCACACACACCACAGTGTGGATAAGACAGCTGGTGGGGTCACACACGTCTCCCATTCCCAGACATCCCAGGTTAAAAACCTCGGTTCAGACTTTGGATCATGAAAGGGCTTGGGCCAGAGAGTCTCCAATGAGAAGGGGGCATCCAGGTAACTGGCCTCGCCTCCCCTGGAGCCCGCAGGATCCCAGAGTTGCTCTCGAGGTCCGTCTGCATGCTGCCTCCTCCCCAGCCCTCGGTAACTGTGGTTTGAATGGGACCAAAAGTCTCTTTGGGCTGACCCTCTTAAAATAAGGAAGGCATCTGCTCACCCATCTATGTAAACAAAGCTTTACTGCAAACTAAAGATGAACAAAAAGGGATTCTTTACAGAAAACACAAGGTGCCTAAGCCCTGTCTAGATCACGAACACGAGATTTTGTGAAGGTCAACTCGACCCTGGCTCCCATGGGCACGGCTCTTCCGTTTATCCCCCTGCCACTTTCCACCTTGCACCTCAATCCGACATAAAGCCACCTCCTAGAAATCTAAACCCGATCCTTGGAGCCAAATAAATAATTTCAAGGAGCAGGTGACACAGAAGAAATCTAGAAAACAATTTTGCAAAAATAGCTGCAAACTGGGAGAGAAACATTTTTCTTCCACGTACAAACCCCTTGACCCAAGGGTTTTGCAAAGGTATTACACAACGCTTTTACACGTTCATTCATTCCACATTATTTCCAGTAGCAAAAAGTAAAACTAACCTTAATGCTCAATGTACGGGAATTACGGGGAACCATTAAATGAACCACTATATGATCATGGACAAGAAGTTTGCAACAGTGTTGTAAGTTAGGTGAGAGAAGGGCTTCTGTGATGCCAGCACAAACAAGCAAGGATGCAAAATTTAAAACATGAAAGCCAGATTTTAAAAATATGCTCAGAGAAAACCGGGGGCTGGGGGAACCAAACCCACACCAAAGTAAAAGCGGTTTTATCCATGAGGGGGGATTTCTGAGAACTGTTCGTTTTTTATCCTCTTTGTACTTTTTGCATTTTCCAGAAATGAAATACGTACTCTCCCTCCCCTTTTTTTTCTGACTGTAAATGTGATACAGGCTCTCTGTCAAAAATTCAAGCATTACAGAAAGCAAGAAGCCCCCCTACCGTCCCATCACCCAGAGGACATCACTCCCTAAAGGTAACGCACACTAATCACTGGGCTTCCACTTAACCAGATGTTTTCCAACAAGCACTACTTTAAGAATCAAATCTTTTCCTTAGAAAACCATCCGTATGATCCCATATAGGTGAACCATCCAGAAAGAAGAAAAGATCAGTGGTTTGCCTGGGGGCAGACGGGGAATCGGGGAGTAATCGCAAAAGAGCGCCAGGGATCTTTCTGGGGGGGATGACAATACTGTTAAATTGGATTGTGGGGATGGCTCTGCAACTCTAAATTTACTACCAAACTTACAAAACCGAGCCGCATGCTCAACGCCAGGGCAATCTGTGCTATGCAAATTACACCTCTGTAAAGCAGTTGCAGAAAAGGGAAACACAACAGGGGCAGAACCAGAGGCCCCTCGGAGGCGGCTGTGTACCCTGCTTCCCTCAAGAGCACTTGGCAAGACCATGTGGTCGCAGCAGAGGAAGCTGGTGACCTCTCAGGAATCACTAGACAAACCTCCCGCTCACAGAAGCTCGTCAGATAAAGTGCAAGAGCGAGCGCGGGGCGGGGGGGGTGTCGAGTCGTGTCTGTACAGTGCAACTGAAAACAGGACAAAGCGAAGTCCCGGCCCTGAAAAGCCATTCATAAGGGCGGGGGTGGGGGGGTGGGGGGCTGGACTGCCAGGCTCGCCTTAATGGCAAGTGGCGGTGGAGAGGGAGCACAGGCCCAAGGGGCCAAATACCACACGGGGTTCAGGATGTGCTGTGTGTACGAAAACCGAGAACACTGCTCTCATCCAACAGAAGCTCAAAGCTGCCTCGGCAAGATGTCACTCCCCGGAAGTGGTCAAAGGTGAACAGAAACGGGCCAAAGTGAAAATGGGGAACAGGACAATGAGCCATGTGGAGGAGAAGGTGAGTGGAGGTTCATATATTGCAGAAAAGGCACACGGAACAGGAAAGCAATCTGGATGCTGGAAAAGGATGGAAATGAGTACAATTCTTTTAGAAAGTAATTGGCAATTATATGTCAAAAGCTTTTAAAGTGGTCACACCCTTCTAGGGAAAATGATCATAGTCTGTCACCGTTACAGGGTTTGCAGAGAAAGTCCTTTAAAACATGGGAAAATGATCTATTTTATGTTAAATTAGCACAGTTGGATATAAATATTTAATCTCAACTAAGGAAAAAAAAGCCAATATCCTGGAGAGACACAATATATGAAAATGTTACGTGTTTTCTCTGGGAAGTGAAATTAAGTGATTCTTTTTCTTTTACCTGTTTTTCTGAACTTTCCAAATTTTTATTTTTCAATCTCTAATATACCCACGATCCAGCTGCCAACTGGATTTTGTTAACTTTACCCTCTAGGGTTTGCACTGTGCAGAAACTAGGCTTTGTTTTCCAAATATAAAATTCTAATGCTGAATCTGCTTTTCCAAATTACAACCCACCGATCAAAAAATGACAACCCCCAGGTCCCAGTGGGCCCCCAGGCGGTGTGCATCCCAGCCCTCGCTGAAAATAATCTCTACTAGGAGCGTGTAAAACTTCTATCAGCCTTTGGGACATGAGGATTTTGTAGCTGTTGCTTTGTTTTCAAGTGGGAAGGGGAAAAAAACAAAAGAAAATTAAGAAAATTAGGAAAAACGATGAATTTAAACCTTAGCCTAGAGAGACAGGGCCACTGGGCAGGCCCAAGCCTCGTCCTTGAGGGAGCCCAATACCACCTAGAAGGGAGCTAGAGCCACAAGACTTTCGTGCCTTCTTAGAAGTGTTCTGTGGACACAGCAGTCCAGCTACATGATTTCAGCTGGCAGAGTCCCTTAACAGACAAGCCCCCGGGATGCCACCCCAAGGTCAGGGTCAGAGCAGTCTGGACAGAGCTCAGCTGAGAACTGGCAGGGCAGGGCACAGCCAACTGGCCCCAATCACAAGCTCCTCGGCTTGAAGGCCTCAACCAGAACGCTGGGCCACACTGATGAGCCGGGGCCACCAGAGCAACGGGCAGTTAATGCAAGTCACGGCACAAAGTTTATTTTACATTTAAGAATGAGAATAAGTTTGGGGCGCCTGGGTGGCTCAGTCGGTTAAGCGTCAGACTTCGGCTCAAGGCATGATCTCACAGTTTGTGGGTTTGAGCCCCGCGTCGGGCTCTGGGCTGACAGCTCAGAGCCTGGAGCCTGCTTCGGATTCTGAGCCTCCGTCTCTCTCTGCCCCTCCCCTACTCGCACTGGGTCTCTCTCTCTCTCTCTCTCTCTCTCTCTCTCTCTCAAAAGTAAATAAATAAAACATTAAAACAATTTAAAAAAAGAATTAGAACAGGCTGGACATTAGCTCTCTAATTAGGACACTCTCGCTTGTATCCTCAGAGCTTCCTCCAATGTGGGAGAAAAAAGGTAAAGACAGAGCTAACACGGGCAGCGGACTCCAGCCCCACACGGGGTGGGCTTTTCTTTGGGAGAGTTAAGAGCCCGCCAACCAATCAGCCAATCGAGTGTTAAGGGGCCCTGGTCTGCGGACAAGGAAGTCAAATAATCTCCAAGTAATCAAACAGAAGATCGGGTCTGCCCAGCCCCGTTTCAGCAGCAAGCCGTGCCGCTGGCAGGGAAAGGCACGCTAGGGCAGTTCCAAAGGCGAAAGTAAACATCCAGAACACCCTTCTCTCCTGGCACTTTCCATCTCTCAGGGGGTTTTTCCTTTGCAAGGCAGAACTTCCACTCCTAGTTGTAAATCAATTTGAGTGCGCTGATCACCTCTCCTCCCTCCCACTCTTTAGTGGGATGAGTATTTTTCTACTCTCTCTGCCCCCGAACAAGCTTGTTTAGACACTGAAATGAAGGCATTACTTCCCGCTCTGGCAACCTCCTTAATCCACAAGGCCCGGAGGTAGAGACCTCCCCTCGTTTTCCCTCTCTGAACCGCAAATCAAATCCTGGTGGCAGTTGTGACAACTCAGACCCAAGGAAGATGCCAAGTGCTTTGCCACCCCTCACCTTTCACAAATGCCTTTTTCCTTCATTCGACTGCAAATGACTCGCGTGCCAAGTGGCCTGGAGACCAGACCAACTCGACTCAACGTGACTCCCTAATCTGTAGCAAGCTGTCACTGGCCAACACATTTCCTGGGGGGACTGTTTTCAGTGTGTCTTCGTTGAATCACTGGCCTTGCTCCGTCCAAAAGCCTCTCCTGCCCGTGTGCCATGTGGATTCCATTAACTTGGCTATTTACTCTCCCTGCCGCCTCCCCCTCAGCCTGACAGTTAAAGTTTCCACCCCGATGGCCACTTAGCCACCTGTCGCTCCTCTTCTGCCATCCAATCTGACGTGAGTGTCACCTCTCTAGGTTCTGGGTCACATCTTCCGGGCTGGCTGTGGCCTGGGTGGGAGGACCCTGCATCCTGGAACTGTCTGGGCACGGGAGAGATGCCGGGTTACACGCAACCCCCTGCAGGCTGACGGGGCCTGGGAGGGGCCGAGATGACAGGACACGCGGACGCTGCTCCAGGCTGCCCAGCGCCCCCTCCCAACTTCCCCCATCTGGCTCCCATCTGACCCGAGCAGCTGGCCAGGTGGTTTTCATTTGCAGACGAAACCCCAGCAGCCCCAGCACCACACACCTCCTGACCCTGGAGCCCATGTGAGGCCGACAGGCACGGAGACTGAAAGGCCGCACTTTCCGAGGCCGGAACCAGGGGTAAGAGAGCAAAGTGGGGTCTCGAGGCTTGGTAATTCTGACGACAGCCAAGAAAAAGAAATGCGCGGGTCTGACGATGTGAATCAAATCTGGCGCTGGAGCGGAGGAAACAGGGAGAGGATTCGTCAAGGTTCCGTGTCCACCAACATGCTGAAGACCACGAAAGCAGCAGTGGGTCTTGTGTGCGAATCGTGCTATGTCTACATGGTGTGTCAGGAAACCACTAAAATCAGGTTTATAAAGGAAGCGTAATGGTTATGATTTTTTTAGTGCTTATTTATTTTTGAGACAGAAAGAGAGTGTGTGAGCAGGGAGGGGCAGAGAGAGGGAGACACAGAATCGGAAGCAGGCTCCAGGCTCTGAGCTGGCAGCACAGAGCCCGACGCGGGGCCTGAACTCACGGACCGTGAGATTGCAAGCTGAGCCCAAGTCAGGCGCCACCCAAGCGCTCGCGTAATGATTATGATTTTAACCACAGTTATACTGATGAAGGCTTTCTGTGTGCTTACTATGTGTTAACTCATTCAATCCTCACGACTGGCTTATCAAACAGCTCCCATCATTAATCCTGTTTCATAGATGAGGGGATCGAGGTACGGAGAGGTTACGGAACTTATCAAGGGTCACAAAGCTAGTCAGTGGCACAGCTGGAACATGAACTCAGCCTGGCTCCAGAGGCTATGTTTGTAACTGCCATGCTACGACCCTGCCACCCAGCAGGGAACAAACAGAAACACAACAGCACCTACTTATATACCCATCAGAACATTAAATAATAAAACGCCAGAAAGAAGTACTCCAAAATAATACTTTGTCTAAGTAGTGGGATCGAGGTGATTTTTATTTTTTTATACTTTGCTAGTTTTTTCTAATTTTCTACCATTTGCTAAGTCAGAAGGAGACCATGACTATTTTCGCTGTGGAGTCCTTAAAGAAAAAAAGATCCCTTCTAGCAGTAGGGATCATCTGGCATCAGTCCCCGGCACTTGTAATGAAACTTTCACACGAGTCACTTCAACCACCAGCACGCGTGCGAGTGTCTCCACCTGTGAAATGGAAATGTCACCACCCGACCTCAGAGCCGGCTCAGGGAGACACGAGAGCACGGGCAGAGCTCCTGGCCCTGGACTGGCATCGAAATGATCACACCCTTTCCAGGAGGCCCAAAATATTACTGACCACAGCAGCTACCGCTTTCTGATGCTCACCCCCGCCCCCCACCCTCCAGGCACGGAACACAAACGGAGTCAATTCTTCCTAACACCCTGGTAGGTGGAAGGGAGAAATGAGGTTCAGGAGCTCACCCCGAGCCGCAGTGCCTGGAAGAGGCCAACCCAAGATTGGAACCAGGTTTGCCCAGCCCCAGGGCCCACGCTCCTTCCACGATCTCCACTTCCCTTTCAGATCAGGTTCCAGGTGAAGACAGACAGGCTATCACCATCTTCCTCTTTCTCCGCTGCTCCCTTTCAACTATTTCAGACTCCTTAAAGGTCCAGGGAGAAGGGAGCATGCCTCACATTGAAATGATTACAAGGCAGTTCTCAGTATCTTTGTTCACACTCGAAACCTGATCCACCTGGTTCAATTATCCCCCAGCTGTCCTTAACTCAGTCCAAGTTCATAGACAGATTGATGCTGACAGTCTTGGGAGCAAGCATCAGCCCTGCCCTCCTACAACCATACTTAGGAGCAGTCTATTTTTCAGAACTGACTTCAGGAGATGGTTGCCATTTTGGCATACTAGATCCTAGACAGGAGTGGTGTGGTGGTTATTAAACATGCCCTCGGCCAGGAGACACCGATCCCCGTTCGCCCGCATGGGCCAAAGCTCAACCCCGGGGGGCTCAGATGGGTAACAGTGATGGCCTGGCCACGGATTGCAGTCTGGGGTAGTGGAGAACAAGCATGCATCCCCGAAACGGTGCTGGAGCGCTTCCGAAGAGGCCGACGGCAAGCCCTCTGGAAGCAGGACCACGCTGGATGGTGCCTCCTGACTCACCAGCAGGGGTGGGCCCTGCTTTAGGAATCCAAACATGTGAGTATTCTAGTTCCTCCTGACCTCCAAACAGACTTCCTGCCAGGGTTAATCAGATGCAGAAGAAATGTTTACTTCTTAAAAAAATGTTTAAAGTTCATTCTACGGTTCCTTAAAGTATGGATCTGATATACAAAAAGTCCATTTTACTTGCTGTACATCAGTAGGAGTGTTTCAACCGCCTAAGGGCAGAGGCCACCCCGACTGGGTGCACGTTGAAGCCGGAGGAAGACTGCACCCTGGGGATTATCGAGGTTCACATGGTTGTTCCACAAACAAGGAAACCGAGTCCAGAAAGAAAGCAGCTGGTACCAGAACCTTTGGAAGCAAAAACCCTTACAAACGATCCCTTTATACGTCTGCAATGTCAGCTGATATGGAGGCTTGTGTTGGAAAATCTAGTACTTCTGAAGCATAAAGGGGCAAGGGAAGAGAAGTATCTGAACTGCAGACACTCACCACGTTTATTTTGGGAAAGAACAGTCAGGAGTCCACGGAAGGTTATGAAAAACCCCAGTGACTCCATCTCTAATGTTTATCTTTGGAATAATAGAAAGGGATGTTTATTATTTGTAAGAATTCTCTTTGCTATTCCACGACTCGTTCCTGCATGCTAAGACTGCTCTCATCCGGTGCCAAGGAGACACTGCTGAGTCATCGAGTTTGTAAAAGTTATCGCTGCTCAATTCGTGTCACCCTGCAGGGCAGGCTGCCATGCACCAAGTCAGCTACGCGGAGGGACTGCCGTGGTTCGTTCCCAGCGGTTCCTATGGCACCTGACGGCCTCAACGACATTAAAGTCTGAGAACCCATCAGCCTGAGCAGCGAGCTGCTCCAAAATGCCCACCAAGTCAGCACGAGTTTCCCAAGGAGAAGCCACTGAGGGATCTGGAGGCTGGATCATGGCACAAGGAAGGGGAGAACTGGGGACAGAGGATGGAAAGAAGGAACAGGGAAGGGAAGACTATGGATGAGAGGAAAAGAACTTACTGCCACAGTTGGCACACAAGAAGCCTTTGAGAATGTGAGCGAAGAGGCGCCTGGGTGGCTCAGTCGGTTGGTTGAATGGCCAACTCTTGATTTCGGCTCAGGGCATGGTCTCGAGGTTCGTGGGATGGAGCCCCTCCCATTGGGTCTGCACTGACAGTGCGGGTCCTGCTTGGGATCCTCTCTCCCTCCCTCCCTCTCCCCCCCCCACCCCTGTCCATCTGTCTCTCTCAAAATAAACATTAAAAAAAAGAACGCGAGGAACAATCCTGTAATTGGCAAAATATAAAAGCTTTTTTTTTTCCCTACTCCCAACCAACACGTGGTGGAAGGGATGGCAAGGAATATAGAATACTGGATGAAATACTACGAATACCACCTACACGCATGCAGCACCCGGGAGCCTGCAAAGTGCTTCCACGTCAGCTGCAGAAATCTCCGACAAAGTTGTGAGGCCGACACCACCACCATCCCCGTCTATAGGAGAGGACGTGGGTGCCCCGGGAGGTGAGCGGAGCACGCCCCGTGGCACAGAGCTATTCAGTGACAAGGCTGGAGCCAGAAGGTGGGAAAACTTAATACATCCCTGAATCATCTAATTACCATTGCCCCACTTCTCTGAACGATTCTAGTACCAAGGTCCTCAACATACCCCAAAGCATATCCATCATGCAAATGGCTAACATTTATTGAGCATGAAGCACGTTACTATTACAAGTATTATTTTATTATTATTTCTCTCCATCCCCAATACCAACCATCCCCCTCTCGCCCAACCCACCGGGTCTCACCTGGTCTACCACAGGGGTCTCCTGACTGACCCACACTTGCCCAGCCCCCTCCTTTCTCCACACCAGGGTCAGAGCAAGCTTAAAGACTCAAACGATCAACCCCACTGCTTACACCCCTTGAGGTCTCCTGGGAAAGGGGCGCCTGGGTGACTCAGTGGGTTAAGCCTCCGACTGCGGCTCACGTCATGATCTCACAGTTCATGAGTTCGAGGCCCGCGTCGGGCTCTGTGCTGACAGCTCAGAGCCTGGAGCCTGTTTCAGATTCTGTGTCTCCCTCTCTCTGCTCCTCCCCTGCTCGTGCTCGCATGAGCACGCTCTCTCTCTCTCTCTCTCTCTCTCAAAAATACAATAAACGTTAAAAAAAAATTTTTTTTAAAGTCTCCTAGGAAAAAGACAACCCCCCCCACTGGCGACTAGGAGGGTCCTGCCCACCTCTCCATTCTCCTCTCCCACCCTGCTCCTTGCCACCACTATCTTCCTTCCATCCCTCTACTCATCAAGCTCCTTCCTGCCACAGGCTTTGCACCCTGTGGTTCCTTCCACGTGGGCTGCTATTCCCTCAGCTCAAGCCCAGACCCTCCTGACTCTCCCAATGTCCGCCCCCATCCTGTAGCCTCAGGCAGCAAGACTCCCTCTGGGCACCATGACTACCTGGTCGGTGTCGGGCTCCCCCACCAGGCTGCAGTCTCCAGGAGAGCAAGGATGATGTCACTTCCGTACTGCCCGGGTCTGGCACAGCGTTTAACTCGGGGTCGGTGAATAAATATTCACGGAACAAGCGGACGAGTCTGCTATCTACTTGAGCACCAAGGACACAAAAGGCTGCCAGCTGTCTCCCAGTCGCAAGCGAGCCGCCCACCATCACGCAAGTGCAGCAAGGATGATGAGGGGCTGCAGGGAGGTGTGGGAAGAGCGCTGGATGTGGGGTCAGCATGTCCTGACAGGGGTGAGGCCCGACGATGACCAGCCCCGCGGGCGAACATCACTCAACCGCAGACAAACCCTGGGTGGCTTCTGCTTGGAGGCTATGTCCACCTCCCCGTCCTGGGACTCTGAACCAATGCCAATCCCACCCACCTCCACCGCACAGCCTCCCTCTCACCGAGCGTCCCGTTGTCACCCTGCTTGCTTCCACCCTTGCCTCTCACAACCCCTCCTCTGTGCAACAGCCAAAATAACCTTTTCTTATGTTAGCTCCCGGTATTCTCCTGCTTAAAACCCCAAGTCTTCTTATTAGCATTAGAATAAGACCCGAGGCACAAGGCCCTGCATCCTCAGGGCCCGGCAACCCGGCAAGGCTCAGCAGACCCTTCTGCCCGCTCCACCTTGGTGCCCCTGCCCCGGCCCCCCCGCGGGCCCCTTGGAGCTGCCTCCCTCTCAGTGCTCTCACCCGCCTTCCCTGCCTGCCCAGCACACCACCTGCTGCTTCCTCGCAGCACGTATCACTGGAAAGCCTCGTGTTTATGGTCTGTCCTCTCACCGCAAACCAGGGACTTTGTGTGGGTCACCACACGGGTGAATATTTGCGGAATCAACGCCTCCTACAATTTTGTTGTTGTTTATTTCGAGAGAGTGAGAGCGCGCGAGTGCGCACGCGGGGGGGGGGGGGGGGGGGGAGAGCAGAGAGACAGGGAATCCCAAACAGGCTCCGTGCTCAGTACTGAGCCTGACGCGGGGCTCCAACTCACAAACCGCAAGATCATGACCTGAGCCTAAATCAAGAGTTGATGCCTGACTGACTGAGCCACCCAGGCACCCCAACAATGTTAATACAACTACTGCACCCTTCCTGGGGACCAGCTGCAAGAAGCGCATGAGATGCATTAACTCATCCTCCAAACCACCACCCTATTCCCATTTTACAGATGAAGAAAGTGAGGAACAGAAGGATATGTGGGATTCAAACCCAGGCAGCCAGCTCCATCCAGCACCTGAGCTGCTGACCACTACCCCACGTGTGCCGCCTCTCATCACTTCCCTGGAATGCAGACTTTTCTTGCACGTGGACGGAAGCTCCTGGAGAGCAGGTACCAGATCTAGAGGTGCCTGTTTCCTCAGGGTTAGGTATACTCATTGGAGGTCCTAGAAAAAAGCTTAGCAATAAGTGAAGAAATCAGGGGTGCCTGGGTGGCTCAGTTGGTTGAATGTCCAACTCTTGATTTTGGCTCCAATCACGATCCCAGGGTTGTGAGGTCGAGCCCCGCGCTGGACTCTGAGCTGAGTGTGAAGCCTGCCTAAGATTCTCTCTGCCCCTCTTTCCCACTTGTGCACGTGTGCACATGCTCTCTCTCTAAAAAATAATAAATAAATGAAGCAAGGAAGGAAGGAATCAGAGGGGCACCTGGCTGGCTTGGTCAGTAGGGCATACGACTCTTGATCAAGGGGTTGTGAGTTCGAGCCCCACATGGAGTGTAAAGATTACTCAAAAGCAAAATCTTACAAAAAGAAAAAAGAAAAGAAAAAGCATCAGAGAAGACTTGGCTAGGAAAGCCGTGCAAAAGATGGCACCCTGTCTGCCGTGCTTACAACTTACACACTCGCAATCAAGGATGGAGGCACCCTGCAGGTGGGACCAGGCATGGGACACTGGCCACCTGAGTCACACCTCCAGAGAGGGAGTCAGTCCTGTAAGGTCTCCTATCTCTACAAACTCTTTCCCACGACATGTCATGCAAATGACATGTGGAGGGGGTTTCCCACTGCTTTCATTTTGCAAAGTTATAGAAGAATACTAACAACTACTATTGTTTTCTCCATGCTGTGCATTTATGCACAATCTCTGCTGTAGCCTTGTGACCCCATGGAGCACACGTGGTCATCCCAAGTGAGCAGGGAGGCTCGGTGATTTGAGAGAAGCTGACCCACAACAGCAGCGAGCGGGGGATCCAGGCTGGTTGCAAACCCGCACTCTCTACCAGGATGCCAAAGCTTTCGATAATGTGTTTCGGGAAAGTGGTCCCAATTTTCTCCAAATGACTTCAAGTAGTACAGCTTAGAGACTGCAAGGCAAAGGCGGAACCATGTTTGGGTGAAGCACTTCTTCTAAGCTGATGGTTCAAAATGCCCCACCACAGCTCAGAGCTCCGGGGGTGCGAAACCGCAGCCGTCAGCAGGCGCCCTCATGGAGAGATCGGCCCCCCGTACGGGAAGGAGGGCCTGAGTCTACACTGTGAATTCACGGAACCGGCCTGCGAAGAGGAAACCAAAATGCAGACCAAGCAGCCAGGAAGCCAAGGGCCCACGGGGGCTGCCTGCGCAAGCCTCACAGGCCAGTTACAGGTGGCTCCGAGGGACTGAGTGGCAGGCGCAGACAACGCCACCTGGGCAGAGAGGAGACGGGAGGCGTCCAAGAAATGCTAAAGTCCAAAGCTGGGCTGAGTCCTGGCTAAGGAGAGCAGAGCGTGGCAAAAGCACCCAATACCAGCCAGCAAGTGCCCACGAGGGCGCCGGGCCCCCAAGGGCTCATGGCATCCAAGACTCTGGTGATAACCCGCTCTGTTATTTCACTCAATGAATCAACTTTACTCTCTGAAAGAGGCCAATTTCAAAGGACCTCTCCGTGCCCACCGATGGTCTGCCCAGCGAGGGGGAGTCAGCCAAGCTCACCATCTTAAAGCCTTCCAAAAGGGCTGGCCCACTCCAAGGTCCAAGGACATGGTCACGCCCAGCACCACGGTGGCTACCATATTCTTTCTCTCCAAGCCATGAAGAGGGCACAGTCTCAGAGCAGGCTGTTTACTTGAGGAAAATAAAGACGAATTTCCTGCATTTTATAGGGTTCTTAAATGCAAGGCTCATACCTTTAAGAGCAACCAAACAATCTGCTACCACTGTAAATGGAGCGAGTTGAGGAGAGAAAAGCTTTGAGAAGTAAAACAAATGAAATACAAAAATGATCTCTGAATACTAATAAAGCCTCTCAGAGGAGGATCAGCTGCGAATCCAAGGCAGGATTAGGTATTCTATAGGCAACAATGCGCACACACACACACACACACACACACACACACGCGCGTGCGCGCACGCACACGAAAGATCTACATTTTATACAGAGGCTGTCACACAGGAACATCCTTCCAACAATACCAGTCTCAAGATCCCGGGCTTCAGTTCCCTTGACTGGGGCTGCCCATGGTTCATAAATAAACTGCCCTGGACAGAATGCAGACCCACCCCACCTGGCCATGACTGCACTGTACAGAAAGGCTACTCCAACGCACAGGCCCAGCCTGGCCAAGTATCTCCATCCAACCACGTGACATCCACAGACCGCATCTCACCTGGGCTGCCCCGGTGTTCTACCTGGGAAGGGGGAAGGAGCAACGTACTGCAACACAGAACTGCTCAGACCACGGGATCTACGCAACACAAAACCACTTACATTTCAAAGGGAGAAGGGGGGGGCGTTGCCTAGACACAACTTGAGCAAGAGAGGCTCCTACACAGGTCACCTCTGTTCCTCTAGGTCACGAGACTGTAAGAGGCACTAACGAGGGGTCATTATACTCACCTTAACGGGGGCACTCTGGAGGATTTTCAGCCAGGAAATGGAACAATGACCAGCATTCCCGACTATTACTTAGAGATTAGCTCGGTGCTGTGGGGCAGGGAGAGGGGAGGTTTAAAGGGTTCTATTTAACCCCAGAAAGGCAGGAAGTTCCAACAAAAAGGCTGTCACTCTATCCCAGTCTTGTTGGAGCTAAAGCACAGCAGGAAAATCAAACAAACCAAAGGGGAATTGGAGCCCTTCGCCAAAGGAGGGGCCTCGGGATTAATGGACTCTCTAATTTTCGAATTTCCTGAGGTTTCCGGCTAATTAGGCCCCTTAGCCATACTGTAATGTGATCAAATTTCAGCTGAGTTCACAGAAGGGCTCAAGGTAGAAGATGGCACTGAGATCACCACTGGGCCCCAGGGACTGCAGACAAGGCCCGTGGCACTTGCTTCCAGCTTGATCCGCACTAATTAGGCACCTCTAATTCCCCCAACAATGACTCAGAGGCCGGCTGGGAGGGCACCGGGTAATCCACCATGTACACTCAGGGAGCTCTGGTCTTGCACGTAAGGATAATTCTCGAATTCGGTCTGAGCGTGCAGACACACACGACTCACAGGTGGGGAGAGACGACGCTGAGTGAGTGCAACGCCAGCAAACACATGCGAGAGCAAACACCTTCAACCTCGCTAACCAAGAAACGGGAAAAATGAGGTACTATTCGATGCTCACGAAATCAGAAATTTGACGGCCGAGAAGGAAGCAACACACGGACACTCATATTGCTGGTGGCGTCAGGACCTGGCCTGACACCCTAGGAAGACGGTCTGGCAGTATCTGTCAAGGGCTGTGACAGCGTTCCCACTCTGACACACTGATATTCCCCCTGGGGGTCCATCCTACCGAAGAATCCAAGTACAAGGGAAACCGTGTGAGGGAGCCCAGTCACTGTGACACTGTTCCGAATGCAAAACACGAAACGACCTACATGGATGTCGGGGAGGTTAGGGCTGTGTCCATCCATCTGCTCTGCTCTAAGGAGCCATTAAGGAAGGACAGCTGGGAAGACTTCTTGCTCACCTGGGCAAAGTCCTAGGTCACGGAAGTTGTTTTGAGTGGACTTGACTTTTTAGAGCAGTTTTAGGGTCACGGCAAAGCTAAGCAGAAGGCACAGAGATTTCCCATCTACCTGCCACCCAACTCGTGCACAGCCTCTCCCAGGACCAGCACTCCCCTCCAGAGCGGGGCCTCGGTTGTAAGGGAGGGACCCGCATCGATACGCCGTTATCGCGCGGTCGTGGTCTACCGCCGAGCACCCACCACAGACGAGTTCCGCCAGAAGTTCCTACAAGTCCCGCACGCTCCACCTATTTCAGTCTTTCCTCTCCCCCGACCCGACAGCCACTGGCCTTCTTATGGTCTCTACAGTGTGCCGTTTCCAGAATGTCCTGTTGCCGGAATCGCACAGACTGTAGCCTTTTCAGACTGGCTTCTTTCATTCGGTGCATTTAGGTTTCCCGTGTCTGCTCATGGCTTGACAGCTTCTTTCTCTTTAGCGCTCACCAGTGTTCCACTGGAGTGGGCCACAGTCTGTCCATCTGCTCACCTGCTGAGGGACACCTTGGTGGCTTCCAAGTTTTAGCAATTATGAATAAAGCTGCTCTAAACACCCATGTGCAGATTTCTGTGTGGACATAATTTTTCCAGCTCTTTTGGGTAAATACCAAGGAGCACGGCTGCTGGAATATAGGTTTAGTTTTGTAAAAACCTGCTAAATTCTTCCAATGGGTCTGTACCATTTGCATTCCCACCAGCAACGAATGTAAGCTCCGGATGCTCCATGATGACAGCACTTGGTATTGTCAGTGTTCCGGATCTGGGTCATTCGAACAGACGGTGGGGGAGGTGGGGGGGGGGGGGCGCGGTGCGTAGGGGAAAGCTCACTGTTGGTCATGTTGGCTCTTAAAAAGGAGGATAAGGGGAACCTGAGTGTCAGTCAGGTAAGCATAGACTCTTGACTTCAGCTCAGGTCGTGATTTCACGGTTGTGGGATCGAGCCTCATGTAGGGGTCCAAGCTAAGCATGGAGCCTGCTTAAGATATTCACTCTCTCTCTTCCTCCCCCATTAGCATGCACGCTTCTCTAAAATAAAAAATAAAGTGCTCCTGGATAAAAAAAAAAAAAGAGGGGGGAGGAGATAAAAAACTACCTGTGCCCTATGACCATAACTAATCAAAACCCACATGTATGTGATAAATAAAAGGACTTATTAAAAATGACACTCTTAACAAGCGATTTTTCCTTCTACAACCCAAGCTTCTCTCAATGAAGCTTTATCAGACTGAACCGTATGAAACGGCCAATGCCAGTCACAGTTGGCCTATGATGATGGCAACTTCATGTGGCTCAGCTTAATAGTTCTATAATTAAGTCTTAATAACCTCAGGCATTCACAGCATTTGTCCCTATTCTATGCCACCACCCCCTCCTCAGTGTAGACAAACCTCTCCACACATGTGGGCAAACAAGCTGATGGGTGTGCAAGCCAACCTTTACAAAGCTGTAATCCAAAAAGGTAGAGAAGTCCTCCCAAGAGGACGTGAAGCAGCTTATAAACAACAACAACAACAACAACAACAACAACAACAAAACAGCCAGGGGCACCTGGGTGGCTCAGTCGGTTAAGCTTCTGACTTAGCTTAGCTCAGGTCATGATCTCACAGCTCATGAGTTCAAGTCCCGCGTTGGGCTCTGTGCTGACTGCTCAGAGCCTGGAGCCTGCTTCGGATTCTCTCTCTCTCTCTCTCTCTCTCTCTCTCTCTCTCTCTCTCTCAAAAATAAATACTAAAAAAAATTTTTTTTAAAATAAATACACTTAAAAATAAGACAACACAGCCAGTGGAACTCAATTTCACCACATCTCAGCCCCATCCTAAAAGCCACAGGCAGCCTCTCCCGGCACCACAGTGTGGAGAGGGCACTTCTAAGTTGTGAATTCAAAGGGCAGAAAGCTGTCACTTGGTCAGGGAAGCCAGGGCACAAAGTCCAGCACCGCAGCCTTCTGTATGAGGGGGCGTGTACGAGGGGGGACAGTTGCTGCCGGGCTCCCCTCACTTCTGCCTGCCCTTCCACAGGCCTCCTTCACCCCAACCAGGACCCACCTTTCAGGCCAGCATCTCAGAGGACATTTGCTTCCCTTTCCTGGCCTCAGGGCACGACCAATTCTACTCCACTAGGTACCGGGATTCCCGGCGCCCAGAAAACAGGATCTGAAGGACAGGAAGGCACACTGGAAACGGCACACTGAACAGCTGTCTGCAGAGGTGGGGCAGCGTCTCTCAAACGTCAGCACACAGGTAGAAAATATATGGACAGAAACGTACATCACGCTCCCAGCACCATCGCTGGGGTGGACTCAGGGGTGGTTCCACTTTCCCAATCACACGTTTCTATGCTGTTCAAATAGAGTATTGCTTTTCTAGGGAGAAAAACAGGGAATTAAATATTTTTAAAAAGAGAGAATGAGAGATCTGCTTGGATTCAGTTCTTTCCGAAACTTCCTACCACTCCTCGCTCAGCCTGCTGGCCTCTACCTCAGAGTTCCCACGTAGTAGAATTTCTTTATTCAAAAAAGAGGGGTCGGGAGCAAGAAACCTCATGTACTGGAAGGTCCCCCCGGGCCAGGCACTGTACTAGGGATTTCATCCACGTCATTTGCCCGTTTGATCAGCTGAAGCGGGTCCTGGCCCTTCTGAACAGCTACGAGGGTCGAGGGCCGAGGGCCGAGGGCCGTCTGCAGGCAGCTGAGCTCTCTAGCTGAAGATCCACTACCTGGCAGGGAGCGCCGGCCTCAAGGGAACCCGGTCATTTCTGGAGAAAGGCACCAGGAGCTGTGTTAGTGTCATTTACTCTCCCAAACAACCCCATGAGGTAGTTTCCTGAGATCAGCGCCTCTGTTTCAAGGATGAGTAGGAGAGCTCATGGTCAAGCAGAGCGCAAGCTTCCTGGAGGCAGAGCTTTATTCCCTGTCGCGTCCTGGGCACGCAGAACAGTGTGGTTCATGGGAGAAGCCTCCAGAAGCACGACTGCTGGGTGTGGGAATGGAAGCCCACAGGCCGGAAGGGGTGGAGTGGCTTGCACAAGGCTGCCTGGCTAAGCAGGTGGGTAGTCAACTTCTGCTCCAATGCAGCAAGGCTGGCCATGGTTCTCCACTGCTTCAGGGCACACAGGGGAGCCAGAGAATGTTTTAGGACGAAGCTCCGCCTCTTCCTCTCTCCCAGAGCCCACTGTGAGCTCACTGCTGGTTCCTGGAGCTCTGGCTGACCTAAGCTGAGCAAGGGCATCCCAGCAGGAGCGTGTTCAAAGCAAGCCTTTCGTGGATACGCGTAGAGGAGGACACAGGCTTGCCAGATGGGCTGGCCTCCCCCCGCACCCCCTGCTCACCTTATTCCTAAACCCTCACAGCCACTGACCCCAACTTGAGCCTCACTGTAAAGCCTATCTCTTAAAAACCCCAACTGAACTTTTACCTAAAGCAAGACTGACTGACTGACTGACTTACTTACTTACTTATTTATTTATTTATTTATTTATTAACGTTTGGGGCACCTGGGTGGCTCGGTCGGTTAAGCGTCCAACTTCAGCTCAAGTCATGATCCCATGGTTCAAGATTCGAGCCCCATGTGGGGCTCTGCACTGACAGCTCAGAGCCTGGAGCCTGCTTTGGATTCTGTGTCTCCCTCTCTGCCCACCTCCCCCCCTCCCAAATAAATAAACATTAAAAAGTAACTAAACAAATAAATAAATGAGACAGTGCATTTACTTAATGTCTTGAATACCATGCCCAGAACACCGGGGGGAGTTCAATGAGTAAGTGTTATTGCTATTAAAGACAAAATCATAAAATCTAGTCCATCTGGTCCAACACCCTCGTTACAGATGGGGAAAATGAGACCTAGGGAAGGGAAGTTAACTTTCACTTATCCAATATAGCACCCATCACGGTACCTTATCAACAGAGAGCACCCAGAAGTGTACCGTGTAAGTAGTGCATGCGAAATAGCGGTAGTACTGGATATGAAACAACACATTCACCCAATCTGCCTAGAAATCAATTAAATCATTTAATGGTATTCCCTATGGCTGCAATCTAGAATAATTCTGTAAGTTGTTGAAACTTTTTCAGTGAGGTTCAACATTCACCCGGACGTGCACTGCCCAACACCGCAGCCACTAGCCACTCCTGGTTATTTAAGAAAAATTGAAAGAAACTAAATATTCAGCTCAACACACTAGCCATATTTGACGCACTGCATGTTGTCTAGAGGATGCCGGACGGCACAGGTACAGAACATTTCCATTATCACAGAAACTTCCAGTGGGCAGCACAGCTGTAGAAGACAGAAGACATCCTTGAGCAATGTTTCACTTCTTAAACAGTGGATCCGGTTTCCTAAATCCTACTGTCTCCTAACAGCACTACCAGAAGATCAGAAAAAGACTTCATTAGCCTTCTTTTTCTGATGCATTCTCTTACCAAGCCTAACGTCCCTCAAAAAGTTACAAACAATGTATCACTGGGGGAGGGAAGGGAGGGTGTGGATAGGGGTCTAGAAGGCAATGGGGACCAAGGACAGGTAAAAGTAAAAATGAGTCTAATTAAATGTGTACTGGGCAAACACCTAACTTCCACCACTATTCTCCACCCACATCAGTAAAGGGAACATGCTTCCCAATAGGTCAGAGGTCCACTCACCACGACTCCTTACACAGAAGGACCTTCAAAGGGCTGGTAGCTTACCTCCGCTAAGAGGCACTTCAAGTTTTGCAACAGGATACGATGAGCGCACAAGCTAATTTCTTTTGCAATTTAATTCAAATGCCAAAATGCTCAGGTAACCCCACCTAAGCCCAGCACAGCCTCACACTTGCCCCTTTCAAGGGTCCACAGAGTGAGAAGCCCTGCAACATTGGAATAGACCCAGAGAGCGGTCCTCTCTGCAGCTGTGCCCGCTTCCATTGCCTTCTCTGAGGTCCCAGCAGGCCAACACTCCCCCTCCAGAAGCCAGGAAGGCCACTTGGCACCCTCAGCTCCTGGGATGCTAGGACGGACACACACACACACACACACACACACACACACACACACACACACAAAATCACAGGAATGATGCAGAAGCATTTTCATAATACTCTACCTTTTACATTAAAAAGGAGGGGAAGTAAAGGATTTATTTGTATTTACTTGTTACATCTTAAAAAATGAGTAAAGAAAAGAAACACAGCCAGCTACACAAAAGCTTTCCCATGAAGATTTGCAGCAGATTACCATGTCCATGAACTGGTAAAAGGACAAACTGTAAAATACCCACGCCATGGAATACTGCGGAATCCTACACAGCAGTGAAAAGGAACAAACTATCAACACAACCAACCACGTACATGAATTTCAAAAAAATCAGGCTAAAGTGAAACAAGTCAAACACAAAAGTCTACGTCCTGTGATTTCTAGGAAATTACAGAAAAGACAAAACCAACGTAACAAGGCACATCAGTGGCTGTCCAGGGATGGGGTGGGGGAAGGGCAAGAGATGAAAAGTTAGATGCACAAGGGAGCTTGTCAGGGTGAACGAACTATTCTACAACTTGGTGTGGTGGTGGCTACGTGATTATTACCGAAACTCATTAAACTCTACATTTAAAACTGGTGAATTTCATTGCAGGGAAATAATGCCTCGATAAACAAAATGAAACAAAACAGAGGATGGGAATATTACCAGTGTCAGACAGTGGATTCAGGGAAGGGGGGGGCAGGCAGCAGGAGGTGGACACACGAGGGCAAGGACAGGAGGGACCCTGTTCATTACACAGTGCCTTAATGCAAGAGTTCTTATTTTTCATCTTGGGATTGCACTGCCCATTCCAAATCTGAGTTACAATTCTTTTTTTCTTTTAAGTTTATTTATTTTGAGACCACAAGAGAGAATGAGAATCCTGAGCAGGCTCCACACCATCAGCGCAGAGCCTGATGTGGGGCTCAAACTCACGAACCCAGATATCATGACCTGAGCTGAAATCAAGGGTCAGACACTCAACCAACTGAGCCACTCAGGAGCCCCCTGCGTTGCAATACTTTCAAAGCTAGACTCAGAGGAGAGCTCTGGGTACTGGCTCAGCTGGGGCAGGGTGATCCAATGTATGGTTCCTGTCCAATGAGCTACAGTCACGAAATCTTACAGGGCCAGCGGTGGAGGGGGGAGCGGAAAGCCTCTACATCAAACATCAAACAGAGTTGAATGTAGAAAATCATCACCTCCTCTTCTCCAGAGGCCAGAGCTACCTGTCCCAGCCCTCCTGTGTTATTAGAAAAACAACGGGGGCGGGGGGACGGGGCACGCCTGGGTGGCTCAGCTGGTTAAGTGTCCAACTCTTGATATTGGTTCAGATTATGATCTCACAGTTCATGGGATCGAGCCCCACATCGGGCTCTGCACTGAAGAGCCTGCACTGAGAGCCTCTCTCTCTGCCCCTCCCCTGCTTGCACGCTCTCTCTCAAAATAAACGTTAAAAAAAAAATAAAGAAAGAAAAACAATAGTGACCATTTGTTGAGCATGTACTATATACCCCAGGTGCCATACTACTCATCTGACACGTACCATCTCATTAATAACAAGGCCAACAACGACATGCATGGAGCCCTTACTACATGCCAGGTACGACGGCAGGTATGTTACCTGTTTTATTTCACATACTTCCAACAGACCCTCTGATGGGGCACCGGCCCCACAGGGTTAAATGACACCCAAAGCCACGCAGCTGAAAACGGAGGAGCAAGGACCCAAACCCAGGTGGTCTGGCTCCAGAAGCCAGGCTTTATATCCACGTCCAAGAACAACTCTGTTGCCAGGACAGAGGCAACACTAACCGCTACACCCACATCACACACCCCAGTGCTCTGCGCTCCACAGCACAGCAGGCCTGCCACGAGGGTCGCCCACTCCCACACTAGAGAGGGGGCCAGAGAGACAGAGGAGCTCAGGATGCTGCCAGGCTCCGAGGCCTTATTCTTTGCACTAGACCAAGCTGCTCCGTTGGCTAACAAGCCATGAGGGCTGAAACCCAAATAAAAATAAAAAGCACGTGGGAAGACAAAATGTTCCTGAGCTGCAATATTTTTAAATCTCTGTTTCTCGGAGCAAACGAATTACGTGTCCAGGTCAGCCCAAGCTGCTGTCAGAGGAGCAGGGAAACCACAGAGGTATCACTGAGTGGCACCCCAGAATTCTTGAGCCTGGAGGGACCCTGGTGCTCATCAGTCCGATATAAAGAAGAAATGGGAGAGGGGGAGGCTGGGGGTGGGGCTCAGTCGGTTAAGCATCCGACTCTTGATTTCTGCTCGGGTCATGATCTCACAGTTTGTGAGACTGAGCCCCGCGTCAGGCTCTTCAATGACAGCACAGATCCTGCTTGAGATTCTCTCTCTCTGTCTCTCTCTCTCTCTGCCCCTCACCCCTCCTCTATCTCTCAAAATAAATAAATTAAACTTAAAAGAAGAAGAAGAAACAGGGTGGAAAATTCCCCTGCCAGAGACGGAGGGGAAGTATTCATCATCACACAGCACAACAGGGGCCAGGACGTGGCCTGAAGTCAGGGCTCCGGAGTCCTGGAGCAGTGCCCCCTGCCCCTGCAACATTTCCCGTGCGGTATGCAGATCACTGGAGTCTGAGAGAGGTTTTAGAGGGGTATGGACACATGGAATCCAGCGGTGACTTATTTTTAATATGCACAAAAAACATGACAAGCACCTCAAACGTGACCTTACAGATGTTTCTGCTTAGGAAGAGGTGAAAGCAGGTGGCGGTGTTAGGCTCAAGCCAATTTGAAAAAAATCACTAAATAATGATAAAGGCAGCATAAAAATATGGCAGAGTGCTGGCAGATGGCCAAGTAGGGAAACAGGTCCTACACCACCCTGGGCTCACCCCGGCAGCAGGCTAAAGCAAGAAACCAAAGGAAAAGGTGAAACAGAAAAGGAGAGAGGAACAGAGGTGTGGAGCCCCATGGGTAACCCCACTCTTACCCAGTGAGTGAGTGCCCGCAGTCAGGGGCATCCAGGTGTCCCGCTCGCCACTCCCAAGCTGATCCAGCCCGAGCCAACAGTCTTCCCACCCCAAATGTGAGAAGGTCCCAACACCAAGCATCAGCCCAGTCCAAGGGCACAGACATCCTGGATCCTGTGTACCCCCCATCCCCAGACTGCAGGCAAGGGAGCCTTACTCTGCTCCCAATGCTTGGGCCAGTTGTGAAGCTGCAATCCATTTTCTTGCCTCGGTGATGCAGATGTCACAGACTCTCCTTTCTATTTTGCCACACGCTCCTGTTAAACTCCCGGTGCGGGAGGCCAGAAGTCCCCCTCAAGGCCTCCCAGGTGGTAAGAGCCCAAATTACCGGTATTGGTTTTGGTTCAAAGTACAGTTTGGGTTCACGAAATACCACGTTATGCCTCCCATCATCTGTTTCCACGGCAGCGTCAGGTGCTGGATCTGTGGCTGGAAGCCACTGCAGGGCAGCAGAGGCCCTTAAGAGCTGCACCCACCCACCCCGAAGGTCTCCAGGAACAAAACGCTCATCTAAAATCACGGGGGATACAAAGCGCCTTCTGATCACAATGGAGTCAGCCTCGCTCCAAGAGGCAGAATCACCCAACCGTCTAAAGACAGGACAAGTGACCCCCAAGCACTCAAGTCTTCTCAGGCTCTGAGAAAGATTCGCTCATTACTGGAAAACTGCCTCTAATACCTACAGGAATAATGCTTTTCCCCACAATTCCCCCTCCCAACAACAACAACAAAAATCAAAAGTCTGGGTAGGAACGCTATTAAAATCTTATTTTCAACCCATCATCAGTGTCACCACCTCTGTGTCACCAGCTAGACGGCGCGGCCACATACGGGGTTCATTCGGCACGCTGCGTCCAACAGCCGGTTCTCACTCGCTGCAAAGTCACCTCCTTGCGAAAATTTATGAGTAAAGCCCCCAATCAACACTCGGGGCACTTTCACAGTCACGCCCAGACCTGCGCAGAGCTGCAGACTCGCTGAGCTGCCCAATGCGCACGGTCTCCGAGACGGAACAAGGCAATGATCTGCTCCACCTCAGCTCTCGCGCCCTCGGCAGGAGTCCTTCCCGCAGGCTCTGTCTGCAGTGTCACCTTCTCCATACCTCGGTGCGCTCTGTTGACTTCGTGGTCTAGAAGTGGCCCCCAGGCTCAGCGCCGTCCAGGGCTCCTGAGCACGGGCAGCTGGGAGCGCGAAGGAGAACGTGTGTGCGCTTAGACGGGCTCCGCTCAGGCCCCAGGTAGTGCACGGCGGCCTGATGGTGATGTTAATGAGCCAACCACACCAAACGGTGTCCTCAAGCAGAAACACACATAACGCAAGGTGTTTTTTTCTCTTATGTTTCACATCAGATCCTCAGACCTCACTCATCTTGTAGCTGAAAGTTTGTGCCCTTTTAGCAAACTCGATTTCCCCTGCACAACACCCCCCCCCCACCCGCCGCCAACCACCGTTCCATTCTGCTTCCGAGTTTGACTGTTATTTGTTTGGATTCCACATGTAAGTGATGCCATACAGTGTTTGTCTTTCCGGTTATGTATCAATCAGAGGACAAAAATGTTGTGACCGGAAGATCCCAGGAACTAACTGTAGCCTGCATTTCTCCTAGAAGCAATGGTTCAGGATTTGCTAATTCACCGTTCGTGGTGACGCTACAGAATGATAACTGAGCAACAGCAATAGACTGTATACACGTAGGTAGGAAGAGAGTTCGTATCTCAAGACACAATCACACGGAGTTGGGGAGAGTTCATACTCCCGAGACGCGATCACACAGAGTGGGGGAGAGGTCACACCCACAAGACATGATCACACAGGCAGGGAGAGTTCACACCTACAACATGACAACGTGGCAGGGAGAGTTCATACCCACAAGACGCGATCACACGGGCAGGAAGAGTTCATACCTACAACATGACAACATGGGCAGGGAGACAGTTCATACCCACAGGACACAATCACATGGGTGGGGAGGTTCATCCCCACAAGAACAATCACATAAGCAGAGAGAAAGTTTATACCTCAGAAACAGCCTATAGGAACAAAGTCATATATAACATGCAATAAGCAAATAAGGATGACCAGAAAAAGTGCTGTATAAAAGCCTCCACGTTATTAAAAAAAAAAAACAAACAAAAAAAAAAACCACACAACATGCAACATTAAGAAAAAATTAACTCCTACTTATCCAACAATGGAGGAATGGTTGACCAAATGACAGCATTAACCAGCTGAAATATTAGTCATTTAAAACATTCACGAGGGGCACCCGGGTGGCTCAGTTGGTTAAGCATCCGACTTTGGCTCAGGCCATGATCTTGCGGTTCGTGACTTCGAGCCCCATGTCGGGCTCTGTGCTGACAACTCAAGAGCCTGGAGCCTGCTTCCAATTCTGTGTCTCCCTCTCTCTCTCTGCCCCTCCCCTGCTCACACTCTGTATCTCTCTCTCAAGAATATTAAAAAAATAATAATTATTAAAAAAAAGTTCATGAAAATACTGAAACAAAAAAAATTCTTGTGAAAAAAGAGCACAACGTATAAATCACACAGAAAGTATGACACAATCCACAAAAAACCTTTAAAAACCACGCAGAGACAAAGACACTAAAGCGATATACCGAAAGGTTAACCATAGCTGCTGGCAGGGTAAGATTATGGGCAAGTTTTTTTTCCTTCTGTATTTTCTGACTTTTCTATAATGAACATGTTACTTTTAAAATAAAAGGAAAGGGGTGCCTGGGTGGCTCAGTCGGTTGAGCGTCCGACTTCGGCTCAGGTCACGATCTCGCGGTCCGTGAGTTCGAGCCCGGTGTCGGGCTCTGGGCTGATGGCTCAGAGCCTGGAGCCTGCTTCCGATTCTGTGTCTCCCTCTCTCTCTGCCCCTCCCCCGTTCGTGCTCTGTCTCTCTCTCTGTCTCAAAAATAAATAAAAACGTTTAAAAAATTTTTTAAATAAATAAATAAATAAATAAAATAAAAGGAAAAACGCTGAACTTTAAAAAAATAATACTGTCAGATTCCAAAGGGATCCCTAGTGGCAGGGAACGGGGTCAGGAAGCTTCCCAGGGCCCCTGCCGCTGGTGTTCACACCCAACTAGATGGCCATGGGTCTCCTCCACTAGGCTGTGGGCTCTTTAAGGCAAGGCCCTCCCCTCACTCAGCGGAGTGTCCCAGGACACGGCACAGAGCACAGGACACACTCAGCACACAGCGATGGGGGGAAGGGCACTGAACCACCAGCAAATCCTACTCCAGGGACGAGAGCGTCAACAGCTAAACCTCATGGGTAAGGGTTGTGCTGTGTTGCAGGTCAGGCCAGGGTGTGGACGGGGCACGCAAATGGACAAGGGTGAAGTCGGAGCCTCCTTCACGACACAGGACGTCTTCACAAGGGACCCCTGCTGGGTCACGTCAAGCTCTCCCACCCCTAGCCGGTTCCGCTGAACAGGCCACATTCTCCTGCACGTACCATTCTCTCTGCCTGCCGGGTCTCCACCACCCGTCCTCCTGGCAAATGAGTCTTTTCATCTCGCTTCAGACAAAAGCCTCTCCCCTGAAATCTCTGCTGTGGTCCCTGCTCAGTCGAACCCTCTTCGCTGCACCCGCACACACCCCTTTCCAGCGATTATCTTCCATTCCACAGCTTCTCTGGACAGACACTTGGTCTCCTTATAGATACAGTAACGGTCTTTATTATGCCCGCCCCCCCCCAGCAGAGCCCAGAGCATTGTTGAATATTTGCATGGATGGATGGACGGATGGTGGGCAGACAGGATGTGGAGGGCTATGGTAGTCAGAGAAGGCTTGGTGGCCACGAGGGGACAGAGCCGGGCGTGGACGCAGGAAGAAGGGAGGAAGGCACGGAGGGGGATGCTGCAAGCCGAGGCCCAGAGAGAGAAGCAAGCCAGGCTCTGAGGGTCACCAATTTTACGTGGTCCTCAGATGAGCATCTCTTCTACCAACAGTTACAGGAGTTTACTTCAACGGATACTTTCTACTTGGGGCAACTGATACTGGTTTTCCATTCACGGTAACGACAAAGTTTCTTCAGTTAAAAAATGAAGTAATTTAAAGAAAAATGACTGGTTCTGACATGGAGATGCTGTCGCAAAAAGCATGGCGGCTACCCCTAGATAGGACATTTCTGCAGGAAAGCAAGGAGCTCTCTCAGCTTGGCCAGAACAGGAAGCCAGACTGCGTAAACAAAGCTGGCGAGGCAAGGGGGTGAGGTCAGATCCAAGGGCCTGGAGGCAGCCTGCGAGGCAGAGGCTGTCATAAGTTATGAGGGCAAAGGGACAGGAAAGACGTGTGGGGAGAAAAATGCTCGTTCTCCTTAGCCCCACAACCCACTCCTGAGGGTTTACTGCAAGGAAGTGACTCTAAGGAGGGGAAAACATACATGTGTGCGTCTAGATAAACAGATAATCAGTAACCACTGCAACTAAGACACAGCAAAAGGCTTGCAAACCGGTCGTTTACTGAATCCTCACAGCCCCAATGAGGCAGGCACTCTAACATGAACATCCTAGAGAGAGATGTAGACAGAACCGCCCGACTCCGGGCTTTGCTTTCTCGACACCACCACATTTTAATGGCTGTATTATATACCATTGTGCTACCGTGCCACCATTTTTCAACCGACTGTCATTCGCTTTCCCCAGTGCCCTGCCACTGTGATTCCCGTCTCCTACAGACACACCACAAAGTAGGAGCCAAAACCAAAGGGATCTGGGTTTGAGTCCAGACCTGTCCCTAGATTTCTTCTGTAACTAAGGGCACTGGCTTTCTGGGCTCGTCTGAGCTGAAACTCTCTTAGGCCGTCATGCTGGAAAAGTGTGGTCTTTGCATGGGTCACTGGAGAAGCACGTTCAGAGAGGAGTTTTCAAATGTGGCTGAGTTCAGGCAGCAGCAAAGGCAACAGCCCACTTGAGAACACAGAGTCCAGATTCCAGTGTGTCAGACACAGGACGCCCGTCCCAATCGCCCTAGTGATGTACTGTGGGATCTGGGGGCGAGCCACAAGCCTCATGTGGGCAGCAAAACTCCGTGACCAAAGAGGTTACGTGCAAAGGCTTTAAAGTCATAGCAACCAGGTTCAAGTCCCAGCTCTGCCATTTATTAGCAATTTACATCAAGTCTCTAAATTTCCATAATTATCATTTACATAAAGACCGAAATTCACAGGATCCCATGCTTAGGAGCTAATTCTAGGGGCCAAAGAGAATAATGCATGTTAAGTGCTAAGTAGAGTAGGGCTGGTGCCTTGCTTTGCTTGTTAACTCTGAGGGCTTGCTAAATGCTTCAGCCGCCTTAGAATCCGCTTGTACTCGTTAGGACCCATGGCCCATCACCTGAGGCTTGGAAATCGTTTTTCCCTTTCCTGAGACACCGGGCCATGTCATGGAATTCAACTCATGGGGTTTTATCAGTTAATTCAATGGCTCACGAGGCACTCTGAGCTCATCCTATGGAGGTCCAACACTATTTCTGTGTCCTTGTTCTACCGATTAGTCACATGATGGGAGGGCCCTTCCTTGGGGACCATGGCAACCAGTACTTGCTTGTTATTTCAAGAAATGCCTTCTCGACAATCAATATGTACCAAACAGATACTGTGGAATCAAAATAAAAGCAGGATCCTGGGGAAAACGCCCAGGATGCTTCTGTGTGCTCTCCATCTGGGATTCAGCAAGCTCAGAAACCGTGGTCCATGGCGAAGGGGGGAAAAAGCCTTACAGCCCTGTGGTACCAGTTTTATGGCGGGCAAGAGGACAAGGGAACTCCATCTAGGTGGCAGTTGAATAATCACTTCTGGAGAAAGTGATTTAAAGGAAGAATGAAGAAATCAACGTTAAGAAAATGTGAAGACTGGGCCCATTTTCCAGGCGTATCACCAAGTGCCAAGTAAGACAACAAGGAATAGAGGTTGCCATGAATGGAAGCCATGGAGACCCTCCCCATCCTGCAAGCAGGTGCCGACATCCACAGCCCGGCATTCTCAGTTCCTTAAGATCAGGAACCTCTTTCAGTACCTTAGATTGGTTTTACCTCTTGGGGTTGGACTAATTCCACTGGTAACATAGGTAGGCAGACCACCATAGTCTTTCTGTTCATTTCTGGCCCTAGTTGCAGGTGCAGCACAGCCAGGGCATGGAGTAAGTTGATCCTGAATTCAAATGCTAGCTTGGTCACAAACAACTACTGTATCCCCAATAGTGCATTATTTCAGAGCCCAGCTGGATATGCACAGAAAGGAGGAGACAGGACAGGTGGCAGTAAAGACTACATAGTGCTCAGGGTCTTAAGAGTAATTCAAGGTTAGAAGTTACAATGTAGGAAACAAGGTTTCCCTTTAAATGAAGAACTACAGTCACGGCAAGCTCATTCTTGTAGCGTCTTAAGATGGGCTCCAAGTCATCAAAGCAAAACCAGGGGCAGCCGCCTAACATAGTCTGCTTTGAGCTGCAAAACATATAAAAGCACTAAAGAACATTGGTTACAACCATCAACATAAACACTTTCCTCTGTACATAAAAACAACATCGTAGGACCAGCCTAGGATTCTAGAATGGAATCTAGAATCGGAAGACCAAGTTCAAAGGCCACCTCTGCCCCCTACTAGCTGTGTGACCTTGTACAAGATACTTCTTCCCTTCTTAGGCCTCCATTTCCACATCTGCAAAGTGTGTTGGGGGCACGGTGACCAAAATGGGGCTACGGTACAGATCACAGGAGATGGTATCCACGATGCTCAGCACACAGGGGCTGGCCCAATGCAAGTCCCCCTGGGTGATGAAGCCTCTAAGCCAAGGCACAGAGGGCTGCTCGGTCCAAGAGCAAGGTCCCTGGAAGCCACAAAGTCACAGCCTCCCCTTAGTGTGATCATCACATCTGCTTTTCAGATTTGTGGTATTTCTCACTACAGGGATTTTCAGATTCAACCCAAGTCTCTTCCCCATAGAACGGTGCTCATTTATATGAATGATATTATATGAATGATCAAGTCCCTACAGATAATAACGAACCACACAGGCCTCCTGTGTGGACACTGTGTAAACAGTGTTCTTATTTAATCCTCTACCCTGTAAAGAGGCAGATGTTATGGGCATTGTACCGATCAGGAAGCTGAGGTTCAGACAGATGAAGTAACTAGTTGAAGCTCACACAGTTCACAAGCAGCCACGGTGGGAATCAGAGCCAGGAGTCTCCTGCTATACCTTACGAGGCTGCCTCCCAACAAGTGTTTTCTCTGCCCATTTCCCTTTATTTTGCCTCCTTACCCCTAAACCCCAACACTCTACATGCCTTAAAAATCAAACACAAGCCCTCAAAACAAAACATTCGGCGCCTGAGGCAGCAAAGTCTCGCAGGTCTGTGGCAGTTCACAAATGCAGCACTCACTAGCAGAAGCTGGGAGCACCTACGAACACCTGCCTGTTCAGAAAGACGAAAATGGCTCAGAAAATAACCACAGCCCCGGGGTGGGGGAGGGGGGCGGGGGGGAGGCAGGAATGACAAGCATCACTGATTAGCATCATGCCCCATTCCACTCAAAGACCCTGGATACCAAATGTAACTGGCCCTCCAGGGTTGGCCACTCATGCCAGGAGAAGAAAAAACTAAGCCATTTTCCAGAAGAGTGACTTTGATTATAAGCTGGAACAAAAGTACCTTTCCAAACAACTTGTTCAGGGATAGTCAGGTGCATCTCTACAAGGCCCGTAAGTAACAAGAGTTTCCACTGAGCTACCCAAGAAGCACTTCCCTGAGAGCTAGGTATTCTAATACAAAGCAGAGGGAGTTTCCACATTCGGCTGCGATAGCACGTGACCGACAAGTCCACAGCACCGATAACAACACCGCCTTATTACTGATGTTAATAACGTTGCCACGTCGGGCTTGACATGTATTCACTCATTTAACCCTGGCAAAATCCATCAGAAATACCTGTAATTTTACCATTTCATGAACAAGGAAACTGAGGCAGAGAGTGAAGGAAGTTACCATGTCTGCAGGTGTGGATCTAAATTCAGGCTCCAGACCCTGCCCTTCAACTGTCCCTGCACTCCAGAATCCAGAGTGCCTGGGATCATTCGGAAACTCCAAGCCAGCCATGTGACTCTGCGCCCAGTGCTCAGGGCCACCACGTGCAGAGCCACCAGTGAAGCTCAGAGCCATCAGGATGACTGCTGCCACCAAATCCCGATCCCACCGCTGCCAGTGCCTCCGGACAACCTTCAACGTCAGGGTGGCTTGAACAGCTAACGGGTGCACTGACCCCATCTCAGAGGCAGACCCTGCTCAGCTCCTTCCGTTCTTGTCACCCCTACCTAAAGTGAAACTGACAAGTGGGAGCCCGACACTGGCTCTGGACTGCCAGAAAAGTGTCACACTTGGAATCACCCTGCTCAAAGTGTTCCATCTGTGTAGGGCTAAACCACAGGAAGTGCTGACAATCGGCCATTTCTGACCTAGGAAAACAGCAACTCCATACAGTTCAACCTCACGGGGAAGGGGCCCTCACATTTATTAAGGGCCTAGTAGACATCCATGCATTCAACAAACACTATGGGGCAATGGCCCATGTGCCAGGGACAATGGAACACTGTGTGGCACTCACACTCCGAGGGGGCACTTATTGTGCCCCTTCCCTCCTAAGGGCCAGAAACAGCTTGAGGCATTGGGAGAGTCACCAACTGAAGCCACTCAAGGTCATAGAACTACTGAACTGGGCCCCTAGGCTCTTTCCCCTCAGAGGCCCTGCAACCTGCGGCAGGCTGTGGCGCCCAGGGCTGGGCTGGGCTGGGCTGGGCTGGGCTGGGCCTTCAGAGGAAAAGGTCAAGGGAATCCTGCAAGGTTTTGTGCAACCAACAGTGTCAGTGGGGGGCTGTCCCAATCACTAGGATACGCACCAAGAACTAATGTCCTACCCAAAACGCCAAGATGTGACCCTACTGATGGCACGTCAAGACAGATCTGTCACTTGAAGGTTTAGCAGGTAGCTCCCCCAAAACAGACTACAGCTCAGAAAGACCCATCCCCTTTCATTTTAACAACCCGAACCAACAAAATCTTCTAACGTCTAAACCCAGGCTTCAGCCACCATGGCCGGACCCGCAGGGGAACCGCTCTCGACCTCAGCTTCCTCATCTATAAAATAAGCATCCTGGTGAGTCCATGCAGGACAGGCAGGATAGTAGAATTCCAGAAGCATGCAATTTTGAGTGGGAGGGACCTGCACCGGAATGCTGACTCTGCCACTGACTACCTGGGGGCCTTGCAGCGAGCCACTAACCCTTTCCGAGCTTCAGTTTCCTTATCTGCACAGTGAGGAAACCACCCTCCCAGGGCTGGGTTGAGAGAATTAAAGACCGTGACTGTGTGCATCCAACACAGTGCAGAAGGCAGGCACTTTGAAGACGCACGGAGAACCCAGGAGGGAATACTTAATAACCCATGGGGTGAAGACTGCTAACCCAGGCACCTCCAATTCCTGTTGCACAAGCGCCTCAGGACCAAGTCAGAGAACTCAACTCTCAGGACGACCAAAGGTCCACACCCACTATGGCCAGAAGAGATCTGAACACGGGAGCCATCGAGAGGAGGATACGCAAGGAAGTCAGGACAGCCCGGGTGGGAAATTCTCAAAGAGCAAAGCACGCAAAGTGGCCCAGCCCGGCCACTGCCACGTAGGGGTCTTCCTTCCTCAGTGATGGGTCCCTCTCCAGCCCCAGGGTCGGCCGGGAAGTCACAAGGCAAGCTGTGCTCAGCAGCGGAACAAAGGACTGATAAAATCAAAGCCAGATCAGTCAATGGGGCGTGTGACTCTGGATCTCAGGGCTGTGAGTTCCAGCACCACGTTGGGTGTAGAGATTACTTAAAATAAAAAATCTTATAAAAAAAAAAAAAGCCAGCGATGAGACAGAAATTCAAGAATAGCTCCTTCAGTGGCTGTAGTGCCTACAGTCAGACTCTTCACCAGGAGTCTGGGGTAATGAAAGCTCCTCCTCTCAGTTTCTTAGCCCGAAATTCTAGCCCGAAATTCTATGCAGGAAGCCCGTTCATGGGAAATCTGATGTACCCCTTCGGGGCCAAACCTCACAGTGGGGAAGCCGTGAGAAGCAAGCCAGACCCGAACCCTCCGGCCACCGATCACGGCTATGGGCGACGAGGAAGGACGAGGGCGTCTGGTACCACCAGGAAACACACAGTTCCACTGGGAGGCCGCCCACAGAGAGCACGTGCAAAAGTATCTTTTCATAACTTAGGATTTTAAACGATCGATATTTCACTCGTTAAATGTAATGAGTCCTCTGCCCGAATCTTGGAGAAAACTCTGAAACAGTTAAGTCCCGATGATACTAACATCCTGGTCTCGCGGCAGGTCCCTGCTCAGAAGGGTCCTGGTGAGTTCAGGGTTGGGACAGGAAGCTTCACGAGCAGTTGTAGGCAGTGGGTGAGAAGCTCAGGGGCTGAGCAAGCGGCAACAACTGCTGGCAGTCTGCAGCGTGGTGAGATCTTTGTGGCCAGGGCACACCAGGCTGCAAGCCCTAAGGACTGCTAGCCTTTGGGGAGCCTGGGTGGCTCGGTCGGTTGAGCGTCAGACTCTTCGTTTCGACTAAGGTCACGATCCCAGGGTCGTGGGATCGAGCCCCACATCAGGCTCTGCGCTAAGCGTGGAGCCTGCTTAAAATTCTCTCTCTCCCTCTGCCCCTCTCCCGGGCTTGCACGCGCAAGCTTTTTCTCAAAGAAAAAAAAAAAGACTGCCGGCCTTGGGCAGAGGACTCTACTTCTCAGGGGCTCTCTGCACAACGGGGCACTACACTTGCACTTGCCCTCCAAGCCGGCCAGAAACACGCGGGGTGGGAAGAGGAGGAAGCAGGGAGAAGGGAAGGCAAGTGGCTCCCTTAAGCTTAAGCCCTTCTGATGTGGACTCCCCCAACCCCACCCCACCCCGGTTGCTGCTGCATGATGTGTGCCCCAGACGTGTGCCCCAGTCTGTCAAGACTCCAATTAACCTGTCTCCACCCGCCTCCTCCGCCTAAGACTCATATCCTATTAGGTCTATCTGATGGCTCGGTGAGCATCCACACGACAAACGGCTGGATGGAAGAGACGCCGGGAGGCAGCAGCGCGGGGGCCCAGAGCCCAGGCTGTGGGGTCCAACTGCCCAGGCGGCCTAGGTTTCCTCGCCTGCATGACGAGGGTAACACGAGAACCTGCCTCATAGGACTGCTCTGGGCATTCAAAAGTAGTCAACAAAAAGTAGCTCCTGTTATGGTCGCGGCCACCATGCACAGTCCCCCCTCCCCGCCCCCACTGTGGACCGGTGGTCTTAGGTGTTTGCCTGCCCAGAGCCTAAGGCTGTGCAAGTGGAGTGGAACTGGGGGCCACCCGAAGATACAGGACTGCTGCGCTAACCAGACTAAAATCCCCGCTTAGTTGTTAGTAGGATATCAAGGCTTTGCAGACAGTACTCTCTAGGATTTAAACTGACCAGAAATAGCAAGTTGGATCAATGATAAAGCAGCCTATCACAATGCCTCACCAGTGAGCTCTGGGGGCACAAATGTCCCTCTCAGACCCAGAGGTGGTAAATCACGGCATCTCACTCTGCCTTCCTATCTTCATCTTTCTTGCCCATGTGTTCCTCTCCATACCCCGGGCCTCACAAAGGGCTGGGACCCTCGTAACCCCACAGGCTGGTGCTGGCGAATGCCTCCCTCCGCTCTCTCACCTCTTGGGGCCTTTGTACACACCAGGGCCAGATGACGCTTCCTAAAATACCACGACTCTGCCAGCCTCCTCAAATTTCTACCTGCCCCGTCAAATATTTAACTGGCTCCACGCTGTCCCAGATCAAATGCAAACTCCTTAGCTTAGCAACTCAGGCACTCCCCAGCTGACTCCCAGGACTGAGGCACCCCCCACTCGCTCCGTCTACTCCGTGGCTGATCTCCAAACTCACAAGACTGACCGGACCCCTGAACTCTGCTTTTGTTCCAGGCAGGGCCTGGAATGGCCTCTCCTTGACTGCACCCCACCCTATCCTCTCTGCCTGGGCAAGGTCTCCCCGGGCTTCACACCCAGCCCCCACCCAAGCTGCCTGCGGGCCGGAGCGGTCTGCAGGGCTTCCTGGAGGAAGTGGAACGCAGGCCGAGCAGACACGTGCCCCTTGCCAATAAAGCCTTTTCCATACTGTGTCCTTCCTGCTGCACGAAACCTTCTGGATGCCTCTGGTCTCCCCTTGCGGATCAGAGAACGGGGATTATGGCTTCTGTTTGTGTCCCTTACTCTGCAGTGTGCAGAATAAGACAAATAATAACCGTAGCTACCACCTACTGTGTGCCGAGCACTGGATTCAGTACGTTGCAATTTTCCTTCTCCCGGTATCCCCGTAAAACGTTACCCACGTGCTACGGATCAAGAAACTGAGGCCAAGGGAGATTAGTACTCCCGCTTCCGATCACCGCTGAGGCAGGACTCCGACCCGCCTGGGCCCAGCTCCAAAGCCCACGTTCTGTGGTGCAGGCGGCAAACACAGGACAAGGACTCTCGGCCCTCACTTTGCATTGCCTGGTGTTGCTGAAGCGCCCACCGAGTGCCAGGTGACCAGTGCAAGGTGTGGGTGATGAGCGGGCACCAAACAGATGAGCGCCCTGCTCTCACGGAGCTCACGTGCTCGGTCCCCAGTCCTGACCCTCTTCTTCCAATCTGGGAAGAGGGCAAGGATTCGGTCCGTAAGGGGTTCCACCAGGCACAGGCCCGAGATACAGCAGCGGGCCGTGACAATACACAAGTGTCCGATGTACGGGAAGCCTTTTTTGTGAAGTAGAGACTCGGGCTCCGTGAGGGAAGCTCTTCACTCGAAGCACAGCCCAAAGCCAAGCAAACCTCAGCAAGCAGTACAGAGTGGAGGAAAGGGGTCTGTCTCTGGAGTCAGAAAACCCAGTCCCCCACTTAACGGCTACAGAGGGAGTCCCCACATACCCCTTTGAACCTCATCTGTAGTAGGGTGATAATAACAACAATAGCATCCAATTATGTGCCAGATGCTGTTAGAAGCACTTGACGTGTATTATCTCATTTAATCCCCATAACAAGCCTTAAGAGGAGGTCCTGTTATTATCCCAAGGCAGTCTGGCTCCGAAGTCCTAACTGCTTATACTGTGCTGCCCCCCTCCCAAGGCTGAACCATCCCGGCGGGGCTGATGCAGGGATCCAATGAGCTAAAGCTCGCAGCAGAGGGCACGCACATGGCTGGTGCCCTATAAATGCACATCTCCGCCTCCTTACGCTGCAACACGGCTCTCTGAAAGCCTAGGTTTGGAAATGGCATTGCTCTAGCTGGTCCTAAGGTGGGCGATCTTGTGATGGCATCCTCCGGCCTGGCACGCCCCACTCTCACGGCTGGGATCCGCTGCACAGAGCAAGGGGCCCAGAGCCTGTACTGCAGGCTCACAGCTTCTGAGAAGCAGACTGAGTGTCCAGCACGGGAGTCGGGTGGCCCCAGCCTGGAGTCTCAGGCCTGCCACTCACACCGGTCACTCAACCTCTCGAGCTTCAAGGTTCCACGCAAGTAAGATGGGGGATGGGCTATAATCTAAGCCACGTTTCTGCATCACAGTAGATTCTCCATCAGTGGCCGCTCCCCAGGTTGGGAGGGCGGGACTTCCACGGCACCACAGCGTTACAGTTCTGGGTAGGAGAGGTGCTGGCGTGGAGAGGATTCACTTCCACAGTTATGGCAGAGGGAAGAACAGGCACACTCCGAAAGGTCTGGGAGTGAAGCCTGGCACAAGCCAACCTTCTCTTAAATCTCCTGCTGTGTCTCACGCAAGTGGCTTGCGGCTGTATCAGTCAAGGTTCTTCCCCCTTAAACTTTAGGTAGAAGTGGCATCTCCCCCCCCCCCCCACCCCCCAAACAATGTAAGCTGTGAGCGATGGACGCTCGTCTTGGTCATCACTGCGTCCCTGGCACAGAACGCTGCATAAAGGAGGCACTGAATACACAGAGAATTGATGCTATCCTACAGCTTCGGGCACCCCCTAAGGCACCGCTGTATTTGCCTAACGGCAAGCATCGCCCAGCCTGGGAAGCGGGAGTTGGAAGGTTATGTACCTGCCCAGCTACCATCTCTCCGGGCTGCCTGCCAGTCATCCGTCCTCTCCATGGGACTTCCGAGTTATAAATAGGAATATCTGCTTTCAAACTATGATTTATCATCTCCATCTCAAGCTATCGATTGTTGGCTATTTTTTTCAAGCATTCCACCAAAGAAGCCAGTTAGGTTTAAACGGACGGGACTGTGTCCATGTGGGGTCCGAGCTGAACTGTCTCTCGTCTACACCAGGAGACCAGCCAAGACACATTAGTGTCAACTATATTGTTTCACCTTGCAACAATGTGACAGGCCTCTCCTATCAGCTCCTGTCAGGCAAAACCATCCGGGAGCTGGAGGGACAACTCATGAGGGGGCCCCACCATCTAGCACCAGAATCAGAACTCTTAAGTTAGAACAATCATTCCTGACTTAGAAGCTACAGCTACGTAAGGAAAAGTTGTCTATGCATTCTTAACCGATGCCAACAAAAATCATGACATTTACTCCAAAGTCCAACGCATTTTAGATTCTCAAACTGCTATTCCCCTCCATTGATAACTGAGATGTAGCTTGTTTTCTCGACTGTCACACACTACCGAAAATAAACACGGTGGTCTTAACTCATTTACCTATTCCAACATCCCACGTCACCACTTGTGTCCCAGCCCGACTGACCAGTCTGGATTATTAGAGCATTCATGCAAGGGACTGACTTGACAAGCAGCAGTCAGAAATTACTCAGAAGCCTAGGGGAAACAGCATGCTCCCGAGAATGAGTACGAAAACCCAAGTGGCTGAGTTCATGGACATAAGACACGCCCCAAAAGCCATTTCCTTCAGTGCCAGGTGTTGTTCTAGGCCCCAGGGGTGCAGCCATGGAAAACACAGGGGAAAACCCCTGCCCTCCAAGAGCTCCTGTCCTGGCCCGTGCCAAGCCCACCTGTACCACCCTCTGAATGACTACTGCTCTGTTCAGTGAGGTCTCCGGTGCAAAGGACCCAGAACACAACCAGTCCTCAGTAAATGCTGCTGCTCCCTTGCCATCGCTGAGTAGCCCACTATTCTGTCTTCTAAACAGTGTCCTTCCTATCTTCTGGCACAGCAGCAGCCCGGGACAGTGGGGAGGACGGAGGTCGGAGGCTGACAGATGTGCTTCCACTGGCTAAGCAACACCTGGAGTAAGTTACTCCACGACCGAGCGGCAGCCTCTTCACCTGTACGACGGGAACAGTTAACTCCCTCAAAGGGCTCCGTGTGGATTCAAGGAGCTCATACAGCTGAACTGCACAGCACAGTGCCTGGCACCTAGTAGCCCTCAAGAAAGGTCAGCCCTTTTCTTCCAGCTCCTCCACGGTTCTTTCAGACTGTCCAAATAAAACCCAAATACAGGACTCCTGAGAAGCATCATATGTCGCTGTGCTGCTCCTCCTAGGTCATTACGGGCCTTGTCCCATTACCTTTGGAGAATCGGGCACCTGGGGCTAAGCCAAGATGCCCCTCCCTGCCAGATATGCTGCCGTGAGCAGCCCCACCTGGCCATGTTCCCCTCCCTGCTTTTGCCCCAAGAGCAAATTGATTAAACCTCCCCCCACTTTTAAAGTCCTCACCCAACACTGTCCTGGAACACTTCCCCACCCAGGCCCGGGGCGGGGCCGCCTCCCAGCAAAACACCCATCAGAGAAGTCCAATTGCATTAAAAATGGCATAAGCCACATTTTTAATCAATATACAGGAAGGCACCAAGAAAAAAACACAGCCACTCTTAATTAGTCATCCTGGTCCAGCAGCCACATCTCTTCATGAAACAAGAAACTGAGACCCTCAAAACACTCTGAAGCCCAAAGTCCACACGCAAACATCTGCCTGCACTAGGCAGGAGGAGCAGGTGGGTGGCCTGAGCTCTGTCAGCCCATCTCCAAAGGTTCCTTGACCATCTGAGGCAGAGAAGCCCTCTGGCCCTCCAGTCTGGGCAGAGAGCCCGTCCTGCAGGAGGCTGCAAGGTGGAGGTAGGGCAGGTTCACTTGCGTTGGCCCAGGTGAAACCTCGGGCCATCCAGAGGACCCAGGGCACCTGCCACCATGACTAAAACAAACCCCACGAGTGGAACTGGCTAGCTGTCTCTCTCGGTGTCTGGCTCACCTGATCCGAGGCACCTCCATAATCAGCAGTTCCAACCCTCACAAGCTGACAGTTCAGGGGGAAGGGGAGGCTGCGCCTGCTGTGCTGCATCGTGTCCGGGCCGTTTGTTGGCCTCGGGGCCTGCTGGTCCCCCCCAGGGGCCGCAGCCTCACAAGGGCGATTGTGCGTTCATTCCTGCCCCGCAGACTCCCCGCCCCCCCCCGCCCTCATCCCTCGGCTCCCACTCAGGCCCCGGCACGACGCCCCACAAGCACCGCACGGGGGCAGCGGCCGCGGAAGGGGCCCCGCAGAGTGCGGCGCTGCCTTCCTGCCTTCCGGGCACACAGGTGCCCGCCCTTCCCTCGCTCGGTCCAGGCAGCCTCCCCAGAAGGGGGTAACCCTCCACCTGAGAAGTCACAGCCTCGGGACCACCACCCTCCCCCGGGCTGGAGAGCTCCCGATGCTTCCCAGAGGCGGCAAAGAAGGTTCGCCATGGGTAGAGGGGAGGGACCACCTGGGTCGGGGGCAGGGAGAAGGGCCCTGGAGAGAGGGTAAAGGCCAGGACAGAGGAGGGCTGACGGAAGCTACGCTAAGGGCGGTGAGAAGTCTGGGAAAGAGGATGGGAGGGGGGTGTTAACGTCCAGGCGGGGGCCACGGACGGAGGAGGGAGAGGTCCAGACTAAGGCCAAGGAGGGAAGAGAAGGCTCAGGCTGAAGCCTTGGAGGAGCGGGGAAAGAAATCTAGGCTGGGACCACTGGAGGAGGCGTTGACGGGGGCCCAGACCGAAACCACGGAGAAGAGTCGGAGGGAGACGGAGGCCTAGCCCGGACCACAGGGAGGGGAGCCCAGCCTGGGCCACGGGAGGGAGAAACGAAGGCCTACCCTGGCCGCAGGAACGGGGAAAGAGGACCCAGCCCGGGCCGTGGGCAGGGGCAAGGGGGACCACGCCTGGGTCACCGGAGGGGGTGCCTGGCCTGGACCACGGGTCCAGGAGGGTCTAACCTGGGCTGCGGGGGAGACTAGCCAGACCGAGAGGCGGAGAGTGGGACTCCAGCTTGGGCCAAGGGCGGGGGCTGGGAGAGGGAGGCAGGGTCGCTGCCCAGCCCCGCCGCCCGGGCCGGCAGCCCCCTCCCGAGCCGGCAGCGATGGTGTCTACCTGGGTCCCAGACCCCGCCCCTCCCCCACCCGGGGGACCCACCCTTCTCGGGCCGGGGGGTGGGGGAGGACGGCGGAGGCAGGGGGACACGAGCTCCGGCGGGGCCCCCGGGCCTGGGAGAGGGTGACGTCGGGCCTTTACCATGGTGGCGGCGGCGGCTGCGGTCCCGGTCCCGGCGTCTGTGGCTCTCCCCCCCGCAGCAGGGCCCGGCGCTTCCACTTCCCCGGGTGCCCAGGAGTGAACATCCGGGTCAGCGGCCCCCTCCCCCCGCGCCGGGCCGCCGCCACCTTCCTTCCCCGCCCCGGCCGGGCCCGGGCCCGCCCCCACGCAGCCGGCTCTCGGCCAATGAGCGCGCAGGGCCGCGGCGATCGCCAAGTATGGAGCGCGGCGCGGGGGGGAGGAGCGCCGAAGGGGGAAGTGAGGGGCGGGGCCTGCGAGCGGGGCGGAGCTGGGCGCGGCGGCTGGCGGGGTGGGCGGGTCCGTCCGAGGCGCGGGGACCCGGCCGGGGGGCCGGCGGGGGGTTTCCGCCCGCACCCACGCCCTAAGTCGCACCCGGTGGCTACCGAGGCGGGGGTGGCGGAGCGACTGTGCGCGCGGGCCTCCGCGGCGGGGACGAGGAGGGCCCTGGGACTGGGAGGGGTCAGGCCCTGCCCTCCCCTCCCGGTGCACCCGCTGTCTCCCGCGCGGACCCGGAACTGGTGTTGCGGCGGGCCGGTCGGTCCCGGGGAGAGCGTCCGAGTGATCCCGAGGTGTGATCGCAGCGCCGCCACTTGCTACGTGGGGACCTGGATCAAGTCGCTGCACCTGAGCCGAATCTCTTAAAAAAAAAAAAAAAAAAAAAAAAAAAGGAGCCCCAGGCCACGCCATTCATTGGGCGCCCACTGTATACCAGGCCCTGTTGGGGGCACCGAAAGAGAGTTGCACTCGACGTGAAGATGCCCTCAGAGCTACCTGCCGCAGGTAGCTGTGAGGACCCCGCAGGTAGAGATTAGAAAACTGGACTCAGGAAATGTTAGGCGTTTACGAGTGTTTTTAAATGTGCTACAGAGAACCAGCCCAGTGGCCCAGTGGGGTTGCCTCACTCCACAGAGTGACTCAGAAAGTTTTTTTTTTCCTTTTCCTTATTTTCTCTCTCACTCGCTCCATTCAACAACTATCTGTTGAGCTTGGTCTAGAAAGCAGAACTAGGATTCTGGCCGTGCTGATAATACCTGCCCTCCCTGGCTTGCTCACTCTATTTTGTGAGAATCAAATCAGGTCAGCTGCGACAGGATTGTAACTGGTTAGTGTTGCACAAATGGCGGGAATTGTTACCACAGGTCAGTCCATGTCCTAGGCCCCCATCCTCAGGGAGCTCAGAGTCAAATAAAAGCTGCCACTGGTATCAAAATCAATACAAGTAAGTGATTAAGGCCTGTGTTACGGGAATTCAAAGAGAGTGGGACTTAAGAATTTTTTCAGTTGGTAAGCATTTATTGAGCACCTACTGTATACTGAGCACTGTTCTAGGCTCTAAGGATAGAGTAATGAATTTGACAGTCCCAGTCCGTGACGTGATAGAGGTGGACCCTTGGAGGAAAGACAATCACCTGGTAAGTAAACATCGTGTCAGGTAGTGATTAGAGGTGGCGAACACTCAGGGCGAGGGAATAGGCAGGCAGATTAGCCAAGTGGGGCAAGGGGAGGGCTAATTTAGAAAGTAACATTTGATCACAGGGAGGCACAAGAACCAGATAGGGCACAGACCCAAAGGGGACAGTCTCTGGTGTGTTCATGGACCAAGGAGGCCCATGGACTGGGCGGCCCAGTTTAACTAGGGGGAGAGCCCTGAAGCTGAGGTCGGAGGGACACCAAGCAGTGAGTGACACGATCAGGCCTAGGCTTGAGCAAGATCAGGAGGTTGCTGTGTTCTGAATGGACTGTAGGGGGCTAGGGCCGGTAGAAAGCTATTTAAAGCATGTTTTATTTATTTAAAAAGCACTTAAATGGGGTTTCCTACGTGATGAACACCGTTAGGCACTTTACAAATAATAATTCACTTCATCCTCAAAACAGAGGCCCGAAGAGGTAAACTGAAAGTCACACAGCAGAGAGACGAAGGTGCCTACTACCCTGGGGACACAGTGGACGCAGCAAGGGAAGACCCCTTTCTGGATATTTGCTGATGGCCTGGCGGTGGGCACAGGAAGAAGAAAGGAGTCAGGAATGATGCTAAGATTTTTAGCTTGATCAACACTGGAAGGGTTAGCCATTTATTGATCTGTGGAAGATGAGAGGAGGAGCAGGCGTTTGTTTTGATTTTTGGTGGTTATTTTTTTCTTTTTTGTGGGGGGAGGGTAAGAGTCAGTTTGGGGCAAGTTATGTCTGAGATGCCTGTTGGAGCTCTGAATGCAAATGTCAAGTGATTGGATGTGGAAGTCTGGAGTTGGGGAAGAAGTTAGAGTTGGTATGAGAACTATTAGCTAAGAAATGATATTTTTAGGTACTGAAGGGCCCAAGACATCCAGGTGAGTTCACTTAAGAGGTGAATGTAGAGGAGAAGAGGTCAAGAAGATAAAGAGGAACCAGCAAGGAGACTGAGAAGGAGTGACCTGGGAGGGTAGCAAGAGGACGAAGAGAAGGTGATGTCCTTTTTTTAATTTTTATTCTTGAGAGAGACAGAGAAAGACAGGGTGTGAGTGGAGGAGGGGCAGAGAGAGAGGGGGAGACACACAATCCAAAGCAGGCTCTAGGCTCTGAACTGTCAGCACAGAGCTGGACGCGGGGCTCGAACTCACGAGCCACGAGCTCATCAGCTGAGCTGAAGTCAGTCGCTGAACCGACTGAGCCACCCAGGCACTCCAGGTGGTGTCCCTTCTTAAAGGCAGGGGATAAGAGTATGAGGGAAAGGTTTATGATAGAATAACACTTGAACTGTTTACTTGAAAAAAATAAGACTGACAGGGAACCTTGCTGTTCCAAATGCATTACCTGTATTTTCTCATTTAATCCTCATACAACCCTGTGAGGTCAGTGCCTATTATTCCCATTTCACAGATGAGGGAGCTAAGGCACACAGAGGTTAAGAAACTTGCTCCAGATCACATAGCTAATGAGTTCAAAGCCAGGCAGTCTGGGACCGGAGCCCACATCCGTAACCCTAAGTCTGATCCTGTTGCTTCGCTGCTCACAAAGTTAAGTCACATCTGGGGCACCTAGGTGGCTCAGTCGGTTGAGCATCCGACTTCTGCTCGGGTCACGATCTCGCGGTTTCTGAGTTCGCACCCTGCATCGGGCTGTGTGCTGTCAGCACGGAGCCTGCTTTGGATCCTCTGTTCCCCTCTCTCTGCCCCTCCCCTGCATGCTCTCTCTCTGTCTCAAAAATAAATAAACACAGGGGCGCCTGGGTGGCTCCGTTGGTTAAGCGCCCGACTCCGGCTCAGGTCATGATCTCACGGTTCATGAATTCGGGCCCATGTCGGTCTCTGTGCTGACGGCTCAAAGCCTGGAGCCTGTTTCGGATTCTGTGTCTCTCCGTCTCGCGGCCCCTCCCCTGCTCATGCTCTGTGTCTCTCTGTCTCTAATAAATAAACGTTAGGGGAAAAATTTAAAAAAAAAAAAAAGGTCACATCAGACAAGAGGCTCGGGGGACAGCCCCCTCGGTCTCTCTCATGCAGCTCTGTTTTCGCTTCTTTGGATACATCTGCTACATTCTTTACGGTCCTGCACCCTCAGCTTGCTTATACCACTATTCCCGCAACATTTCAGCCTGCTTGGGGTCTATCCTGGTGGTCTTTGTTCCTCCTTCATTCGCTGCGTCAGCTTGCTCTATCACCTGGCAAAGTATCTTTCTGTTTCATAGTTCAAATCCCGACAGAATCCAATGGCCCCATCTCATGTCTTAAAGACGGCAGCTTGTTGGATAGATCTCCGGCTGATCCCAGATTGAGTCCCCACACGTTGGATCCTACCCCTGACCCGTCAACCATTGCCATGACCATGGGGCCATGGGCATTAGGCATGGCAGCCTGCCAGGGGCTGCGGGTTAGCAGCAACAAACACCATAAATATTTTTAGTACTCTTTCTCCCCCCTCCTCTTTCAAAAACCCAACCCCCCTTGAAGTTCATGCTGTCATATTTTCCAACGGCCACCTCTCCTTTTTTTGCCCTCAGGAACTAACCTCCTCCCCTCTTGTACCTTTATGACTTCAGCATCCATAAGCATAATCCATCAGAAATCTTACTGACTCCTCAAGGATTTCTTCCTTACCAATGAGTTTTTCCTTCCCTCTGCCTTAAGTACCCGCTCCCACAGTCTTACCTTGAACCTGCTCCCGCCCATAATTGCACAGTCGCAGAACACACAATTGCAAATATCTCATATCCGACTTTAACCTCATTACTATAGTATCACATGCAAGCATTATTTCAACCTCATCAAGCCCTGCAAACCTTCGACCCTGCCAGGTCTTTGCATTTATCTTCCCATTCACGCTCACCTCCCTCCTCGCCCAGCTTAGTAATGAACGCTACACTCACTTCCTTGCAAAAACCAGTAAGCCCTTGCCCCTCTCTTTTCTTCTAACTGGCACCAACCTTGTTAAGCCTGGCTATTCCCCAACACTCTGCCTGCCTCGGAACGTCGGAACGTTGCTGGCAAATTGAAAGTGACTGGTGTCACTCCGGATTGATGTCCACAAATTTCAAATGAGCCCTCAATCCTGGCTAGCAGGATTGCTACCTCTCTGCCATATTCTGTCCCCCTTGCTACTCTGCGAGGATGATCTATCAGCCTTGACCCTCGGTCCCCTTTTCATCCTTCACTCTAAGCGACGGGCTTGCCTCATACTTCACAGACATAACAGTATGAATCAGAACCTTCTGGTCTACCAACAACTCTGCATCTTAGCCATGTTCTCTGCCTTCTGGCTTTTGAATGAAGGGTTTGTGCACCCATCGAAGCTGACATCTCCACTCCTACCCTGGATTCCTCTTTCCTTAATCCCCAGTTTCTCCCTCCATACTGGATCATTCCCACCTGCACAAAATAACATGCCCTAATATCTCGTATCCTAAGAAGTTTCAACAACACAAATCTTGATCCCACATCTCCTTATAGCCACCTCCCCATTTGTTTGCTCCCTTTCACCCCAACACCTTGTGAGTTCTCTGCAATGGCTGTTCCCACATCAACTCCAATTTCTCAGATCAGTCTGGGGTTAGCTTCTGCCTCCACCCGTCGGCCTGGAAACCATGTCGTAGAAGCCAGTGGTCGCTTCGGGGTCTCATCTTACAGCTGACCTCATGGTGTTTGCTGCATCGGTCACTCTCCTTGATGCACCTCTCTCGGTGCTCTGGCTTCCTCTAAGTTCCCTTTGACGCCTCCTTGTCTGTATCTACATACTCTTTTGGTTGCTCTGGGTGTTCAGTATCTAGAACGTAACAGGTGTTCAATGGAGGTCTATGAAGTGAGATAGTAGTATCCACATCATAGGAGTGATTCTTGTGTGAACGAGTGGACCAAGATCGACCAATAGAGTATGGCTACTTTTTTTTTTAATTCTGTTTTTAATGTTTCTTTACTTTTTGAGACACAGAGCACAAGCCGGGGAGGGGCAGAGAGAGAAGGAGACACAGAATATGAAGCAGGCTCCAGGCTCCGAGCTGTCAGCACAGAGCCAGACACGGGGCCCGAACCCACAAACCGCAAGATCGTGACCTGAGCCGAAGTCGGCTGCTTAACTGACTGAGCCACCCAGGTGTCCCAAAGTACGGCTACTTTTAAATGAGTGCTTACTACATGCTACACTCTTCCCATGCATTACCTCCCTAATTCCTCCTAACAATCCTTTGAGCTAGGAACTTCTATTTTGACCATTTTATGAAAAATGAAGCTGAGCCTTAGAGATGGCTTGCATAGGGGCGCCTGGGTGGCTCAGTCAGTTAAGTACCCAGCTTTGACTCAGGTCATGCTCTCACAGTTCCTGAGTTTGAGCCCCTGCGTCGGGCTCTGTGCTGACAGCTCAGAGCCTGGAGCCGCTTCAGATTCTGTCTCTCTCTCTCTGCACCCCCCTGCTTGTGCTCTCTCTCTCTCCCAAGAATAAATAAAAATTAAAAAAAAAAACACTTTTTTTAAAGAAATGTCTTGCCTAAGGTCACACGGACAACGCATGGACGAGTCTATCGTGACTCTTTATGACTCAGCGTCTGTCCCGAGCATCACTAAATTGAGATCACGTGTAATAAAGTGTTTTGTCAGTGCCAAAAGGTGATGCTACGACACATAACACGTAGCAAGGCAATTTACACATAGTAGGGGCCCATAAGTGTTTGCTGAGTGGAGGCAGGGTGGGAGGAAACCCCCGAGCCAAATTGTACTGTCAGCCGAGGAAAGAAAAAGCCATCTTGAGGACCTCAGAGAAACAGCCTTCCACAGCACGTCGAATCTTTTGCGATGCTTATCAGCCAATACAGGACACAGTAGAGCAGGAATTACCCAGAAGCTTGCCCAACGTGGCTTCTCCTTTTCGTTAAGTACCCACAGCTGGAAATAGTGGGTTAATAAAGGCACACCATCTCAGGGGACTGGGGCTTGCTTGGCTCCTAAATCCCCTTTGATTTAACAGGCCTGCTTTCTGAATTGGGGATCTTCTTGGATTACTAACAGTGGTTTTAGATGTTTTACTGTGTCTTTGGAGATACAAGAGAACACTAGGATTAGCCAGCTTTTAACCTCTCTCTATACTGAATTCTATAGGCAAGGGGTTTCAATCATATTCCTTGAACATTCTAATTCCATATACTACAGTTTCAGTGGGATTTAGGGGTCTTGTTACCAAAGTATCAGAAGGAAGGAGCACCACCTGGTAATGTCATCTTCCCCATCGTTCAGCTGGTTCAGAGGTCACTTCTGGGGCATCCTCTCTTTTCTACGACTCCAGCCTTTCTCATGCTCAGACCTTTAGTTTGGGGAGAATTGAGGCCACCCCCAGCTCCAGAGGAGAGGATCCTGATTGCCTGAAGACAAAGTATGGCCTTGGCCATACTAATGGGTTTGGGAATGGACCATTAACCTAAGTTGGGCCACAGCACTTTCTGCAGAACGCTAATCAAAATAAACTCTGCGTGAAGGGAGTTGGTCCATCAAGTAAGTTTGGGAAATGCTATAAACGATATTCCCTCTTGGGGATTCTCTGCTCACAGGAACCTTACACTTCAATTATGATGTCTCTTCCCAGACTGTTCAACTACTCCCTCTCAACTAGATGCTTTTGCTGTGCTTTTAAGCATCCCTAAGTACTTTCCATCTCACGTTTAAAAAGAACAAAAGGTCTACATGAAAGCCACCCCTACACCAGCCTACCGCCTATCTCCCGTCTTCCACAGCTACAGAATTGTCAGGTTGTCCTCTGACTTCCTAACTTCCCATCCTATGCCATCACTCCTCCATAGAAATGACCCCAAGGTTGCCCATACATCCGTGTCGAAAACACATGGGCTTTGCTCAATCCTCACCTCCTTCGACTCTGGTCGCATTTGACACTATTGGGCACTTTCTCCTTGAAGCACCTTCTCCCATTGGCTTCCAGGACACCGTGTGACTCTCCCGGTCTTAATCCTACCTCTGTGACTGCTCCTTCTCTGTGTTCTTTGCACACTGTGTCTCTTCTACACAACCATTAAACGATGGGGTCCCTTGTGGCTCAATAGTAGGCTCTTCTCTTAAATTGTGCCCTCTCCTTAGACCATCTCAACCACGCTCCTAGCTTCGGTGACCAGCTGGCTTCAGTCATGAGCCCACCCCTGAAGCCGGCAGGAATGGGGATGTGATCATGGGCGGGGCGTTTCCTTGGTGATGGGAGGAAATTGGAGTACTGTGAACAAAGGAAGGAGAAAGGGATGCTGGAGAATAGGGGGAAAAAAAAAAGATGGTTATTACAGCCATGCATTCTGGGTAAACTCATGCAAAGCAATGAAACAGGCACATTTTGGGTCTCAGAAATTTGTGTCATAGAACCCCTATGCAGGACTGAGTACCGGCAAAACAACAGCCTGATTTCCTTGGAAGACGGGACACTGTGTGGTTAGTAGAAGAGGAGCCTTGGCTAGACAGCTTAGATCAACTTTTTCCACCCCTTAGCATCTTGCAAGAACACGTGGCAAGAAGCAGGGAAGTAAACAGGCCTCCTGCAATCCACTTCTTTTTAGTATATGTGCTGCCGAAGCGAGCACTCCACTTCTTTTTAATATATCCCCAAAGTCAGTGCCAAGAGGACCTCTTAGTCCGAGGTTAGACACCATCATCTCAGGGCTTTTGTTTTTGCTCTCCTAGGGGGTACCTGGAGAACTCACAGCTGCCTTCTGCTAGACCAGAACTATGTGTATCCTGACCATCTGTGGGGTCTTGCTCAGAGTTACAGAAAGGCCTCTCACATGTGGGCCAGCTGTTGGAGTTTTTACATGCATACTTGGGAGAATTCATGTTTGGTTTATTAAGCTGGCCAGCCAGCCACCCACCAGGCTTGGGATGGGCCTCTACAATGTGTCTGAGGCTGACCCTGCCTCCGCCATGTAGTTTTTTTCTGACAGTCCCCTCAGAAGCTGAGTTTGGGAACCCTCCTGTTCTGGGTTCTCCCGGAAACCCTGTGTTTTGCACACCTTTTCACTTGCAATTTGTCCCCTCTGCTTTCAGGGCTCCTTGAGACAGAAACTCCAAGTCCTCTCATTAATAATTAGCATAGTACCTGGGATATGGTGCCCTGTGAATGAAGCCTGTCAAAAGATGAGCCAGAGAACCTCCAAGCACAGTCGTCCGGGATGCAAACCTCAGCTCCTCCAAAGCACTCATCCCGCGTTCCAATCAGACATTGCAATGTTGCAAATGAAACCAGACCAGATGCAGAACGGAGGTAGGAGCTGGTATAGGGGCGGGACTTAGGGACCAGTCTAGTGAAACGGTGCAATAATAAATCAGAGCAACAACCCATTGAAAATCAAACATTTAAAAATGCCATTTATGAGGGGCGCCTGGGTGGCTCAGTCGGTTAAGCGTCCGACTTCGGCTCAGGTCATGATCTCGCGGTCTGTGTGTTCGAGCCCCGCGTCGGGCTCTGTGCTGACGGCTCAGAGCCCGGAGCCTGTTTCAGATTCTGTGTCTCCCTGTCTCTCTGACCCTCCCCCGTTCATGTTCTGTCTCTCTGTCTCAAGAAAATAAACGTTAAAAAAAATTTTTTTTAAATACCACTTATGAGGGCACCTGGCTGGCGCAGTCAGTAGAGCATGGGACTCTTGATCTCAGGGTCATGAGTTCTAGCCCCATGTTGGGCATAGAAATTACTTAAACAAACAAACAAGGAAAAACACACAAAAAAAATACTTAGGGATGGGGCGCCCGGGTGGCTCAGTCGGTTAAGCCTCCAACTTTGGCTCAGGTCATGATCTCACGGTCCATGGGTTCGAGCCCCGCGTCAGGCTCTGTGCTGACGGACTTGGAGCCTGGAGTCTGCTTCGGATTCGCTCTTTCCCTCTCTCTCTGCCCCTCCCCTGCTCACACTCACTGACTTTCTCTCTTTCTCTCTCTCAAAAATAAACATTAAAAATTTTTTAAAAATTACTTAGGGATACATTTAATGAAAGATATACAAATCCTGTGTACCCTGAAAACTAGAAAACATTGCTCAATAAATAGATGTCCCCTATTCATGGGTTGGAAGACTCAGGATTGTTCAGATATTCATTCTGACAATCTATAGATTCAGTGCTATCCAATTAAACATCCCAGCAAGTTTTTTTTTCCTTCTAGAAATTGACAAGCCGGTTTTAAAATGTACATGGTGGGGCACTTGGGTAGCTCAGTCGGCTCAGGTCATGAGCTCACGGTTTGTGGTTTCGAGCCCAAACCTGCTGACAGTGTGGAGCCTGCTTGGGAATCTCTCTCTCTCCCTCTCTGTCTGTCCCTCCCCTGCTGGTGCTCTGTCTCTCGCAAAATAAATAAATACAACTTAAAATTTTTTTTTATAATAAAATGTATCTGGAAATGCAAAGACCTGGAGTGAGGCTCTTAAGGGAGGAAAATAAAAGTAAGAGGACGTGCCTGCTACCTGATTTCAAGACCTACTGCAAAGCTGTAGAAATAAAAACAGTGTGTCACTGGCAGAAGAGACGCACAGATCAATGAAACAGAGTAGTCCAAAATTAGACCCACACATACACATCCAAATAATTTTTGACAAAGATACCAATGTATTTCAGTGGGGGAAGAAAAGTGTTTGCAACAAATGGTACCAGAACAACTGAAGATCCATGTAGAAAACAGTGAATCTTGACTCGTACGTCATTCCATGCGTAAACATGAACTCAACTGCATCACAGACCTGGGGCACCTGGTTGGTTCAGTTGGAGGAGCATGTGACTCTTGATCTTGGGGTCATAAGTTCAAGCCCCACATTGGCTGTAGAGATTACTTAAAAATAAAATCTTTTTTAAAAAAAAGCTAAAACTCAAGCTCCTGGAAGACAACATGAGTGAAAACCTTTGCAACATTGAGCAGGCAGAAGTTTCTCAGGATACAAAACACACTAGCTACAAAAAAAAAAAAAAAAAACCCTGATAAATTGGACTTGATTTTTTTTAATTTTTTTATTGTTTATTTATTTTTGAGAGGGAGAGAGAGAGAGAGAGAGAGAGAGAGAGCAGGGGTGGGGAGGAGGCACAGAGAGAGGGAGACACAGAGTCCAAAGCAGCTCCAGGATCTGAGCTGTCAGCACAGAGCCCAATGCGGGGCTCAGACCCACAAGTTATGAGATCATGACTCAAGGCCAAGTTGGAAGCTTAAGCGACTGAGCCAGCCAGACGCCCCAAATTGGACTTGATTAAAATAAAACAATCCTGCTTTTCCAAAGATACCATTTAAGAAAAGGATTTCAGAACCATGTAAAGCATTGTTTAACTTTACATAGGACTTAAAATCTTTTTGAAAGAAAATGGCATTCTTTTCACTACATGAGCTCCAATCCTTCCAAATAAATAAACATAAACATTAGCTTTATTTTTTAGTCAAGGGAACCAATGGAGTGCATAGCATAAGAGGTCCTTGATTGAGATTGTTAACTCCCAGGACCAGGCTAGACCCAACGACCTATTTATTGAAGGCAATTGATGTCATTATAGTCAGAAAGACTCCAGATTCTGGCCGAAAAGAAAAGCAGAGGTCAAAGGCAGAAAAGTGACTGCAAATATCTGGCCCAGCAGGTAAAGTGACTGTACATAGGGAAAATGAATCACCAAGTCTGAAGGTAGGCAGGTGGGGGACAGCATGCAAAGGAGAAAAGCAGAGGGCATGATGGGTCAGGTTGATTCAGCACAGAGGCCCAGAGTGATGACGGTAGGGATGGAGCTCATTTCTAACCCTCACTGGTGCTCACTGGTTTGACAGCTTGAAACAGCCAGGCAGGAACAGACATACTTGATTTCAGATCCTATGAGGTCTGACCCCATGTAAAACCTATCCGTATCAAGCAAACTCCAATTGCCAGACTTCTCTGTTAGGCGCCACTCCCCGGACAACTGCCATTGTAGTTCTGTTGGCTTCATCTGGATGACTTTTCATTCTTTGCTCCACACTAGCTATGATTGCTGTAGGTACGTAGCACAGGCAGGTCACCTGTTCCACCTCCTCTTCCCGGATGCAAACATCGTCTGCATTTCCCAGCCTCCTTCGAGGTAGGTTGTGGTCATGAAACTGGTTTCATCCAATGGAATGTGGGAGCAAGTAACATGAGCCACCTCTAGGCATGGCCACAAAAGGCCACTTGTAACCTGCCCCATTCTCTTTCTCTCTCTCTCTCTCTCTCTCCTTGGTCATCAGCCAGCCGAATGCAGAGGAAGCAAGAGAAGACTCCACGATGGAAGAAGCCTGAATCCCCTCCCAGGACAGTTCACAGTCCCATTGTCTCAGGGAGAAAATAAACCTGTATGGTCGTAAGTCACTGAGAACTGGAGGTTGTTTGTTTCGGCAGCTAGCGTTATCCTGACCAACACAAGTCTCAAGAGCTCCCCATGATAGCTTCCAATATAGCGGGTAATGTTTGGGGCCACCAATTTAAGCAGGATTTCCATACCAGTGTGAAGGTTCCATAGGTATCTCAAGATAGAGTTGGTGAGACGGGACAAAGGTCACACAGCTACATGGATGGTGAGCCGGGGTTTGAACGGAGGTCTGTCTGACCCCAAACCTATGCTTTTCTCATTCTTCCACATTACCCAAAAACGGAGGTGTTTAGATGTTTCGAGTGATGATCATCACGAGGATAGGCTGTAGGGCTCTGCATAATTTACTCTCTGGCACATTTGTGCTATGTATTTTTTTTTAATTTTATTTGTTTTGAGAGAGAGAGAGAGAGAGAGAGAGAGAGAGAGAGATGGAGAGAGAGCGCTTGAGCAGGGGAGGGGCAGAGAGAGGGAGAGAGAGAGAATCCCAAGCGGAATCTGCCCTGTCAGTGCGGAGCCCAGCACAGGGTTCGATCCCATGATCCTGGGATCATGACTTGAACCGAAATCAAGAATTGGACATTTAACCGACTGAGACACCCAGGTGCCCCATCTGTGCTCTGTGTTACTATAGAGCCTCCACCGCTTCCCCACAAGCCAGTGAGGTTGAGTATATATGAACATTTGAATAGGTAATGGAATCCTCATTTTCATATCAACATCATCCCCAAGGGCTGAAACGTGGGTGATTAAAATTATTACCTGTTTCTCTAGCCAGCAACCCAAATGTTCACCAGTCTGGTAAAGACTCTGGGGACCATGCCAGAAATATAGCTGTCTTCCTTCACCGTCCACTTCTTCCTTTCTGCCTCCACCATCCCGATCATAAACTGGGCTCTCTGCTGAATATATAAACTGGGCTCATCTTCTTTCCCCCTGCAATGTTGAAAGAGCAGGCGATAAAGCCCCTATCTCCTGGTTTCCACATCTATAAAATGGGGGTGTGATACCTACCACATACAATTGTTGTGAGATTTAAATAAGCAATCAACGGGTGGCATATAGGATGCTGTTCATGTTTATGCTAATCATTATGCACCCCCCCCACCTCCCCAACAATCTCTCTCCACTGTTCCCACCAAACATCAAATGAGTCTTGGTATTTTGTGAATACATTTGCCGGTCTTATCACGGTGTCCCTGTGTTTTATGCCTAGTTATGTCAGCCTTGTATATCTGTGACCTTAAACTCCAAGTAGGCAGAAAACCCATGATTGCTAAGTATTTATGGGTCCCCTGACCAGACGATGAATTCATTGTTCCAACCACAATAGGACACCATTGAGCACTTCCTATCCCATGAGCTTTATATAAGGAGGCTCCAGGAATAAGACTCTGTTTCTGCCCAGTAGGATGATCAGAGGGAGGATTTTTTAATGTTTATTTTTGAGAGTGTGAAAGAGGGGGAGGAGCAGAGAGGGGACAGAGGATCTGAAGCAGGCTCTGTGCTGACGGCAGCAAGCCCGAGCCCAAGCCCAATGTGGGGTTTGAACTCACGAGCTGCTAGATCATGGCCCGAGCCGAAGTTGGATGATTTAAAAAAGCATGGCAGCTTATTATTCTTAAAAATAGCATTTTAAGGAGCACCTTGGCTGGCTCAGTCAGCGGAGCGTGCAGCTTTTATCTTGGAGTTGTGAGTTGGAGCCCCACATTGGGTGTAGAGATTACTTAAAATCATTTTAAATTTATTTATTTATTTATTTATTTATTTATTTATTTATTGTTTATTTATCTTGAGAGAGAGCGTGTGTATGCACGCAGGTGCACACGTGCAGGGGAGGGGCAGAGAAAGGAAGACCGAGAATCTGTGCTGTCAGCACAGAGCATGACACGGAGCTCAGTCCCACCAACTGTGAGATCACGATATGAGCCAAAATCAAGAGGCAGATGCTTAACTGAATGAACCACCCAGGAGCTCCCCTCCAAATTTTTAAAATGGTATTTTAAGCATCTGACTACAGAAATACCTGCTCATTTTGGAAAAATTATAGATAAAAGCATCAAAAAAAAATACTCAAGAAGCAATCACTGCCATCTTTTTAGAACCTATCCTTCCAGGGTGTGTGGGTGGCTCAGTCGTTTAAACATCTGGCTCTTGCTGGGGCGCCCGGGTGGCTCAGTGGGTTAAGCCTCCTACTTTGGCTCAAGTCATGATCTCGGAGTTCATGGGTTGGAGCCCTGCATCGGGCTGTGTGCTGACAGCTCAGAACCTGGAGCCTGTTTCAGATTCTGTGTCTCCCTCTCTCTCTGCCCCTCCCCTGCTCATGCTCTGTCTCTCTCTGTCTCAAAAATAAATAAACATTAAACAAAAATTAAAGAAAGAAAAGAAAAACATCTGGTTCTTGGTGCCAGCTCTGGTCATGACCTCATTGTTTGTGAGTTCAAGCCCCATGTTGGGCTTCTTTCATGGAGCCTGCTTGGGACTCTCTGTCCCTCCCCTGCTCACACTCTGTCAAAATAAATAAAGAAAGAAAACAAAACAGAAAAAGAAACTGTCCTTCTAATCTTTTTTTTCTCTGTTGCACATATATAAATATTTTACAAAAATGGGATCAATTTTTATAACCTGCATTTCCCAATATTATTAATATTATATTTATTAATATTATTAATTAATAATATTAATTAATTGATATTAATTAATTAATATAATTAATATTTCACACGTTATTAAAGATTCTCCTATGGCATAATTTTTACTGGTGCCTTAGTATCCATTGTATGGATAGATCATGATTTTTTTCATCTTTTTTTTTTTTTTCAATGTTTATTTATTTTTGGGACAGAGAGAGACAGAGCATGAACGGCGGAGGGGCAGAGAGAGAGGGAGACACAGAATCGGAAATAGGCTCCAGGCTCTGAGCCATCCGCCCAGAGCCTGACGTGGGGCTCGAACTCACGGACCACGAGATCGCGACCTGGCTGAAGTCGGACGCTTAACCGACTGCGCCACCCAGGCGCCCCTAAGCGTTTATTTTTTGAGAGAGTGTCTGAGCAGGGGAGGGACAGAGAGAGGTGGGGGGACAGAGGATCCAAAGCAAGCTGTGCACTGACAGCAGCGAGCCTGATGTGGGGCTGGAACCCATGAGCCGTAAGATCATGTCCTGAGCTGAAGTCAGATGCTTAACCGACTGAGCCACCCAGGCGCCCCTTGACCACGATTTTTTTTTTTTTTAAAGCAACTCCCTCATGTTGTACAGTTAGGTTATTTCCAATTTTTCACCATTATTAGCAATGAACATCTCTGAATGCATTCCTCAGGTCACATCCCTAATTATTTCCTCAGAACCCACAAGTAGAAGTTAGCATCAAAGGAAGGGCACACTGTCAAGGTATTTCCTACCCATTGCCAAGTTCTCGATTAGGAAAATCACACCAATTCGCAACCCCACCAGCAGTGTGTAAGAACGTTATCATAAAGGCTTTTGTCCAAGATGATGATTACAAAAAAAAAAAATAATCAAGAAGATAAGTGTTTGCTAAGGGCTTGCCCCACGCCAGCTGTGTTTATTTGTTGAACTCTGTAGCCATGTTCCTTGGACCAAATGCTGAAGGTCCTTCAGACTCTTTTTATTTAGTGCCTCTTTCAACACCCTGACACTTTGACCCAAGTTTTATCCGCAGGAAAGGAGATTTCTGGTAAATACGGTTTCCAGTTTGGAAACTCAGTTCAAGGACTTCCACGTCTTGTCCCAGCATGGACCACCTCTGTGATTTTAACTGCTGGGAATCAGTCAGAAGGGGCTGCTGCTGACTTGGGGCCGAGGGTGTACGTGCTTGTAAGAAATGAAAGAGCTGGTTTGGGGTGAAAAAGTCATGTTCCGAGGTACAAAGGAAAAACCAATAACAACCCAAGGGTTTGGAGTTTCATTTGACCTGCTCTGATAATATCACTATGGTGATGGGCTCCGTAAACAGTTGCAAAACAGCAAGATGAAAAGGAACGAGCCAGTTCCACCCAGGAGATCTGGAGTTATTTTAGGGATCAAGGCAATGTCATCTGGGGTAAATATGGAATGCAAAATCTGTTCTTTTAATAATCATCCCCTTCTTTTGTGAAGCTGAACAAAGGGCCGGCAGATCAGTCATGTGTGTCTTCAGGGCTGAGAAGGAAGCACGGCCAAGAGAATGGAAATAGTGCTTAATAACAGATGCGGGGTCGAGTCTTCTCACACCCTTGGCCTCTGGGACTCCCGCTGAGTCCGGTGTGGAGTCCAAGCGTGGAACACGGGTGATGTTGTCGGGAAGGGCCGGCCTGGTTGGAGAGGCTGGGATCGGGACCGCCGGGAACTGAACTTGGTTGTCTGCCCCTGACCTTGATTCCTGGGCCAGAGTGGGTGGAGGGAAGCATCTTCAAGGCCACAGTCGGCCTCCAGAGCATCACCATCTGCCGCGGATGACATCTGCCACTCCCATCCCCATGCCGTTCTCTTTGAACCCCTGACTCAGCGAGCCCCGTTCCAAAAAAGCAGAACTCGCTATTTTTGCACCGAGAAAAAAAAAATGTCAGGCGATACACTTGCTGAACTCCTTCCTGACCCCGAAACTCTTACTCTTTACCCTTAACCCCTTGCTCTTTGCTCCCTTCTCTCTCCCCCGCCCCCCCCCCCCCCCCCCCCCCCCCCCCCCCCCCCGGCTTCTGTTTCAGGCTGCTAAATTGCAACCTCCACCATTCTGTCTAGTGAAAACTATCAAGGGAAAAGATTTTTTTCTGCAGCCACGGAGGCAGGAGCAGTTCCTGCCACACGGAAGTTTCTCCGTAAGTGCCGGCTGGTAGGAACTGAACTGAAAAGCCCATGACTACCCTAAAGTGGACGTTTCCACAAGTGTATCTGAGACAATGGCTATGTGTTCATTCATTCACCCGTTCAACAAATATTTGAGTACCCACTAGAGGCCACAGCTTCTGCTGGGGATTGGAGCGAGAGCTCCGGGCCTGTCCTTACAGAGATTACATTCTAATGTAATTAGAATCAAATCAGGTCGACCCCAATACCTCGGTGGTGACCACAATTGTCATCCTATCATAGAGCCTTCTCCGATCATTGGACATAAAATCACACTCACCCCCCGTTCCCTGTTTAATTTTTCTCCCCAGTCCTTATCATCCCAGGGCATGTTATATATATATACACTTTTTTGGTTTTTGGTTTATTCGTCGGCCTTCCGATGCAAAAATATATCCCCTTTGACAGTGATTTGTCTGTGGGGTTCACTGCTGAAGCCCCAGGACCATGCCTAGCACACCGCAGGTGTTCAAACAAATATGTGTCAAATCAATTTGTTCAATGAACTGATTAGTCCCCTGGAACCTTCTAGCAGAAATCTCCAGGGAAGGAGCTGAGAAGAAGTCCAGAGGATCATAACAACAAATTACAACTGTCCCGGGCTCTGTGATTTCTAAAGCAGGGGGCCATATGCAGGGGTACTCGGGGGACTTCACCTCCTGATTTCCTCCTTGTAAAGTGGAAATAATAATGCCTACCTTTGGGAACTGTTGTGGCAGGTGGATAAGGTAATACACGTTAATCACCCACCCTGGGACCCCGTAGGTGGTAGGGGTAGGTGCCCCGTGTCTGCGGAGGAAAACTCATGTTTCTTTATTATTTGAGCTTCATAGTTCCGCGTGGACATTATCATTATCGCCACTTAACTGACAAAGAAAACAGCTCATGGAGGCTTAGTGATCTGCTCATGGCAGCTCAGGTAGGACTAACCCCCCCCCCCCCCCCCCAGAGAGGCAGAATTCGAAATGCTGTGCCTTATCTGTAAGCCCACAGCTGCCAGCTCTGGCAGGAAAGCACATCTCACAAGTGCCTCCTAATTCCTCCTCTGCCCTCACTCTGCTGGTGCTGTTTTCGGCGGCCACACCACCCATTACTGTGGGAAGGACGAGAGCTCTGGGAAGTAAGCCTAAGCAAGAAGGATTGCGCACTCCGTTAGGAGGTGAAGGACAAATCTCCCTCCCCCGCCCGTTCTGCGGCCTCCCGCAGTGCCTCCCTGAGTTTTCTATAGCTCCCACTTCTCCAGTGTCTTAGGGATGCTTGGCCTCCCAACATCTATGCCAGTGGGGATTCTGCTCCAATCCAGGGCAATGGGCCAAGAGACTTATCAGCATAAACAAATCTCAGGTTATGTGGGAGGCAATTTACAAATGTCCAACCCAGAAAGGCAGCCATTGCTGTTCCCATTTTATGGATGAGTAAGATGAAGCCCAGACAGATGAATGATCTTTTTTTTTTTTTATTTTTTTTTCAACGTTTATTTATTTTTGGGATAGAGAGAGACAGAGCATGAACGGGGGAGGGGCAGAGAGAGAGGGAGACACAGAATCGGAAACAGGCTCCAGGCTCCGAGCCATCAGCCCAGAGCCTGATGCGGGGCTCGAACTCACGGACCGCGAGATCGTGACCTGGCTGAAGTCGGACGCTTAACTGACTGCGCCACCCAGGCGCCCCTTTTTTTTTTTTTTTAATTTTTTTTTTCAACGTTTAAAGACAGATGAATGATCTTGTTGGAGGTCATGTAGCTACCAAGGGAGGAAGGCTCTGGATCTAAAGCCACATCTGCCTGCCTTAGAAGCCCATGCCCCTCAGTCACACCAAAGTATGGGGTGAGCGTTAGGGAGGTAGGTGCCCAAGGATGCCTATCCCAGCATTATTTTGAAGGAAATTGGAAACAGACTAAAAAATACAAAAATAGGGGATGGTTCTATAAAGTATAATGAGTGTGGCCAGTAGAATATTTTACAGTTTTTTTTTTAATTTTTTTTTTCAATGTTTATTTATTTATTTTTGGGACAGAGAGAGACAGAGCATGAACGGGGGAGGGGCAGAGAGAGAGGGAGACACAGAATCTGAAACAGGGTCCAGGCTCCGAGCCATCAGCCCAGAGCCTGACGCGGGGCTCGAACTCACGGACCGCGAGATCGTGACCTGACTGAAGTCGGACGCTTAACCGACTGCGCCACCCAGGTGCCCCTTTTTTTTATTTTTTTTTATTTTTTTTTATTTTTTTTTATTTTACAGTTATTGAAAATGATACAAAGAATGTGATGACATAGAAAAGTCCTTATGATAAACAGAAAATGTGGGCTACAAAATATATGTCCATAGAGATTACATTAAAAACATTGTTTTTAATTTTTTATTTAAAACAATTTTTTTAATGTTTTTATTTATTTTTGAGACACAGACAGGCAGAGCATGAGCCGGGGAGGGGCAGAGAGAGAGGGAGACACAGAATCCGAAGCAGGCTCCAGCCTCTCAGCTGTATGCACAGAGCCCGATGCGGGGCTCGAGCTCACAGACTGTGAGATCATGACCTGAGCTGAAGTCAGACGCTTAACTGACTGAGCCACCCAGGCACCCCTAAAAAAATTTTTTTAATGTTTATTTATTTTTTAGGAAGACAGAGTGCAAGCAGGGGAGGAGCAGAGAGAGACGGAGACACAGAACCTGAAGCAGGCTCCAGGCTCTGAGCTGTCAGCACAGAGCTCAACACGGGGCTAGAGCTCACTGACCATGAGATCCTGGCCTGAGCCGAATTCGGACGCTTAACCGACTGAGCTACCCAGGCGCCCCTAGTGATTATAATGTATAAACATGCATGCGCGGAGGGCTGAAAGGAAGCATACACACATGACCGTTTGATCATCACTGTGTGGTGAGGTTTGGAGGGATTCCCCCGCCCCCGAGACTAGTCTTTCTACAATGTGATTAAATTACTTCGCAATTTACAGATTAAAAAAAAAAAGATCAGACACGGTTTTCAGAAGTCTTGTAGCTTTGGCACACAGAGCACAGGAACCAGCATGCCTTGTTTTCAAGGCTAACTAGATGACTTTCCTTTACCAACAGCTCCTGGAGACCCACCTGCTCCCAAGTGTTAGCTCTTCCTGCACAAGCACCTGCCCATGCCAGCACTGGGCATCGTTCTCACCCACCTCTGTGTCTGTCTGCTAATGCCAGGCATCCATCTACAGCTGCTCTGTCCAACAGGGTGACCATTGCCACGTGTGGGTGTTCACGTTTCAATTAAATAAATAATTTGGTGTCTCGGTCTCACTGACCATATTCCAAGTGCTCAATAGTCACACTCAGCTAGTGGCTACTGTAGTGGACAGCACAGATATAGAATGTTTCTTAATAATAGGGAGCCTGGGTGGCTCGGTGGGTTAAGTGTCCGACTCTTGATTTCAGTTCAGATCATGATCTCATGGTTCGTGGGACTGAGCCCTGCATCAGGGGTGTCAGCACAGATCCAGCCTGGGATTCCCTCTCTCCCTCTCTCTTTACCCCTACCCTCGTCAAAGTAAATAAATAAACTTAAAAAAAAAAAATTAGGGGCGCCTGGATGGCTCAGTTGAGCGTTGGACCATTGGTTTCAGCTCGGGTCATGATCTCTCAGTTCGTGCCTTTGAGCCCCATATCAGGTTCTTTGCTGTCAGCATGAGCCCTGCTTGGAATTCTCTCTCTCTCTCTCTCTCTCTCTCTCTCTCTCTCTCTCTCTGCCCCTCCTTGGCTTGTGTTCTCTCTCTCTCTCAAAACAAATAAATAAACTTAAAAAAAAAAAACTCTACAAAATACATCTGAAAAAGAATGTTTCTAACATGGCAGAAAGTTCTATCAGATAGCAGCAATGTAGCATCCAGACTGAAGACAATCTCTTGAACTTGGCCACCTCTGATCAATGGGTTGGCCGGACCATGACTTTTCCATCCCTGAGACTGTACTCTCTCATCCCATCTATACTCTCCAGAGAATTCAAGGATCGGGGAAAATGAAGGATGGCCCCTCCCACTCAAAGGTGGGGCCTCCCAATTATAGTTATTTAGAAGTGCTTTGCAGAATGAAGGTCGATCAGGCAGGGTGGGACAGTGGAGAGGGTAAGAGTATTGCTTTTTATTATGAATGTTCTCAACAGAAACTATTTATTGATGTCTGCCATGTGCCAAGCACTGTATGTATTTTATCGTCGTTAATACTCACAACCCTGCAAAATAGGTTTTACTCCATTATATACTAAGACGAAGGCACTGAGGCTCAAAGAAGTCAACAAACTTGCCCATGAACCAGAATCCATACCTTCAGACACCAAGGCTCATGCCGTTTCCATTATGCCAGTGTGCCTCAGCGGGGAGAGGAGGAGTCCAAATCTCAGAGAAGGATTCTCACTGGCCCTGCTTGTATAACAAGCCTGTCTTGGGACCAATCACATTGGAAGGAAAAATCGGTACCTCACTGGCCTGGCCTAAGCCGTCCACCACTGTACTGGCAGGGGCAGTGATAGTCTGATTCGAACCATCTGAGGTCGGGGAAAGGTAGTTGCCAAAGAGAAATAATTGTCAGTGGGCCTACCCACGCACTGATGTCATTTGTTTTCAAAATTCTCTCGGGGAGAACCTTAATAGCAATTACTACCATCTTTCACGGAGAGCCTGGGTATTGTGGCATGTACTTTTCCCATGCATTACTGTTGATCCTTACACTTGGACACGTTGTTCTTCAGTAATGTTGTGATTGTTTTCTTTCTTCGAGTAGAAATAGTAGATTTGATTTCCTGGAAACTCAGACGTGACCTCCCTAGGTTCTCTGTGGTCTGTTTCCCACAGCTGGCCCACCCCTGCATCACGTGCCAGACTAATTCAAGTCATCCACATATTAAACATCAAATCCTTTGCCCTGAAGCCTACACTCTCTGAGATTTAAATGAATAAGACATTCACACACAGGATTACTCATTAGGTTGGGCACCAAGGGGCCAATTCTAGAACAGAACTTAGTCTACACTCAGTGGACTGGGGACTGGACAGTTGACTGGAGGCTGGACCGGATGCCCTCCAGAGGGCCCTGGAGAGCTGAGAGGTCTGAGTTTCAATGGTCAGGGGAGAAGGAGGAATGTTCCCGGGCCATGGCTTCTCCTTGGATTGAGTCCAGCCTACACAAGAGCCGCTTGGGGCCCAAGTTGTCTAAGTAAACACTGATTCCTTGACGAGTTTCCAAAATCGGGAACAGAGCAACTGTTTGGTTTGAACAGGCTGTGCTCTGTAAACCACCGCCTGCATATCACCAGGGCCCCATGTAAATATTTTAGCTACAGATTGGAAGAACACAACTTTTTTTTTTAATCCCATCACTTCATTGCGAGACTTATAATGAATTATGTGTTGCCTCTGTTGTTAAACTTAAAATGAATTATGTGTTATTTCTATTTGTTGGGAGGTTTGATTCCCTAATTTGGTGATAAGCATCTTCGATGCAGCTCTACAGGGACTGTTAGGGTTTGAGGAGAGCCCAATAAATAGCACGCCATTTTTGCCTGCTTGAATTTGGAACAAAATGAAGACACAGGAATCAAGTAGTTAGAGATGAAAGTATCATTCTATTATCAGTAGAACTGATTATGCAGATGTTGGCTTCAGATGTATGAGTTAGGATCCTTCTAATTCTTCACTCCAGACTTAGGCAGACTGAGTCATTCCGTCTGAGACAGCACTGGCCCGGGGTGGACCCGTGGAGAAGCAGAAGAAAACATGTGTAGCCAGAGAGAAGAAAGGAAGGAAGGCACTGAGCTAAGCATTTCCTGTTTCTTCTCCCAAAGCCACCAATCACTGAGCACCTCCTCCTCCAGGAAACAGTAGGACGGGGGACCCGGAGCAGCTGAGATGTCAGTGTGATGGGCCTCCTGCCTCGTGGAGACATGAAGCCAGAGAGAAGGACGTTCTCCGCGAATAGACCCTGATAGAGCATGAGACAAAGTGAGGATCTGGTCAAGAATCTCCCCAGACACAGCGTCTTGGCAGAGATGACAACTGCTTGAATCAGAAAGCAGAACTTGATGTTGAGGACAAACAGTTTACCTTCAGGCATAGCTGCAGCAACACTGGTAATAAATACTCAGAAAAACAGAGACTCAGGAGTACTGTTCCTATTATGGCTCTGAGCACCACAACTGACCTCACTTGCTGAGAACAGGCCACCCTCTGTCCAACAGCACCTCCCCTCTAGACTGTGGCAGACAAGACCTGTGGTACTGAGCGGGCCATGGGTTGAGTGGAAATTAACGTTGTGGATTTCAGACCTGATCCCGTAAATGTTTCTTTTCTTGGTTATGTGGCAGAATGGGTTTCTCCCGGCTCTGCCCTCTCTCTGCCCCTTCGCATGGTCAGCCCTGGAAAGAGATGAAAAGGCAGGGCTTTATCACAATAACGCCCCAAAGATCTACAAAAACCTATCAATGTTGTCACACAGAAATAGGTGTCTTTAGCCTCAGTCACAGGGGTTGTGGTGGATGGAGCCAGAGGCCCTGGGGGGAGGGCAAGGAGGCAGAAGATGAAATTTCGAGAAAGGCAAAGGAGAGAAGGTACATGCGGAGAGCAGAGGAATAGTAAAAGATGTCTTACACCATCCTCCTGACTTTGAAGGTGTTTGTGATTTGGGCTGGCTATAAGGTGGGGAACTTCTCGGGAGCGGATACTACCTGTTTGCTTTGCAGGGGTTGCTGGGCATGAGGACAGGGTTTTATTTACATGGCATCGCCATCCTCAATTTCTGGTGGCCTCTACCAGATTCTCATTGATGACCACGCCTTGTCCCTTCCTTCTCTGCAAGGTCTTTCTCCCATCTGTCTCATTTCTATTTTCACTGCTCATTAACTCTCCTTGGAACTGTTGGAAAAACTTCTCACCTAGACTTCCTGCCTTTATCACCTCTTGTGCATTTCCTACCAGACTGATCTTTCTGAAAAACAGATCTGAACTACTCAAGGCTCTGTGTTGTTCAAAGGTCTCTGCTTGCTCCCCATTACCTATAAAATAAAGTCTGAGATCCGAGATCCTCAGGCAAGCATCCAACTTCTCCCCCACCGTTATTATTCATACATCCTGCACACTAACACAAGTATAGCTAGGTGAGTATGGGATATTGGATTAAAAAGAAAGAGGTTAGGGGTAAACTGGACAAATGAACCAGATTTGCAGGAAACTGGTAAGAAGGAGAAATCATTTGGTTTCATGTATTCATTTGTTTGTTTGTTTGTTTGTTTAAAGTTTATTTAGAGACAGAGAGGGCAAGCGAGGAGGGGCAGAGAGAGAGGAAGAGAGAGAGAATCCCAAGCAGGCTCTGTGCTGTCAGCACGGAGCCCGACGTGGGGCTTGAACTCCTGAATCGTGAGATCATCACCTCAGCTGAAGCCAAGAGTCAGACGCTTAACCGACTGAGCCACCCAGGCACCCCTATTTATTTATTTGTTTGTTTGTTTGTTTATTTATTTATAATCCCAAGCGGGTTCCACAGATGTGGGGACGGATCTGACACACCGTGAGATCATGACCTGAGCCGAAACCAAGATGTCAGATGCTTAACTGACTGAGCCACCCAGGTGCCCGTTTGGTATTTTTAATATTTATTGGGTCTTCCTAAATATCCAGCCAGAGGAAAATGATGATCTATAAAATCTCTGCTTATGATATGTTATATACTTACAGTTTAAATTACATTTATGGTTCAAAAACAGGGTAGTGCAGAGGTGCCCGGGTGGCTCAGTTGGTTAAGCAGCCAACTTCGGCTCAGGTCATGATCTCACGGTCTGTGAGTTCGAGTCCCGCGTCGGGCTCTGTGCTGACAGCTCAGAGCCTGGAGCCTGCTTCCGATTCTGCGTCTCCCTCTCTCTCTGCCCCTCCCCTGCTCATGCTCTCTCTCTGTCTTAAAAATAAATAAAAAAAACATTAAAAAATAAAATAAAATAAAACAGGGTAGTCTGCATACAAGAGAAACCATGGTACATTTATATGATATTTTATTATGAAGTTATCTAAAAATCAGAGTTTGAAGAGTACTTAATGATATTGTAAAGTTTAAAAAGGCAGAAACAATGTATTATTATAATGATGTCCATGAAGTGAAAGCGGACTAGAACGTTTTATAAAAATATATTACTGTGATAGGATAATAGCAGACTTTGTATTCATTCTCTACACTTTTTTTGTATTTTTCAAATATTCTACAATCAGCACGTACCATTTTTATTTTACAATCCATCAAAGGATAATGTTTACAAGGTTAAGAATAATATCAGGAAGTGCAATTTGTTGTAATGGGAAATTTAAAAGGCAGAGGACAAAATTACATAGAGATATCAACTGTATTGTAAACAATATTTTGAAAAGGAGCACCTGGGTGGTTCAGTCGGTAAGGTGTCTGACTTCGGCTCAGGTTGTGATCTATCTCATCGTTTGTGAGTTCAAGCCCTGCATTGGGCTCTGGGCTGACAGCTCAGGGCCCGGAGCCTGCTTCGCATTCTGTGTCTCCCTCTCTCTCTGCCCCTCCCCCGCTTGCACCCTGTCTTCCTCTCTTAAAAATAAATAAACATTAAAAAAAATGTAAAAACGTGTTTTTGAAAAGGTGGGCATACACCCAAATGTTAGCAGTGGTTGTTTTGGGGTGTTTTCTTTAACATGCAAGTATTACTTTTATTATGGGAGAAAACATTTTATACAAAAATTTATTGCGGAGGCCCCTGGGGTGGCTCAGTTGGTGAAGCATCTGACTCTTGATTTTTGCTCAGGTCATGATCTCATGGTGAGATCAAGCCCCTCATCAGGCTCTATGCTAGGTGTTAAGCCTGCTTAAGATTCTCCCTCTCCCTTTCTCTCTCCCTCTCCCTCTCCCTCTCCCTCTCCCTCTCCCTCTCCCTCTGCTCCTCTCCTGCTCATGCTCGGGCTCTCTCTCTCTCTCTCTCTCTCTCTGTCTCAAAAAAAAATGTATCGTGACACTATATTAGTTTCCTTCAGAGAAACAGATAGGATTGATCAATTGATTATAAGAAATTGCCTATCACAATTGGGAGGCTTGTGAGTCCCAAATTTGCAGCAGACCTGACAGGCTGGACACCCAGTGGAGTTGATGGTACATTTCCAACCCAAAAGCAGTCTGCTGGAGAATTCCCCCCCTGCTTGGGAGGCTGGTCTTTTTGTTTTATTCAGGCCTTCAACTGACTAAATGAGGCCCACCCACACTACGGAGGGTGGCCTGCTTACTCAAAGATTAAAATATTAATCACATCCGCAAACACCCTCCATATAAAACTGACAGTTGACACATAAAATTAACCACCACAGATAGCATAACCAGTAAAGTATTCTTTCCAAAAAAATAAATCTAACTGAATCTTATCAATCTTCTAGATCTATATTTATCAGTTTACATGAACAGCAGGGTATAGAGAAGTATGTTAAAGGCTACTATGGGAATGTGCTTATCCAACCCCGTATGAAACAAATTCATAGCATAAAAAAAATACAGGAAGGGTAATAGATAAAAACTGGCTTGAGAGCCTATCAGCTAAACGTGATGCATGGACCTTGTTTGGATCCTGATTTGAATGAACCAATTGTAAAGAGACATGTATGAGAGAGTCAGAAAAATCTGCACCTTAACTAGATATTAGTTGATATTAAGGGTTGGGGTTTTTTTTTTTTACATGTTAATAGTATTGTAGTTATGTTTTCTTTTTTTTTTATTTTTTTTACATTTTTTAAATTTATTTTTGAGAAACAGAGTGAGAAAAAGCATGAGCAGGGGAGGGGCAGAGAGAGAGGGAGACGCAGAATGCGAAGCAGGCTCCAGGCTCTGAGCTGTCAGCACAGAGCCTGACGCGGGGCTCGAACCCACAAACTGTGAGATCATGACCTGAGCCGAAGGCAGACTCTCAACTGACTGAGCCACCCAGGCGCCCCTGTAGTTATGTTTCTAAAACAAGAGATCTTGTTTCTTAGAAATATGTCAGGAGGCACTTACCAATGGAACGGTTTGACATCTGAGTTCTGCTTTAGGATAGCCCAGCACATTGCGAGGACATAGAACAGAAAAAATGTCATCCACATATTGACTGTTGGTGCTGGAAGGTGAGGAATGGTTACATTATGCGCTCTACTTCTGTGTGTGTTTAAAATCTTCCCATTAAGACATCCAATTTTTTACCTCTACTTCCAGCCAGAAGGATGGAAACTAGCTGCTGTGAGCCTCAAGAATATATTCCATATTCTATAGTCACACTTTCCTATATAAAGGGACATATCAGTGAGATTCTCCCAGCTCACAAAAGAGTAAATCTACACCAGCATTCTCCAAGAGAAATAGAATGCAGGCCACATATACATGATTTACAGTTTTCTAGGCCATAGTAATGAAAGTAAAAAGGAATGAGTGATGGGGCACCTGGGTGGCTCAGTTGGTTAAGCATCTGACTTCGGCTCAGGTCATGATCTCACAGTTGGTGGGTTCAAGCCCTGAGTCAGGCTCTGTGCTGACAGCTCGGAGCCTGGAGCCTGCTTCGGATTCTGCATCTCCCTCTGTCTCTGCCCCTCTCCCTCTCGTGCTCTGTCTCTCTCTCAAAAATAAATAATAAACATTTTAAAAAGCTTAAAAAAAAAAGGAACAAGTGAAATCAATGCTAATAACACTTTTACTTGAGGGGCGCCTGGCTGGCTCAGTCGGTAGAGTGAGCAACTCTTGATCTTGGGATTCTAAATTCGAGCCTCACACTGGGTATAGAGATTATTTTAAAATAAAATCTTTAAAAAGATTATTTAAAAAATAACAATTTTAGGGGTTCCTGGGTGACTTCAGTCGGTTAAGCGTCTGACTCTTGATTTCAGCTCAGGTCATGGTGTCATGGTTGTGAGATTAAGCCCCGCATCGGGCTCCGTGATGAGTGTGGAGACTGCTTGGGATTCTCTTTCCCTCTTTCTCTGCCCCTCCCTCTTTCTCTCTAAAAATAAATGAGTAAACATTTTTTTTAAAAAAATAACAATTTTACTTGACTCGGTATTTCCCAAATATTATCATTTCAACATGTAATACAAAAACTATGAAGGAGATGTTTACATTCTTTTTTTCATCCTAAATCTTTAAAATCTGGCATGTGTTTTATATACTGCGTATCTCAGTTTGGCCTAGCCACATTGTAAGTGCTCAATAGCCACGTGTGGTGAGTGGCCGCCATGTTGGACGGTGCAGACCTACAGACTGGGCAACCAAAAACTCCGGGATTCTTCTCTATCCTACTTCATATACATGGTCTAGTTCTTGGGCTGGCTTCTTCATGGCTGCATAAGGACTTCTCAGAGAAACCAGAGCAACGTGTTTCCAGTTCCCAATGAACAGGACTGAGAACCTGGAAGAGATCTTCTGATGTCGTATCGACCCATATCGTCCCAGGTCTGCCACCCTTGAACCCATCATTGGCAAAGGGCACAGGATTCATGACTGAGTAATCAGAGGCTTGGAGCTGGCATCAATTTCCTGAGTCTCACAGCTATTAGTCAGAAGGGGAGGAATGTGACGGAATGGATGTTGGGGGCCAAACTGAAAGGCTATACCTGGATGGGTTCTAGCATCCAGGAATGCCATCTAGACTGCTTGAAATCGTCTCCACTGCTCAAAGGGCAAGAGAACACAATTTCCCCACCGGGGCATCTTTAATGACCTTCGCCCCAAAGGGGTAAAGAGGTTATTAATTCGATCTGTTTTCAGGCCAGCCAGCATGAAGCTGAGTATTGACAGAGATCAGTAAGACTTTCCCGGGGGGGAAAAAAACCCAAATACCATGTTCTTACAGCACAGTGTGGATGTGTAGCACAGATGAAACAGCCCCGCCCTAGCTTCTATACATCTGCTCTGCCCACCGCTCATTAGTTGTGGGACCTTAGGCAGACCACTTAGCTGTCCTGGCTATGTTTCCCATTTGTAAAAGACAGGATTCCATTACGAAGGTGGTCGACCTTTGTTCTTCCTTTTAATGCTATCTTACAAGAAGGCCAGACATACGAAACAGATGAAAGCAGAGCATCTCTGCTGGCAGTGATGACGGGGACCTGGCCTCTTCCCCAGTTGACCACTGTGTCGTTCTTTTTTAGATTTAACAAATATTTACGTTGCATTTACAGTGTGCCCGACTCTGTTCTAGGTGCCTTACATGCATGAACTGATTTAAACTTTCATTTACATCCAGGGGCGCCTGGGTGGCTCAGTAGGTTAAGATTTCAGCTTAGGTCGTGATCTCACAGCATAGGATTGAGCCCCGAGTCAGGCTCAGCAAGGAGCTCGGAGCCTGTTTGGGATTCTCTCTCTCTCTCCCTCTCTCTCTGCCCCTCTCCCGCTGGTTCTCTCTCTCTCTTCCTCTCTCTCTCTCTCAAAATTAATAAACATTAAAAAGTTTTCATCCACTGCTTACATGAAGCTATCGAGGCCCAGAGGAGTTGAGTAACTTTCCAAAAGTCACACGGCTAGTAAGTAACAGAGCTAGGATTCAAACCCGAGACAATCCAGTTCCAATCCACGTTCTTATCTTCTCAAAGCCCCGTGGTTCCAGTGAGCTAGATGATGCTTGAGACCCCCTCCAGCCTTCAAGCCTGTCATCCCAGGAGTAACAATCTGGTTTGTTGCTTGTTTGTTTCAGCAGAATTCCTTTGTTCGGCCCCCAGAACTCCACGATGGTGCAAAGGGCAGGGATGGCGGGAGAGTGAAGGAGAGGGTTTTTCTTCTCCAGACCCTGGAGGAGTCTTATCTCCCAGCTCACTTCAACTGAAGCCCACTGACTCTGACTTCAGGCTTTTGCCTCCCTACCCCTACCCCACAACGCCAGGGTTAGGGGGTGCCTCTTTCTCCCTACCTACCTCCAAACTCCATTTTCCTAACTTCAATTCATGGCTAACACTAGACACATGTTGTGATCTTGCAAACTAATAAGAAATATGTTTGGCCTTTGTCCAGTCTCTGGCACAGCACTCCTAAATCTCTTGTCATTTCTTAAGTGATAGGAACAATCAGAACATCTCTTCTTATGATACTTGGTTTTTGTCTCCAGTTTCTGAAATAGCTCCAGAGGGATGAAAGTGAAAGGAACACCTTTTGTTATTCATAACAAGCCTCTTTGGGCTGCTCCTGAGTTTATGTTAATGTGGTGACTTTAGGAAAGCCCCTAGGTTTGGAGGGGGGGGGGTGTTGGTTGTCAGGGGAACCAACCATGTGATCAGAGGGTTGGAACTTTCAGGCCCACCTCCCAACTTCTGGGCAGGGGAGGGGGGGGCTGCAGAGTGAGTTCAACCACTGATGGCCAATGATTTAATTAATCATGCCTGTGAAATGAAGCCTCCATAAAAACAAACAAACAAACAAAACACAAAAACAAAAACAAGAAAAAAAAAATCCCTAACCTAAAGGATTCATAGAGCTTCCTGTTAGGTTGGCAAACAAGAACGCATCCAGGAGAGTGCCCCCCAGACTCTCCAAGGGCAGGAGAAGCTTCTGTGCTCAAGTCCTTCCCAAACCTTTCCCTCTATGTCTCTGCATCGGGCTGTCCATTTTTATTCTTTAAAATATCCTTTTAGGGGCACCTGGGTGACTCGGTTGGTTAAGCGTCAGACTCTTGGTTTCGGCTCAGGTCATGATCCCAGGGTCTGTGGGATTGAACCCCCCGTGTTAGTCTCTGTGCTGAACATGGAGCCTGCTTGGGATTCTCTCTCTACCCTCTCTCTCTGCCCCTCCTTCCCCCTAAAAATAAACAAATAAACCTAAAAAAGGTTTAAAGTATCCTTTTATAATCAACTGGAATTCTAGGAAGTAAACTAGTTTCCTGAGTTCTGTGAGTCATTCTAGCAAATTACCAAACCCAAGGAGGGGGGCATGGGAACTCCCTGCTTGTAGTCAGTTTATAGAAGTCCCCGAGGCTCAGACCTCCCAGGGGAATCTAAAGTGGTATGTGTGGGGTGCCTGGGTGGCTCAGTCAGTAGAGCACCCGACTTCGGCTCAGGTCATGATCTCACAGCTCATGAGTTCAAGCCCTACACGGGGCTCTGCTGACAGCTTGGAGCCTGGGGCCTGCTTCAGAGTCTGTGTGTCTCTCTCTCTGCCCCTCCCCAAATCGCGTGTGTGCGTGCATGCTCTCTCTCTCTCAAATAAATGCACGTTAACAAAAATTAAAAATAAGTAAAAAGAAAAATAAAGCAGTGTGTGGGTTTGGGCTTTGGGACTGAGTGTTTCACCGATGGGGTCTGTGCCAACTCTGGGCAGTTAGTGTCAGATCTGAATGGGGTGGGGGAGACACATCTAGGCGTTGCTGAGAATTGCTCTGTATGGAAAAACTCGCACATCTGGTGTCCGAAGTGTTGTTGGTGTAAGCAGAAGCAGAGGGGAAAAAAAACAACAACCTGTTTTGTACCTTCTGCATAGGAAAATTGGAGGAAATGATGATAATCAGGATTATCCTAGAACACTTATATGATGTAAATTCACAGAGACGGAAAGTAGAAAGTTGGTTACCAGAAGCTGAGGGAGGAGGAGGTAGGGAAATCAGTGATGTTAATGGCGCATTCAGTGTGGAGTCATGACGAAGTTCTGGAGGGGGACACTGGAGATGGTTGCCCAGTAATATGAGCATACTTAATGTCACTCCATTGGACACTAAAAAATGGTTAAAATGGTAAGATTTTATGTCACATGTATTTTACCACAATATATTTTTAAAAAGATTATCCTAGAAAATGCACAATCTCTGGACTGCATTATATTCATTAGATAATAATATATATCATATAATAATATAATATTACATAATAATATGAACATTGTGGCAGAATTAGTTTTGGCTGCTCTGCCATTGTGTGTGTGTGTGTGTGTGTGTGTGTGTGTGCGCATGTTCTGCCAGTTACTTTCCTGTTACATGGAGAAGGTTAAGTTTAGGGGTTTTAGAGTCAGACAAACCTGGGCACACTCTTAGCCCTACCACTTGCTCGCTGTGGGACCACAAGTTACTTAAAAATAAAAATATTGGGGCATCCATGTGGCTCCGTCAGTTGAGCGTCCAACTCTTGATCTCAGCTCAGGGCTTGATCTCAGGGTCGTGAGTTCAATCCCTTCGTTGGGCTCCACGCTGGACGTGAAGCCTACTTAAATAAATAAAGATAAAAATATCGAGGAATCAAGAGGGGGGGGATTGACGGATGTTTAAGCACACAGACTCACAAGTCGTAAATAAGTCCTAGAGATGTAACGCACAGAATAGTGAATGTGGACACCAAAATTGCATTGCAATCATCAAACTTGCCAAGAGACCAGAAGTTAATTATTCCAACCCCTGGAAGGCAAGGATAGTTAGGTGACATGATAAAGGCGCTAATTATTGTTACAATGACAATAGGAGTACCACCTATAAATGAAATGTACATAACCTGTTGTGCACCTAACGTTTACACAATGCTGCATGTCAAATGCATTTCTGTTAAAAAATCAATGAACGTTTATTTATTCATTGAGCATTTTCGTTTGTAGTAGGCAGCACTCTGAGCGTGTTGCCTGCATTGTTTCACTTCAGCCTGGTTATCACCATATGTAATAGAGCTGCGATTGATTCTTGCGTTCCAGGGAAGGAAGATGGGGAACAGAGAGGTAAAGGAACTCTGCCAAAGCCACACGGTCAACAGGTGGGGGAAGCAGGCCTCATGCCCAGACAGAGCCCACTTCTCCATTATACATGGGAGGCATAGAGTGTCAAGCCCGTGATACCTTGATGGTCCATAAAATTGTTTTTGTTTTCATTTATTTTGAACAATTTCTTTTTTTTTTTAGAGGAAGAGAGAGAGAGAGAGTGAGCATGAGTGGAGGAAGGGCAGAGGGAGAGAGAGAGTCTCAAGGAGGCTCCCCACTCTGTGTGGAGCCCACCGCGGAGCTCTATCCCACGAACCGTGGGATCATGACCTGAGCCAAAATCAAGAGTCGGATGCTCAGCTGAGCCACACAGGTGTCCCATTTTCATTTATTTTAAAGTCAGAAGAAAAATGAAAATAATGATAATGAGTATGTAATAACGAATTCAGTCTGGATTAGATTCATCTTTATTCCAACACACCCATAAGATATGACATTTAATCTTTAAAAAAAATTTTTTTTACATTTATTTATTTTTGAGAAACAGTGAGACAAAGCATGAGTGGGGGAGGGACAGAGGGAGAAGGAGACACAGAATCTGAAGCAGGCTCCAGGCTCTGAGCTGTCAGCACAGAGCTTGTGACACGGGGCTCAAACCTACGAACTGTGAGATCATGACCTGAGCCGAAGTCGGACGCTCAACCGACTGAGCCACCCAGGTGCCCCGACATTTAATCCTTTTTATGGAGGGAAGGGCCCTACAATGGCAAGACTGCCCATAAAATCAGGACCCCTTACTGCAGGTCCCTAAGCCCAGGCCACTGGGCTTAAACCACTAGGACTCCCCAACTCTCTGAACCCCAATTAACTCACTTTAAGACTGGATATCTGTGTGAGAAATCAGAAAGTCACCCTTTCTCTGCCTCAGGTCTCTCCTCTGTAAAATGGGAATAATAAATAGTATTGATTTGTCTCCAGCCGTGAGGATGCCGTGAGTAACTGTGCCCAGCACCTTAGCATGGGCCTCATGCTAAGCATTAGCCATGGGCATCACGCCTGATGCTCAGTAAGGACTCCGGCCCGCTAGCTACAGCTGACCTGACTTGTTGCAGCCTGAGGGTCTGAAGCATCCAGACCCCAGAGGGGCCGTCTCTGAAAGAGCCAGATGGCCCACAGCCTCGGTGCAACAACACCTCATCAGGCACACCAGGAATTCTACAGCAGCCTCCAGGGAGATTCTGATGTATTCTTCAACCAACCAGGGGAGATCCACACTTATAAAAGCTTCTAGTCCTCAGCGGTAATTTCTCCCCTCCCCATACCCCTCCCCATTCCCCCCGGGCCCCTTTCCATCTTAGCTCTGTTTCTGCAGGCAGCAGGACAGAAAGGTCTCAGTCTTATGTGAGTATAGAAAAAAGAGCACAGAGTTGGAGCTCTCAGGAACCAGCTTTGCAGCCCAGCTCCGCCACAACAAGTTTGGATGAGTCATTCAACCTCTTCGAGCCGCTGAGCCCTCAGGTGGACAACAGGAACTCATAACTAAATCAGGAACTAAGACTTTTTTTTTAAACATTTATTTATTTTTGAGAGACAGAGAGGGAGAGACAAGAGAGTGAACGGGGGAGGGGCGGAGGGAGAAGGAGACCCAGAATCCGAAGCCGGCTCCAGGCTCTGAGCTGTCAACACAGGGCCTGACGCAGGGCTTGAACTCACAAACGGCAAGATCGTGACCTGAGCCCAAGTCAGGCGCTTAACCGACTGAGCCACCCGGGCGTCTCTAAGTTGGGACTAATATTTGTGACCATTAGTCCCACAGGGTAGTACTAGAAGCATGAGGGCTTTGGGGTCAGAGTCCTTCAGTTCAGATCATGGCTTCTACCCCCTGGCAGCACATGACCTTGCCTCTCCAAGTCTAAGTGTCTCACTTGTAAAATGGGGAATAATAATAGTACCCATCTCAAAGGGTTATTGGGATGATGAAATGAGATGCTTAGATCCAAAGCCCTTTGCAGCACTGGTTACACAGTAAGTGTTCTGTAAAGGTCAGCAATTGTTACTTTAATTACAATTGTGCCTCTTCATGAGCACTTTGGCCTGCAGTCCAGTTTCCCAACTGCACACAGTAGATGCTCAATGAATAGCTGTGGAGTGAAGAGATGATTGAATGAATGAATGGATGGATGAGTGCATTAATGAACAAACATGCCACCCTTCTCAATCCAGAACTCTTTTTCTTTAGGCCAAATCCTCTTGATCTAATGGCAATAGGAAACTTTGCAGCCTCAGGACTCTCCATTTTCTTGTTCCTTCTTGACTGGCTAAAGCAGTTAAAAATATGTCCACAACTCTGGCCCTCCCTTCCAAATGTGGGCCCTGATTCCCTTCCCCTTGACTGTGAGCTAAATCTAGTGCCTCAGTTCTAACAAACAGAATTTTGTTTTTAATGTTTATTTATTTTTGAGACAGAGAGAGACAGAGCATGAATGGGGGGAAGGTCAGAGAGAGAGGGAGACACAGAATCCAAAGCAGGCTCCAGGTTCTGAGCTGTCAGCACAGAGCCCGACACGGGGCTCGAACTCACAGACCGCGAGATCATGACCTGAGCTGAAGTCGGACACTTAACCGACTGAGCCACCCAGGCGCCCCTCTAACAAACAGACTTAAGTAGAAGTGACAGTGTGCAACTTCCAAGACCAGGTCATAAAAACCATCAAGACTTCCATCCCTGTCTCTCTTGGATCGCTTGTCCTGGTGGATGACAGCGGCCACATCATGAGCACGCTCAGGCAGCTCTGCGGAGAGGTACGCGTAATGACGAACTGAGGCTTCTCGCCAACACCCACGGGAGTGAGCAGATCCTCCGGCCCCAGTCAAGCCTTCAGAATATGGCAGCCCCAGCCAACAGTTGGGGTGACAACCTCAACAGAAGCTGTGAGCAAGAACCACCCAATTTTCTGACCCACAGAAAGTGGGGTACTAAGTGTTGTTTTGCTGCGTCTGGATGGCTCAGTCAGTTAAGTGTCTGACTCTAGATTTCGGCTCAGGTCATAATCTCAAGGTTCATGAGTTCCAGCCCCACATCAGGCTCTGTGCTGACAGTGTGAAACCTGCTTGGGATCCTCTCTCTCTCTCTCTTTCTCTTTCTCTGCCCCTTCCCTGCTCTCATGCTCTCAAAATAAATAAATAAACTTAAAAAAAAAAGTGTTGTTTTAAGCTGCTATGTTTGGGTTTAATTTGTTACTAACACTAATATTTGTATGAATATTCTTTTTTTAATTCTTATTTTTTTATTCTTTTAAGTTTATTTATTTATTTTGAGAGAGAGAGAGAGAGAGAGAGAATAAGCAGGGGAGGGGCAGAGAGAAGGAGAGACAGAATCCCAAGCAGGCTCCTCACCATCAGCACACAGCCTGATGTAGGGCTTGAACTCACGAACCATGAGATTATGACCCGAACTGAGATTAAGAGTCAGACGCTTAACCGACTGTGCCACCCAGGTGCCCCTCTTTTTTTTTTTTTAAGTTTATTTATATACTTTGAGAGAGACAGAGATAGCATGAGTGGGGGAGGGGCAGAAAGAGGAGAGAGAAAGAATCCCGAGCAGGGACTCGAACCCACAAAGCCGCGAGATCATGACCTAAGCAGAAACCAAGAGTTGGATGCTTAACCGACTGAGCCACCCAGGCACTCCTGCATGAATATTCTTGATGAAAGATCGAACAGGTGCTTTTCTGACGATACCTGGCTCATGGAGACAGCTGACAATTCCTTCTCCATGTTGCTTTGTCGCTATTCAGAAAGCCCGAATCCACACTTCACTCGTGACGTTGCTATTATGAGACCACGCCTGCCAGCTAAGGACCTCTTCCTCCCTAGGATCTCAGGTGGGATGCATTGTGCCATTGGTCGCACACCAGTCCTCAGTGGGATGCACACCACCAGATTCCCAGTTGGGAAGGAAGAGCAGGCTTTGCAGCAAGCAGGCCAGTCAGTAGCTCATAGTTAAAAGAATTATATCATCAATTTCAGGGGGGCCCATCTCAGGGAAACTGTTTCCTTACTGACAGCGCCCATGTTGTTCTAACAGCAGCTAATCCTTTCAGCTTATTTAGAGACAACTTCAGAGTCCTTTCCCCGCCTAGCCAAGCCTCTGCATCCGCTGGCGACAATGCTGGTAGCCCTTTGTGTCTGGGAAGCCTCTGCCTAATGTGGAAAAGTGCCTAGAAAGAGTGTCTGTGCCTGACCAGATTGAGAACTCCAGGCTGAATTCTTCTTATCTCACAAGGAAGGCATCAGCAATTGGGCTGTCCCGAGGGCATGGCCAGCGTAGCTATGGCCATTGAGTTCAATGGTCTTTACTGAGCACCTGCTATGTGCCAGTCGCTGGAGACAAGGCCAGGACACAAAGATATGTGTAGACAAGGTCCTCACCCTCAAGGAACTCATGGTCTGCTTGGGAAGACGGGCAAATCAGCAAACCAATCAAGTTACCATCCAGAGCAACAAGCAGAGGTTGACTCATAAACCAGGTAAACCGAGAGCACAGAGCAGAAGAGAAACAAGGAAGAGTTCCTTCCATGAGGATGGAGAAGACAGGACTGATTCAGGAAATACTGAGAAGTAGAGTCAGTCCTGAGCCAAGTATGGAGAGGAGAAAATCCCAGGTTGAGGACTGTGAAGGCTAGGGCAAGGATTCCTCTGAGTTCTTAGTCATAACTTCTGAGGATCTAATTTATCCCCCTCCAACCCCTCTTAGAGTCCAGCTGGGACGTTAACTAGCAGACCGAACTTGAAACTTGAAGGGAGATCTTACAAAAAGAGGTCAAAGTCCGTAAGCCCATGCTCAGTTTGTAGCAAGGATCCTGAGACAAGAGTCAAGCGCAGGTTCTTGTCGCTTCTGCAATCTGTTCACGTTCTCCATCTGCTCTGCCCTCACCTGGGTCCCGGCCACCATCCCCTCTTGCTTGGCCTATCACAGTGGTTGCCTAACCCGTCTCCCCTTTCCGTGCTTCCTTTCTACTCTAAATCCAGGTGCCAGGAGGAGCTCTTTAAAAAATGCAAATTGGATAATGTCACTCCCCTGCTTAGACCCTTGAAAGGTCTTCTGTTACTCTTAGGATAAAATCCACTCTGCTTTCCATGCTTACCTGGTCCATAAGTCCACCTTCTGCCCACTTCTCCCGCTTCCTTTCCTGCCCTGCCCCACCGTGTCCCACATGCTGTCCTTCTACTGTTGCCCAAATATACCAAACTCTTTCCATTCAGAGCCATCCATTCATTCAGAACATAGTTATCAGGAACTTTCTATGTGCCAGACATTGTTTGGTTGCTGAAGATATAGCAGGGAATACAATACACACAAATCCTTGCCCTTTGGAAGCTTCTATTTTAGTGGAGGAAGACAGACTATAAACAAGAGAAGCAAATAAATATAGTACATCAGACAGGGGGAAAAAGCAGAGAGAGGGGAGTAGAGACATTGGAGAATGGGTCTGCAATTTTCAACATGGAAGCCAGAGATGGCCTCAAGAAGGTGACATTTGAGCCCTGAAGGAGGTGAGAGTACAAGCCATGCAGATAGGTGGGAAAAGAGCATTCTTGGCAGAGGGGATAGCAAGTGCAAAGGCCCTGAGGCTGGGTCATGCCAATTACGCGTAAGAAACGGCAAGGAGGCCAGATGGGCTGCAGGGGACTGAGCGATGAGATCTGAGAGGTAACAGGCATCCTAATCAGGCTCACCTGAACACGAGACTGGCATAAGAACCTCGGCATCTGTGGATATTTCCAACTAGAACATTCTACCCTGACTCTCTACATGTCTGGCTCTTTCCCACCCTACAGATCTCAGACAGACTTCCTTTGACCAACCTCATACTCCACTTTCAGAACACTCACAAAATAGTCTTCATAATCAGTAGCTAAACAACTGGGGCAAGAGAGCTGTCTGCCTTGTTGACAATCATAAACCCAGTGCTTAGCAGACTACCCAGCACTCAAGAAGTGCTCAATAAATAACTTGTTGAATGAAAGAACGAAAGAGGGAGGCTCTGTAATTACTATTCCTCCCTTGAAGCCTCTGGAGTATAAAGAAAAACGTTTTGATGTTGGAGGATCATCCCTCGGAAATCCGTGGGCAAAAAGCTTTCAGAGAGAGAGAGATTAACAAAAGAAAAATGAAAAACATGCCATCTTGAAAGACCTGGGAATTAGAATGGCCTGAGCTTCTGAAAAAATAACATCGGAGGCTATAGAAGGTAAAGGAACAGAACCTTCAAAACATTACGTGAAAAATATTGTTCACAGGGAACTCTGCGTCTAGCCAATCCATCAACTAGGTGTGAGGGAGAATAAATACAACTTCAGATACGCAACCTCTCAAAATGTCCTACCTCTTGTGCACTTTTTCTCAGAAAGCGATTGATAATGTACTCCACCCAGATGAGAGGAAACTGAAAGAAAAAGGCAAGTATCGGGGAGATAGTGGCTCCAACCCAGGAGAAGGGCGAGGAAAGCTTCCAAGCCGATGGCAAAAAGGAAGATTCAGCGAGATACCTGTGCCGGGGGGCTCATTCCAGATGGGACCAGGAGGGCAGATGACTCCGGGATTGAGATCTCCTGAAAATAGGGAAATTCACACATTATCTACTCCTTGCAACCAGGACTGCCTGCCTTGTTTGCAAAATGAAACGGAGAGGCTTCCGGCTTAAAATTCGAGAATTTCAAGATGGCGAGAGCGAAGCAAGTGGCTGGGCTCTTCTGAGGATGAAGCCTGGTGCCTACTGCACGGGTCACACGCCCAGGAAGCTGGCCTTGCACGTGATCGTGTGGAAAACTGTACTGATAGCTGTTCTTATCTATAAGCTAAGAGAAACCAGCTCTAGTTGACTTAAGGAGCAAGGGAATTTATCAAGAGTGTTAGGTGACCCATAAAATCCCAGGAGGGCTGGAGAGCTTCCATCATAGCTACCCAGCTAGAAACAACTCCTCAAACCAGACTGTGGGCTGGCATGGGGAGAATGACACTGCTGCTGTCCCCAAGTAGCTGGTACCACAGCTCGGAGAGACGCCGCCACTGGCTGGCTCAGTTCTCCTAAGGGGAAATTCCCCAAATACAGGAAGGGTTTAGCATCTGGACAACAAGGGAGAATGACAAATATCCACCGTGAAGTATGGAAAACATTGGGGACATGGAGATTAAAAAAAACAAACAACTAAGCGAATAAAAATAAAATGAGATGAATGTAAACGTAGAGACAAATAAAATTAACAGTTGTTCACAAAAGGAAACATGATGCTGGTTGTACCATCTGGCTCATCAGTGTTCTATATTTGCAGTCTGCATAACGTAAAAACTGAATGCAGATTTAACCCCAAATGTCATATTTATCACGTGGTGAAGTTGGTCAGGGGACAATCAGGGTTGTTGATGACTTAGGAACGCTAAATGTCATCTGCTGTCACAGGAAGTTAATAGAGAACCCCTAAAATTGATAAGTACAAAGCTAGAAGTAAAACCACATTTAGAGGCGCGCCTGGGTGGCTCAGTCAGTTGAGCGTCTGACGTCGGCTCAGGTCATGATCTCGCGGTTCACAAGTTCGAGCCCCGTGTCAGGCTCTGTGCTGACAGCTCAGAGTCTGGAACCTGCTTTGGATTCTGTGTCTCCCTCTTTCTCTGTCCTTCCCCTGCTTGCACTCTGTGTGTGTGTGTGTGTGTGTGTGTGTGTGTGTGTGTGTGTCTCCCCCTCTCTCTTTCTCTCTCTCTCTCAAAAATAAATAAACACTAAAAAAAAAATCTTTTTAAATCACATTTAGAAATGTGGACATAAATGCCCAAAAAAGTTGTTAAAACATTGTAAGCGGTTGTCTGGGGGAACAAGACTGGAGAACGGAAAGAGGGGACTTAGGGGACCGGCTACTTTTGTTGTTATTTGTTTTGTCATAAGCCTTTTGGTGCTTGTTTTTGTCTGTCTGTGTCACGCTCTGTTGCAATAATAAATCCTGCAAAGCTCCATGGCTTAACACAATAACAGGTGGGTTTTTTTTTTCTTCTTCTTCTTCCAGAATCCAGTGTGGGCTGGGTAGCCCTCTTCAGTCTTGTAGCCCCATCATCTGGAGCTAGGTCATGGCAAAAAGAAGAAAAAGCTGGGGGGGTAGGTGGGACATTTTGAAGGGCCAAGCCTCGAAATGGCTTATATTGCTTCCATCCGACCATCCAGAACTCAGACACTTGGACCCAACGTAGCTCTAGACAGCAGGGAAATGTGGTCTTCCCAGGAAGACACACGGCACTGTCTACTTCAACACCTGTTACTTTTTCTTTTATTTATTTTTTTTAATGTTTTATTTATTTTTGAGAGAGAGTGAGAAACAGAGTGTGAGTGGGGAAGGGACAGAGAGAGAGGAAGACACAGAATCCGAAGAGCCCGACACAGGGCTCGAACTCAGAAGCCATGAAATCATGACCTGAGTGGAAGCTGGACGTTTAACCGACTGAGCAATTGAGGCGCCCCAAGAGCAGTGAATCTTTAAAAGTTAATAGACTTTATTATTTAGAGAAGTTTTAGGTAACCAGAAAAATCGATCAGAAGTGCAGAGAGTTTTTCCATATATCCTCGTCCCTCACTATACACCTAATTTTCTCAAATTTTTAAAAATATGCAACACTTCATGAATTTGTGCATCAGCCTTGCACGGTGACATGCTAATCTTCTCTGTGTTGTTCCAATTTTAGTATATGTGCTGCTGAAGTGAGCACAATTTCCTCAAAACTTTTTTAAGTGTATTTATTTGGAGGGGGGTAGGGTTAGCGAGAGAGAGAGAGAGAGAGAGAGAGAAAGAGAGAGAATCCCAAGCAAGCTCTGCACTGTCAGCCTGGAGCCCCACATGGGGCTCGAACTCCTGACCATGAGATCATGACCTGAGCCAAAATCAACAGTCGGATGCTTAACCGTCTGAGCCACCCAGGCACCCCAATTGCCTCAATTTTTAATATCTTGCAACCACTGATCCTCTTTCTGCCTCCATAATTTTGCCTTTTCTGGAATGTCATACAGTTGGGATGACTTAGTATGAAGCCTTTTCAGACTGGCTTGTTCCACTTAGCAATACACATGTAAGCTTCCTCTATGTGTTTTCGTGCCTGGATAGCTCATTTCCTTTTAAGCGTTGGATAATATATTCCATTGTTTGGATGTACCGCTGTTTGTTTATATCCATTCACCTATTGCAAGACATCTTGGTTGTTTCTAATTTGGGGCAATTATGAGGAGAGCTGCTATAAACATCCATGTGTAGGTTTTTATGCAGACATAAGTTTTCAACTCATTTGGGTAAATACAAACGCAACTGTAGAAAAAAATCGTTGCTGAATCTTATGGTAACATGATGTTTAGCTTTGTAAGAAAGTGCCAGACCGTCTTCCAAAATGGCTGTACGTTTTGAACTCCACCCCCCCAGCAATGAATGGGACTTCTTCCTGATGCCCCACTTCCGCATCAGCATATGGTGTTGTCATCGTTGTGGACTTTAGCTATTTTGATAAGTGTATAGTGGCATCTCATTGTGGTCGTAATTTGAAATTCCCCAATGACGTGTGAGATTGAGCCTCATTTCATCTACTTATTTGCCACAACCACATCTTCTCTGGAAAGACGTCGGTGCAGATCTTTGGCCCCCTTTTTCACCGGGTTGTTTGTTTTCTGGATCGTTGAGTGTGTTTGTTTGTTTAAGTGGGCTCCACGCTCAGCGTGGAGCCCAATACAGGGCTCGAACTCACAACCCCGAGGTCAAGAGTTTCACGTTCCACTGACTGAGCCAGCCAGGGGCCCCTAGAATCCTTTTCATTGCTTCAGCACCATTTGTTGAAAAGATTATCCTTTTCGCATTTAATTTGCCTTTGTTCCTTCATAAAAGATCAGTTGACTATATTCACGTGGGTCTAATTCTGAGCTCTCTGTTCTGTTCCATTGATCTGTTTATTCTTCCATCAATACCACACTGTCTCAATGACTGTATCTTTAGAGTAAGTCTTGGCAGTTGGGTAATGTCAATCGTCTGACTGTGTTCTCCTTTGTTTAATGTTTTTTATTTATTTTTAAGAGAGAGAGTGCCTGCAGGGGAGGGACCAAGGATCTGAGGATCCGAAGTGGGCTCTGTGCTGACAGCAGTGAGCCCGATGTGGGGTCCAAACTCACAAACTGCAAGATCATGAAGTGAGCCAAAGTCAGACGTTCAACTGAGCCACCCCCGTGCCCCAGCGACTTTGTTCTTCTTTAATGCTGTGCTGGCGATTCCAGATCTTTCGCTTGTTCACATAAACTCAGTTTGTCAATATCCAGAAAGTAACTGGCTTGCATTTTGACTGAGATTGAACTGAATCTACGGACCCAGTTGAGAATATCTTAACAATACTGAGTTTTCTTATCCACGAACAGAGACTATCTCTCCTTTTATTTAGTCGCTCTTTGATTTCCTTCATCAGAGTTTTGTCATTTTCCTCACATAGATCTTGCATATATTTTGTTAGATATTATACCTAAGTGTTTAATTTTGGGGGTGCTAGTGTAAACAATATTGTTTTAAATTTCAAATTCCACTTGTTCTTTGCTAGCATGTAGGAAGGTGATTGGTGTTTATGTATTAACTTGTATCCTATATGCCTGGCTGTAATTGCTTTTTTTTAATTTTTAAATTAAAAAAAATGTAATGTTTATTTGTAAGAGAGAGAGGCAGAGCATGAGCACGAGAGGGGCAGAGAAAGAGGGAGACACAGAATCTGAAGCAGGTTGCAGGCTCTGAGCTGTCAGCCCAGAGCCCGATGCGGGGCTTGAACCCACGAACCATGAGGTCATGACCTGAGCTGAAGTCGGATGCTCGACCGACTGAGCCACCCAGGCACACCCTCAATTTTTTAATTTTTTTAAACCACTTTATTGATGAATGATTGACGTACAAAAAGCTATACAGAGTAAATGTGCACAACTTGTTGAGTTTAAGATGCGGCTGTTTGTTTTTTTTTTTTTTCTTTTTTTAAATTTACATCCAAAATAGTTAGCATATAGTGCAACAATGATTTCAGGAGTAGATTCCTTAGTGCCCCTTACCCATTTAGCCCATCCCCCCTCCCACAACCCCTCCAGCAATCGTCTGTTTATTCTCTATATTTAAGAGTCTCTTATGTTTTGTCTCCCTCCCTGGTTTTATTATTTTTGCTTCCCTTCCCTTAGGTTCATCTGTTTTGACTCTTAAAGTCCTCATGAGTGAAGTCATATGATAACTTGTCTTTCTCTGACTAATTTCACTTAGCATCATACCCTCCAGTTCCATCCACGTAGTTGCAAATGGCAAGATTTCATTCTTTTTGACTGACGAGTAATACTCCATTGTATGTATCTCCCACATCTTCTTTATCCATTCGTCCATCAGTGGACATTTGGGCTCTTTCCATCCTTTGGCTATTGTTGATAGTGCTGCTATAAACATGGGGGTGCATGTGTCCCTTCAAAACAGCACACCTGTATCTCGTGGATAAATGCCTAAGTGCCATTGCTGGGTTGTGGGGTAGTTGTCCTTTTAGGTTTTTGAGGAACCTCCACACTGTTTTCCAGAGTGGTTGCATCAGCTTGCATTCCCAGCTGCAATTGCTTTTTAGTTCCACAAGGCTTTTGTTGATGCTTTGGGATTTTCTACATACACAATCATGCCATCTGGGAACAAAGTGAGTTTTATCTCTTCCTTCCCAATCTGTATGTTTTATACCATTTACTTTGTATTCCATGAGTGTATTCTTTTGCTAAAAATGTTTATTTTCTTTTAAATTTTTTGGGGGTGCCTGGGTGGCTCAGTCAGTTAAGCATCCGACTTCGGCTCAGGTCATGATCTCAAGGTTTGTGGGTTCGAGCCCCGCGTCAGGCTCTGTGCTGACAGCTCAGAAGCTGGAGCCTGCTTCAGATTCTGTGTCTCCTTCTCTTTCTGTCCCTCCCCCACTTGTGCTCTGTCTCTCTCTGTCTCTCAAAAATAAATAAATGTAAAAAAAATTAAAAGCAATTTTTTTAAGGTTTGAGAGAGAGAGAGATAGAGAGCATGGGGAGGATAGAGGCAGAGAGAGGGAGAGACAGGAGGGAGAGAGAGAATCCCAAGCAGGCTCTGTCTGCACTGTCAGCTCAGAGCCCAATGAGGGGCTTGAACTCACAAACCAAAAAATCATGACCTGAGCCGAGGTTGGATGCTTAACTGACTGAGCCACCCAGGTGCCCCAGAACATTTATTATTTTTTGAAAGATTGTATTTTTAATCTCCACACCCAGTGTTGGACTTGAACTCACAACCCCGAGATCAAGAGTCACGTGCTCTACTGACTGAGCCCGTCAGGCGCCCCTAAAAATGTTTCATATTCACAATTAAAGGACACCTTGGAAGGGTTCTTGGTATGCCAGTGTGCTAAGGCACTCTGTCATCAGACACAAAATCCTGAGTCTCTGTTCCCTTGCTCCTCCAAAGTTAATGATGTTACAGAGAACAAGCATTGGTGAGGATGTGGAGAGACTGAAACGCTTGTGCACTGTTGGTGGGAATTTAAAATAAAAATTTCCCATTTTAAATGGAAAGCAGTGTGCAGGCTCCTCAAGACATTAAAAACAGAATTACCAGTGAACCAGTGAACCAGCAATTCCAGTGTTAGGTATTTACCCCCCAAGAACTGAAAGCGAGATCTCAAAGAGATATTTGCACACCTATGTTTATGGCAGCATTATTCACGACTAGGGTTGTGGAACCAATCCAAATATCCACAGACAAATGAATGGATACAGAAAATGTGGTAGGGGCATCTGCGTGGCTCAGCTGGTTAAGCGTCTAGCTCTCGACGTCAGCTCAGGTCATGATGTCACTATTCGGGAGTTCGAGCCCCATGTCAGGCTTTGCAGATTCTCTCTCTCCCTCTCCCTCTCTGCCCTTCCCCCAACTCGCACTCGCATGCGCGCGCGTGCTCTCTCTCTCTCTCTCTCTCTCTCTCAAAATAAATAAATAAACTTAAAAAAAATTTAAAAAAAGAAGATGTGGTGATACACACAATGGACTATTATTCAGCCTTAAAAAGGAAGGAAATCCTGTCAGTGCTATCGTGGATGGACCTGAGACATTATGCTAAGTGGAATAAGCCGGCCACAGAAAGATAAATACGGTATGATTCCACTTAGGTGAGGTACCTAGGGTACCCAAACTGATAGAAACAGAAAGTAGAATGCTAGCTGCCAGGGGCTGGGGGAACGGTGAGATGAAAACGTTCTAGAGATCTGTTGCACAACACTGTGAATATACTTAATGCTACTGAACTGTACAAAATGATTAAGATGAGGGGCGCCTGGGTGGCTCAGTCAGTGAGCATCCCACTCATGATTTCGGCTCAGGTCACGATCCCAGGGTTGTGGGATCGAGCCCCATGTTGGGCTCTGTGCTGAGTGTGGAGCCTGCTTGGGATTCTCTCTCTCTGTCTATCTTTCTCTCTCTCTCTCTCTCCCCCTCTGCCCCTCTCCTGTGTGCACCTTCTCTCGCTCTCTAAAATAATAATAATAATAATAATAATAAAAGATTAAGATGATACATTTAATGATACGTGATTTTTAGCAGAATTTCAAAAAATGTTCATGATCTTTCCACATTGAACTGGAAGGCTTTTCAGGTCCCACCAGACCCTATAGAAATCTGTCTGTAAGCAAATACTTAAACATGTCATGTTATTACTGTTTAAGTTTTAAATAGTAAGTATCTTTTAAGTGTCTTAAAGGGACTGTTTGAGGAAAAAAAAACGATTATGTTGCAGTGAGAGCAGCCAACTCCAATTTATCAGGTTTGAAAAGTGAAGTTTACGTTTCTTGAGTTTTCTTAAGGACATCAAAAGCACACAGCATTTGCTGGGATTAAACAAGTTTCAGTTTTCTGAGTCAAAAAAAAAAAAAATGCAGCTATTCAACTACCCTTTATTGTGTAAAGAATTGGGACCGGCCACGCTGTCTGGGTAATTAGTTTGTTTTCAATCTTAAAAGCACGTCAAAAGTATTTCCTTATTTGTTTTGCGGACTAGGAAGCTCAGAGCAAGATTTGCCGTACATCTCTAACTTCTACCTGGAACTTTATTTTTTTTTTAATTTATTTATTTACTTACTTTAAAGTAGGCTCCATGCCCAACCTGGGGCTCAAACTCATGACCCTGAGATCAAGAGTCACATTCTACCTACTTAAGCCAGCCAGGCGCCCTCTACCCGGAACTTTAGGAAATAATGCATTGGGGCAACTTTGTGTTTTATTTTCTCTCTTATTTCATCTGACTTATTCCCTCCCCTAATTTTTGCTTGGCCCAGCTTCATCACTGAATTTTTTTTTTTTTAAATCTTTTGCACAAGACACATTTCGTAAATCCTCTTTGGACCACGGTTGGAGTAGACAAATAAATAAAATAGAAATGACGAATGTGAACTGAACACCTTACAGATATGGTCTTATACAGTCATAAATTTCCAAACATCATCAAGTCCATGACTTCCAAAAACAAATAAAACACCAAGGCCAAGTGAAATTCATCCTATGAGGCAGAAGGAAGTAGCAAAGCATTAGGGGTGGACTCTTTAACTAGTATATTTCATATCTCTTTGTAAACAGGAAGCAGAAGCTCTAACAGCCAAGCAGCTGATGGGGGGGGGCAGTAGGGGGGAGGGGGTGGGGAGGAAGGCTGGGTTCCTGAACCAGCTCGGCCTGGGGGCAGCCTTGATTGAAGAAACCAGCAACCTTCTAAGAAAGAGGTAGGAAGCTGAAACTATGCAGTGAGGAAACTTTTAAACACGCAGATGTATCATAAATCAAGACAACACTAATGACTCCTGTCCTGTTAGTCATAATCTGCTTCGAGTGGTTTCTCCAGCAGTGGGAGTGAGGGACTTTGAGCTATCCCCTTTGCTACGGAATTAAATCAAACTGAGTAAGTGCTGCATCAATTAGGCTTTTTGGTTGCAAGCCACAGAAACCGATTCTAGCTTCAGCGGAAACCAGAATACACTAGAAGGATGTTATGGACTGAATGCTTGTGTTTCCCCCGAATTTGTATGTGGAAGCCCTGTCCCCCAGTGTGATGGTATTTAGAGATGTGGCATTTGGGAGGTAATTAGGGTTAGATGACGTCGTGAGGGTGGGGCTCTCATGACACGATTAGTGCCCTTATAAGAGACGCCAGGGACCTAGCCCTCCCTCCCACTCACAGCACGCACAAAGACGAGTTCACGTGAACACATAGCGAGGTGCCAGCCACCTCCAGAAGAGGCCTTAGAATGCAGCCCACCTGGCTGGCATTTTGATCCTGATTCCCCAGCCTCTAGAACTGTGAGAGATAAATATCTGTTGTTTACGCCCCCCCACTCTGTGATATTTCACGATGGCGGCCTGAGTTGACTGCGACAAAGGATATGGGGGTTCGCGGAACCAAGAGGAAACCGTGGGGCCAGCTTGGAAAATCAGCGGGAACGAAGGGATCTCTGAAAGCCCATCAGCCACATTTGTACAATTCCTGGGACAAAAGGCACTATTCCTGTGGACCGGGAGTCAGCAAACTATGGCCCGCTGGTCAATTCTTGCCCGCCATGTGCTTTTGCAAATTAAGTTTTTTCGGAACTACCTCTTTCTTATACCGTCGCTGGTTTCTCCTAGCAGGACTGCAGAGAAAGTGACTGCCCCGAGAGTACTCATACATTGACATGTTGTCTGTGGCTGCCTCTGCCCTGTGGCAGCAAAACGGAGTAGTTTCGCAGAGACTACGGCGACCTGCAAAAGCCTAAAATATCTACCCCAAAAGTTCGCTGCCATAGACTAACAGAATAGAATGACATGGTGCCTCCTCCCGCCTCCCCAAACTGTACAACGCGCTGCTGGCCTTGTCTGGAGGGAAGCCGGATAGCAGAAACTACAGCTAAGGTTATGCTGGATAAGGATAGGTCAAGTTCATATGCTTCCTCTGTGATGGATGTGGGGTTTCCAGCCCCCTTTCCCATTCTCTGTGTCCTTAGAGAGTCCATTGGCTGAGCTTAAGTCCTGGGCCCATCTCTGTGCTATGGGACAGAGGGTGGAAGGATCAGGCCCTCTTGGCTTCATTTACAAGGGTGCCAGGCATTCCTAGAAGATGCCAAGTGAGTTCCTACACAGGGGGCTTGGGGTTCTACTAGCAGGAAGGGGGAGCCGGATGCTGATTGGCTGGAAGTCTACGAATGTCCTCCTAAATACTTACGAACAGCACAATCATTGTGACCCATCAAGGTACACACGGCTCTCTCGTTCATTCGTTGTCATGCCGCACGTCCGGAATCTGGCCACTCCTCACCCCTGCCGCAACCCTGGTCCGGGCCAGCATCATCTCATACCTCTTACATCATTGCAGGAGGTACCTTGTCCTCCCCGCTGCTTCCAGCCTTGCTTACTATGGTCCGTTCTCCACACAGCTGTCAGAATATTCCTTCAACTGTTTGTTTCCCAGTAAACTCGAAATAATATTATGTCATAGCTCTGTCCACGGTGTCCAGTGGCTTCCGATCTAACTCAGGGTCAAAGCCAAAATTGTCACCATGGCCTACCAGGGCGTGATCTGTCCCCCCACTGGCTCTCTGATCTTACCTCCTACCGTTCTTCCCTTCCTCACTCTGTTCCAGCCACGCCAGCCTCCTGGCCAGTCCTGCAAACGTGCAGGCATTGTCTTGCCTCAAGGCCTTGCATCTGGCCCTTCCTTCCGCCTAGGAATCTGTTCCCCCCCTGGAAAGCTGCATGACTTCATCCCTCAAGTCCTTCAGTCCTTGCTTAAATGTCTTCTCCGCAGAGAGGGTGTCCTTGACCGCCCTGTGACCTCTGTCTGCCTCACCCTGTTTTCTCTCTCGCCGTAGCCTCTCTCACCACCAGACACGTGACACACGGCTGTTCCTTTGTCGTGTGTGGCATCTCAGAGAGTCAACTCTGCGAGGGCTCCGGCGCCACAGTGAATTCTGCCTGAAGCAGAGCAGCACTTGATGAATAAATGTTAAGTGGAAGAATCCTGGGGCACCTGAGTGGCTCGGTTAAGCGTCTGCCTCGTGCTTTCAGCTCAGGTCATGATCTTGCCGTTTGTGGGTTTGAGCCTCGCGTCGGGCTCTGTGCTGGCAGGGCGGGGCCTGCTCGGGATTCTCTCTCTCCCTCTCTCTCTCTCTCTCTGCCCCTCCTACATGCTCTCTCTCTCTCTCTCTCTCAAAATAAATAAATAAACTTTAAAAACAAAGTTAAGTGGGAGAATTCTGACCCAGGAAGGGCACTGCTTCCCTTGAACCCTGGGAAGCTCAGGACCCTGAAGCCCCCCAGAGTGTGAAAATGAACCTCTTTTCCCTACCCTTGGAATGTTGATCTGGAAATCCCTGACTTCAGACAGAGGGAATTTCCAGGCTATAAATCTAAAAGCTGAAGGCATTGACTCTTTAAACCCCCAAAAGCCTCAAGAACAGGGAAAGGGGTACCAGCGGCATTAAAACGATTTTCTTTTTCTTTATTCTATTCCTTTATTTTTCTTCATAGCATTGTCACTGTTTGAAATGGAGCTGAAGCCCCATCTAGGCACTTGGCGGTTTCTGTATTTTCTGAGGCGACAGACAGCTCGAGGAAGAGGCATGCAGACAAGGCCTATGCTAGTCTTTATCTCCGGGGGGGGGCGGCCCCCCAGTGACTGCCTTGAGCATGGTCATGTGACCCCATTGAGACAAAGGAGAATCAGGAGCAATTTAAGTCCATGGGATGGCCAGAGAAATAGAGCATCTTCTTCCCACTGGTATTAAGAAAGAACAAGATTAAGCCTGGCATTGCTGGTGCTGGTGCCACAGCCAGGGAAGAGCCTTCCTATATAAAGATTCACAACAAAGAGACAGAGAGAGACTGGTCCTGATCCTGTTGAGCCCCTGGATCCAGCCATACCTGAAGTCGGTGGACTTTTCAGATTCGTGTTGCCTCAGCCAGCTTGAGCTGGATTTTCTGTTACCACTAAGTGATCATTGCTTTTTGATTCGCTCTTCCCTCCTGCCTCCCTGTTCATTCATCCCCTCTAACTCCTCTTCTGTTGGTAGGAGCCATATCTCTAGGTCAGACCTCAAGTCCTGAAATAGGATACAAAAGCACTTCCTGCCCAAAGCCAAAACAACAGGATGAAGGAGGGGAAAGGTCAGTCTATTTTCCCCATGTTTTCAAACATTTGGATGCTTGTCAACAACAAGGCAGAACTTCTAGCTTTTGATCTGATAGTTTTGGAGCTCTGTCAATGCCAAAGGGCCTGATTCTCATGCTCTCCTTGGAATTGTAAGACTTACTAGAATTTGTGCAGAACTTAGAGAAAAGGACCCTGAATACATTTGCTGAAATACTTGTACAACTTTCCCTTAATCTACTTAAGTGATGTCATTGCTTTTGGAACATTTTGAGCTATTTTTCCTTTCTAATGTCAGAAGAAGAGAGGTAGACGCATGTGGACTGTATCTTTTTAATATTAAAAGAAGAGAGGTAGACACATAAAGCAGGCTTTTAAAAAGTACATAACATTCGTCATTTTTTTCTTTTCTTTTTTTAAATGTTTGTTTTTGAGAGAGAGCTTGCACCAGTGGGGGAGGGGCAGAGAGAGAGGGAGACACAGAATCCGAAGCAGGTTCCAGGCTCCCAGCTGTCAGCACAGAGCCCGACGTGGGGCCTGAAACCACAAACCACGAGATCATGACCTGAGCCGAAGTCAGATGCTTAACCGACTCAGCCACCCAGAGGCCCCAGAAATTCCATAATTTATTTTTCTGTTTTCGCTCTCTTTTTTAAGTATGCTTCATGCCCAGCGCAGAGCCCAATGTGGGGCTTGAACTCACGATCCTGAGATCAAGAGTCAGATGTTCATTGTCTCTTTGCTGGGCGTTTGAGTTATCTCTGATGTTTGCTCTAATACATAACGCTATGTTGGCATCCGTCTGTGTTTGCTTGTTTGTGTAAGTATCTCTAAATGTGGAATTGCTGGGTTAAAGGATTTAAACACTAAAGTTTTGGGGCACCTGGGTGGCTCAGTCAGTTAAGCAGCCAACTTTGGCTCAGGTCAGGTTCTCAGGGTTCGTGGTTCAAGCCCCACATCGGGCTGTGTGCTGACAGCTCAGAGCCTGGAGCCTGCTTCGGGTTCTGTGTCTCCTTCTCTCTCTGCCTCTCCTCTGCTCACACTCTGTCTGTCTGTCTCTCTCTCTCTCTCAAAAAAAAAAAAAAAAAAAAAAAAAAAAAAAAAAAAAAAAAAAAGAAAGAAAAAAGAAAAAACTTAAAAAAAAATTTTAACACCTAGGGCCTAACTTTCATCCTCTGCAGAGGTTATACTGGCTTCTACCAACGGTGCACAGGAGTGCTTTGGACGGTAAACTCCCCCCACCAATAAAAAACATTGGTAGGTATCTCAATCTGTCTGTGCTCTTAGAACAAACTACCATAGAATGGGTGGTGTGTTAACAATATAAGTTTATTTCTCATGGTTCTGGAGGCTGGGAAGTCTAAGATCAAGGTGCTGGTAGATTGGGAGTCTGGCGAGAACCCCCTTCCCAGGTCACATACGCCTCTCTTTTCGCTTCTCCTCCTGTATTGGGAGGAACAGGCAGACTCTGAGATCTGTTTTACAAGGACACTAACCCTGTTTCTGAGAGCTCTGCCCTCATGACCTTTCTAAGGTCCCGCCTCCAAGTACCATCCCATCGGGGAGCATCCGGTCAATGCGGTGGGACTGTGCCTCCTTGTAGTACCCAGCCGATATTAGGGAACACACTGAGGTCAGTCATTTGCTTTCATTTCACCTTCATTGTGTTGGCCAGAAACCAAACTCAAATTGATCTGGCCAAAAATGGACTTTATGAGGGAAATGGCTTCAGGCAAGGCTGGATTCAGGGCTCAGATGTTGCCATAGGAACTCATCTTCTGTTTCCCGCGGGCTTGGCTTACTTCTGTTCTAGATGTTTCTTTCTTATGTTTCTTTCCTTTTTTTTTTTTTTTTGGTTGTTGTTGTTTGTTTTTCATTTTTTATTAAAAAAATTTTTTTTTAACATTTATTTATTTTTTGAGAGACAGAGACAGAGCATGAGCAGGGGAGGGGCAGAGAGAGAGAGGGAGTCACAGAATCCAAAGCAGGCTCCAGGCTCCGAACTGTCAGCACAGAGCCTGATGTGGGGCTCGAACCCACGAGCAGTGAGATCATGACCTGAGCCGAAGTTGGACGCTTAACCGACTGAGTCACCCAGGAGCCCCGTTGTTTGTTTTTTTAAGATTTTATTTTGAGGGCGCCTGGGTGGCGCAGTCGGTTAAGCGTCCGACTTCAACCAGGTCACGATCTCGCGGTCCGTGAGTTCGAGCCCCGCGTCGGGCTCTGGGCTGATGGCTCAGAGCCTGGAGCCTGTTTCCGATTCTGTGTCTCCCTCTCTCTCTGCCCCTCCCCCGTTCATGCTCTGTCTCTCTCTGTCCCAAAAATAAATAAACTTTGAAAAAAAAAAAAAAGATTTTATTTTGAAGTAATCTCTACCCCCAACGCAGGGCTCAAACAGACCAACCAGAGATCGAGAGTCCCCTGCTCCAGCCGGACATCCCCAGGCTCTCTCCTTTTAGTGGTTCCAGCCCTCCTATCCTCTCAGGTTCAAGTTCTGCACCCAAAAGCATGTTTTCTAGCAGTTTGAGCCAAAGTTCTGATAGTCACTCTTTTTACACCTATCATTGACCCAATCACAGGGACCCCCAAAATGGGCTGAGTTGATTGACTTGGGCTGGCTTGTTCAAGTGCTCCGTCCCTGGAGGTTGGGGGTTAGAACCTGATCCCCCTGCCTCCGCACAGTGCCTGAGAGAAGCGGGGAGGCAGAGGCCCTCATGAAAGTCTGGGAGTGCGGAAGGAATGGTTGCTGGGGAGATAGAGCCTTCATCCAGCTCTGATGGTCACAAATGCCTCCAGTGCGGCCCTGGGGTAAATCCATTCTCCATGCTGCAGCCAGAAAAGGGGCCCTCCAAACAGAACAAATCTGAGCCTTGTTTAAAACTCTTTGGTTGTTCTTCTTTGCCTTCAGGGTAAATTCCACCCCCCTTAACTAGGCCTCCAGGACCTGGCCTCTCCCCACCCCGCCACGCTCCCTAGCATTCCTTTGTAAAGCCGGACTGCATTGCTTAGTTGTCCAAATAAGCCTTGTTCTCTCTCTTACTTCTTGGGCTTTGCGTAACAGCCTTGGTGATTTATAAAGAACTTACTAAGTGCCAGGCAATGTGCGAAGCATTATACGTGTATTATATACCCAACGCGAGTACTCACGATAATCCCACGAAAAGAGGCAGGGTGTATGTGATACAATCGTAGCAGTCGGTCGGCTGAAGTTCAGATTCAGGCTCATGTATTAATCATGTTTGCATTTTCTGTATTTTATGATGCTTTAACATCTTACGGCCTTCCAAACCCTGGAGAGAGTGCCCCTCCCAGGGCTAGCTATCTTAGAGATCGTGAACAACTTGACTTTGAGTGTGCCTTTCCTATACAAACCAGTCAATCCAAAGTCCACACCCCTAACCCCTCCTTTATCCAACCCTCACACAGCAAATCAATATTCCCTCGGCCCTAATCACACACCAGAGACAGGTACCAGACAACGAGGAGTTCCCCCATAGCCTGGAACCTGCTGGCATGATTCAAACGAGCCCATCTTGAACTGCAGGCCTAGCCTCTCTCATTCCTTCGCCTGAGAACCACGATGGAGGCTTTTGCCCGTGCTGTTTTTTCTGTCTAATTTGTCCTGGTGCTCTCCCTCGCGGCCCTGCCTCGCACGGTGTGCATCTGCTTCTTGGGAATTACAAGTAATAAATCTTTCTTTCAAAGGCAGTTGTCTTCGCGTATGACATCTTACCATACCTGATTAAAATCAAATCATGGAGGGGCGCCTGGCTGGCTCACTTGGTAGAGCATGTGACTCTTGATCTTGGGGTCATGAGTTCAAGCCCCATGTTGAGGGGAGAGGTTACTTGAAAATAAAATTAAATTTAAAAAATCAAATCTTGGAGACATTCAGCCTCTAATTAGCTGTGTGACCTTGGGCTCAAGCTCTCTCTCTCTAAAGAGAGCTCTCTCTCTCTAAAATGGGGATGATAAGAACACCTACTTAAAAGATGAAGGGAAAAATTGGGAAAGACTTTGAAATGGGAAAGAGAAAGAAAAAACACCAATGAGTGTCTGATGAACTCACTCTTCATGGTGATTGCTACCTTTCCGGGTCTTTGAGTTAGTTTGCAACTCTGTATGTCATAAGACACCGATGGTAATGCAATAAACATTGCTAATAGAAATGCAAATTGTATCGGTGAAATGCAGTTGATTTTGTCCTGAGGATATTGACCAGTTTTCTCAGTTTTGCATCTATTTGTGAGTTTAAGTGCAAGCACATCCTTCCTTGGCTCTCACAAATACATCCCAACTAGCAAGAGAGCCTTAACTTTTCTTTAAAAAAATTTTTTAATGGTTATTTATTTTTGACAGGGAGAGAGACAGAGTGTGAGCGGGGGAGGGGCAGAGAGAGAGGGAGACACAGAATCCCAAGCAGGCTCCAGGCTTCGAGCTGCCAGCACAGAGCCCTACACGACCCTCAAGAACGAAACTCAAGAACTTTAAGTTCATGACTGGAGCCAAAGTCAGACGCTTAACCGACTGAGCCACCAGGCGCCCCAAGAGCCTTAACTTTTCTAACTCTCTGTTTCTCTATTCTTGTTCTCTTTACTAAGTCTGTGTTTTGTTTCTTGTTTTGGCTCCCTGACAGACAATAAATTATTCCTCTTTAGTGGCAGCAATAATGGGGAAGTTGATTTTTATGGTCAGAACATTTAGCAATCTCTGTAAATGGGTTAATGGATTATAGAGATCAATTCTCTGCTGAGAGAGGCAGAGAATCTGGCTTGTTAGTCATTTTGTTTGTCTATTTGAGCTCAAATCAATTAAGACTTTAATGCTTGCCAGGAAGGAAAACAGCTCTTTGATATCCGGACCAGTGAGTTTTACATGTTTTTGAGTTTATTCTCCACCCTTGGCTATAGTCGCAGGTCTGAAGCTGGAGGTTTTGTTATGTTTGTATATCTGTAATGCAGAAAGGCCCCTCATCTCTTTTGTAAGTATGTAAATTTACATATTGATATTGATAAATTAGGTTATGAAGTCTCCTAAAGTAAAGGAATTCTTTACTGAATCTCATAGAGATCTTTAAAAAGTGATTCTATTTCTAAAATATGAATAAAATGAGGAAATGGGATTTCTAATCCTTTAAATTTGTAATAGGCAAAATATTATTCTTCCAGAAACTGAGAATTCTTTTAAGAATTCAAGGACACCTATGAAATGGGAAAGCTGAGGGGACTCCATTTAAAACCATTTTTTGGGGCGCCTGGGTGGCGCAGTCGGTTAAGCGTCCGACTTCAGCTCAGGTCACGATCTCGCGGTCCGTGAGTTCGAGCCCCGCGTCGGGCTCTGGGCTGATGGCTCAGAGCCTGGAGCCTGTTTCCGATTCTGTGTCTCCCTCTCTCTCTGCCCCTCGCCCGTTCATGCTCTGTCTCTCTCTGTCCCAAAAATAAATAAACGTTGAAAAAAAATTAAAAAAACAAACAAACCATTTTTTAATGTTTATTTGTTTTTGAGAGAGAGATAGAACGTGAGCAGGGGAGGGGTGGAGAGAGAGAGGGAGACCCAGAAGCCGAAGCAGGCTCCAGGCTCCGAGCTGTCAGCACAGAGCCCGACGCGGGGCTCGAACTCACAAACCGTGAGATCAGGACCTGAGCCAAAGTCAGATGCCCAACCGACTGAGCCACCCAGACCCCCCAAAGGGACTGTTCTAGCAAGGGTCGGTCTCTGTTGTTTTTCTGCCAGGCCCGGTTTACTCATGAGCCACATTTTGCCTCTGACTAAGCCGGAGAAGCTTTGTTCCCACTGCAAGGGGGAAGCGAGAAAGCTAATCAATCATTCTCTGAGTTTTGTCCCAGGCCCCAAGCACCTGATAACACCTAAACTGAGCCAGATCCCAAACTTGTTCCAGGACACAAGCTTCAAACAAAGCTTTGGCTGACACTGACCTCCCTTCAGTAAATTACAGAACACCAATCGTTCACCTGAACTTGCCCTTGACTGGACCCTACCAAGGATTCCTGGACGAACACGAACCCTAGATACTTTTCTAATATAAACCCCTAGCCCCAAGCAATGATGAAACTCATGTTCCTTTCCTTTCCGAGTCTTCCAGACGCTCCCTCTGTTATTCCCACCTGCTGCCTACATTGTTCCATAAACTCTGTTTCCATTTTCTTTGGCTCACGGGAAGCCAAAGACCGTCTTGGCTGGTCCTGTGGGCCCCTCCCCTGTGTTCTTAGACCCAGCCTGCCTGCATCACAGACGCAAGATCAGTCTTTGGCCGAAAGAAGGTTAGCTTAACAATTTTGCTTTTTGAGGTGCCTGGTGGCCCAGTTGGAAGAACATGTGACTCTTGATCTCAGTGGTGAGTTCAAGCCCCACATTGGGGGTAGAGATTACTTAAATAAATAAAACTTTCAAAAAAAAATCTATAAAGAAAACAATTTTGCTTTAATGAAAACAACTGTCTGATTTGTCAGTGTGGGTATAATAACAGTGTACTTTATATTCTACTTGGGTTTGTTTATTCTGAACTTATTCAGGTTTGTTATTCAAATAAGCTAACTTATTCATGCGTAATATTTACAAAGTGAAGAAATGTAAATTCGTATTCAACTAAATTGAATCACCCTGATGCACTTTAACAGTGATCATATCTTACAGTATGTCAGCTAGTAGATAATTTCCAAGATCATCAGTTGCCTGAAAACTGATATTAAATTGAGTTATTGAACTGATATTAAATTGAGTTATTTAAAGCTTATTTACTTATGTTGAGACAGAGGGAGAGAGAAAGAATCCCAAGCAGGCTCTGCACTGTCTTCCCAGAGCCTGATGCAGGGCTCAATCCCATGATGGTGAGATCATGACCTGAGCCGAAACCAAGAGCTAGATGTTCAACTGAGTGAGCCACCCAAGAGCCCTTAAGTTGAGTTATTTAATGGATAATCATTGATATCCAAATAATTTCTGGGATACAATACTGAAACATTGGTTACTAAGCATGATTTTAGTCTAATACTCTGCTTATATATATATATATATATATATATATATAACATTTTATATATATATATAAAACTCACGAGCCTGAGATCAAGACCTAAACTAAGATCAAGAGTCAAACAGTTAACCAACTGAGCCACCAAGGCACCCCTACACTGCTTATATGTTTGTTATCTAAATGCTATATTCTGAGTTATTTTAATGAGCATTTTTTAAAGGTGTAAGAGAGATGTGTGGCTGCAGAAAGTTGCACGGTAAACTTTGCTCACCTGCTCCAATCCTGGGGTAAGGCTGAGGGGTCTTGATTAGCTACCCCCACATGCCCCAGTTAGTAAAAAGTAAAGCTTTGGTTAAAAATACAAACTCATAGGGGCACCTGACTGGTTCAGTTGGTGGAGCGTGTAACTCTTGACTTGGGGTTGTGAGTTAGAGCCCCACAGTGGGCGTAGAGATTACTTAACAGTAAAATTTAGGGATGTTTGAGTGGCTCAGTCTTTTAAGTGTCCGACTTTGGCTGAGGTCACGATCTCACAGATCATGAGTTTGAGCCCTGCATTGGGCTCTGTGCTGACAGCTCAGAGCCTGGAGCCTGCTTTGCATTCTGTGTCTCCCTCTCTCTCTGCCCCTCTCCTGTTCATGCTCTGTCTCTGTCTGTCTCTCTCTCTCTCTCTCAAAAATAAATAAACATTAAACAAATTTTTTAAGTAAAATCTAAAAGAAATAAATAAAAATTCCTCTGAGTGGTTGAGATTATACTAGGAGCATTTGTAAAAGAGAAATGTAATGTGTATGTAAGCAGAGGTTCTTAGGGTTTTTTAAGATGTTTGTTTATTTTTGAGAGAGAGATCGTGTACACGGGGGAGAGCAGAATGAGAGGGGGACACAGCATCTGAAGGTGCCTGTGTGCTGACAGCAGAGATCCCGATGTGGGGCTTGAACTCATGAACCATGAGATCATGACCTGAGCTGAAATCGGATGCTTAACCAACTGAGACACCCAGGGGCCCCTACGCTTTTTTTTTTTTGTTAATCTCTTGATCTCTTTGCATTTTCAAGACTTATTGAGGACCCCAAACAGCTTTTATTTATGTGAATTTCAACTGTTAATATATACCATATTGGAATTTGAAACTGGGAAAAACTGAATAAGTTTTAAAATACTTACCAGGGGTGCCTGGCTGGCTCAGTCAGAAGAACATGTGACTCTTGATCTCGGGGTCATAAGTTCGAGCCCCACATGGGGTGTAGAGATTACTTACATAAATAAAACTTTAAAACAATATTTATTGATTCATCAGAAGATAAAACTCATTGCATATTAACACAACACCTTAGTATTAATATGAAAAATTGTTTTGGCCTCGTGGAACCCTTGAAGGAGACAGGCTATGTTCAAGTAAAGTTTCAGTTTGATCCTGAATGTAAAAAAGAGTTTATATAAATGTAAATTTTATTTGCTTTGGTTTGTGATACCCGAGTCTGAGAAGAAGCTATGAAGTATGTTAACATCTTAGCAGAGTTGGTTCGATGCTGGCTTGTTTTCTTGGTTTGCTGATTCTTGCTTTCACCTGCCATGTAAAAGGTTATTCTTTGCTTTTTGCGTAGATATCTAGGTTGCAAAGATTCCATGTCTTCATCATTTTCTTTTTTTTTTTTTTGTCTTCATCATTTCCTATGATTTATTTTGATTTTATTATATCCTTAATTATTTAAGGGGGAATGGGGCGTCTGGGTGCTTCAGTCGGTTAAGCGTCCGTCTCTTGATTTTGGCTCAGATCATGATCTTGCTGTTTGTGAGTTCGAGCCCTGCATTGGGCTCCACACTGACAGTGGGATTATCTCTGTCTGCTTGGGCTTCTCTCTCTCTGCCCCTCCCCTGCTCATGTTCTCTCTCTCTCTCTCTCTCTCTCCCTCAAAATGAATAAATAGACTTAAAAAATTATTTAAGGGGGCGCCTGGGTGGCGCAGTCGGTTAAGCGTCCGACTTCAGCCAGGTCACGATCTCGCGGTCCCTGAGTTCGAGCCCCGCGTCAGGCTCTGGGCTGATGGCTCAGAGCCTGGAGCCTGTTTCTGATTCTGTGTCTCCCTCTCTCTCTGCCCCTCCCCCGTTCATGCTCTGTCTCTCTCTGTCCCAAAAATAAATAAACGTTGAAAAAAATTTAAAAAAAAAATTATTTAAGGAGGGGAAAAAAGAACAAAGATTCCTCATTCACAAATGAGTTAATGTTCTTTGCCATCCTATTACTGTCTATGCTTCTTTGTAAATGCTTTATTATCATAATTACAGGCACTCAAGATCCTAGCTTAACTGAATGTCCAAATCTCTGATAACTTGTCTAAACGTTTGCCTTCCTGTGACTGGATCCTAAATATAAAAAAAGAAAAAGGTAAAGAAAAATTCCAAGATATCTGCTACACCTAAAACTAACTTTGAGATTTCCCATAGGATCCCTGGAAAGCCATAGTAGAAAAACATTCTTATGAACTGGTCCATCTTAACAATGAACTGGCCCTAGAACAATTATGGGGGCACCTGGATGACTCAGTCAGTTGAGGGTCTGACTTTGGCTCAGGTCCTGATCTCGTGGTTTGTGAGTTCGAGCCCCGCGTTGGGCTCTGTGCGGACAACTCAGGGCCTGGAGCCTGCTTCGGATTCTGTGTCTCCTCCTCTCTCTGCCCCTCCCCCACTCGTGCTCTGTTTCTCTCCCTCTCTTTCTGAAAAATAAATAAACATTAAAAAAAAAATAACTAGAACAATTTTGAAATAGTTCTGTTGAGTTTTCCTAGATCAGAGTCCTGTTGGTACTTGGGGTGATGATATTGGCAACAACAGCATAGTGTATCATAAGTTCAGATATTATTTAAAATGTTCACTTGCTGTAATCTTCCTTCTTCTGTTTGGATCTAGCATGGTCTAGGCCAGTGGGATGCACATCAGACTTATTGTGGGCTAGGGATCTATAGACATCTATAAGATTTCTAGGTCCTACTCTAGACTTACCGAATCTCTTGATATTCTTGGTATGGCAAGAATTGTGTCTCAGGATTATTGTATGTTATCTCTTAAGATCTCTTCCTCTGTACTAATTACATTCATCTATTTTTATGAATCAGATGTAATGTTAACTGACTTCTTCGAAAATAGACTTAATCATCATCTTCAGAGTATTTTGCCTACATTTTATTCTTTTTGCAATGATTTGATTATCTTTTGTTTAGCTTGCCAGAAACAACTTAATTTCCTTGTCAGTTTCCTGATTCTTACTATGAACCATCATCAGACCTTTCACACTGGAGAATTATCAGTCATAAGTTAACCAGAGCCATTTCAAGTCCCTGCCACCTAAAATAGCCGAGGTTTGCCTGAGGACCCTGCTATAAGCCACAGGGTTTGTGTTTTCATCAAAGAATCCCGTCTCAGAGCTTTGCGGGAAAGGACTATAACAGATCTTTGAAACTACTGGCATTCAAAACTGAGTTGACTCAGCTTAGACAACTTTTAGACTGTACCAGTGGAGTGAGTCAAGATTTCCAGGACTCTATGGTCGAGCAGATGGCTTCATGAGACTCCAACTCGAGAGCCAGCTGAAGAAGAATTAATTACACAAGACTGAATGAACTGACAAGGGAAATTTTATGGTGGTTATCTGTTTGGAATACGGTTGATCGTGTTTCAGTGCTCCATTTTCCAGATTCATAAGGAATCCCTTTGTCATTCTTCTTAAGCCATCTGTTTATCCATAACAACTTATCTGATTTTGCTTTTGTAAACTGAACTAAACCATTTAAAATATCTGATCTTCAGGCGCCTGGGTGGCTCAGTTGACTAAGTGTCCAACTCTTGATTTCGGCTCAGGTCATCATCTCGCAGTTCGCGAGTTCAAGCCCCACATTGGGCTCTGCACCGACAGCACAGAGCCTGCTTGGGATTCTCTCATTCTCTCTCTCTCTCTCTCTCTCTCTCTCTCTGTGCCTCCCTCTCTCTCTCTCTCTCAAAATAAATAAATAAACATAAAATAAAATACCTGGGGCGCCTGGGTGGCTCAGTCAGTTGGGCATCCGACTTTGGCTTAGGTCATGTTCTCAGGGTTCGTGGTTCAAGCCCCGCCTGCGCTCTGTGCTGACAGCTCAGAGCCTGGAGCCTGCTTCGGATTCTGTGTCTCCCTCTCTCTCTGCCCTTCCCCCACTCATGCTCTGTCTCTCTCAAAAATAAAATAAACATTAAATAAATAAATACATAAATACATAAATAAATAAAATACCTGATGTCCTACTTCTTACCAGGATAAATTGATTGTACCTCAAGGCATCAAGAGCCATATTGGAGAATGATGTTCCTCAAATCAGGTATGACAAGACGTTTTAAGGAATACATGTTGGATCTACTTATGGAGTTAATGCCTACAAAGATCTCTAAGAAACCTGACCTGGTACCTGGTTTACAAGTGCTAAGGTAGGATATTTGGAATATTTGGGGGACCTCAAAAAAAGAAGAACGCACCCAAATTTACAGCTATGACAGGTGAAAGAAATCTGGGTTGGGTTTCTTAACCTAGGAATAACAAATAATAGAGCCTCCTGAAATTCCAGTTGGAGATTCCTTACGAAAACTTCCAGACAAAAGTTAATTTTGTAATTGTTTAAAACCGAATGGCTTTAAAGTTTGCAAAGCAAATTTGGGAGGTCCTTAGGGCAAATTAATACATTCACCGCACCTGTATAAACTATCAGACCAGATTATGAGGCCAGGCTTTATTTTGTGATCAAGAATAATTTTTCTTTGAGATCATTATGATCATAAGGGGTTTTGCAGCGACCACAGGGACAAGTTGGGAGGACCTTGAAATTTAGTGGGCATCTTGCCTGGCTGGTGAACCAGTTACCTCTGCCTTTCCTTACCACTGAGCTACTTTATAGCTCAAAACTGTAGAAAGTTGACGGTAACGGAGATGCTTCTTGTCTATTGAAATGCAGATTGTGTCTAGCAGAGTGTAATTGATTACCTGTGGATACTGACCAACCTAGCCAGTTTTGCATTTGTTTATAGATTAATTTCATTGCTCCTTATCTCCCTATAATTGTGTATAATTACTCCCTATCTCCCTTTAATTGTGAACCTAACTAGTTCCCCCATCATCTAATAAGTTCCATAAAATCTTCAATACAGGTTCATCCCATATCCTTATGAGAGTCAACATGTTATCTTTTTTGAAAATTATCCTTTGGGTCGCTGTATGTAGGGTGCATAGAACAGTGCCTGATACCCAGTACAGGCTCAATAAATGTTAGCTTTTTGTTTTAATGTTTATTTATTTACTTTGAGAGGGGGAGGGGAAGGGGCAGAGAGAGAAGGAGAGAGAGGATCCCAAGCAGGCTCCATGCTCAGTGAAGACCCCAACGCGGGGCTCGAACTCACGAGCCGTGAGATCACGCCCTGAGCTGAAACCAAGAGGTGGATGCTCAATGGACTGAGCCACCTGGATGCCCCAATGTTAGTTTTTTAGGTAAAGGATTCCAATTACCCCTATCTTACAGGTGAGGAGAATAAGGTGCAGGGAGAGTAAACAAAGTTGCTTTGACGACACAGCGCGTCAGAGGTGGAACAGAACTAGAAGTCAAGTCTGTCTACGCCTCCAAGCCCCTGATTTTTCGTCCCCCTCCCACAGTCCTCTCTGGCTGTGCTCTGCTAACTCCCACTCCTTCTTCAGAGTTGGAGTCTTTCTGGATCCCTCTGGGCCAGGTGAGCATCTCCATCCCCAACGCTGTGTCCTCCCCTATCAGGCCCACAGCCTAAATATGTTGCAACCATCAACGTCTTCATCTAAAGGATGAGCTGCATCCGGCCAGGGACCGAGACCTTTTCCATCACCATCCAGCTCAGAGCCAGCATGCGGCAAATGCCCACGTGTGAGTGCAGGAAGTAAGACATCCTGTAGCCATGGCATTTTCTCCCCCTGGGAAGGAGAGCAGGGGTGCTTTCTGGAACTGCCTAGAAGCCCTCAGCATCTCCGTTCTCTGCCAGCCCAACGCTCCCTGGGCTCCTGTCGGCTCAAGGGGCATCAAACCTCCTAAAGAGGATGCCCGGAGCCACCAGCCCCTCAGGACTTGAGTTCCTGGGTTTTGTTGTTGTCCCCCACCCCCCCCAAATCAAATTCCAGAAATCCAGGTTTAAAAATAACCAAGAAATGCAATCTTCTCCACCAAGCCGCTTGGCAAAAACAAATCCTCCACAAAGACCAGTGTGCAGTCTCACTTACACACTTACTCATTTTCAGACGCCAGCTCAGCTCTGTTCTGGGTGGGGAGGAAGAGGGGCCCGGGGCTGAAGGGTAAGGGCACAGGAGCCAGACACAAGCTGGGCTGGGTATTGGGACGACCCGGCCCGGCAGGCACACGCCCTTGTGGGAAGGCAGCTGTTTGGGACCTGCCGTGAAGTCCGGTTTTCCTTGGAGTCCCAGCCTGCTGGTCCCCAGCCCTGGATCGGGCAGAAGATCAAAGCAGCCCTGGAAAACGGCCTCCATGAGTGATCCAGAATTCGCTCTCCTCCCCTGGGGAGACATCAGCTTCTGCCCGAGCCTGCCTTTCCCCATCATTACTTAGGGAACTGGCTGGTGGTAATAGGGAGTAGCATTTAAACTCCTGCTAACAACAACCTCAAGCTCCTTCCTCTTTTCTACATGGTCTATTTTCTGACCTGTCATCTTTCTTAATGCCTATTTTGTGGGCGAGAAAAATGTGTGATGGAAGAGAGGAAATTCAGGACCAGGGAAGGCTTGGAGAACTGTCAAAATTTCATATTTCCTCCTCCTTTGAATCAGCATTTATGTCCCTCAATGGGGTTTTCCTGCATATGCTTGTATAACTCCCTTTTAAAACAATTTTTGCTGTTTTTTCCTTTCCCTGCCCCTGGGTAAGTCATTCCAACGACTACTTTCCACCTCAAAAGCGAGTAGTGGACAGGAAAAAAGTGGTCGTGTGGTCTGTTGGCTACAAGTCCCAGCGGAGCCGGGAGACTTTGGTTCTATTCTGAGCCTTTTTTGGGAACAGGACGAAGGAAGGGGACGCGAGCCTTGCCCTTTTACGGGAGCTCCCGGGACCCCGTGCCAGCAGGAGGAAGTTGCTTACTCCAGATCAGAAGGGAGCCGGAACCGGCATTTATGAAACACCTACGAAGTGCCAGGCCCACTTAATCCTCATAAGTTTGTGAGATAGGTTTTGCGACTCCCACATGACAGATGAGGAGGCTGAGGCTCAGAGAGATGTGGAGCGGCCCCAGGGTAGCACAGCTTGGCAGCTGGGAACACAGCCTGGTTCAGATCCTTAGGTCTGAGCTGTTTTGACTACAACGTGCAACCCGCCAACCATGCTTTATTCATTGAGTTACTGAATTTACTGAGCACCTAGTATGTGCCACCACCCCCCCCCCCCCTTGTGGTTTGGTTAAAAGAAAAATTCCTTTTTTTTTTTTTTTAATGGAGCTTATATTCTAGTTGCGGGTGGGGCGGAGGCAGGAGGTAGACAAAAAATAAACGTAATAAATATGTAAATTATGTAACACGGTGTGTCTTATATGCTGAGGACAAAGGAACAAGTACAGCTGGCTAGGGGTATTGGAGACCCAGTTGTACATTTAGGGTGATCAAGACAGACCTCATGGAGGTGGTGACGTTTGCGCGAGGATTTAAAGGAGAAATTGGCGGGGCGGGGGGCGCCTGGGTGGCTCAGTCGATTGAGCATCCAGCCCTTGATTTCAGCTCGGGTCACGGTCTCACGGTTTGTGAGTTCAAGCCCCGCCTGGGGCTCTGTGCTGACAGTGTGGAGCCTGCTTGGGGTTCTCTCTCTCTGCCCATCCCCCAGTCCTGCATGCATTCTCTCTCTCTCAAAATAAATAAATCCCTTTTAAAAATAAATAAAAGAGAAATGGGCATTGGGGGCGGTGTTTGAGCGAAATTATGACTGTCAGAGGCAACAGTCAAGTCAGTGCAAAGACCGGAAGGTGGGAGTTTGCCCAGTGCGTTTGACCGATAGCAAGAAGGGGAGGGTGTGTGCATGTGACAGAGATGGCAAGGGGTCCTTACCCAGGAAAGGGCCGCTCTGGTGCGTTGGGTTGTGTTGGGAGTAGACCGTGGGGGCAGGGAAGAAGCAGGGAGAGAGGGAGAGCTGTCGCCAGCTAAGAGACCCTGCCCTTTTGGAAGCAGTGGAGGCGGTGAGTGGTGGTTGGATTCTGGATTTATTCTGAAGGCAGAGACAGCAGGTTTCCTGATGGGCTAGACGGGGAGTGTGAGAGGGAGACGTCGGGGCACCTCCGAGGTTTCTGCTGGCCAGAGGAAGGTTTTGGGTGGGGCAGATCTGGACGGGGAAGGAAGACCAGGAGTTCTGGTTCCGGACATAGTGAGTTCGAGACGTGCAACCTCTCTCCATACGGGGCCGGAAGAGGCCAATTTATGAGGAGTCTCCAAACAAACCAGCCAATTTCAGAGTTTCCCCAACATCGCCTTCCTCTTAACCAGCTTTTTTTCTTTTTTTTAACTCGGTGCGGGGGAGGGGTGTCCATGAACTTGGATGGGAAAAAATTACATCTCCCCCCGGCCCCAACCTCTTACTGGAATGTTGCATTTCCTTCGATTATGAATGTAGGCAACGAACCTCAGTAGACTCAGCAAGGCCGGCGACTGTTACCAATAAGAATCACAGACGTTTTCGTTTTATATCATCGGTGCCACGGATCACCCTCAAATGTCTTTTATCGTTATCACTTCTTTGAACTTACGGTAATTATTAGATGTCACCCCATTTTATGATTTCATGCGTTAACAAGCACGCATATTACCGCCTCATAAATTTGAATTTGAGACATTTTTGATGACGATATTTTATCATACTTAGTTTCCCTGGTAATCTTATGCATTTTGTTGTTTGGGGAAGTCTCATCAGCTCCCCCCGACTGTCACAGGGGTCCCTGGCACAAAAGAGTTAAGACCCCGATCTAGGTTAAATCTCCTTGATGAGAGAGGAGCAAATATAAATACATAAGTCACTAAAATCTCTTGATCTGGGGCAGGAACCATGCCAGGAATTTTATAGACATTCCCTAATTTAATCCTTGCAGTTGCAAGGTGGATATTCTCATTATTCCCCTTTTACAACTGAGGAAATTGGGGCTCAGAGATGTTAAAGTCACCCAGCCGCTCGCTCAGTGAAAAATCGGGCATTCAAACTCAAGGCTGTATCTAAAGTCTGTGTTTCTATTTTAGTAAGACAAATTGGCTCCTATGTTGAGTCCTACGGGCCCCTCTGGGTCAGCACAGTGTCATAGCCAAACAGCAGGGTGGTATTGGGTAAGAATTGAAGACTGGAGCTGGTCTGCCTGGGCTCAGATCCAGCCTGTGTGGCTTGTTTACCTGTGACTGTGGCTGAATTACTTGCCTGTGCCTTCATTTCCGTGTCTATCACATGGGCCCGATGGTGATAAAAATGCCACCGGGAGAAATGTGTTGTGGGGTAGATTGTGACATCTAGAACAGTGCCCAGAATGTAGAAGGCGCTTGCTTCATAAGGATTTATTTTTCTTAAGAGAGAAACAGATGGGATTCGAATGTCAGTGCAACTTCTTACTAACTGTGTGGTCTTGGGCAACTCACTTAACCTCTCTGAGCTTCATTGTCCTCATCTGTAAGTGGAGATCATAAAACCTGCCTCGTAGGGTGGTGGTTAAGAATTAAATGAGACCATCGGGGTGCCTGGGTGGCTCAGGTGGCTAAGTGTCCGACGTGGGTTCAGGTCATGATCACACGGTTCGTGAGTTCGAGCTCCGCGTCAGGCTCTGTGCTGACAGCACAGGGCCTGGAGCCTGCTTCGGATTCTGTGTCTCCCTCGCTCTCCGCCTCTCCCCCTGTCTCAAAAATAAATAAACACTAAAAAAAAGTAAAGAAAGCGTGTGTGTTGAAAAGAAATGAGATTAATACAAGATGTTTAGACATTCACTAAGGAGTATAAGCAATCCGTAATGGATACGTGCCCAATAAACGTTAACATTAATTAATTAATTATTATCTTTCTACCTCTTTTCAACCTTATCAGTTTTCCTAGTCCTTACTCTGGTCTTTATTAAGCTCTCCCAATCCCATTCCTTTACTTGGGAATTTTGTGGCATACCTAATATAATCGAATGCTTAAGGTTAAACCCAGACATTTATCACGCAAATATTTACTGAGCTCTTTCCATATGCCAGACACTGTTCCAGGCACATGGGTACATCAGTAAACAAGAATCTCTCTGTGACCACGGCAGCTGACATTCTAAACAGTAGACATCCTGCCTCACACGAAGTCCCCTTTACTGATCTAGAGAAAATCGAATTTATTTAAATTTATTATTATTTATTTATTATTTATTTAAATTTATTATTATTATTTTAGTAATTTACACACCCAACATGGGGCTCAAACCCATGACCCTGAGATCAAGAGTCACATGTTCCCCCAGCTGAGCCAGCCAGGTGCTCCACCAAATTAATATTTGACAATAATAATTTCATATCAATATATTGGACATAGGTCCATACTGTCTTGTTCTAGACAGATCTTCTCTACACTGGGCCCCACAGCTCTCTGGCCCCATCCCTCACCACCGAGAATTGCTTTCTTCTCTAGACGTGCAGTGCCCGTTCACAGTCCTATGCCTCTGCACATGCTTGGCCCTCTGCCTGGAACCTCCTTCCCACCTGACAAACTCTTCCTTGTTCTTTGGGGCCCGAGTCAAATGTCCACTTCCTCCATCCTCCTTGGTCTCCCCAAGGCAAATGGCCACCGTACCTGAGCCCTCCCAGGGACATCTGCTTATTTTACCTAAACAGCACCAATTTCATAATTGTCCTTAGTTGTCCTTTAGGGAACCATCCCCTCCTTGCTTTTTGGTCCAGTGGGTTGATCTTAACCCCACCTCATCCCTCATTCCGGGACAGAGCATGTGACTAGGACTAATCGATCTGAGTATTCTATTCCCCTAGCTGGTGTGACTGGTTCAGGAATGGACTCAGAGTCAAGCCTAATCAGTGAGATTCGAACCTGGGACTTTTTGTTTAAGCCAGTTCTAATTAGGTTTCTGTCCCTTGCAATGGCCACCAAGAGTCCTGACTAGTACAAGCCATCCCAGAGTAAATTGTTGTGTGATCTCCCTGTTACCTTCTGTCTGTTTGTCTTTCTCTCTCTCTCTCTCTGGACTATGAAATAATTCAGGGCAGAGATTGATTCTTGGGGCACCTGAGTACCTCGGTTAAGCATTGGACTCTTGGTTTCAGCTTAGGTCATGATCTCACACTTCGTGAGATCATCCCTGAGTCCGGCTCTGTACTGCGGGTGTGGAGCCTGCTTGGGATTCTGTCTCTCTCCCTCTCTCTCTGCCCCACCCCTCTCTCAAAATAAGTAACTAAATTAAAAAAAAAGATTGGTTCTTATTCATGAGATGATCTGGGGTCCAGGTCCCTTCAGATAAACGGCAGGAGAGTTGACAAAGTCCTGGAGCAAGACTGTGTGTATATATACTCTTTCTGTCCCATGTGGATGGGAACTGCTTCTGGTCCTTGTGTCCGGTAGGGAGGGAAAAGAATGCATTTTACAGTTCAGCGACCCTGTACCTCACATCTGAGTTTGCATTAATCTGCTCTAGCAAAAAAGACACCACATCTGGCACAACAGGTGCAATCAGTGTTGCTACTTGGTGGGGTTGACAATAGTCCACTGTCATCTTACAGGCTCTCTGCTTTTGCCAGGACCACAACAGTGAGTTCACGCTCCACTGGTGACAATGGTGGTAATCACCTTTGGCCTTGTATTGTTTCTCCAGGGCTTTCGTAGCCTCCAGCAACAGCCGTCCGATTCCAGTCTTTGAAACTGTCCAACACCTGGTATATTGCACCCTGCGGTTCATTCTCCTCTCCTACTTCGTTCCAGTTCACCACCGGTGACGATTTGCCCAATTGTGCCATACGTGCATGCCAGAGGTCACCGGTACTCTGCAAACCACCAATGACAGAGTCTTCATGGTCAGGCAACCGGCGGGTGATCCAGCTCTGAAATCCCATTTTACTTTGTTTCCTAAAGCCACTTTCAGTATCGACGGACATAGGTTACGTTCCTCTGTGAAGTTGGCATGCAAGAAGCTTTGGGAGGGGGTGTGATGGGGATGCTCTCAGGAACGATACCTGTAAACGAGTGAGAGAAGCAGCATCGCACAGAGGGAGAAGCCGAATAGCGACCAAGTAGCTCTGAAGCTCCCAAAAGAACCGCAGGGAATTCTGAGGTGGATTTTCTTTTTAAAATTTTTTTTTTTAAGTTTATTTATTTTTTTGGGACAGAGAGAGACAGAGCATGAATGGGGGAGGGGCAGAGAGAGAGGGAGACACAGAATCGGAAACAGGCTCCAGGCTCTGAGCCATCAGCCCAGAGCCCGACGCGGGGCTCGAACTCCCGGACCGCGAGATCGTGACCTGGCTGAAGTCGGACGCTTAACCGACTGCGCCACCCAGGCGCCCCATCTGAGGTGGATTTTCAGAGTTGTCTGATCGAAGCAAGGGGGGTAGGCATTTATTCTCCCTCCTGGACCGGTCATTCACGCGAGATGCCTTCTGGGAGGGCACTTGATCCTGGGTGAGGCACGCCTCTTTGGCTGAGCTGGGGCAGTGAGGGCCTTGGCTAAGGATTGCAGGATCTGCGGGGACACCACAGCATCCTCTACAGAGACTCTTTCTCGGACGGGTATGCAGGTATCCCACGCACATGTTACGTATTAGATATTGTGAATATCTTTTTTTCAGCCCGTCATCCGTCTGTTAGCTCTCAGTGTCATTTGTTGAGCAGACTCTCTTAATTATGATGTGACCAAATTAATAGATTTCCCTCCTTACTGATTTGTCCTCATTCCTTAGGTCGTGAAGATATCCTCCTACATTATGTTTTTTCAAAAAATATATTTTTACTTTCAAAATTGGATCTTTAGTCCTTCCAGAGTCCACTTTATTTTGTTTTTATTTTTTTCTTAAAGTTTATTTATTTTGAGAGAGAGAGAGAGCTGAGGAGGGGCAGAGAGAGAGAGAGAGAGAGAGAGAAGTAGAGAGAGAGAATCCTAAGCAGGCTCCATGCTGTCAGTGCAGAGCCGGAGGCAGGACTCGAACGCACAAACCATGAGATCATGACCTGAGCAGAAATCAAGAGTTGGGGGCTTAACCGACGGAGCCACCCAGGCGCCCCAGGAGCCCACTTTAAAGGTGGGTGTGATGTAGGCATCCGATTTTCTTCCTTTTTCCTCTGTATCATGAAACAATTCTCATTTTCTTCATCTCTTTGCCCTCTGCTCTCACCACTGTCTCAAGATGCCACATCTGAAGAGAATCATTGACCTCTTAATACTCTTCTTCCGAGGGCACTGGTAATGAGCACCGGGTGTGGTATGTAAGTGATGAATCACTGACTGCTGCTCCTGAAACCAATATTGCGCTGTGTGTTAACTAACTAAAATTTAAACTAAAAAAAAAAAAAGAAAAGAAAAGAAAGAAAGAAATTTCAGTACTTCCAGGGGAGTGACTTTCCGACTGGTAGGTCCAGCCCTGGCCTCTCTTGTCAATGCCAGTGACAAAGTTCAAACGGAACACTGGGCATTTTTAGTATGTCCCGATTCAAATTAATCTTACCCGTCAAAGACATTTTATGTGACTCACCTATATTTTCTACATTTCCAGACCGTCCAACATTCTAGCACAGTATCTTCTCCCAACTAGGGGCTCAACCTACATTTATTCAAAGAATGGGAGCCTCTGTTATGTTTAGTCACATTAAAAGCCAAAGTCAATTATTTTTATTCAAAAGATCCGAGTGACATAAATTTCAGAGGCAAGTTCAGCCACGAGTCAGCTTATCTTCCTCCCGTCTTGCGGTGTCCCTCTCTCTGAGATAGAGTAGGGAAGGAACAAAAGATTTGGCATCGGCCAGAGCCACAGCCACTATGCCCTACTGGCAAGATCTTAGTTTTGGAGTCAGAGAGAGCCTGCGTTGAAATTCTACACCCTCCCCTGCTTCCCTTATCTGTAAAAGTGGGTAGGTAAGAAGGCTCAGGCCAGATGGCTCTTAGAAGAATAAAAGAAGCAACACACTGAGAGTGCTTTGCACCCAAAAGATGCTAAAGACAATTGTGAGATCCCTTTTCCTTCTCTCTTCTTGTATCCCTCTCCTGCGTTTGGCTTCAAGATGAAGACAGAAGTATCTGAGCTCTCAGGACGAATGGTCCCTATCTGAGCATCCTGCATCACCAAAAGGGAAAGTCGGACTGCAATTCTCATTAATCTACACGACCTGCTGGGACGCCTGGCTGGCTCAGTTGGTGGAGCATGCGACTCTTGATCTCGGGGTTGTGAGTTCGAGCCCCACGTTGGGTGTAGAGGTTACTTAAATAAACCTTAAAAAAAAAAATCTATACAACCTTCCCCCTGCATCCGTAAAGCAGGTTGAGGGAACTACACCTGCCCCCAATTTACAGATCAAGAATTGGAAGTGTCAGGTACCATCCCCGGAGCATCAAACGAGCACTTTACAGTTTATAACAGCTCAGCCCTCAGGCTCTCGAGGAGGAAGCTCGCTCGGAAATTTTCAGATGGGCCGCGGAGGAGATAACGTCCAATTGTCCATCCACCGTGATCCTTTCCGGTGATGTGGGCAGCGTATTCAAGCTGGGGCAAGTTCCACTCACCAGAAGCATCCCCCATTTGTCTCGGGAATCCTTCCAGGCCACCTCCTTGGTTTTCCACCCTGCTACTCTTTGTTCATAAATTTCTCAGTCCTCAACTTTCTTTGTTTTGGCTCCATACTATGGCTCCCATGATCCACCCGCCTCTGGGCTGGATGGTCCTCTGGGCTTGACTCACTCTCCCGGCTCTCAGCAACCACACGGATCCGAGTCGTTGCTCGGTCTTTGTGCTGCAATCTCCCACACTGCTCCCACCAGTGAGAAGCAGCCCATCTGTCAGAGCTGCTGGATGCGCCCCGCCCCTCACCAGGACCACAGGGGTCACGGTGGCTGCCAGTTTCAAGATGGCAGGGTAAGGGCATCTCTGCCCGCCCCCCCCCCCCCCCATCGTTAAAAAGCACTCCAAAACAGGATATGAAAACAAAAGTATTGTTTATTAAACCAGGAGAAAACAGCAGCCCCTGATCACACAGGGATCAGGAAAGAAGAAAGAGCCAAGCACCCCACGAAGGGCCAGGCATCCATGTAGACATCAGAGCATTCTCCCAGAAATACCAGACTAGACTGGGAAGACAGAGGGTTCCTCTTCTGCATTTCTTTGTCCGCGGAGCTTAGCATAGGACTAATCAAACGCAAGGGGAACGGTTAGAAATGGTTTTCCTATGTTGCTAAGTGGAGCTGCCTTTATTTCTCTCAGAGACAGGGCCCCTCCACACCCAGATGCCCAAGAAGAAAACCATGAGCCATAATACCCTGGCCTTGATATTTAGCATTTCGTTGCTTCAAATATTGTTACAAATTCTGCTCTTTCATTAGCTCAGTCTTGGTCTTTCATTATTTTCACATGAACTCGGTTCCTACGGCAGTCGGGACTTGATCATTACATTTAGCTCTTTGCCAGTATGAGTAAGGAACCAGGTAACAGCCCTGACATTTAATATTTAATTGTTTTTGATCAGCATTAATTAGTCGCAGATGCACACCAGATTCCCATTGAATTAAATACCCTTGGGAACATATTGCGGGCTCAGGGACTCTAACCACATCAAAAAGTAAACGTTCAACTTTAGAAGTTGGGCCCTGGAGACCCAGGCATCCATGGAGAAGAAATTCCAGATGTCTCGCATTCTAACCTCCTCCTTCCAGCCCCGTGGAGTCTAAAACCTCAGGGTTCTGCGGGGGGGACTTCCAGGCCACATCCTCTGTCTACACCACCAGTTTCACCCTTTTGGCTGAGTCATTCCCATCTGCCTACCGACACGAGGACGCTCTCTGACCCTAAACACCTGCTCTGGACGCCACCGCCTCTCACGCTATTACCCCTTTCCTCTAATCCTCCGTAGAGAAGAGCTCGTTGAAAAGGTTGTGTACGCTTACATTTCCAACGCGTCTCCTCCTGGTCAAGCCCACTGTCTTCGGTCTTTGGCTCCGACCCCTCCAAGGAAACTGTCCTTGTCAAGGTAACCAAAAGAACCACCCTTGGTGCAAAATCCAATAGTCGGGTCTTCGTCTCCCTTCAACCAGGTCCTTCACATTCTCTTTCTTGATGCATTTTTTTTTCCCCTTCATTTGGCTTCCAGGAAACCATTCCTGTTGGATTGCCTCCCACCCACGGGCATTCCTTCTGATTCTTGTTCACGGATTCAACCTCCTCTCCTGAGCCTCTGAATGTTACAGCGCTGTGGGCTCAGCGCTCAGTCTTCCTTTCTCCTCTGACGATGCTCGTTCCTTAGGTGATCTCAGAGAAGCACACACATGCATCGAAGCCCCCATTTTTATCTCCAGCACCGACCTCTCCCTTGCTTTCTCTGCATTTCCACTTGAATGTTGGCTGAGCCTCGGTGCCTTAGAAATCAGAGACTGAGGGGGCACCCGCGTGGCTTACTTGGTTGAGCCTCCAGCTTCAGCTCAGGTCATGATCTCGTGGTTCGTGACTTTGAGCCCGTGTCAGGCTCCGTGCCGACAGCTCGGAGCTTGGAGCCTGCTTTGGATTCTGTGTCTCTATCTCTCTCTGCCCCTCCCATGCTCACGCTCTCTGTCTCTGTCTCTCTCAAAAATAAATAAACATCGAAAGAATTAAAAAAAAGAAATCAGGCCACACTCACACTTGGGCCCGCTCTACAGGAGAAGCGTAATCCCAGGGCGGAGAGAGAGGGAAAAGGGAAATGAGGCAGGGAAGGAGGGAAGGCAAACACAAGGCAGTGTGTTATCTAGCCAGCCACATGTTCACAAGAGAACACGGCTAGTGGCTCAGTCACACGGGAACATTTCCAGAGAGGCTGGGTGTGTGTGTGTGTGTGTGTGTGTGTGTGTTGGGAGGGACCACAGCACCTCAGTGCTGCCTCTCAGGAAGGAGGTTTATTTCTGGCCGGCAGAAGGAAAAAGAATCCTTCTGTTGGCTCCTTCTTATCTCTCGTCCCTCAGTGATAAAAGCTTCCCCCTGCACTTGTGGGTTGTGGTGCCGGCCTTTGTGGACTCTTTTGGATGCCGGCTCTCTCAGCCCTGGTTTAGAAATTATTTTAGGCTTTGAAGTGTTTGGAGGAGCTATAGCCTCAGTGTCTGGACATGTGGGCCCCGTGGGGGGTGCTTATGCAGGTCCTGGTACAGCAGGCGTGATGGAGACGAGCTGGAGCCCGGTCCTTGCACCGGGAGAGACTGGGGCAGCAGTCTCAGCAGGAGGCCACTAGCCGTGGTGGCCACGTCCTTTGAGTGTGCAGTCAAGGGGGGTGGGGAGGATGAGGGTGGGAGAAATATGGGGCAGCACATGAACTGGGTCTCCTAGGCAGTCCAAACTTAAGCTAGCCACAACCGAATTCCTGTACCTGTTCCTCCACACAAAATCCTTTTTCCTGTTTTGGTGTGTGTGTGTGTGTGTGTGTGTGTGTGTGTGAGCTTTGATTCCTCTCTTTCCACTTGCTCACTCCCAAAATCTTACAACCCTCCCTAAGTCCTCTTTCTTTTTTCCTCCAACCCACATTCCATCTATTAGCAAATCCTCTCAGCTCTACCTTCAAAATATACCCGGAAGTCTCCTTTCCCATAATTCTTAGATGATCGCAGCTCTCAGCTTCTGTCTTTGTCCCAACATTCTGTTCTGAACACAGCGGTAAGAGTGATGCTTTTCAAACACAAGTGAGATGGTTACTCCTCCCCTCAAGCCTTTAATGTCTTCCTGTCTCACTCAGAGTAAAACCAGGCTTTGCCATGGCCTACGAGGTTCTGGGCTGTCTGCTTAAAAAAAAATTTTTTTTAACGTTTATTTATTTTTGAGACAGAGAGAGACAGAGCATGAACAGGGGAGGGGCAGAGAGAGAGGGAGACACCGAATCTGAAACAGGCTCCAGGCTCTGAGCTGTCAGCACAGAGCCCGACGCAGGGCTCGAACTCACGGACCGTGAGATCATGACCTGAGCCGAAGTCGGACGCTTAACCGACCAAGCCACCCAGGTGCCCCCGGGATGTCTGCTTCTACCACACCTCCAATTTTATCTCCTGTTTGCATACTCTGTTCCAGCCACACTGTGTCTTTGCAGGACCAAGCAGACTCCTACACCAGGGCCTTTGTACTTGTTCCTCTCTGTGCCTACAAGACTCTCTCCCCGTTATCTGTGTGGCTTCCTTCCTCAGTCCTTCAGAGACTCTAACCTTGTGTTCCACTACTTCTCAGCTGGAGAAGGCTCCATGGAGGAAGGGGCTGAAGGATGGGAAAGATAGGAAAGCAGGAAGGAAGAAATGGTCCCTTCAGGAGCTTGGTGGAAAGCCCAAAGCATTTGCAGGGATAGTTTGGCCAACAAGGAGAGCTTATATATGGGAGAAAGGCCCATGAAAAGAAAGAATTGAAGGGGGAACCGTTTTTGAAAGGCTTTGAGCGCTAAGTAAAGGAGAGAGTTGTTTATTCTATAGGCAAAGTCATCCAACTGACGGATTTTTCAAGTTTCCATTGAAAAATCTCTTCCAACTGGGACCTCTGAGTCATTGTCTGCTCTGGTGGTATAAACATAGCCACGAAGGAAGCAAGAGAAACCAGCATTGACAAAGGCACAACAAAGCTGAGAAAAATATGTATTCCTGAGAAGAATCTCCTGGGCCCATTCAGGAGGTTGATAGGAGAAGCTAGTCTTCCCCAGAACCACTGTTTGAGAGCTTACATATCCCATGATTGGCAACTGAGGGTTGGAAATGGGATTTCAAAACCAACCCAATAGGGAGAACACGGGAAGCTTGGTGTCCTCTCTGGGTGCTCTTGGGTCAGGCCTACCTGACTCAACCACTTGGCTCTCTTGACAACCAGTGTTGTAAGGTCAAGGAGGTCAGCGACTGTGGGTACCACTGCCCTCTGCTGGAGGGACTGGAGTCCTCCTCAAGACCTGTACTTGGAGCCAAGTCAATGGTTCTTAACTTTCTTTGGATCCTGGGTCCCTTTGAGAATATGAGGAAAGCTATGGACTTAGAGAAAACAAGATATGACCTCGTACATGAAGACTTGCGTAGAGTTACAAGGATTTGTAGAAAGACCCTCTGAAACCCATCCATCAACCCTCCTGGTAAAAGTATAACTTTTCTTTTTCTTATTTATGTATTCATTTAGATTGTTTTAAATTAAAGCATAGTTGACATACAGTGTTACATTAGTTTCAGGCGTACAACAGAGTGATTTGACAAGTCTATATGCTATGGTATCTATGCTCACCGGAAGTGTGACCACCTGTCACCATACAGTGCTATGACAATATCATTGACTAAATTTCCTGCGCTCTGCCCTTTATTCTTGTGATTTACTCATTCCATAACTGGAACTCTGCCTCTCCCATTCCCTTCATTCATTTTGCCCGTCCCCCCAACCCCTGCGCTCTGGCCACCACCAGTTTGTTCTCTGCACACATGGGTCTGTTTCTGCTTTTTTGTTTGTTTGTTTGTTCATTGTTTTGTTTAGATTCCACACATAAGTCTAATCATAGGGCATTTGTCTTTCCCTGACGTATTTCGCTTCGCGTAATACTCTCTAGTTCCATCCATGTTGTTTCAATGGCAAGATCTCATTCTTTTTTGGGACTGAGTCATATCCCATTGTATAAATACATCACATCTTCTTTATCCACTCATCTGTGGATGGACACTTGAGTTTCTTCTATGCGTTGGCTCTTGCAAATATGCTACAATAAACATAGGGGTGCATATATCTTTTCAAATTAGTGTTTCTGTTTTCTTTGGGTAAATACCCAGTAGCAGACTGACTAGATCATATGGTATTTCGATTTTTAATTTAAAAAAATTATTTTTATTTACTTTTACAGAGAGAGAAAGAGAACACGAGTGGGGGAGGGGCAGAGAGCGAGGGAGAGAGAGAATCCCAAGCAGGCTCTGTGCTGTCAGCAGAACTGGGCTCAGCAGAGCCCGATGTGGGGCTTGAACTCATAAACCCTCGAGATCATGACCTGAGCCAAAGTTGGATGCTCAACTGACTGAGCGACCCAGGTGCCCCTCTATTTTTAATTTTTTAAGGAACCTCCATCCTGTTTTTTTCAGTGGCTATACTGACTTACATTCCCATAAAGGTGTAACATTAGAAGCAGAAGCAGACAGACCTAAGTGCCAGGTCAGGGCTAAGACACCCCACCTTTGGCTGTGAGTCAGAAGAGAAATAAAGAGGAGGTTACCCAACATATTTTCTGCCGAGAATGCCTTTTCCCTTCCTTGGATCCCATATTCAGAAATATTTTCTCTACCAAACGAGTTGTGTTGACTAAGAAATCCCACATTTTTTATTAACCAAATGGAACAGACAAGTGATAGCTGGTAACCTCATCGTGGCTGAGTGCATCTAATCCAGACAAAAATCAAAGCTAATTTGATATTAAGTTAGCCAGGGGAGCTGTCCTATGGACAAATCCATGGGTTTGGTTGGCCCTTGAGATATCAACACTCGAGCTATAACGATTATGTGTAGCACCAACTGTTATTCTCAAGCTCGCACACTTAAATCCAAACGAATTCAGTGATGGTATCTGTCTCCAATTCACACTCTCTCACAAGTCCCTTTCCACGCCCCTTGAGCGTGTACCTTCAAATGCAGGTAAATGCACCTTTCAATGTATTTTTCCAAGCATTCCCTTAGACTCCAACTTTCTCCGAGGTTAATCCAAACACCTACTGACTGCAAAGCTATACTTGGGGCTCCTGAGTGGCTCAGTCGATTAAGCATCCGACTTCGGCTCAGGTCATGATCTCGCGGTCTGTGGGTTCGAGCCCTGCGTCGGGCTCTGTGCTGACAGCTCAGAGCCTGGAGCCTGTTTCAGATTCTGTGTCTCCCTCTTTCTCTGCCCCTCCCCTGTTCATGCTCTCTCTCTCTCTCTCTCTCTCTCTGTCTCAAAAATAAATAAATGTTAAAAAAGAAATTAAAAAAAAAAAAGCTACACTTAAGTCTGTTCTGGTTGTTACTCTTGAGCCAGGTCCCACCCAAGACCCTCTGGCCTCCAAGGCAGGGCTATGTGAGGGCACAGAGCATCAATTAAGCACCACTTAGTACCTGGTGTGGCTAGTGCTAGAGATGTAAAAAAGGGAAAAAACATCATTCCTGCTCCTCCTCCATTATTTCAAGAAATATTAATTAAATGCCTTCAATGTTATCAGACACTATGTGACGCACTAGGGATATAGTGACAATGAAATCCCTGCTTTCGTGGAACTTAAGGTCTGGTGGGACAAATAGGGCAGGGGAGGGAGAGGAGAGGAGTAAATGAACAAAGAAGATGTTTGCAATTTTTAAAAATGTAAATTTGTTTATTTTGGGGAGAGACAGAGACAGTGCAAGTGGGGGAGAGGCAGAGAGAGAGAATCCCAAGCAGGCTCTGCACTGCCGGCACGGAGCCCGATGTGGGGCTTGAAACCCACAAAAACATGAGATCATGACTGAGCCGAAGCCAGGAGTTGGAGACGCTTAACCAACTGAGCCACCCAGGCACCCCGTCGTTTGCAAGTTTTGATATGCACTAGAAAGGAAACAGAGAGGGTGATGGGGCCAGAGAGTGAATGGAGGCAAAGCAAGGATCTCTCATGGGATTAGCAGCCAGGGTCCTGGTAGGAAACATGGGGTACGCTCACAGTGGGACACGGAGGGGAGTTTAATACCTTGGAATTAGTAACAGCGGGAGCCATTACCAGCATTATGTCCACCAACAAAAGGAAGAAGGGAGAGCTGATGGGGGGGCCCATTTGGTGAGAGCTGCCACATGTATGTACACAACGACCAATCAGTGGCAGCGTAGACTGGGATCCAGCTCGCGACTTCCAGCGGCATAGACTGGGAGCCAGCTCGTGATTTCCTGTCTAGTGCGTTCCCCGTGAGCTTAGTTTCTCGCAGTTACCGTAACAAAGTATCTCAGACTGGGTGGCTTAAAACAACAGCACTTTATTCTCAGTGCTAGAGGCTAGAAGTCCAAAATCAAGGTGTCTGCAGGGTTGGCTTCTTCTTGGTGGCTCAGAGGGAGAAGATTCCATGCCTGTCTTCCAGTTTCCAGTGATGGCTAGCAGTCCTTGGCGTCCCTTGGCTTGCTGCCACATAAGTCCAATCTCTGCCTTCATCATCACTCGGCCATCGTCCCCGTGTCTGTTTGTGTCCGTATTTCTTCTCCTCTTTTCTTGTTTTTAATGTTTATTTATTTCTGAGAGAGAGAGAGAGAGAGAGAGAGAGAAAGAGAGCGCAAGTGTGGGAGAGGCCGAGAGACAGAGGGAGACACAGAATCCGAAGCAGGCTCCAGGCTCTGAGCTGTCAGCACAGAGCCTGATGCGGGGGCTGGAACCCATGAACTTCGAGATCATGGCCTGAGCTGAAGTCAGATGCTTAACTGACTGAGCCACCTAGTCAGCCGCATATTTCTTCTCCTCTTATGAGGACACTAGTCATTTTGGATTTAGGGTTCCCTTTATGATCTAATCTTAACTAGTAACATCTTCAGTGACCCTATTTCCAAATAAGGTTGTATCCTGAGGTTTCAGGAAGGACATGAATTTGGGGGGACGGTACAGTACACCTGCTTCTTTCTTCTTTTTCTTTTTTAAAAAGTTTATTTAAAACTTTAAAACTAAAAGCTGCCTGACCTGGGGCTCAAACACATGAACCATGAGATCATGACCTGAGCCCAAACCAAGAGTTGGATGCTTAATGGCCCGAGCCACTGGGACACCCCACCTGCTTCTTTGCAAAGCATTAAGTTTGCAAAATGTCTTTGTCATCTTCTCCTCTTTCTGGGACCCTTTCATGCCGTTTGAACCCCCCACTCCTGCTATAGTATGTGTTCAGAACACATGATTGAGTAGCTTCATCACTTGAAGAAGCAAGGATTGTCCCAGTGAGATGTCGCTGCACACCTACAAGATGGGCAACAATTTTAGAGTGTAATCACAAATCAACTTTTGGGGAGGATGGAAACCGGTGCGATCACTTTGGGATAAAGGTGTCAGTGTCTCATAAAGCTGGAGATAAGCACACTCTAGTGCCTTCCTTGGTTACATGTGCTACAAAAATATGACAGTGCGCATCAGGACACATGTGCAAGAATAAGATGCTTTTTTGGTAATAATCCCCAAGTGGAAACAACTAACTATCCATGGAGCTGCTTTTGCTGTATCTCAAAGGGGTTGGACTATCGTGTTTTCCGTAGAATATAATGGAATACTGTATAGTAATGAATCAATTATGTACACACAACACAGATGAATCTCAGGGCACCTGGGTGGCTCAGTTGGTTGGGCGTCCGACTTCGGCTCAGGTCATGATCTCGCGGTCCGTGAGTAATGAATCAATTATGTACACACAACACAGATGAATCTCAGGGCACCTGGGTGGCTCAGTTGGTTGGGCGTCCGACTTCGGCTCAGGTCATGATCTCGCGGTCCGTGAGTTTGAGCCCCGCGTGGGGCTCTGGGCTGACAGCTCAGAGCCTGGAGCCTGTTTCGGATTCTGTGTCTCCCTTTCTCTCTGACCCTCCCCTGCTCATGCTCTGTCTCTCTCTGTCCCCAAAATAAATAAACGTTAAAAAAAAAAACACACAGATGAATCTTAAAGCATACTAATGAACAAAAGAAGCCAATACCATAAAGCAAGATTCCGTTTATATCAAGTTCCAAACTAGGCAAAATTAAACCGTGTGTTTTAAGGATGTAGGATCAGATGACAACACTTAAAGAAAAGCAAGGTAATGAATGACGTACAAGTGAGGATAGTCCTATGCTTGCAGGGAGGTAAGGGATGTGATCTGGCAAAGGGCTCACCCAGGAGTTGGCTTCTGAGGTGCTAGAATGTTCCTTTTACAACAGTTTATTTGTTACATGGCATTTATGCTTTCAGCACTTTTCTGTGTGCTTGTTACATTCCACACAAACACATGTAAAATATGGGGGAAGAGCTCCTGGGCTTTGGAACTAGACAAAGAAGCTACTTAGTAGCTGTGCTGTTGAGCTCTGGACACATCACCTTTTAAAGGGGCAAAACCAACCCCTCTTGGAGAGGGGAGACTTGAAACAAAAGCGTGTGAATCTCCTTGTAAGAAAGTTCACTTTTAATTACAGGGGAATTGAAAAAAAACCTACTGGAATCTAAAAAGGACCTTTATTTATGCAGGTGCTGTGCTGTAAAATATTCTAATCCGCGTTGTTAATGAAGCTGGATTTACAACCTAGTAAACTAAACAAAGAGCTTATGTTTAGTTGAGAAACCAGTTGAGGGTGAAATCTAGTGTGCCTAAGTGACAGTTTTCACTTTTTTTATTTGTCTTCTATTCAGTGTAAAAAGATGCTGACTCTCTTGCTGTGAAATCACTTTATTCTAAGACACTGTCTTTACCCATCTGAAGTACAAACTTCATCTTTGGGAAACTTGTTTCATATGGTTGGGAGGAGTCCTAGCCGAGTGCCCGTTAGGAACCAAGCACTTGTAGTTTGTAGTTATTAAAACATTTTGTCATGACGTTGTTACCCTTTGAAGACCTCCTTACTTTGTGTTTGTGAAACAAGATGTTGTTCCAGGATCATCTCATATTTTCCCTGCTCCAGCCCTGGAGTCTTAGTCAGTTTTCTAAGGAGTCCTAGGTCCCTTAAGTACAGAATGGTATTTATTTGTTTGTTTGTTTGTTTGTTTTCCCAAGCAGGCTCTGTACTGTCAGTGCAGAGCCTGAAGTGGGGCTCGAACCCATGAACGAAGAGCTCATGATCTGAGCCGAAATCCAGAGCATGATGCTTAACTGACTGAGCCACCCAGGTGCCCCGAGAATGGTATTTAGAAGCCAAGAGCTTGGCTTGCTTATTGCTACTGATGTGTGTTGTTGCTTTTAGGCTCTCTCAGCAGACAAGATCAGGAAACACACACACACACACACACACACACACACACACACACATTTATATCTTTCTCTATTAAATTAAACATGAGTTCATTCTGACACATTCAATTCTAATCCAATAGCAAAGAGTTCTTGCAAGGGTTATCCTGTTCCATGTTTGTACCCCCCTTCTCCAGCATTGGGAAATTTATTTTTTTTTAATGTTTATTTATTTATTTTGGGAGAGAGGGGGGGTGGGACAGAGAGAGAATCCCAGCAGGCTCCTCACGGTCAGCTCAGAGCCCGATGCGGGACTCCATCTCACGGACTGTGAGATCACGACCTGAGCTGAAACCAAGAGTTGGACATTTAACTGACTGAGCCACCTAGGCTCATTTCACCCAGGGAATCTACTTTTAATCATTTCAAATATGCTTGCTTATAATGAATGTATTGCTTTTTAAAAAAATATGTATGTTCCACACTTGTATTGGTCTTTGTTCTCCAAGAGCTATAAAAACTCCAGACTTTTTATTTATTTTATTCATTCAACCAACATGTATTTATCAAGCAAATGTGTCAGATAATGTTCTAGGGGTGGGGCTACAGCAGTGAACGAAATATTGTGTTGGTAAAGGAACCGTGGAAAGAGAGAGTAATGGATAGAAGGCTAGGAAACAGCAAAGCTGGGATCTGAACTCAGACAGCCTGACTCCAGAATTCAGGCTATACCATCTGCCTCTGATTGCTTTTGTAAGTTGCTCTCTGCCTTCTACAAAAGTTTACAACTCTCTTGAATCCAATAAAAATGCCTCTGTCAGTTTCTAAATGTACACAATGCACAGCCTTGTGAATCTCCCACATTTCTTCTCTGAGACTCAGTTTCCAAATTTGGGAAAATGAAAGTAGTCATTTCGACCTGCTGTGAGGATAAATGAAATTATATGAGATGCCTGGTGCTATTTGTGACAGATCATAGGTATTTAGTGAAGTTAATTTTTTTTTCTTTTTTTTAAAAAAAATTTTTTTTTCTTTTTCAACGTTTTTATTTATTTTTGGGACAGAGAGAGACAGAGCATGAACGGGGGAGGGGCAGAGAGAGAGGGAGACACAGAATCGGAAACAGGCTCCAGGCTCCGAGCCATCAGCCCAGAGCCCGACGCGGGGCTCGAACTCACGGACCGCGAGATCGTGACCTGGCTGAAGTCGGCCGCTTAACCGACTGCGCCACCCAGGCGCCCTTTTTTTTTTTTTTTTTTTCTTTTTCAACACGAATGCTATACTATAAAATTTCCCCGGAACAGAGAGGGTTTTTTGGTTTTGTTTTTTATTGTTTGTTTGTTTGGTTAACTAGGCTCCATACCCAATGTTGGGACCTGAACTCATGATCCTGAGATCAAGACTTGTAGGCTTGATTGACTGAGCCAGCCAGGTGCCGCAAGAGTTTTTTACTCTAATTCATTCAATCAATCAGTCATTCATTTATACATTTATTCATTCTTACATCCATTCAAAAAGCATTTATTGAGAATGCAATATATATCAGGCCCTCTGCTAGGCATTGTGGATACAGAAATGACACAGCCCTCTTTCCCAAAGAGCTCACAGTCAAGAGATAAACAAAGAATTGCAACACAATCTGATATGTAGCTCGGATGAGAGTTAGAGAAGTGGTCATGGAGGAAGGCTTCCTGAAGGAAGGGGCTTTGTCACAGCAAGGACTGGTACAGCAGTTCTGCTGTTAAAGTTGCCAAGAATAAATGAATAAATTAATGGGTGAATGAATTCAATTCAGTTTACCAAGCACTTCATAGAAGATCCTACTGCCCATGGCATTGTGCTCTGAACAGGGAGTGTGCAGATGGAGAGGGGCAGCTCAGGCCCTTAATGAGCTTCTAGTTTTACTGGCAGACACAAACATCTATAAAGAGATGTTTTGGGGCACCTGGGTGGCTCAGTCAGTGAAGTGTCCCACTCTTCATTTTGGCTCAGGTCATGATCTCACAGTTCGTGGCATTGAGCCCCGAGTGGGGCTCCATGCTGACAGCTGCAGTCTGTTTGGGATTCATTCTCTCTCTCTCTCTCCCTCTGCCCCTCCCCAGCTTGCACTCCTTCTCAAAATAAACTCAAAAAAAAAAAAAAAAAAAAGAGAGAGAGAGAGAGAGAGAGAGAAAGGATGTTTCAATAGCATGTAGAGAATTCTATAGGGTAGGCAAGCTGCTTTGATAATAAGAAAACAGAGGGAGTTCTAAGCTCTATTAGTAGATGAAGGGTGACTCTAAGGTTTTAATGTAGGCTTCCTAGAATGAACTTCTTGAGTCTTGGATATATTCAGCAGGTGAATAGATGTCATTGACAGCTTCGAATCAGAGGACTAATATGGTCAAATTTGTATTTGTGGTAGGATGGGGGGTGCAAAAGGGAAAGAAAGTCTAAAACCAACGACACCAGCAAGGAGGCTGAATTATGAAAAGGAGGCTTGTGGTGGACGTTTGATCCGGAAACAGAATTTGACAGTGGTTGCAATTCTCAGGGAGAGTATGTAGACATTAAGGTTGACGGATGTGCTTCTTGGAACCAACACTCTTTAAGCAGCTGGCAGAGAAGAAGCTGGAAGGACACCTAAAGAGGAGAGTCCGGAGCAGAACCTGGGAGTCCGAATGAATAAGGAGAAGACGCAGACAAGGAGGACCAGGAAGGAGGGCGCAGTTGTGCCCAGTGCTGTATAGAGAAAGGTTCCAAAGCATCCGTTCGATCTGGCCTAGGTGACCTATGCCAGAACAGTCTCCGTGTTAGTGGTGCAGGCGGGACTCCCACTGCAATAAACAGTGAATGAAGGAGTAGAAAAAGTGAATGAAGAAACCAAGCGCTGTGCCCTCACTTGCCCTGGGAAATTCCAGGGCCGACGTCGGGAGCTGGTGCGGAGGAAGGGCCTTCCCGACAGGGCTCGGGATGCAGCCTGGGAAGCCTGTCAGCCTCCCAGCCCTCAGGTAGGCGCGGCTCCAAGGTCAGGGTCACCTCGGGCCTCCAGGCAACCCGTCACCTTGACGACCAAGTGGAAAAAAAAAAAAAAACCAACCCGGAAGGGGCGGAAGCATTCAGGTTATCTCGCGATATGTGGCAGGCCGGAGCCGGCCTTCCGGGCCTGGAGGCCGAGGCCGGCTCTCGCGAGACTTGCCTGGAATCGAAGCGCGGGGCCCGACCTTAAGGAAAGTGGGAGCTGCGGGTGGGGAACATGTCGGACTCTGAGCTCGGCAGGAAGTGGGACCGGTGCATGGCGGATGCGGTCGTGAAGATAGGTGAGAAGCCTCTCGCCCCTGCAGGCCCCTCCCGGAGCGGAGCGGCCGGCTCCAGGCCCCGCTGACCAGGAGAGCGGGAGGGAAGCCCCTGGGGAGGTCAGGCCGACCGGCCTGGTCCAGCCCCTCCGGCCAAGGCGAGCTGCCCGAGCCGGGCGGGGGGTCACTCGGGCGGCGGGGTCCCCGGCCGCAGGACCCTGGGCGTCCGCGCGAGGTGGGAGGGGAGGAGTCTCAGCCCCGAGGGAATAGGGGACGGTCGGGCTGGCAGGTGGCAGGAGAGGTGCCGAGCTCATCGAGTAAAAAGCGGTCTGCAGGGCACAACCTCTTGCCAGAGGCTGGAAATTCTCCTCGGGGGCCGCATCTCCCGCACAGGGAGTGGAGCCGGGTCAGGGTCACAATGCTGTCCTGCCGAGACAAGTGTCTTCTAAAGAAGGTCATGGGGAGCGTTTTATAGACACCGACAGGCCCTCACGGGAGTTGCTGTCATTCCCGAGTTGTATTTATTTGATTATCTGATTTATTGGCATCAGAGTAATCTGCGCCCTGAAATTGGAGACATAGTGATCTGGAATGAGAATAGCCCAGGGAAATAAGAGATTGGACACTTCTTGGTTCTCCATGTAACTACGCGGAGCCTGTTAACATGTGCTCAGTGACGACACAGATTATGAAGTCACTGCATGGAGGGGAGGGGAAAGACGGAAGCTAATTTATTGAGCGTGTACTAAGTGCCAGGCACTGCGCTCGGTGCGCAACTTAATACATTATCTCACACCGGTAGTGAAACGGGGAGGCAGGTGAATGAATTGGTCCAGGGTCTAATAAATGACGAAGTTTCTAATAAGTAGCAAAGTTGGAAACTTAACTCAGGTTTTCTGGCTTCAAGCCCCATGCTCGCTCTTTGATACTAATTCTTATTATCCAGATTTGATATTTTTGTATGGAAAATTTAAGAGGATTTAAGATTGTGCCCATTGAATGAAAATGTTGAAAGAGATTTAAGATGGTAAGCACCATGAGAACAGAGATGCTTTCTGGTTTATTCATTGCTGTATCTCCTGCCCCTTTCTAGGTTTTCCAGTGCTTAATAAAAATTGTTGAGAATAAGTTAATAAGTGGAGTACTACTTACTAGATCAAAGCTGTCACTTCACCCTTGAATTTACTTACCAGCTGTGTGATTTGGGGCAAGTTGTTTAACCCTCTCGCCCTCTTGTTTCCTCATTTGTAAATGGACAATAGTAATTATTACTATCTCACAGAGTTATTTAAATTTTTTTTTAATGTTTATTTATTTTTGAGATAGAGACAGAGCATGAATGGGGGAGGGTCAGAGAGAGGGAGACACAGAATCTGAAACAGGCTCCAGGCTCTGAGCTGTCAGCACAGAGCCCGACGCGGGGCTCGAACTCATGGACCGGGAGATCATGACCTGAGCCGAAGTCGACTGCCCAACCGACTGAGCCACCCAGGCGCCCCTCACAGAGTTATTAAGACTGCGAGTTAGTCTAAGTAAAGGCTTGAGTACGAACCACTGAAGAATGAGTTATTCTGTAAGTGAGCCAAGAAATACAGTTTTTGTGATTGTAAACAGCTCACATTTAGGGGCGAAGATGTAACCGTGGGTATCATATGGCCACAATACAGGAGGTGCGTGGGTAGCTCAGTGGGTTACGTGTCCAATTCTTGATCTCAGCTCAGGTGATGATCTCCCAGTTCCTGGGATCCAGCCCTGAGTTGGGCTCTGTGCAGACAGCATGGAGCCTGCTTGGAATTCTCTCTCTCCCTCTCTCTCTGCCCCTCCCCAGCTTAGACGCGTGCTCTCTCTCTCTCTCTCTCTTCCTCTAAATAAATAAATAAATAAATAAATAAATAAATAAATAAGAACCAAGCCACAGGAAGTATTACACAGTATGATGGCAGTAGTTAAGAGGGGGAGGCAGACAGCTGAGTTGGAAATTACCAACTCTCGCCCTTCACCCCCATCCTCTACTTTTGTAGCTTTGGGTAGGCTCGCTTCCTTCACTATGAAATGGAGATTAAAAAAAAAAAAAAACAAACCCAAAACAGATTTACCTAAAAGGATTAGGAAGATTGAAGGATAGTGAAGTAATAAGATACTTAGCCCGGTGCCTGGCACTTCCACAGTCAGCAGACGGTAGTCGTAATCACTGTTGGTATTGATATTGTTGTGCTGCTCAGGATCACCTGAGGCAGTGAGTAGCGTCACTGTCATTCATGAGGTGGGACACTGGGGGTGGGGTGGGGGATACAGGGGTGAAACAGTTAAATGGGGGCACAGTGATACACGATTACAGATAAAAGTTAAAATGAGTGACTCAGGCTCCTTCTGCTGTAGAGCTGTTATAAAGCAAGTAAGTGCCGTGATGGGCTGAGGTCATCCAGCGAGAGTTTGCAAGGAAAATGGGCTTTCACCTGACCTTTGGAGAATGACCTGGACTTGGATAGGCTGGGAGGGTGGGGGAATTTGAACAGAGGCCCAGTTGAACTTTTGTAGAGCAGGACACTGAAGCGTGGAGAGGTTAAGAAGCTAGGTGTGGAGGAGCAGGGGTTAGAACGCAGCTATTCTGAAGTCAGCATCCCTCCTCCCTGAAGAAGGGTGGTTTAGGTGGAGTCAGAATTGTGCAATGTCTTAGAGAAATTCCGCTTTGTCTTAAAGGCTTTTGAGTTGCCTTTGGCTTTTTCACATGCATTCTGCATATTCCACACAGGCTGTCTTAAAAATCTTGTTACTTTCTGCCTCTAGGGCTCATTAGTTCTAGGTTGGTGTAGAATCATGGGATGGTTTTAAGCAACAAATATTTACTGGGTTCCGGGCCAGTCAGTGGGCAAATGGAGAAGCAGAAGGCATTTCATTTGCCTTGGTATGATTGTTCTGGCAGTGTTTTATAAAGAACAGATCAGGAGTTGAGGAAGCCGACGGTACTGTGAGTGTGGAGCAGTGAACGCCTGCACTGTTAGACCAGAAAGCAATGAGTATATTTGAGCAACTTCAGACTTTGTTCCCCATTTAGAAGATGGAGACAGTAATTCCCACCTCCTCTAGGCTAGAACAGTGCCAGATTTGTAGTAGGAACCCAGTAAATGCTGTTTTCTTCACCTTTCTCTCCAAATGGTTAACTTTGCCTTATTCCATTTCTTGCAAAGAGGACTCCAAGGTTAGAATGTGGTTAAGGGGTGATTCATTGATCAGAACTTGGAAGTAAAAAGTAACAAGACTCATAACTGATCACGGGGGTGGCAGGAGAGAGACCAATGAGAGCAAAGATCGTGATTTTGGTTGCTTTTCTGCTTACATGGTTGAATTGTTTGAGAATGATCATGCAGTTGAGAAGGAGGCTTTAATTTTGCAGAAGAAACTGAGTTCAGATCTGCAGGGCACAGTCCCTTTAGCAGGGGGACTTAGAGAAAGGGCGTAAGAGGGATGAAGCACCAAAGCACTTGGGGAGGCTTTAGTCTGAGAGATCTTTGAGACGGTGCAGATGCACACACTCTGTCGTGAGTGTCGGTTCCTATTCCCGTAGGCAGTGAGGTTATGGAACTCTAAACCTCTTTGGCTGCTTGCTTCCTGGTCCTGCAGAACAGAGGTGGAGACTCAGAGCGGCGGCCTGCGGTAAGATAGGTTTTATAGCAGATGCAGGCAGGGAAGAAGGGCCAACAGTGGGCTTTCAGCTGGATCTTGGTTCTGTCATGCTCTGGCTTGACCGAGACGGAAGGGAAGCCAGGGTGAATGGACAGCTCCCTTTGTGAGCTCTTCTCTGGCTGCCTTAGACCTCAAGTGTTTTGTTCTCTTCTCACTGGTTTGCTAAAGAATGAGTATTTTCATTGCTCGTGTTTAGCTTAGAGGTAATACGTCTGAGTTAAAGAGCACATAAGCTTGTACTTTAGACAGTTTTTAAAACAAAACAAAACAAGCAAACAAAAAAAAACCCCAAACTGCCCTTCAAGGATCTCTTACTCTGAAGCTTGGGCAGTGCCTCAACAGAAAAGTCTCCTATGATTTCGTCCTGTAGGAAGAGCTATATTTACTTACGATTACCTTTCCCCTACCCTTCGCAGTTCCCTGTTAATTTTGGTTTTAAAATATCTATTTTGTGTGCGCGGTAGGATAGGTGGTTTCTAATATGGTTTGACCTAATATATTGAACCCATGAATCAAACAAAACAAAACAAAACAAAACACATGCTTCCCTGTAATAGGCACAATAGGCCATTGTTCCTGACACATCTGTTTCTCTCTTTCAGCTCTTGTTCCTTTCTTTTCCTTTCTCCCCCTCACATTTTTACCCTTCTCTTTGGCCTCTGTTCTTATTCCTGCCACTCATATGCATTGCCTAGTTCCTCCATAAAGTTTGAAATTAATGTATCTTTTTTTTTTAAATAAACTTGTTCGCATTGAATAAGTGCCCTGTTTGTTCTCCTTCACAGCACTGATTTTTCTTAATAGCACATATCACCATCTGAAATTTGCGATTTGTTTCTTTACTTGAATGTGAACTCATGAGACTCAGAGACCTTTTTTTTGTTCACTGTTGATCCCCTAACCCCTGGCCTAGAGGAGGCATACAATAATTACTGTTAAATGAATGACATGTATTGCTGAGAATATTTGCTCCTCCTCAGTGTGTTTATTAACTGAATGAATTAGCATTTAAATTAAAAAGCCGGAGTAGATTTCACGTGAATTTCTGCCAGTTCACATCTTTGATCATGTGTCCCTGTGGTCTTGGGACTTTTACCAACTTTTTATTTCATCTGGGGATATAAATGATTGTCAGTAGATCTTAATAATAAACTAGTATTAGAGATGCCTGGGAGTAGTCAGCAAAGAAACATGAGGCAGAGAGCACTTTTGTATTTGAACAAGTAGAGGGTGATGTTGGTTTAAGTCGTAGTGCCAAAGCCTTATTGCAGGAAATTAAAAAGGAGTGAAGAATATTACATTTTATGAATGGCATGTTCCATTCGGTTTTTGTGTGTGTGTGTGTGTGTTTTTTAAGTTTATTTCTTTATTTTGAGAGAGACAGAGCTCAAGCTGGGGCAAGGGCAGAGAGAGAGGGAGAATCTTAAGCAGGCTGCGGTGGTCAGCACAGAGCCCAGTGTGGGGCTTGAACCCATGAAACTGTGAGATCATGACCTGAGCCAAAATCAAGAGTCGGATGCCCAACTGACTGAGCCACCCAGGTGGCCCATATTCCGTTAGTTTTTATATAAATGCATCGTTAATGGTTTTTTGCTAATTTTATGGATTTATTGTGTGTTTTTTTTTTAAGTTTATTTATTTTGAGAGAGAGAGAGAGGGAGAGAGAATATCCCAAGCAGGCTCTGTGCTGTCAGCGCAGAGCCCATCTCAGGGCTCGATCCTATGAACTGCAAGATCATGACCTGAGCTGAAACCAAGAGTCAGACGCTTCATAGACTGAGCCACCCAGGCGCCCCTTATGGATATATTTTTAAGTTTTATCAGATTTCTTGAATGCTCTGGTTTTCTTTCTCCACTCTGTTCACGGGCTGTGGTGTACGTACTGAGTAATTTGTCTTGTGTGTACCCACATGAATAAATCACACATTCTTGTTAACAAGAATAGAAAGCATTGTGTCCTGCCGAAATAGAGGGCTTAGAAGCTCTGAGACAAGCTGGTGCCCTCAGCTTGTGCTCGTCACTCTGGACTGGATGGGCAGTTGTATGTTTTGTTTCCCTGGGAAAATAAGATTCCAGATGAGAAAATCCCAGCTATGAGACTTAGGGAGGTACTTCCCTGTGACTTGAGAATTTCTAAGCCCTGCAAGTGTGGGTCATGGAAGCACTGCCACTGCCCCCAGAGCCTTGTTATAATTCACTCAAGTGCTAGGTCTGTGCCAGGCTATGACCTCACACCAAGCTGATGTCTGTGTGAGTGGCCAGGGTTGCAGATTTGCCTGAGGAAGCTTTGAGGAACATCTGATTCTGGTACTTCCCGGGTTCACATGGGGGTCCTGGCATCCCTAGTGTGACTTGAAAAGTTCTAAAATTGACTGTATCCCTTTTCCCCACGTTTCGTTCCCACGGTGAGGCCAGAGTATGGAATATCTAGTCTTCTAACCTGTGAATTGGTGGGGAGATCTCAAAGAGATCTTAGTTTTCTTAGTAGCAAGGAAATTGCAAGCACCCTTAGAATGTATTCCATTCAGTGGACTATGGGGGCATTCGCATTCGTGTACTTTTCCTTTCCTTGATTTGTTTTCATTAGAAATAAATATACCAAAAAACAAAACAAAACAACAAAAAAAAGAAAACAATATACTAAGGGGTGTGCACCTGGCTCAGTCAGTAAAGTGTGTGACTCTTGATCTCAGGGGCCTGAGTTTGAGCCCCACGTTGGGTGTAGAATTTACTTGAAGGAAGGAAGGAAGGAAGGAAGGAAGGAAGGAAGGAAGGAAGAAGGGAAGGAAGAAGGAAGGAAGGAAGGAAGGAAGGAAGGAAGGAAGAAAGAAAGAAAGAAAGAAAGAAAGAAAGAAAGAAAGAAAGAAAGAGAGAGAAAGAAAGAAACAAGTAAGTACCTATCTGTGCCTCAGTTTCTTCATCTATAGAATGGTAGTACCTTCCTCAGAGGGTTGTTATGAGTAAGGATAAAATGAAATACTCTCTATAGAGCCGATTAAGATATTACCTGTATTTAAAAAATATTAGCTCCAAGCATGTAAATGAAGGATAGCAGTCATAAGTTAAAATAGGTAACACGTTTGCTTTTATTTTGCTATTGTGGGTAGTACTGAAGCCTAATGATCAGTATTGCAGCTTATATATATACTAGCAATCATTTATGTATATGTCCCCAAACAATTTCATACCAGGCCTTGTGGAAAGCCTGGGGGGTGAAGTGCACAGGTGGTAGGCACTGGCCTTACCCTGGCTCACCTTCTGGAAGAAGGAGTTCCATCTTGGAGAATATGTTGGCATTTAGTAGGTGGACCGGGTGGACAGTTGTATTCTAGGCCTTGGAAACTGTCCAGGCGGTGTCCCAGAGGACAGAGAGGCTTTGACTTCTTCAGGGAATGATGATAATGGCTACCGTTTATTGGACACTGTGCCAGATTCCGGCATCTTACGTTACATTTTACATACATTATCTCAATTCTTTAAAAAAAAGTTTTGTTTTTTAATGTTTATTTTAGGGAGATGGAGAGAGAGAGACAGAGACAGAGACGGAGACAGAGCATGAGCCGGGGAGGGGCAGAGAGAGGGGGAGACAGAATCCGAAGCAGGCTCCGGGCTCCTAGCTGTCAGCATAGAGCCCGATGCGGGGCTCGAACTCCTGAATCGTGAGATCATGACCTGAACCAAAGTCGGACACTTAACGGACTGAGCCACTCAGGTGCCCCTATCTCATTTAATTCTTATACCCTTATGGGTACTCTCCCCTTTTCTCCCCATTTTTTTTATTGCGATGAAATATACCATCTGAGCCATTTAAAATGTATAATTAAGTGATATTCAATACATTCATAATGTTGTGCGGTTATTGCCACCATCCATCTCCATAACTCTTCATTTTGTAAAACTGTAACTCCTTTTACCCATTTAACAACAACTCCCTCCAGCCCCTGGCAACCTCCATTCTTTCTGTCTCTGATTTTGTCTACTCTAAGTACTTCATATACATCGAATCATACAGCCCTTGTCTTTTTGAGACTGGTCTCTTTCACTTTGTGTGATGCCCTCAAGGTTCATCCGTGTTGTAGGATATATCAGAATTTCCTTCCTTTTTAGGTCCGAATAAGATTCCACTGTGTGTGTGTGTGTGTGTGTGTGTGTGTGTGTGTGTGTGTGTGTGT
>NW_024412388.1:14323978-14331254 GCF_014898765.1 Herpailurus yagouaroundi
TGTGTGTGTGTGTGTGTGTGTGTGTGTGTGTGTGTGTGTGTGTGTGTGACATTTTGCTTATTCACCTGTCGATGGGCACTGTTGTGAATAACGCTGCTATGAACATGGGTATACAGCTGACCTTGCTTTCGGTTCTCTTGGGTGTGTACCCGGAAGTGGAATTGTTGGATCATATTGTAATTCTGTTTTTTACCATTTTGAGGATCTGCCCTCCTGTTTTCCACAGCAGCTGTACCATTTTACATTCCCACCTGTACTGCACAAGAGTCCCAATTACTTCACATCCTCACTGACACTTGTTATTTCCTTCCTTCCTTTCTTTTTATTTTAAAGTTTATTTATTTATTTTGAGGGAGAGAGCGCACGCACACCCTGCTCATGAATGAGATCATGACCTGAGCTGAAATCAAGAGTTGGATGCTCAACAGCCTGAGCCCCCAGGCACCCCCCATTTCTTCTTCTTCTTCTTTTTTTTTAATATTTATTTTTGAAAGAGAGAAAACGAGCACCTGGGCGAAGGGCGGAGAGAGAAGGAGACACAGACTCTGAAGCAGGCTCTAGGCTCTGAGCTGTCAGCACAGAGCCCAACGCGGGGCTCGACCTCAGGAGCTGTGGGATCATGACCTGAGCCGAAGTCGGATGCCCAACCGACTGAACCACTCAGGCTCCCCCCCCCCTTTTCATTTTTTAATAGTAATCATCCTAATGGGTGTACGCTAGTATCTCATTGTAGTTTTGATTTTCATTTCCCTGATGATTAGTGATGTTGAGTATCTTTTCATGTGATTACTGGTCATTTGTATGTCCTTGAAAATGTCTATTCAGGTCCTTTGTCCATTTTTGAATTGGTTTATTGTTGTGTTTTAGGAGCTCTCTATATATTCTGGATATTAACTCCCTATCAGATAGATGATTGGTATATATTTTCTCCCATTCTGCGGATGTCTTTTAACTCTGTTAATGTTGTCTTTTGAATCACACAGTTTAAACATTTTTGTGAAGCCCAGTTTGTCTGCTTTTCCCCTTGTTGCCTGTGCCTTTGGTGTCCGAATGGGAAAAACTCCGTTTCTTCTTTATTCCCACACTCGGAGTACATCTGGCACGACGTGTAGGTTTTCCACAGCAAGTGGCTCCCTGACCCCGGCTGAGTGTCTTATAATTCAGTTCAATTCTGACACTCACTGGACCCCATGGGTTAGGGCTCAGTCACGTAAGACCGCCCCCGCCTCAGATGCCTGTCACAGGTCCACGCTGTTGCCCGTGCTTCTGGCTGGCTGGCTATGAATCACAATTCCCATGACCCCCTCCTAGGGATTGATAATTTGCTACAATGGCTGGCAGAACTCAAGGAAACAGTTTACTTACTAGATTACCAGTTTATTACCAAGGATATTAAAGACCATGAATGGACAGCCAGATGAAGAGACACACAGACTGGGGACCTGAGGTCCAAAGTGCAGGAGCTTCTGCTTCTGTGGAATTGGGGTGTGCCACCCTCCTGGCACGTAGATATGTTCACTGACCTAGAAGTTCTCAGAACCCATACTTTGGGGATTTTTATAGAAGCTTCGTCGTGAAGGCCTCATCAGTCATTAACTCACTTTCCAGTCCCTCTTCCCTTCTGAGAGGATGCAGGGTGGGGCTGCAAATTCCAGGCTTCGCTTGGTCTTTCCCGTGACCAGCTCCCACCCTGAAGCTATCCAGGAGCTCCGAGATTTGCCTCATTGGAACAGACACTCCTATCACCCAGGAAATTCTGAGGGATTTAGGAGCTCTGCCAGGAACTGGGGGCAGAGACTAATATATGTGTTTTTTGTTATTTCAGTGTCGTATCCAAGAAATCATTGCCAAACCCAATATTGTGAAGCTTTTGCCCTGACTTTTCTCTAAGGGTTTTTTAGTTTTTACGTTTAGGTCTTTGATCTGTATTGAGTTAATTTTTGCATATAGTGTCAGATAAGGAAGGATCCAGTGTCATTCTTTTGCATGTGGATCTCCAGTTTTCTCTGCACCGTTTGTTGAAAAGACTGCTGTTCCCTATTGAATGATCTTGGCACCCTAGTGAAAAGTGATTTGACCATGTATGCAAGAGTATATTTCTGTGCTCATTATTTTATCCCATTGAGCTGTATGTCTGTCTTTATGCCAGTACCACATGGTTTTGATTCCTGTAGCTTTGTAGTAAGTTTTGAAATTAGGAAGTGTGGGCCCTGCAGGTTTGTTCTTTCTCAAGATTATTTTGGCTATTCAGGGTCCCTTGAGAGTCCGTGTGCATTTTAGATCGGTTGTTCTACTTCTGGAGAAAACTTCTTAGGATTTTGATTAAGGATTGCATTGAATTTTAGATTTAGAATTTTAGATTGAATCTAAATTTGTTTCTAGTTAACAAATTGAATACTGCTTATTAGTATTCAATACTATTTATATCTATAATATTTATAGTATTATAATAATACTATTAGTATTAACACCATTTATTCCGTTATAGAATACTATGGTATGGATATACCACATTTTGGTTATCCATTGCCAGTTTATGGACATTTACGTTGTTGATACTTTTTGGCTATTATGGATAATGCTGCTGTGATCAAGTGTACAAGTTCTTACCTGAATGTATGTTTTCATTTCTCTTGGGTGTGTATGTATCTAGGAGTGGAATTGTTGGGTTGTGTGGCAACTCTTTGCGTAGCATTGAGAAAAACCATGGAATGTGGGGCTGAAGACTGACATGGTTGGATTTCTGATTTCAGAAAGATGAATGAGGTAGAAAGGACCAAGGTGAAGGCAAGGAGATCGGTTAGTATATTACTGCAAGTTCATGCCAAAGATGAGGTGGTCCAATTAGAGGAAATCAAAACCAAGATGGAGCCAGAGGAGTGGAACGGAGACAGATGTCACAGATGTCACGGTGTCCTGCATTGGTCATATTTATGGAACCTGAAATGCTCATGAGCAGGAGGAGTCAGGGTGATGCCAAGCTTATGTAAGTGGAGAATGGCTTTGCCCTTGACAGGTGGGGAGCCCAAGCAACATTTTACAGTTTATTAATTTCTGGTATGTCTGGAGATGGGTCTCTGGTGATATGCAGCTCAGTCAACAGAGATGAAATTGCTTTTGCCCTGCAGTAATCTTCATGAAAAGAAAGGGTTTGGCCTTATTTCTTCCTTGTTAAGAAAGTAGGACAGAAATGACTTAGCAGCTGACTTGCCTTTGAATTAGCCAGCAGATTTTGTGTATTCCTCCAATAATCGATCAAGTGTAGTGAAATTAATTGTTAAGGCTATTTTTTTAAGGCCACTTTCATGTTTAAAAAAATGCTGTACCGAAAGAGGCCATTGAGTAGGGTCATGGAAAAAGGAGCAAATTATTGTTTGTCTTTAAATATCAGTTCATCTGATAAATGTGGGTTACCACAAAGTATTGGTGGTTCACCAAAAATTGCCTTTTGGTAGCCTGTGTTTGGAAACTGATACGTTTCCATTTCATGGAGTGATATCACTTAGGCTAAACTAAAATACTTCAAAGGTTTTTGGTTGTTTGTAGGTTTGGGTTTCAAATTAGTACATGTTAATTGTTGAATCGGTCACCATATTTTGTTTGCTATATGTATTTCTAAACAGTTTTTGAGAGCAAAAATACTTTTTCCATTTGCGACAGCAATATGGATAATGGAACATTGTGATCTTGCTAGAGGAGAATTTTCTGTTAGTATTATAGAATAATGTAATTAGGCACTGTATGGAACTTGAAAACATATTTAAATTTTTGTTCTGGCTGTGGTTTTATGCTTTCCTAAAATGTGGCCTGAAACCATTTATTAGTAAATATGCTGAATTGCTTTCTCTGGCAAGTGCATTTCAGTGTTGAATCCAAGTGAAAATACAAATATTTACTTATAAAAGTCTTTTGGTGTGGTAATATTTTTACTACAGCCATTGACCCACTAGTAAAATGTTAGGGCATTGCTAGATTGGATCCTGTTTATTTAAAGGCCAAGAGAGGGAAAGAGAGTGGAAGCTAACATTAAGTGAATGCCTGTTATGTGTCACCGTATTTGTTACACTAACATATTATCCCTTTTCTACCCTCCTAGCAACTCAGTGAGGAAGTTTATATTCTCTCTCTTTTTCTAGCAAGAAAAACAATGCTCAAAGATTTTTATAGAAATTGAGAAGCTGATTTTTAAATCTAAATTAAAATGCAAACAATCCAAAGTAGCCAGGGCAATTTTTAAAAAGAAAAGCAAAGTTGGAAAATTAACATTACCTGACATCAAGACTTACTACAAAGCTACAGTAAACAAAGTGTGGTATTGGAGAAGGGAAACACATCTAGATCAGTGTCCAGAAATAGACCCGTAAATATATGGTCAATTAAAGATGATGCCAAGGCAGTTTAATGGGAAAAAGAAAATCTTTTCAACAGATGTGCTAGAATAACTGGATATCCATATCCAGAGAAAAAAACAAACCTCATTATTGTGCATAAAAATTAACTCGAAAGGATCACAGGCCTAAATGTAAAATCTAAAACTATAAAACCTCCGGAAGAAAACATAGGGGAAAAATCTCTGTGACCTTGAGTTTGGAAAAGATTTCTTAGGTCATGAAAGCAAAAGTCACTAAGAAAAAAAAAAATGATATGTGGCATTTGGTCAAAATCTAAAACTTTTGCTTTTTGTTTTGTTTTGTTTTAAATTTTTTATGTTTATTTTTGAGAGAGAAAGAGAGAGAGAGCACGGCAGGGGAGGGGCAGAGAGAGAGGGAGACACAATCCAAAGCAGGCTCCAGGCTGTGAGCTGTCAGCACAGAACCTGACACGGGGCTCGAACTCCCGAATGGTGAGATCGTGACCTGAGCCGAAGTTGGGCACTCAACCGACTGAGCCACCCAGGCGCCCCAAACTTTTGCTCTTTGAAAGACGGCATGAAGAGAACAAAAAGGCAAGCCACAGAATCGGAGAAAATATTTGCAATACATTATATCTGATAAAGGGCCTGTTTCCATAATAAAGAAAGAACTCTTAAAATTCAATACTAAGAAGACAGCCCATTTAAGAAAATGGGTAAAAGGGACGCCTGGTGGCTCAGTCGGTTAAGTGTCCGACTTCGGCTCAGGTCACAACTTCATGGTTTGTGGGTTCAAGGCCCTCGTTGGGTCTTGGTTGACAACAAAAGGCGGGGGGCTTTTTTTGTTTTGTGTCCCTGTCCCCCCCCCCCCCCCCACCTTCCGCACTCATGTTCTGTCTCTCTCAAAAACAAACATTAAACATTTTAAAAATGGGTGCAGTGTTTGAAAAGAATCTTCACAAATTATTATGCTAATGGCAAGTAAGCACATGATAGGATATTCAACTTCATTGGTCATTGGGGAAATGCAAATTAAAATCGTGAGGAGATAGATCAGCCTCCACACCCGTTAAAATAGTTAAAAAGACTGACAACACCCCCTAAAATTTGACTGGGATGTGGAGCAGCTGGAGTTGTGCACAGTTGATGGGGTTGTATGTTGGTGCATCCACTTTGTAAAACCGTCTGGTGGTTTCTTATAAACATACCATCTAGTCATTGTACTCCTAGGTATTTACCCCAAGAGAAACGAAAACGTTTGCTCACACAAAGTGTGAATGTATGTGACTGTATGAATATTCGTAGCAGCTTTATTCATGAGGCCCCCAAACTGGGAAGGACCCATATGTCCATCAGCAGGTGAATGGGTAAACAAAATCCAGACTATCCATAAAGTGGACTATTCGGTAGTAAAAGGAACAAGTACTAATACATACAGCAAGATGTATACCTTTCAAAATCATTCTGTTGGAGCTAGACACAGAAGACTGTGTGCTGTATTCCATTTACCTGCTTCCATTTGTACATACACTTCTAGAAAATGCAAACCAATCTGTGATGACAAGGCAGATAAGCGTTTGCCTAGGGCAAAGGGTGGAGGGAAGGGTGGACTGCAGAGGGGCACCAGGAAACTTCCAGGGATGGCAGCACTGTTCGGTTTCACAGGCGTAGATGCTTGTCAAACTCATACGCTTTAAATAGGTGCGGTATATTCTGCATAAATTATACTTCGAAAAGTAATTTAAGACAAAAAAGATGAAAATGAAAAAAATGAAAAGTACTCCGTGTTGGTGAGGATAAAAACAACCAGGACCCTCAGACTCTGCCTGTGGGAGTATTGATCAGTGAACCTCTTGGGAAAACTGGCAGTATCTGCTAAAGCTGACTGTGTGTCTGCCCTGTGACACAACAGTTTCACGCCGAGGTATCTACCCAACAAACATGCGTGCGTGTGTTCACCAGACGTCTTATACTAGAATGTTCATAGAACACTGTTCATAATAGCACTGACTGGAAACTACCCAAATGCCCATCACTGGAATGGATAAGTAAATTGTGGTATATTGATGTGATGGAATACTCTATGGCAATGATAATGAACGACCCACAGCTGTTCGCAAATGTTAGACTAAAGTACTTACTGTGTGATTCCATTTATGTAAGTTTAAAACCAGGCAAAACTACTCTATACTATTAGAAGTCAGAATATGATTACCCTTGGATAGAGAGCTTTGGATAAGGGAGAACCAGGCAGGCTTCTGAAGATGTTGGTAATTTGCTTTGCTTTGCTGTGGCTGCTGGTGACTTGGGTGTGTTTAGTCTAGAAAATCTATCAAATGGTGTCCTTAATTGTGCAGTTTCTATATGTATGTTGTATTTCAATTAAAAGTTTCTGAAAGACGTGCTGTCACAGAAAGGTGTCCTTGGTAATTATAAAGTGAGAAAAGCAAGTTGTAAAACATCATGCATGATATATGATCCTATTTATATAAATGGAATGATAAACAATAAACTTAATCCAAAATATCTCTCCAGAATGGTGATGATGCTAGGTGGGGAGGATCATTAATTTTGCTGTTTTGTTTTTTTTTTAATATGGAATGCTTCATGAATTTGCGTATGTCATCCTTGCACAGGGGCCTTGCTAATCTCTGTATCATTCCAATTTTAGTATTATGTGCTGCCGAAGTGAGCACAATTTTGCTGTTTTTATAACGTAAGTAAATAAATGAGAACAGTTTCTGTTAAAAAAAAAAAAAAAGTGGGGCTCCTGGGTGGCTCAGCCAGTTTAACATCTGACTGTTGATTTCAGCTCAGGTCATGATCCCGGGGTCGTGGGATTGAGCCTTGAGTTGGGCTCTCTGCTGAACGTGGAGCTTGCTTAGGAGTCTCTCTCTCTCTCTCTCTCTCTCTCTCTCTCTCTCT
>NW_024412388.1:14331354-14359289 GCF_014898765.1 Herpailurus yagouaroundi
AAAAAAAAAAAAGTTATTTAGGGCTACCTGCCTGACTCAGTTGGTAGAGCATGAGACTCTTGATCTCGGGAATGTAAATTTTGAGCCCCATGTTGGATGTAGAGATTACTTAAAATCTTAAAAAAAAATTTTTTTTTAAAGCTACTTTACTGAACTAGTAACTAAAGTCACTTCATTTGGGTCCTATAATTGAGAATGATGAATAATCTTTACATGAATATGTGAAGTCTAGTTTTGATATTTAATAGGTTAGTCATTCAAAGTGAAAATCTGTTTAAGCTTTTCACCAACTTTGAAATTATATTGGTATCTATTTTTTGTTAATTTTTATTATTTTTTTTGTTTTTAAAAATTTACATCAAAATTAGCATATAATGCAACAATTATTTCAGGAGTAGATTCCTTAGTGCCCCTTACCCATTTAGCCCGTCCTCCCCCCACAACCCCTCCAGCAACCCTCTGTTTGTTCTCCATATTTACGAGTCTCTTCTGTTTTGTCCCCCTCCCTGTTTTTATATTCTTTTTGTTTCCCTTCCTTTATGTTCATCTGTTTTGTCTCTTAAAGTCCTCATATGAGTGAAGTCGTATGATTTTTGTCTTTCTCTGACTGACTAATTTCACGTAGCATAATGCCCTCCAGTTCCATCCACGTAGTTGCAAATGGCAAGATTTCATTCTTTCTGATTGCCGAGTAATACTCCATTGTATATGGATACCACATCTTCTTTTTCCATTCATCCATCGATGGATGTTTGGGCTCTTTCCATACTTTGGCTATTGTTGATAGTGCTGCTATAAACATGGGGGTGCATGTGCCCCTTTGGAACAGCACACCTGTGTCCCGTGGATAAATGCCTAGTAGTGCAATTGCTGGGTGGTAGGGTAGTTCTATTTTTAGTTTTTTGAGGAACCTCCATACTGTTTTCCAGAGTGGCTGCACCAGCTTGCATTCCCATGTTAATTTTTTTTAATGTTCATTTTTAAGAGAGAGAGAGAGAGCGCGAGAGACAGAGTACAAGTGGAGGAGGGACAGAGAGTGAGGGAGACAGAATCTGAAGCAGGCTCCAGACTCTGAGCTGTCAGCACGGAGCCTGATGCCTGGCTTGAACTCACAAACCATGAGATCATGACCTGAGGTGAAGTTGGGCGCTTAACCGACTGAGCCACCCAGGCGCCCCATATATTGGTATATGTTAATGCAGTTTCTTGTTGGGTGACCTGTTACTGAGTTTGCTCATGGTGGATGTGAGGGCCCATTGTTGCTTTGGAAGGCCCCAGTTGTATAACCTTCGTGAATTCATAAACTTAAAGACTGATGGGTTGTTGGAGCCAGCAAGAACCTTAGGGATTCATTTGGTCCAGTGGTTTTTTAACTGTCTTCCACAGCATCTTAGTGGTTGTCTCTGGGTGGGAGTAGGTAGGGAGAGGAAGACGAGGGGATGTGAAGCAAGTGGTTTTCTGGTTGGGCCTCCAGCCTCTCCCCTTTTCCCCAACAGAGCAGCTCCGCTGTGGTCTGTTTCGTTTACCTATTTGGGAAGATAACTCCATTGCTTTCAAAAAAGATGGGGTGGGAAGTGCTGATAACCACTAGCTTTCTTTAACCCTCTTGTTTCAGAGATGAACAAATTGATGCCTGGGGGAGGTTGAGATGTGTTTTCCAGGGTCTGTTCATACAGGGTAATTTGGAACCTGTTTCTGCCTGTTCTGGATACTGGACGGATTTGTCCAGGAGACTGCTTCTTTCATGGTCTTCTGATCCCAGCTTATGATCTCTCTCCTCCATCCAGATTTACCCACACACTGGGCCCAAACACACACCCTCTCCATTCCCCTACCACTTACCCATAACTTAGTTTGGAGCTTGATTTCTCCTGAATGTGGCTGGTTCCCATTTTAGCTAGAGACCATCCCTAACCGAGAGGTGGCCATGAAAATCATATAGCTTCTACGTTAGAATAGACAGGGGAGTTCGTTTATCACCAGTTTTCAAAATGTGCTCTGTAGAGCCCTACAGTTTGTGGGGCCCCTTTGGGACAAGTATGGGTTTAGCAGGTAGGGTCTAGATGCAACTTGGAGTCCTCAAATAGTAGCTTCAGCTTTATCTATTGCATGTGCTAGGCTACCAGAGAAGATTTCTCTGGAAGGAAGGCTTTCTGCTTTGAAAGGAAGGCAGACGAGAAGGAAGGGAAGCCTTTCACTGTAAGGGTGAGGAAGGTGAAGGACGTTAGCTGGAGAAGCATTGTAGGATGGTGAAAAGCCAGGTGGGCTTGACTGTCTCAGAGCCTCAATTTCCTCGTCTCTAAACTTCTTTTTCTTTTTTTTTTTTAAAGTAGGCTCCACACCCAGTGTGGGGCTCAAACCCATGACTCTGAGATCAAGAGTCGCGTGCTCTACCCACAGAGCCAGCTAGATGCCCCTCCTCGTCTGTACGCTTGGGATGCTAGTCCCCACATGGTTGTGATGAGGCTCAGGATAAGATAATAATCTAAATGGGTGTGAAAGCACTTTCTAGATTATAACCGCCTAAATCAGTTTGTTCTCCACTGGGAGTGATTTACCGCTACCTTCTACCCCCTGGGGGCAACGTCTGGAAACTCGTGCGGTTGCCATACCGGGGGATGGGGCAGTCGGGGTGCTGCTGACACCTAGAAGGTAGGGGACAGGGATGCTGCCAAACATCCTGTGATGTGCAGAGCACCAAAGAATTGTACACGGAAAATGGTACATGGGAAAGAATTGAAGTTGAGAAACCTTGCCCCAGGCTTACGTCTCTATGGCTTACTCTCTATGGCTCCCCAGGCACAGCCCTTTCAGACTAATACTTACACAACACGGGTCATATATTCATACATCTCTAGGCGCGTACTCTTCCAGCAACTGAAATTGAGGTGAGAAATGAAGGGGAAAAAAAAGAAAAGGAATAAACAATCATTAGAATGACCTTAAACAAAGCATAGTACATTGTTATAAGGGCCTTAAAAAAACACCACATGCGTGCATATGAGAAGAGTACGGGGTGTGAGGGATATGAGTCAATGTTAATGAACGACGGGGAGCTGAGTTGCAAAATGGTGTGAGGCATGGCTGGGAGAGCTGACAGATTGCAGCGTTTGTTTAAAACTGTCCAGAATTTCCAGAGTTGCTTCAGTTGTGTATCTTCAGGTAGGATTTTATTTTATTTATTTTTTTAAACATTTATTTGCACACACCTGCGAACGAGCAGGGGAAGGGCAGAGTAAGAGAGAGAGAATGAGAATCTCAAGCAGGCTCTGAGCTGTCAGCACAGAACCCGATGTGGGGCTTGATCCCACCAGCCACAAGATCATCACGTGAGCTGAAATCAAGAGTCGGACGCTTATGTGACTGAGCCACCCAGGTGCCCCTTCAGGTAGAATTTTAAAACTATTGATTAATACATAACAGCATATATGGGAGGAATTGGAATCTACTGTGTTTACGTCAAGTTTCTTTATCCAACTTAAAGCTGCATTAGAATGCTTAGGGTAATTTATAATTATTGTAACACTCTGACATAATTGTTGACAGATTGGTAGACTTACTTTGACACATGTTTACCAGTTAGAACAAGTGTTTCTGATTGTCAGAACCTGCACATGTAAACCACTCAATTTCTGTTTGCTGGATTTTAAATGATTACCCGAAGCAAATGATTTAAGCAACATAATTCACCTTTTACTAGGAAGCTTTCCTGAGAAAGCTGCTACTTTCTTGGCATCATCTCAAATGATTAAATTGAAATCCATTAGTTGTAGGGTTTTTTTTTTTTTTAACCATTTTAGCATAGGCCTAACTGTGACAAACCCTGAACTCACGAGTTTATAAATATCCCACTCTCATTAGAAGCAAAACGGTATGTTACTGCACTGATCATATATCTCCTTGACATTAGACTATATGCTACCAATCTTAGAAATTCCCAGAAAAGATTGGCTGTGACTGTTGAAAAACCACAACTTACTTTTCTCCTTGTTCCTGCTGCAACTTGAAATTCAGTTTAGCTCATAACTTCTATTTCAGAAGACTTTTTTTTCCTTAGTTTATGAAAACTGAATTCTTGGTTTCTTTATGTATGCAAGTCCAGTGATTTGGGGAGGCTTACTTGTGGGGCTTTGTAGAATAATGATGCCTTTACGAAAGAGTGTAGGACGCTACTGGAACATAAGGTCAGCTGGGTGCTATTGCCTCGCCTTAGAGTCTTGGGCACCTTATTAGAGCCGGATTTGAATAGCAGAGAAAACGTTGGTTTCTTACAGAAGGCCCTGAAATGCAGGTGAATCCTTCCAACACCTTTTGCAAATGTTCATCTGGGACATTCCCCATTTGCACCAACAATACCTTCATTGCAAAACCGTTGGTATATTTTTCAAATATTTGAGCCCCTCTTCTGTCTCTGTTTGCCTTTGCCCGTGACTGTGTCTTTCCTTAAGGATCTTTTATCCATGAATCATCACGGAGTGTGGTCACTCCCGCTGCTCAGAAGTTCCTGACCCCTGACCAGAGTTCCGCTTTCACCTGCCCTGCTCACCTCGAATATCGTCCCTTTCAGTTCTGCCTCGCAGGGGATGCAGGGAAGGCAGAGGTGGGGCTGTTGAGGAGAGACCAGAGTATGCAAGGTAACATTTTTCAGTCTGATGGACGGAGGAGAGTCGGCGGTCTGGACTTGTCTCCCCCCTGGGCTGCTGTGACAGCTCTGTCCTCGTGGTTTTCCCATCTCTGATGGAGGCTTCTTCACCTCTGTCCCCGTTGTCGCCAGAGAGGGCCGTTGTCAACTGCACATCAGATACATTGTTCCTGCTTAATTCCCTCTCTTGCTTCCCCGCTGCTTATGACAGAGGCCGGGGTCCTTAGTGCGGCACGAAAGATTCTGGCTCCATCCACCTCACGCTGGATAATTTGGTGGCAAGGAGCTCCTTGCAGCCCTTTTCCCTTGCCCCTTCTCTAGTCCCCACAGTGGCTGGGGTATCTGTGCACCCTGCTTCTGTCACAGTACCTTGCATTTTGAGTTTGTTTGTTTCCTTAAAGACAAAGATGACTTTTTTTTTTTTTTAAGTTTATTTATTTTAATGTTTATTTTTGGGAGAGAGAGAGAGAGAGAGAAAGATCGTGAGCAGGGAAGGGCAGAGAGAAGGAGACACAGAATCTGAGGCAGGCTCCAGGCTCTGAGCTGTCAGCACAGAGCCCGACGCGGGGCTTGACCCCATGAACCGTGAGATCATGACCTGAGCCGACATCAAGAGTCAGACGCTTAAGTGACTGAGCCACGCAGGCACCCTGCACTTTGAGTTTCTTTTTTTTTTTTTTTTTTCAACGTTTATTTTTGGGACAGAGAGAGAGCATGAACGGGGGAGGGGCAGAGAGAGGGAGACACAGAATCGGAAACAGGCTCCAGGCTCTGAGCCATCAGCCCAGAGCCTGACGCGGGGCTCGAACTCACGCACCATGAGATCGTGACCTGGCTGAAGTCGGACGCTTAACCGACTGCGCCACCCAGGCGCCCCTGCACTTTGAGTTTCTAATTATCAGTTGGCTCTAACTTTGGACGATAATCTTGCTGGGTACAGGGCCTGGCATAGCACCTGGCACACAGTAGGGGCTCAGTTTGTGTGATTAAGGTAACGCTCATGCATAGTGTTGGCCAGGGTGAATTTGGGAAGGTATTTGGTTTACTTTGGGGAGTCAAAATTATTGTAACAGCTTTGTGTATCTGTGAGGGGGCGATCAAGGACGTGTCCTTGGGAGTCAGGCTGCCTGGTTCAAATCCCAGATGTGTGACCTGGGACAAGCTACTTAACCTTTCTTTGTCTCAGTTTCTTGGTCACTAAGACGGGGCTGATAAAAGAAGTTTGCTGTGAGGATTAGATGAGGTCATTGAACCCCGAAGAGTAAGTGCTTAGTGAATGCCTTTCACTCATGTCGTGTGGTGTTCCTGAAAATGTTGTACATGTTGCGTTTTTACAGCTCAGTTATATTTTAGATTAAGGGAATTTGGTATTGGGGCGCCCGGGTGGCTCAGTTGGTTAAATGTCCGACTCCTGATTTTGGCTCAGGTCATGATCTCACGGTTCCTGAGTTTGAGCCCTGCATTGGGTCCTGCGCTGGCAGTGTGGAGCCTGCTTGGGATTCTCTCTCTCTCCGTCTCCCTGCTCCTGCCCTGCTTGTGCTGTCTCTGTCTCTCTCAAAATAACTAAATAAACTTAAAAAAGGGGGGGGGGATGGAATTTGGTATTAAAAGGTTATTTGATGGGGGCACATGGATGGCTCGGTTGGTTAAGCCTCCGAATCTTAGTTTTGGCTCAGGTCACGACCTCATGGTCCTTGGGGTCGAGCCCTGCATCGGGGTCTGCACTGAGAGCACAGAGCCTGCTTGGGATATTGTCTCTCCCTCTCTCTGCCCCTTCCCCACACATGCTCCCTTCCTCTCTGTCAAAAATAAACATTTAAAAATCAAAAAAAAAAAAAAAAAAAGGTTACTTGATGAATGTTATAAATAGCACCAGTGTTTTTCTAGTTATCCAGGTAGAAGTTCTCAGCATTTTCTTTGACAGCCTTTCCACTTTGCAGCCCCCAAACTCCAGACCCGCATACACACACTTAATCGGTTCTTAAGTCCTGTAAAGTCTGCCAGCAAAATGTCTCTTCCTTTCCAAGTGCTCCTGCACACCTTAGTTAGATGAATCTTACTAAAGCACGGCCTCAGTCACATTACGTATCTTAAGAAACTGCCTGCTGAATTAAGAGCTGTCATGTTTTGGTGCCTTCAGAATGTGCCCTATTCCTTCCTAGCCAGTATTCTCATTCACGTTTAACCTGTCTTTGCCTCAAGTCCATATAACCTTGCAACTGAAATAGAAGCACTGGGTAACAGTTCCCACTTTGCAAAGAATAAACACTATGTGTTGGAGTGATATACTCCAGAGGTAAATAAACGTATCCCCTGTGTCTTCTGCTCAGTAAATGCTGGTGACTGTAGATGAAATAAATGTGTAAGGAAAAGGAGTTAATGGTTCTTGTTGCTCCATGGAATTTTTCCTTTGAGTCAGGAGTCGGTGACGACAAACATAATGGCTATAACAACGTACGTGTCAGGTATCCTGAATCCCCAGTTCTTCCATCTCCTTTCCCAAAGAGGAGAATCCAGTTGCTGATACTGATGGGGATGGGCAAGAGGGATTGGGGGTGTTGGGAGGGGAGGGACTCACCAGAAAATTCCCTTTTGAGCAGTTGGGATGAATTTGGATTCATTTTATCAGCCCTCAGCCCCGTTTGGATTCATTTGATCTCTAGCCTGTGCACAAAGGGAAGTACTTCCCGGCTTGAATTGTTGACTCTTTGTCATTGATTCTAAGTGATTTCAGGTTTTTGTTACCACTCCTGAAAAGTCAGACATCTGTGGTTTCTGTTCTTTCTTGAAGGACCAGAGAGTAGCACAGTCATAAATTACCTGCCAAGATCCAGAAACACATAGTTATTGTATGTAGTGATAGGCCAGGTGCCCTGCTCTTCTGCTTACCCAAAGGAAGGAACCACGTGTATAGGAAGGAGCCGTGACTTTGGAGTCCGACAGCCTGGGTTTGAACTCTCCTTTTTTAGTTGTGTGTACTTGGGTAAGTCGGTTCCACTGAACTGTTTCCTCTTCTGGACGATGGGACCATAATACACCTTAGAAGGTGCCTCTGTGGGTCAAATGAAATAATATCTAGAAACATAATACAGTGCCTGGCACTCTGTAAGTGTTAGTACCTCCAAAGCACTCACCCCCAAAAAGATGTAATGCATTGCATTCTTTATTGTGTTTCTTGAAACGTAGTAATTCTGCATTTTTTCCAGTCTCTCTTAAATAAAGTCTTCAGAGCTTTTTCTCATTTTCCTACATGCTATGCCCACATATGAATTTATTAACTAGTTATATGTCAGTAAAATGTGTGCCAAACCTGTTTGTTCTTCTGTGCCTTCTTGGAAAGTCGTATGACTGTCAGAATTCTGAAGTTGGATCGTGTGCTACATACACACATTCATTTAAAAGGACCCTTTTAGTGAGTTTGGCTTCTCTGGAAGCAGAGCACATCAGTAATGACTTCCACATTTACCTTCCCTATCTTGACTTCTTTCTGCTGACTGGTTTGCTTGTTCTGATCAGAATCCCGGGAATTGAGGTCTACCCAAGAAAGTCCTACAGATGTTCCTTCCAGCCCCTGTCTAATCTGGAGAGCCACAGGGAGGTGGAGGTCTTGTCGGATAGCCACCTTCTTCCTCTGTTTCCCACATACCCTACAGCGATGTTGACTTTTGAGAAGCTGATTAACACACACTGACTTTACCATCCCTGGGTCTTTGGCCCGGCACACTTTCTTGGTTAATTCACGTGACTTGGCATTTACACGTGGACACCTGGGACAGTCCGTCTTTGGCTCAAAGCATTAAGTGACACAGTTTGGAGCTGACTTAAAACTGTTTATTTATTTATTTTTTTCCTCATAAATTGGGCCCTGAGCATCTTTCGTAAATCAGGAATGTTTCTTGGAAATGTAATTCTCACTAAACTCAGTCCCAAGGGTGCTTCTCTATAAAAGCACATTCTTGTTTGTTCTGTCATAACAAATGCATTTGATGACTGTAATAGCATTGATAGAAACATGATTGAACAGGAAAGCATGTCCATTATAAACAGATCAGTTTGATACTAATCCAGGTTCAAAGCATAAATACAGCTTTATGAAACACAAGATAGCTCTAGGAAAATCTTTATTATATTTGAAGCAAAATGTTCTAGTTAGCAATGAGTCTGAAGGAATCCCCTTTATTTATTTATTTATTTATTTATTTATTATTTATTTATAATGTTTATTTCTTTTTGAGAGAGAGAGAGAGAGAGAGAGAGACAGAGCTCGAGAGGGGAAGGGCCAGAAAGAGAGGGAGACACAGAATCCGAAGCAGGCTCCAAGCTGTCAGCACAGAGCCCAACACGGGGCTTGAACCCACGAACTGCAAGATCGTGACCTGAGCCGATGTTGGATGCTCAACCAGCTGAGCCACCCAGGCGCCCCAGAATCCCCTATTTTTAGAAAATGTATGTCACGACCTGATATGTTCCTATACAAAATTGCTGATGCAATTTTGCAACTCCCACTCAGAGTTGGGAGAAAGGTTGTGACTTTCAGCTGTGACTCACCCACAGTGTGGTCTGTAGTCAAGCCAGTGGACTGTATTTTAATAGAGGATGAACTATTAAGTGACACTTTGGACCTGTTTTGAGTTCCATTAGAGAAGTAACAGAACTTACTACCACTTACTGAATTCGCATTCGGTCCCAGACACTGCCAGATACGTTGTATTTTCCTGATACTGCAACTCAGTGAGGTTGTTTTTTCTCGATAGCCGAGTGGGGCGAGGCCAGGCGACGTTAGATAATTGAGCTGACGTCAGAGAGCTAGCTGGGGAGCAGTGGTTGACTCAGGCCCGCCTCGTGATGGCACTGGTCCTCTTGCCACGCCACTTAGCGGGAGACGAAAGCCCTCCTTGTTCTAGAGCCTTTATCTTTTCTTTCAGACATTTAAGAACAGAGTTGCTTGGCACATGGCTTCTAGGGATCTTAAAAACTCGTGTGCAATTCCTGAAGCTTCTCATATTCACAGACTGCCAGTTGCAATGGTACTGAAGTTTTTGCTCATACATTTTGATAGAAGTTATAGAAATTAAAATGGAGATGCTTTGCAGTTTCGCTTAATTTTTAGGTACAGGTCAAATGTTAGTATTGATAACCATACATTAGGCTGATGAATTTAGGAGCTTCATTCAAAGTGTTAAATGTCAGGCGCCTGGGTGACTCAGTCGGTTGAGCGTCCGACTTCGGCTCAGGTCAGGATCTCGCAGTTTGTGAGTTCGAGTCCCGCGTCGGGCTCTGTGCTGACAGCTCAGAGCCTGGAGCCTGCTTCGGATTCTGTGTCTCCCTCTCTCTGCCCCTTCCCTGCTCATGCTGTGTCTCTCTCTGTCTCTCATAAATGAATAAATGTTAAAAAATTAAAAAAAAAAAGTTTTAAATGTGAGGCGCCTGGGTGGCTCAGTCCATGAAGCGTCCGACCTTGGCTCAGGTCACAATCTCAGCGTTTGTGGGTTCGAGTTCTGCGTGAGGCTCTGTGCTGACAGCTCAGAGCCTGGAGCCTGCTTCAGATTCATTGATTCTCTCTCTCTCTTCCCCCCCCCCGCCCATCCCCCGCTCATGCTCTGTTTCTCTTTCTCTCTTTCAAAAATAAAGATTTAAAAAAAAATAAAGTGTTAAATGTAAGTCCACTTATCCTGATGAGCACTGAGTAATGTATAGAATTGTTGAATCACTGTATCGTACACCCGAAACTTCTATAACACTGTATATGTATATGTTACACTGTATATGTATATGTTAGCTATACTGGAATTAAAATTAAAAACTTACAAAAGTGAAAAAAAGTCAGAAGAATAAATAAAAATGTTAAATGTAAGCCAGAGTGAGATCTTAGTTATCATATGTTAAGTTATTGATAGATAAAATGGGTCCCTGGCCTTTTTTGCCCCCCTGTGATCTTTCATAGAAACGCTTCGTAAGTGAATTTGTTTTTGTGTGACTCCAGACAACGAGCTATTCCTCCTTAACTGCAAAGTCCGTTGGCAATTGCAACTTTTACCGGGTTGATCCCGCAGGAGCAGGCATTGCCCCAGTTTGTTCTGTTTAGGGGCTGACATCCAGAGTACATTTCTATCCCGACTGCAATGAGATTATGTAGCCTGCTTGTTAATTCTTGCTGATTATGTTTGCTTCTTCATTATTGGCAGTGAAGTAAAGCTTCATGATACGTGGCATGGTGAGAGCAAAGATTTTTCTAAATAAAGTTGAAACCAGAAATTGTCTGTATGTCACAGTAATGGCCATCAACATATATTGATTTTCTCCCCTTTATGACACAAAATGTGGCTTAAGGCATACGCAGGTGTACTGTGATTGGTTGTTGTTCTTTTAAATGTGTTACCAAATCTGCTTGGGCATAAGATAGGGCAGTATTTTATATGTCATTAGTGGGAGCGAGTTCCTTGTTTCGTTATTAAGATAGTATCAGATGAACTATTCAGGGATTGCTCCTTCCTAAAAATTTGGGTTTATCTACTAGCCGGTTTTATGATGTCCTTTTGGGCACTGAGCATGCATTGAAGTGCAGAGTTAGATTGATTTGGAGTAATTTCTTTTTGAAAGAATTTGTGCCAATTCTTTTTCCTCTCCAAAAGAAATGGTTTCGGAGCACGGGCCCCTTGCCTAATGTCAATTCCATAAGCCTTCTCGTGTGTGTGTGTGTGTGTGTGTGTGTGTGTGTTTCCTTGCTCCCCTCCTTCCCCTCTTAACTGGACTTTGCCATGAAGAAGATGTGTACCTATAATCAGGCATTTCTTTAGGTTTATTTGTCATTCCAGACAGCATTGACCAAACGAACAGGCTTGAGTGGGGGGAAGGCAGTTATATAAACCTTATTCATAGTTAAATATTTGCTTCCAGGGAAGGTGAAAAATGCTTTGTACTTTTTCCTTTGGCTTTTTTCCTCTAAGAGAGCTTGTCGTGCAACAACACAAAAAAGTGGCCAAAGGCGGAGAAAACTCTTCTCTTTTCTATGTTGGTTTGTTTTTATTGTAAGACAAACCTTTCATGTTTTATTGTTACGAACTTTAACGTGGCCTCGAGGTGCCGATCTTTAGTGGAAACAGCTGCAGAGTTGGTGTCCCCGGATCAGGTGGGACTTTCTTTGAAGCAACATGTTGCTTTTAAAAGAAATCCAGCATGTGAGAACTTGAGCCTGTGAAACTCATCAGCGGCTGCACCGTTGCTAATCTCTCAAATAACCGAGATAGCTAAGTTTAAGTAAAACACTGGCATTGAAAAATCAGTTTCTGTGTTTTTTTTTGTTTTTTTTTTTTCTGGAGAGAATAGTCTTATTATTTTGTGTCTTAAAAATATAGAAACGGAGGAAAAAAACCACTCTTAAGAATTGAAGGTGTAGCAGCCCAGTATCAGGCCATAGAGCACCCTCCGTCTTTTGGTCAGTCTGAACTGTGATTTTGATCTCCTGCTTGCAGGTGGATGCCTTTGCTGGGAGCAGAACTGGGTGACTGGACATATACCTGCACTTAAACGTGTCAAGATTTCCTGTTCTGTATGGGTTGATGTTGAAACGTCTCTCATCTCTGATGAGCGATGCTGGTAGCAGTGGGTTACCATCATTCTTGGTCTACTACTTGGAAAAGTTGAGCATCAGAGAGCTTTCTTTCCTTGGGGAAAAATAGGAGAGACAGGCATGGAGTCAGAGGGACAAGAAAAATGCTGGAATATTTTCCTTTTGGGCTTTTGGTTTGTTTGCCAAAAAGTTGCCTTCCAGATGGAGAAGACCGAAAGCTCTGATTGTAAGCCATTACGTTTTTACTGGCCTACCTCCCCATCCCATTGCCCGGTTTGAAATCTGTAAGCCAGTCCAAATCCTTTACCTCATTTTCTAGTACCAATTTACTGTCTTACTCATCTTCCAGCTGCAAGGGGGTGAGGCAAGTTGCTTTGAAATCGAACCCCGTGCCATTTTATAAACCAGGCAACAGCATTTTCTTGCCAAGGAGTATCAATCGCGATCGCTCCCGTTCCCTGAAGCTCGTGAAGCTCATCCACCAGGTAGACTCGTGTCTGTGACATGTGTGACAGGATTAGTCCGGGAATGAATCTGAACAAGCCCTTGTGGCCTTGTGTAGACTTGTTACTACCCTGGTTGCCTAGCGTTCTGGGCTGTTGTGTGGGAAGCACGATTTGCTTTTTGGCTCTATCTTACTCGACTGGCTGTAGACATGTCGACACTCCCAGTTTTCCCTTGGGAGGTAGTGATTGTTTAGGGGTTTAAACCGTAGGGGACTCCCGTGTCAAGGCACGGTGGGTACGGTGGCTTTGGAGTCGGGCAGACTTGGGCCCAGTTCATTACTCTGCCGCTAACCAGTATCCTTGAGCAAGTTATTTCCCGCATCTGAAAAATGGGGCCTAATACCGTATCAAGTTGATGTTTGGTTTAAAAGAGAATTTAGGGGCAGTGGCGAGAGAATGTTGGGTACGTGTGGGCCATCCGAAAATGTTAGTTCCTTTTCCTCAAATGATGTCAACTTTGAACAGGTTAACTATTGTGGTCTGTAAGCTCACTAGTTCTCCACCATTTTATTAAATCATATGGAAATTGGGGTGACATGAGTGATTTTCAGACACTGCATTTTATTTTTAATTTAGAGAGGGAGAGAGAGTGCAAGTAGGGCAGAGGGGGGAGGGAGAGGGAAGGGGAAGAGAGCGGGAGGGGGGGGGAGAGAGAGAGAGAGAGAGAGAAAGAGAAAGAGAAAGAAAATCCTAAGCAGGCTCCACTCTCAGTGCAGAGCCCTACGCAGGGCTTGGTCCCACAACCCTGGGATCATGACCTGAAATCCAAGAGTTGGATGTTCAACCAACTGGCCACCCAGGCACCCTGTAGATACTGCTTCTAATTTATCTTTTAAAATTGTTAGTATTTTTTTTAATTTTATTTTTATTAAAAACATTTTTTTAATGTTTATTTTTGATAAAGACAGAGCATGAGTGGGAGAGGAGTAGAGAGAGGGGGAGACACAGAATCCAAAGCAGGCTCCAGGCTCTGAGCTGTGAGCACAGAGCCCAACATGGGGCTCAAACCCACAACCCATGAGATCATGACCTGAGCCACCCAGGCACCCCTGTATTTTTATTTATTTTTTAATGTTTATTTATATTTGTGAGAGAGAACACGAGCAGGGTAGTGGCAGAGAGAGGGAGAGAATCCCAAGCAGGCTCCGCGCTGTCAGCACAGAGCCAGATGTGGGGCTCCATCTCATGAACCATAAGATCATAACCTGAGCTGAACCAAGAGTCAGACACTCGACAGGCTGAGCCACCCAGGTGCCCCAAGATACTGCTTTTTAAAGTTGAGCACCGAACCTAACGCACGGTCTGTCGGACAGGGCAAAGTAATGATTTTTAATTAAAATTCCTATCTGTGTAGGATTTAGTCATGAGAAAGAAAGGGACACCGTGGCCACATATATGTGGCAGGGGAGAATTACCAGAAATCATTCCGAGTAAGTAGCATAAGCACTTTCTTCAGGCCACTCTCAGCTGGGTGGCTGCTTGGGTGGATGAAAAATTATGTGAAGGAGGTTGCTTGTGCTGAAGTTGTGGGTTTGGAGCAGAGAGGTCAGGCTGGTCGACCGAGGAGTACTCTGAGTGTTTCCACTGCAGTAGCCTCAAGTCATGATTAGAGAAGAAGCTCTTGGAGTTCCCACAGCACAAACTGGAAAACTGTGAAGGCAAAGTGAGGCACGGGGGGGCTTTTTTGTGGTGCTTAACTGTAAAGAGGTTGGTTGGGGGCGCACTTGGACCCTGGAGTAGACACTCCATCAAGAGCATCAGAATACTTTTGAAAGGTCTGAAAACAATTGGCAAGTCTGAAAAAATTCAAAATCAGAGTTTGGTTCTCTTCCTTGGTGTGTGTAACTTTTCTGATAATGGCAAAATGAGTTTACCTCAAAGTCTGGGATGTGTATCACTGCAGTACAGGAGGTGATTTTTTGCCCCTAAAACGGTACCACATTTTAGGTAAAACATTTCTTTTAAAGGTTCTACGTTCATTTTAACGTATCTTACGAAAACGATATAGCTAGCATTCAAAGCTATGATTATACCAATGCTATTATTTATTATTGAAGTTCAAGCCATATTTACTTAATTAAATTGTGCACTGATTTTCTTATCTTTTTTTTTTTTTTTTTTTGTAAAGAAAACGATTGGGGCCCCTGGGTGGGTCAGTCAGTTGAGTGTCTGACTTCGGCTCAGGTCATGATCTCGCGGTTTGTGAGTTCGAGCCCCACATCGGGCTCTGTGCTGACAGCTTGGAGCCTGGAGCCTGCTTCAGATTCTGTGTCTCCCTCTCTGTCTGCCCCTCCTTTGCTCATGCTCTGTCTCTCTCTGTCTCAAAAATAAATAAAAACATTTAAAATTTTTTTTAAAAAGTTAGAAATGAGAAGATCAGCTCTGTACCAAGTTTTTTTTTTTTTGTACTATGTTTTATAGATGTTCACATTTATGAAAGGTTCATTTTATTTTTGTCACATTACTATTATGAGATTGAACATGTTTTTCCTCCCTCTTTGTAGGTACTGGTTTTGGATTAGGACTGGTTTTCTCACTTACCTTCTTTAAAAGTAAGTGTGACTTTTACTGCCTTTTCAACATAATGTCCTAGTGTGTGCATACACATAGCAGGGATGCTTCTGGAGGGCACATCCACATGGTTGCCAAGCATACACTTACGGGTTTAGGGAGGCCTCTGTCAAATATGCTAGACAAAGAATGTGGACTCAAAAGAGGTCAGGATGGGCTGGGCATCTCTAGACTTTCCCCTGGGCATTGAGTCAGGGTGCCTGATATCTTAAATATGATATCATTTGAAAAGCCTCTGCTTTCTGCCAGTGAGTCATTTGGCCAAATCTGCACGCTCAAATATTTCAAATTAATTATACTTTTTTTCTCAAGGAGGTTGAAAATGAGAGTCCAACTGGTAAGAAAAACAAGTGGGCCAGAAATACACATGCCTTTTAACCAGAAACGCTTCGCTCTGTATAAGAACTTCTGACGTTGGGATATTGAACAGAAGCCAGAGGGGTCACTTTGACCCCTTTTCCATGAAGAACTTGAGCGGGGGGATACATTACTAGAGAATCACAATTAATACCTGGTGCTGATATAAAAGAATCATTTACAGTCTTGGCTTAAGTAAGCCTCACAACTTCCTGTCCTCAAAATTCAGTTGGTTCAGTTTAAAATTCAAGCACCTTACCGGAGGGTGGTATTATTTCTGATAAGGTTAAGAAATGAGTTAAAATGAGCAAATGATTAGAACTGATGTATGTTAACTAACTGGAATTTAAATAAAAGTTTGGGGGGAAGAAAAAGAACTGATACAGAAAAGTTAAAATGTTCGACTGTGTCTACTGTTTTCCGTGTTGTACCACTCATGAAGACCTCAAACCTAGCAGCATAGATACCAGGTAATTATTTGCTAAATTAATAGGTTCACTAAAGGACTCCCTTTCCTGGTTTTTGGCCATTGATAAAACATCGATAGAAATGAATGGCATGTTGTAGGTGTCAGTAGGAGGTAATGCTGAATATTTATGGAACCCTAAGCAATGTATTTAAGCCAGACGAAAAACTTTATCTTCTCTTAATCGTTCTCTATTGGGATTTTCCTTTTTTCTGCTCGCTAGGAAGAATGTGGCCCTTAGCCTTTGGTTCTGGCATGGGATTGGGAATGGCCTACTCCAACTGTCAGCATGATTTCCAGGCTCCATACCTTCTACATGGAAAATACGTCAAAGTACGTACAGAATTGATATTTCTCTTTCTTTTAAAAGACAAAGAGTTTCTCCTGAGTCTCTGAAGAATTCTTTGGAGCACATATCCTTAATAGACTGTGCGTGTCACCGAGCTCCTGATTGCTCTTTGGCGTCTCGTGGTGTTGACCCCGCTTGGGTGCCTAAAGTCTCTCCTTCCGCTGTCCCTCGAGATGCACGTGTACGTTCACACATAGACTCTCTTGCCAGCGAGTGCAGCTGAAGAACCTGCCTGGAAATGTATCGTCACGGTAAAGCGGACTTGTCTTCACTACCTGCCAGTGGCGCTCACGTGTGACATCGTGGAGTGCCCCGTCCACGTCTCACACACGCTCGGGCGAAACCCAGCAGCTGGGATTCAGCCACGACTCTGCTTTTTATTGAGGAGGGGAGGTTCTTGACTGTAATAAGTCCCAGTGATTCTGCCAACATCCTTGTCTACAGACATTTTTACTAATGCGGACACGATGAAAAACTGTAACATGCCTTGAGAGGGAAGAAAGTAGCACATTTCCTAAGGGTCTCGTGTGTCGCAGCCTTCCCGTCGCCTTACCGTGCTTACCACGGGGTTTAGGGGAAAGGATCTCGGGAGGCCGGGTGCTCAGGGACGCGGGTGTATCTAGTTATGTATCCCCAGGGCCCAGAACGAAGTAGACGCTCAGACAAAAGTGAAACGAAGGAGTGAAGGAGTGACATACACTGTGTAACCCATTAGACGTGTTCGTGGCCCCAGGCTTCCTAAGGCAGAGTTTTTGCAGCAGCACCAGCTGCAGTGAAGAGTGTCCCGTTGCCTGGATGTGTAGAATCGTCTTCCTGGGTCACCGTGAGCTGGAGTCAGTTGATCTGGGCAGCCTTGGGGGGAGGGGGCGGGGAGAGCCCAGAAGCCAGGACACCCAGGCGTGGGTCCTGGGCCACCACCCACTTGCTTCCTGTGTGATCTTGAGTTTTTGCATCTGAGATTCTGTCTTCCGTCCATAAGAACAGGGTGGTAATTTCTGCCCACAGGGTTGCTGTTAGAATTCAGCGTGAACATGTTTGTAAGCCGTGAGGTGCTGTAGAAGGAGGCACGTTGGTGGGAATAGTTGAGGCCGACCAAGGAAGGGTGATTGGTGGGCTTAGCCGTTGTTCCACCCTGATAACAAGTAGAGCAGAAAATGTAGTGCAATGGAGTGTCCCAGTTCTGGTCAAAAGCTGTAGCCGCAAGGGTCACCGAATCCCAGATGACCGTACCCGCCACAGCTCGGTAGCCTCTCTCTTAGAACCTGCCCAGACTGTCAGCTGCCTGCCCGAGCGACCCGTGTGCGCATGCTCACCGAGAGAGTCGGGAGCCGGGGAGCCCGGCTGCCCTGTCGCCTCCCTCCATGTTAGTGAGCCATCTCCGCAAAGCCAGGGTGAGGTAATCAGAGGGACAGCGCAAGGAGAGGCACAGCTGCGTGGCGCCCAGGCTGACGACGGGCAGTTTCCACTGCTCCCTGACCCTTCGCTTTCTTGGCACTCGGGCTGGATTTGGGAGAAGAGAACAGAAAGGAACAGGAGAGGAGCTTCAGGGCTTTTAATTGTTTAAAAGACTCTCTTTGTTCCGAACTGAGTTGTCATGGGTAATGGCTCAGGCGTGATTATATGCATATTAGACGTTTAATGGTGGGGAATTACTGTGGAAAATATTGTTCCGATTTTACAGCCTTGTGTGGATTGCTCCAGCACGGCCTTGTAACTTTATCTGAACTGGAGTCTGTGCCTCTCTGTGCGGTCATCCTCCTCTCTGAAGAGAGGAGCACGGCGCGGGGCTGTTGCAGGGCAGTCACTCCATGGTGGTTGCCTGTCGGGTGCCTGCGCTGCCTTGTGGGCCCTCCTCGGTGCCCGGCTTTCTGTGCTTTCTCTAGCCCGCCCTCCCAAGAGATTAGTGGGAGAGGTTTTACCGCCCCTCGCTGAGCAGATGAGAAAACACAGATCTTACTGGGGTTGAGAAACTGGCCAGAGATCCCCTCATTAGTAGGGCTGCTTGGTTCCAGAGCCACGCTCTGTCCGCTCACCTGTGACGCACCCTTTGAGGAGTTGTAGGAACGGTTGTCCAGGGACCGACTAGGCAGACCTGTTCTTTCCCTCGCTCCTCCCTCAAAGAGTAGGGAGCTGCTCTTAAGAGCCTGGGAGGGGTGTTTATGGTCCTCTTGTGAGACTGTTTTAATTTTTTTTTTTAATGTTTGTTTATTTTTGAGAGAGAGAGAGCACGAGCAGGGGAGGGGCAGAGAGAGAGGGAGACACAGATTCCAAGGCAGGCTCCAGGCTCTGAGCCGTCAGCCCAGAGCCCGACGCGGGGCTCGAACTCCCGAACCGTGAGATCGTGACCTGAGCCGGAGTCGGACACTTCACCCGCTGAGTCACCCAAGCGCCCCCTCGTGAGACTGTTTTAAAGCAAGCTGGGTGTTGAGGTTTGGGCCCGTTGGTCCCTCGGGTTAGAGATGGCTGTCAAAATGCTGTGTGCGCACTTCTAATCAGAGCGTCCCTCCTCTGCAGGGGCAGGAGCAGTGACTTCCGCCTGAGAACATCCCTTGGGAGGAAAAGAGAAATGCTGTCTACGCCTCAGGAATACTGAAGTGCCCTGGAGTCAGCTGACATTCTTCTGGAGCAATGTTATCAGTAATGCTTTCAACTCCAGCACTGTTTATGTATTTGAAACCAAGTCTGTTTCTTGTTTTGCATTTTCTCTCTGGAAATTGCGAGGAGGTGGTCTTAAAAGAAATAAATTAAAAATAGGCGGCCCAGTGCATTGCCTGCGTTTCTTTGCCTCTGGTCTTTGAGCAGGAGGAGGACTGTATTTGGACTGCCAGCAGCTGTCGCCTTGGGTCCCAACCTCCCAGCCTTCCTGAAGCCACAGCCACCCTGCAGCCCGTCGTCCCCCCTGCCCCACCCCCCACCATGCGTAGTTTTCGGAACCACTTCTACCTCGTGTAATGGGTGTGCGGAGGTTGCTGCTGGGTTGTCTGCTGACGATGACAGACGTCTGGAGGAGCCTTGCCTTGCAGGAGCAGCTCTTTAAGATCTGTGTGTTGTCCTCACCAGGGGACCCGGCAGGGCACGTCTCAGTGTGCCCGGTGCACGAGGTCAGGGAGCTGGCTGTGTGCAAGGGTGTGGAAGCGGACCGCGTCGGTGGCTCACTCCATCAGCCACAGCCGATTCCCACAGCTTCGTGGAGCTGGACACAGTCCGGGCTTCAGCTCTGGGGGCTTTGTCCTGGGGGGGCGGGGAGAACTCGTGGCCGGCCCACCTGGCTGAAAGGCCACGTTTGGGGTTGACTCCACACAGCAGCTGAAGTTTGCGGACGGAGGGGCCACTTCTAATGCCCCTCTGTGAGTTTATTCCTTTGGTTTCACCTGAACCAGGGAGGCTGGATGCAAAAGTAATACAGTAGCAATTTCTTCTGAAAATGTATGGAACCCAGAGGGAGCTCAGTCTCTCAGATCGCATTTCTCTCTTCAGGATAAAATTAAGATGGGCAGAGCTTGATCCCACCTGTGCCTTTACCCTGTACGTGCTGGCGGAGCATCCTGAGTGAGCCAGGTACTGCTCCAGGCAGCAGAGATAGACGAGAAAGTAAGACACGGGCCCCCCGCCCTCGAGGAGCTTAGAGTCCGCTGGCAACCAGACACGCAGACCCTCGACACGAAGTGGAGGAGTGCGGAAAAAGTGCAGTGAGAAGCAAGGAGAAGGAGCACCTGAGTCCCCTTTGGGTGGCCCAGGGGGCGAGGGAATACCGTGGACTCATACTTGACGTTGACGGGGACGTTCCAGACGGATGAGGAAGGGCGGGAAGGTGGCTTACGTGAAGGCTCGGAATCCCGCCAGGTATGGTAGCGGGGGGGGGGGGGGGGTGTTGGGGTTGGGTAGTAGGGTAAGCAGGTACGTGGCGCCGGAGCGTTCAGGGCCCGGAGAGGTGTGGAGGGCGAGGCCCGGCACTGGAGTGGAACTAGCGTCTGACTCCCGTTCTGAAGCACCGATCAGACGGTTCCTGCAAGTGTTGTGATGAGTAGATTCGGGGTAGAAATACTCTCTCATTTAAACCTCCTTTCATCCTTCACCCCACGCCCCCTTTCCAGAAAGGTGTGCTGAGCTCTGGGCCAGACCGGGCAGCCGCAGCTCTCTGCCCTGCAAACTCTCCAGGCTCCTGTCCTCTCTGCGCTTTTTTGTTTATTTGATTCACTTAAAGCCCCAAGTGGGCCTGAGCCCAGGACCAAAGGTCATGGCCATGGCTTGCCTTAGCCTAGCCGTGCTGCTGTTTTGCACTCTGCCCCCTTCGTTCCATGATCAAGACAACCCGTGTCATTAAAAGAAAAATAACTTTGCAACCTGTTTCATCCCTTACACTCGTCTTCTCCATATTTGCTTTAAAAGTTAATATTTCCGGGGCGCCTGGGTGACTCAGTTGGTTGAGCATCCAACGTCGGCTCGGGTCATGATCTCGCAGCTCATGAGTTCAGGCCCCGCGGTCGGGCTCTGTGCCAACAGCTCAGAGCCTGGAACCTGCTTCGGATTCTGTGTCTCTCTCTCTGCCCCTAACCCACTCGCATTCTGTCTCTGTCTCTCTCAAAAATAAATAAACATTAAAAAAAAAAAAGTTAATACTTCCCTCCAATTTTTCCATCTCTATTCAGGCAGAGAGAAGAATAACAGGTCCCGTCCCGAAAAAGGAAAAAACAAAAAAAACAACAACAAAAACCCCAGGAAACACAACATGCCCTTTGATTCTCTAGATGCGTCAGAAGAACACGGAGTAGAAACGGACGGTGGAAGCTGGCTTCCCTGTCTCATTAGCTATTGGCTCGGACATTCCATTTGGAGGATCCGTCTGCTCAGCATCCCCGAAACGCCGCTTGTATGTTTGAGAGTCTGGTGGGCTCTGGGAGGGAATGGTTCTGAGCAGAGGCTGGCCACAGGAAGCACTGGCTGTTTGCTTTCATCCCAGGGTACTTTGTATTCCTGCCGCGGAGCTCTTCGCGGACGCTGGCCCAAAGCACGGTGCTCCATCTTGTCCCCACTCCCTGCCCCCATCTCGGATCAACCTTCAGAAAGCTCCAGCTTGTTGGCAAAGGCACGCATTCTGTTTCACTTTAAGTTTCATTAGAAATTCAAGTCCTCCGGGGCTCTTTTCCCTTGTGGGGCTGTGAAACTTTGACTCTGCTCCTCGTCTGCCCTTCTGGAACCAAGTAGAAGGAAATTCATGGGTTTGGGGAGAGAGTGATGGGAACCCAGCTGGGCACAGGATGCTAGGATAAAGCTGTGGCGCCCCGAAAGTGGCCTGCTCTGCCAACATATATAAATTCATACAGTTTGAGCTTGACACTGTATAATTTGGCCCAGAACAATATGTATTTTGAACTCATTTAGGTGAATGACTTTGGCATTCCAAGTACCCACTGGGGGAGCCTTTATCAGGCTGCATTTGCCTTATGCAGAAGTGTAGGCCTTTGTTCCGAGAAATGGCCTCAGCACACACTCCAATGGGCTGTCTCCTTAAGTGAATGTCATCTTCTCTCATCCATTTCAGAAGATCCAAGGACGCAGTCTTGAAATCCTGCTTGTACGAAATGCAGAGATCGGTAACGAAGGAGATACCCATGCAGATTGGCTTTTAGTTCCCCAAACCTCACTGTTTACTTTTTTTTTTTTTTTTTGATGTAACCAAGCCATAATTACATTTTGCTTGTCGTGGTTCAACCTGATTGTATTGTTGAAGGACTATTTTTGAACCTGTGCAAATAAACTCTGCAAAGTATTTCCACAAGGATGTACTCGTGGGGCCGGAACAGCCTTCATCGTGAGTGGTGCGGAGACAAAAACGGTTTCCTGTTGCACGCTTGCTAATTACATAAATGCAGAGGGGTGGAAGGGAGAAAGTGGAAATTCTAAGAACCAAGAGGAATGTTCAGTTTAGAATAACAAGCTCATCTGGAAGCTATCACCACTTTTTTCTTGAAGCGTGCCGCACGCTCTGCTTCGCCTCGGACACCGAAGGACGAGGTCAGGGTGGACACAGACCTGGGCGGGAGCAGGACGGAGCTTCCCTGGTTCGCTGAGCAGCCTCTGTGTGGAGCCAGCGTGAGGGTCAGGGATCCCCGTTCCAGTCCGAAAGTGCCTCGAAGGAAGAGGGCAGGTGGGGAGCAAGGGAGAGGCAGGACTGTGCGGGGAAGAGCAGAGGTTTGGAGTCAGAGGAGCTGGGTCCAGTTCCCACTCCCCCACCTACTTGCCACGTGACTCTCTGATCTGTAAAGGGAGAAGAAAAAATAATAATAATTCCTACCTATAGGCTTTGAGGGTTGAATACATGTGCTGGCACCAGTACTGGAAAGAGGTTGTTGCTGAGTCAGAATGGAGTACAGGGTATCATTTAATGGTGGTTGGGAGACTCTTCCGGAGTCGAAAGGGCGTAATCCTTGGGCTCAAGGAGTCAGTTCTTAGAGGCGGTATTAGCAAGCTCTGAGAGCCTGAAGTCTCAGATGAGCTGCTTGTAATAAAACACACTAGAAGTTGTTAGCAAGCACTGCATCCGCGTGAGCGTGAATACTTTTTCACGGTGCTCCATTGAGATACCCATGAATATAGCCACCGCAGCATCTCCCCTTGTGAAACCACTTGAGCTAAAACCCACGTGGGACGCTAGGAGGGAAGGGGGCCAGGGGACACTAAGGAAATAGAATGGGGCCTTCCGACATGAAGGCACTGTCAGTGAACAGTTTCGTTCAGGATAATCGGCTTCAATTGTGCCATCCTTACACAGGAGCTCGGAGCTGGGAGCTGGAAGTGGGGGAAGGTGATGTCAGGAATTCTTGGAGGAATTCAGGAGTGGGCAGGGGAGGAGTCCTTAATAGGGAAAGAAACCGGGGCTAGAAAAAGGAGCTCATTATCAACGGTGAGCCCGAGTCGTCTTTCCCTCTTCCTGGTCCAGCCAGTCTGAGCCAGGCAGGACTTCATTTGATCACTTCGAGTGAATGTGTAGTAATAGAATTTACGGGGCACATACTTGGTGCCAATCAGCGTTCTAAGGTTTCACATACATCACGATGCTTAATTTTTATAATATTCTCTATGAGAGAAATACTGTTATCACTTACAGGTGAAGAAACAGATTCTAAGAGGAGAATTTAACGTGCCCGAGGACAAACAGCTACCAAGTGATACAGGCAGGATTTGTATCTGATTCCAGCTCACAACTGCTCAGTTAAACACTGCTTAAACCAGGAGGGGTCATTCAGAGGGGCTTACGGTGTTTAAATCCGATTTGACACACTTGAACTAGTTGAAATCGATCAGTTTCCTTGGGTTTAAATTGAACAAGCTGATCCAGTTTCAAATTGCTGTATTTGTTTAAAAAAACAATTCCTATGTTTATTAGACAAACACAATGGTCAATCAGAGTTTCAGGCCATCAGTTACTGATGAGTTTTGCTAAATCCTTGCAAATGTAATAAAGCATCATGGTATTTGACTGACCTGTGTATCTTTAAAACTGAGCACTTTTCTGTTACTTTTTTAACTTTTTTTTTTTTTTTAAGTTTATTTACTTAGCTGGGGAGGGCAGAGAGAATGGGAAAGAGAGAGAATCCCAAGCAGGTTCTGCACTGTCAGTGTGGAGCCCAGTGCAGGCCTCGAACTCACAAACCGTGAGATCATGACCTGAGCCAAAATCAAGAGTTTGGGGGTGCCTGGGTGGCTCAGTCGATTAAGCGTCCGACTTCCACTCAGGTCATGATCTCACGGTTCATGAGTTCAGGTCCCGTGTTGGGCTCTGTACTGGAGAGCCTGGAGCCTGCTTCGGATTCTGTGTCTCCCTCTCTCAAAAATAAACAAACATTTAAAAAATAAAAAAGAAATCAAGAGTTAGCTGCTTAACTGACTGAGCCACCCAGGTGCCCCAGGGTTGTTGTTTTTTTAAACATAATTCACAAACAGTGAAATGCACCCATCAGCTGGTAGAACATGAAAACCCTTTTTATAATGTATATACTGGTGATATTTACTACCTTTATATTTTAAGAGGCTAAATATTTTTGTGACTTGATGTGATATCATTCTACATGTACAGAAAGTTGTGACAATAGGGTACTCCTTTGTACTCTTTACCCACGTTTACCAATCATTCATATTTTCCCTCATCTACTGTGTCACTCTGTGTATCTGTGTGTCTATAGAATTTTTTAGCCATATGAGAGTAAGAGGGAGACATCATGCCCATTTACACACAAATATTTCCGTGTATGTTTTCTAAGATTAAGGATGGTCTTAGATAACCACAGTACAATGGTCTAAATCAAGGAATTAATGGAGCGCCTGTCTGGCCCAGCGGATAGAGCGTGGGACTCTTGATCTCGAGGTCATAAAAATTTGAGCCCCGTGTTGGGTATAGAGATGATTTTAAAATAAAATCCTTAAGAGCAATAAATAAGTAAATCAGGGAGTTAACGCTGCCACGATGGTATCATCTAATCCACAGTACGTGTTCACATTTTGTAAGTTGTCAAAATAATACAGTATCTTGCTTTTTGCCCAGTCCAGGATCACGTACTGTTTTTAGTTGTAAGGTCTCTTTCTTTAATCCAGAAACGTGCATCAGCCTTTCTTCTTGCTCTTGACATATCTGAAGAGTAGAAGCCAGTTACTTTGTAGAATGTTTCTCAGTTTGGGTTTGTCTGGTGTTTCCTCATGATTAGATTCAGGTTTTGCAGTTTCGGCAGAGACACGATGTGTCCTTTTCAGTGCATGATATCAGGAGGCACACAATGTCTGTGTGTCTTAACAGTGAACTTTGGTTTCATGGTGTAAGTGGTGCTTGCCTGGTTTCTCCACTACAAATTTATTATTTTTCTTCATAGTAATAAATTGTGAGGAGAAAATTTTGAGACCATAAGTGTCCTGTTCCTTATCAAGCCATCATTAGTTTTTAGCATCCATTGGTGATTTTCAGAATTCATTATTCCTTATGACTTGATGTCACTATGAGGAAGAACTTTCCCTTCCCCCCAATTTATTTGTTCATTTATTTCTATCATTATGGACCCACGGGTTCTCATTTTATGAAATTGATTATAATCCACGATTGTCAATATTTATTACTCAGATTGTCCAGATTTGTGTATTAGGAGCTCTCCAAGCTGGCACCAGTTTTCTTTAAGGACAAGATAAGTCCGGACTATTCCAGTATTTTCTTTACCCCAGGCTCTGAATCTGGCCATTTCTCCAAGGAGCTCTAGTTCCTTTTAGGGGAGACAGGAACCAAGATCGACAGGTGTGCACATTGCTGTCCGTGTGCCATTGTTCCTGGGCCTTTCAGCGGAGCTAGGAAATAGGGGGGTGTGTGAACCTTGAGTTCATCCTGATAATTGAAGTCCAAAAGCTAGGGTTTTGTCTGGCCTTACCCCATCCCATTTTGTAACTCTCTCATCTAACGGTGAGAAACCTGGCTTTAGGGATGTAATTTCTGTTTGTTTGTTTTTTCTAGTGTTTATTTTTGAGAGAGAGACAGAGCATGAGCATGAGCAGGGGAGGGGCAGAGAGAGGGAGACACAGAATCCGAAGCAGGCTTCAGGCTCCGAGCTGTCATCAGAGCCTGACCAGGGCTCGAACTCACGGACCGTGAGATCATGACTTGAGCCAAAGTCAGACACTTAACCGACTGAGCCACCCAGGCGCCCGTAAGGATTTAATTTCTAAAAAGCAGTATTTATTATCAATGAGATCTACTTGGCTTCTGTGTATACACGTGTATAGATGTGTGGAAACACGCAGTGATTCTCTGAGAGAGAGTCAGACTGAGAGTGCTGTCTGGGCTCTTGGCATGTCCTCTCTCCTTACCGTCTACCTTTTCTGCCGTCTCCTTCTCTGGATGCGATCAAGACCCAGAGTACATTTTTCTTACCGTAACATTTATGTAACAGTTTTATCCCTACTAGTTTTCAGTTAGGTACTTGAGTTTAATGTTTCATATATTTTCAAAACCCCTAAATTAACTTGCTTTGTCAGTGGGTGGCCCTGCCTGACCATTTGTATGGGTCAGTGACTTTCAATTGGAAGAAGGGCTTCCCCAGATGCTTACGATAGGGCATCCTGTGTTCTCTTCTGAGCTGCTTCCCTGGGTCAGACTTTTGTGAGAAAGTCACTCGATCTCTCTGGGCCTCATTGTAAGCTGGTTGTAACGATCCCTTCCTGCCACACTGTACAAATGTGGGGTCATGCACCCTGCTATTTTGGAGAAAGGTGAAACAGCCAGCTAAATATTACTTTATGATATAATCAACTATGTGCCAAATTATGATCAAATGAAATCATCTTCCCATTTATGTATTTATTTTTTTAAGTTTATTTTGAGACAGAGACAGTGCACGTTGCAGAGGGGCGGAGAGAGAGAGAATACCAAGCAGAGCCCGATGTGGGGGCTCGAACTCACAAAACCGTGAGATCGTGACCTGAGCCGAAACCAAGAGTCCGATGCTTAAGCAACTGAGCCACCCAGGCGCCCCTCCCTTCCCATTTAGAATGGAGGGATATCACTTGTGACATCACACGACAGACTCGTCTACCACACAAATAAAGCAAAGGCCCACCGCGGTTCCGGACTTTACTTCGCCTTCTCTCTGTGGTGGACTTCATGGATAAAACTCTAGGTCTTGTTTTACCAGGAAAAGTTCCCCTGTGAAGGAGTGTAAGGTAATTACAGAGCCTTCCTTGATCCATTTAGATACCAGGAGGTGAACGTTAGAACATGGCGGTCAGGGGCACCTGGGTGGCTCAGTCGGTTAAGCGTCCGACTTCAGCTCAGGTCATGATCTCTCAGTTCATGAGTTCGAGCCCCCCCCCCCCCCCCCCCCAGGCTCTGTGCTGACAGCTCGGAGCCTGGAGCCTGCTTTGGTTTCTGTGTCTCCCTCTCTCTCTCTGTGCCCCTCCCCTGCTCATGCTCTGTCTCTCAATAATAAATGTTAAAAAAAAAAAAGAACACGTCAGTCAGTAGCCACATCCCTCAGGGTTTCTCGACTCTTCTCAAACGTCTTTTTTGGCCTGAAACTGATCTGTAAAGCCTTACTCAGTCAAGGCAGGGGAGTCTTGGGGATTTCTTTTACCTTATCAGAATCTCTGTAAGACTTTTGGTGGCCTCTCAGCCTCCAGCCTCACCCCCTCCCTCCCCCAGTTAATTTTTTTTTTTTTTTTTTTTTTAAATTTTAGAGAGAATCTTAAGCAGGCTCCACACTCAGCACAGAGCCCAGCATGGGCCTTGATCCTGTGACCCTGGGATCATGACCTGAACTGAAATCAAGAATAAGAGGTTCAACTGACTCAACCACCCGGCTGCCCCTGTGTTTTGTTTTTTAAAGAGTTTTAAAGATTTTATTTTTAAGTAATCTCTACCCCCAGCATGGGACTCAAACTTACAACCCCGAGATCAACAGTTGCACGCTCTACAACTGAGCCAGCCAGGCACCAGCCCCCCC
>NW_024412388.1:14369289-14370889 GCF_014898765.1 Herpailurus yagouaroundi
CTGGACAACGGGGCCGGCCGTGCCGCCGGCCACCTGCCCGCCCCGCTCCCTGGGCGGGGCGATTCTGATCTTTTACAAGCCGCAGTAAAGGGGGCTTGGCAGGCATCGGAGGAGAAGGGCACATTTTCAGGCTTTCTGAGGCCCTCGCCCAGCTGGAGGACACCAGCCTGTAACTACGGGAACCCCAGGAAAACAGAGGTCAGGGCTGGAGGCCAAAGGCTGGGCGCTGGTGGGGGAGGGCGGTGGGGAAGCAATTTGGAGCCCCTCACCCTTTGTTACTGTGGAAACCATGATGCTGGGACTGCTTGGGTGTGGTTTGCCTGTAGTTGGGGCCAAAGAAAAGACGAGAGGAGCATTTCCTTGGCGACCCTTGCCCCTCTCCCCCCCAGCCCCTGCAAGCTGGACCTCTTTCTGCTGGGCCTGCCCTGTTGGAGGGGTGGAGGGGGGAAGTAGGTGGTCTACATTAGCCACGGATATATCCTCATTCTTTTGACGTGAGGTTTTAGACCGAGTCTGGCTCTTTCTCCCCACCCCCAGCCCCTAGGGTCGGTGGCTGCAGAATGGGCAGGGGTGCTGGTGAGGTCTGCAGTAGGACTTCTGCTGAGCAGATGTGCGGCCAGCCCTGCAGCAGCTCATTAGCATAGATTTGTTTTGGAGACAGTTTTTGGTCTGTGGGCAGGAGAGTCTGCAGGTGGGAGGGCCGTGGCCTGGGTGGGGAGGTTGGGGTGGGGTGGGGGTTTGTAGCCTGGGAGGTGGAGCTGCCTGGCGTGATGGAGGGGCAGGCCTTTGGGGCATGGGCTTGGCCCTGTGTGTCCACCCCCTGGACAGTCAGTTCATGGCCTTGCCAGCGCTGACGGCCGAGGGAAGGAAGGAAGCCACCCTGCGGTGAGATGGGTCATGGAGTCACAGTGGCCTTCAGCAACACGCCGGAGCCGGACTGTCCTTGAGGGAATCTGCTAAAATGGACTTCCCCGGGCCATGCTCCTCCCTGTTGTGGAGGGTGCAGGTGTGAGGCTTACGGAGGCAGAGCAGATGGTCAGTGGCTCCGTCTATAACTACTAGACTCTCCGCGCCCAGGCACACAGTGAGTCAACAGATGAGCTTGGGCCTGAACTTGTCCTTGGACCCCAGAGCGGGCGCAGGGGAGCCTGCAGAGCTGAGCGAGGCTGGGGTCTGACGCAGCTTGGCGGGCCGCCCAGAGCGACCTTGCCAGCCGCACCTTTCACGGAAGTCCTGGAAGTCCCGGCGTTCCTTCCAAGACCTGCAGGGACTGCCCCACCCTCACCGAGTCCCAAGCCTAGGGCTGTGGCCACAAAGGCCACACCCTCTGCACCAGCAGTGAGGACAGCCTGGCAGCCATGCCCAGCCTGCTTTCTCCAGGAGGGGGTTTTAGGGGGCTGATCTCTCCAAGACCCTGTTCCTTCCGTCAGTGGCCCCCGGGGTGAAGGTCTGAGTGGCCTCTTCCTCTCAGCTCCCACCCTGGCTAGTCAGTGTGCTGGGTAGTGCTCCACAGTTTATAATAAAACCCTTCCCCCCCCCCCCCCCCCCGTTGCGGGGCGGCTACATCCGGTGCGGGGGATTTAGAGGACCCCCCCCCGAA
>NW_024412388.1:14370989-14383998 GCF_014898765.1 Herpailurus yagouaroundi
TTGTGTGGTGGGTAGTGCCCCCTCCCCCCCAACCCCCCTTCTGCGCCGGGTTCTCCCCTCGTTTTATTTCCCAACCCCCCCCCCCCCCCCCCCCCCCCCCGGGTGGCTGCAACTCTGGATTTCGGTATTTTCAGGACCCGCCCAGGATCTGGCCGGAGGGGGTGGGGGAGAGGGGAGGGCGAGGGGCATCGTGTGGGAGGCAGGAGGGTGCGGGCAGAGTTCAGGGACCCCAGGCTAGCACTAATGGTGACCTCAGGATTTATCCCGTGGTGGCCACGCTCTCCAGACCTTTCCACGCACTGCTCAATTCGATGCTCCCAGCTGGCCTGTGAGGCAGGTGTTATCGTCCCCGCTTTGCAGATGAGGACATCGAGGCACAGAAAGGTTAAAGCGGCAGAGCCAGGATCTGAACCTGGGTCTGTGGCAGTCCGTTGTGGAGAATATGTTGTGGAGAAACCAGATCTTTCTCTCTGTGTGTGTGGACAGGAAAAGAAGGAGAGGGAGGGACTTGGGTCACCCTGTCCGATCAGTTTGAAAACAACACGCGACAAACCCCACGTGCTTGCCACGGGAATCGCGACGTCTCCCGAGTGCTGAGCACCACAGTTCAAGCCTCCATCCGGGTCAGTTGGGGCCCAGAGTGGGAAGGGTTCCCGGAGGAGGTTGCGGAAGCAGGAGTTGAAGTTGGCGAGAGGCTTACTTTGCTAACCAAGGATTTGCCAGCCCCGCCCTCACCTGCTTCCACACCAGGCTGCTTGCTTGCTGGGAACGGTGACACCAGGGGCCTGGGTGTGTGTGTGGCCGGTGGTGAGTGGACCATTCTACCCAGGAAATCCTCGTGTGCCTGGCCTGAATGTTCAGATCGACTCAGAAGAGGAAACGGGCAGCCAAGTTTCACTTCTTATACAGAGCAGACTCTTTGCTCTCTATAGGGTTTCCCAGGGGGTGTGGGTGTGGGTGTGGGTGTGGGTGGGCTGGAGGAATTCCTTGAAAGCCAGGCCCCTCCAGTGACTTGAGGACTTGATTCCAGGCCCTAGAATCCAGACAGCGGGATGGTGACTGCCGTCAGCAGTGCTGTTACGGGAGATCCTTTCCTGGGGAGTTTGGGGCGGGGGCCGTGGCTCCTAACCTGGATGGGCCTCAGAATCCTGTGGGAGCACTTGTAGAGATGCCCAGGCCACAGCCCGGACCTGTGGGGTCAGAATTTCCAGGGCTGTGGCGCCGGGACATCTGGGTTTTGGCAGACATCCCCGGGAAGATGCTGGGTTCTGGTAGGTGTGGAGAGAGAGGACCCCAAAGACCCTCCCACGAAGCCTATTCCTACTGCCCCACCCCCTGCCCTTCCCCAGGGACCTTCTGAACCAAGGGTCCCCAGAAAACCACTCAGCGGCTCCCCTCTGTTCGTCCACCGCCTTGTGCCTCAGTGTGAGAGATCTGGGTGCTCACCTCCTTAATCTGTGCCTCAGTGTCCATGGTGCTGGAATGGGTCAGCCATTGTCCCCTCCCTTCCCACTGGGAGCTTCCTTTCTGTCTTGTTGGCAGCCTCAGATGTGTCTGGTGTTTGCAGGTCCTCTGAGGATCTGGGGGGTTTGGATTTGGGTGGCAGTGGGGTGAGGTGCCTCCATTGAAGCTTCTCCATGATACTAAGGAAGAATTGTATCCAAGGAGTCAGGGGTCGGCCATGGCTGCATGTTCGACAGTGGGGGCGTCTCATAGGCGGTGGGGGGGGGGGGGCTGTCTCGTGAAGGAGTGGGACTTGAACTCTGCTCCGAGGGGGTGCGAATAAGGATAAGAGACACAGCCTGCTGGGGCAAGGGCAGGAAGCCCCAGGCCTTTTGCCAGCTCCAGACCATTCCCTGGATTCCCTGGATGCCTTCTCTTCCTCTGTTCCTGGCTTTGTCCTCTGGGAGCCTTTCCATCTGCAAAGGTAGCTGGTGGTTACCTTGCTTCTGTCCATGTTCAAATCTTGGTGTTCGTAAATCCAAATTTTGTAAGCTTAAATCTCTTAACCTCCCCGTGCCTCAGTTTCTTCATCTCTAGAATGGGGGAAATAGTAGTAACTATCTTGTGGAGTTGTCATAAGGACGTGTAAATGACTACGGGTAAAAGTGCCTCGAACAGTGCTTTATCCGTTAGGGATAAAGCCCCCCCCCCCCCCCCCCCGCCTTCTTGCTTTTGCTTGTGCGGTGCCCTCAGCCAGCAGCTCCCTCCTCTCCCCATCATTGGTAACTAACTGTCATCCTGAATTAAATCCAGAATCACAAATCTCTCCTTCCTTCCGCCCCAGCCATCTCTGACTGCCCATCCGAATAACTACTTCCTCCAAGCCCACCTCCCTCGACCTCCCTCTTTAGGCTCTGAGTTCTGAGTGGGCATAGGGTCTGGGCCCCCAGCTCCCCTGCCCTCGCCTCTGTCTCTACCCGCCTAGAAGGTGCTTAGTGAACAGTGTTGACCTGCTGGGAACTGCATGCCTCAGTGGAAAAGCATTGCTTGGCCTGACTTGCTGGGGGGCCTTGGGACGACTCCTTGGTGGGTGGGGGAATCCCTCTTCCCACCCTGGCGTTCTAGGAGTCCCCTGACTTGTGGTGTGACCTTCAGGGAGGGAGGAAGAGATGAGAATCTGTGGGTGAGGCTCTCATCTGAAGAAGGAAGGTCCCCCTACTGTGTAAAAAAAATCAGCTAATTTGCTGCTTGAAAAAACAACAATAACAACAACAAACTCACTAGCAAAGAGCCCGACCCAGTGTGTGTGGGGGGCAGCAGGGGTTCCTGGGGGTTGGGTGTGAGAGTGGGCCGAGGGTGGGTGCGTCCTGATGACAAGTGTCTGTGGGAGAGGCTAGCCCGGGGTCCACCCTGCCCCGCCCCCCTGCTCCAGTGCCCCACCCTCTGCTGCCTGGCCCGCCTTTCCCTCGCTCTCCCAGGGGAAGAGGGCTGGCCCGAGCTGGGTGCCCGCTGATTGCATCCGCCCAGTCGTTCTCCCCAACAGGGCCCTGCTCCCCATCTTAGGGTTGAGGCCGGCACAAGCATGCAGAGAGATGAGCTTTATTTCTGGAAGTCACACAGGCCCTGGTGGGAGGGCCAGACTTGAACTAGGAGACTCCAGGGGCCCGTGCTTGTGCTGTGAGCTGGGCAGTTGGCTGGAGATCAGGGCTGCTGGCCTGGGTAAGCAGAGTGTGGCTCCAGCCCCCTCTGAGGTCCCGGTTGGGCCTCGCAGGTTGGCTTATGGCACGACAACCCCCCCCCCCCTGCCCCACTCCTTCCCCTCACGCTGTGGGCACAGCTGGATTAGTTCTGGGCTATGTACTGGGGACAGAGACTCACTTTCTGCTATAACTTGACCCTAATAACCAGTCCCCATGCTCCAGGCCCCTGATTCCCAACAAAAACTCACCCTTGCCCTGTCTCCCAATAAACGTTGTTTTATTAACCCCACCCCCAATCACAGCTCTGCCCCCCTGTAGCCTGGTTCCAGCCCATGGCCTCCATTCCAGCCCCCACAACCCCCTCACCAAACTGAACTGCAAAGCAGACCCAGCTGGGCTCCAGGCTGCTTCCAGTCAACCCCAGTCTCAACTCCCAGTGAACACCACTCCCGGCCCCAGTCCCCTCCTGGCCTGGACCCGATCTTCCTGAGGACTCTCCATAGGGTCAGGTATAGGACAAAGTCCCCAGACCTCTCTGAGGTCTCTGAGGGGCTGGTCCAGCCTGGGGAGGCCTAGGGAGCTCTGGCCTCAAGTGGGCCTCCAGGGCCCCCTCCTGGGGGGCTGTGGTCAGACCCTGACTCAGAGGCCAATTCCCTGGACACGGGAGAGGACCTGGTGGGGTCAGGAAGCCTCCTGGATGTGCAGCTTGTTGAAAAATTAGTTTGGTTGCCAGTTAGGAACAAGCCCATTCTGTTTTGTTGGGATGTGGTTGTACTGAAAACATGGGCTTCGCTGCCCATCTTATGAGTGAGACCGGAAATGCGTGGGTGAGAGCTGGGGTCATGACACAAACACATTTGGGACGGGGCAGAACACCCTTCCCCCTTCCCCACTGGCTGGAGCAGGGGTCACCCAGGCACTGGGGTCCAGTGACATGGGGCTTGTCTCTTCTCCTGGAGACCTCCGGCAGGGAGAAGGGGCTGAGCAGAACTTTCTGGGTGGAGACAACGGACAGAACAGCCCTGCAGGCTGGCCCAGGCTCTCCGCGAAAGCCCAGCGGAGCCAGCCCACCTAGGTTTTCCCTCCTCGGGGCACTTCCGGGACACTCCCTCCCCCTTCCTGGGCTTCTCACCAAGGACCTGCCACTTTCTGCAGGAGGTGGGCTGAGGGTAGGGTCGTTCTGAATGCGATGTTCCCCTCCGGTGCCTGGGGGACAACACCTGGCCCCTGATCCCGAGTCAGCCACCCCCAGGCCCCTCTTGGGGGTGTCTGAAGACACCGAATCCGGGACCGACCGAGCTGGACCAGTTCTCAAGCCCGGCACCTCGGGAGCTTCCTAGAGGCTCACTCCGATCTAGAACCTCACCCCACAAGCCCCCAGGGGATTCTCATGCTTCACCAGGTTTAGCAACCAGTGGTCCAGGGCATTTCACTCATTTTTTTGGACGGGGACGCTGAGGCCTGGGTGTCCAGGCTCGCACAGGCACGAGCACTCCTGGCTCCCTGTCCAGTGCCCTTTCTCGTGTCCTGTCCCCAGAAACCCCCTTGCAGGCACTGACCTCGTTTCCTAGCCGCTCGGAATCCTCCCTCGTCCACACGTTTGGAGGTGGGGGAGAGGGCGAAGTCTACAGAAGATGAAGTTGGGGAACAAACACCGGGAGAGCCCCCTCTGAGTGGAATCCTTCAGACACACGCTGGCCTGCAGCGCCATCTTCTGGCAAATTCTGGTATTACTGTCTCCTTCCGTCCAGTTTACAGAGAGGGTCCAGCGCTGGGCTTGGCGTGCCTCGGAGGTTGGGATGGAGCTGGGAGACGAATACACATTCGTCTCAGGGCTTGAGGCTCTGGTGGGGCAGCCAAAGAATAAATGGTCTGGTCCAAGGTTAGCTCTTTCACCCGACGCCCAGCCAGCCAGGGCGGCCCCAGACTTCACGGTGACGGACGAAGGTTTTCCTGGTGGCTGACCCCCGGGGCGGCATGCCCAGGAGACGTGCTGGGTGGCCAGCCCCTGGAGGGCAGGCGCTGTGCGGGCAGTCTTTTGTGTTTCCCGGAGGGCCCACAGCATCACAGCAAGGAGGGAGCTAACGCTTGCTCAACACTCACCACGCGCTTGGAGACTCTGCGTCACGTTGGGCACTCGTCCTTTGCCATCCGGTCTCACCATCCCCATTTCTTAGATGAAGAAACTGAGGCACAGACATAAAAGGTGACTTGCTCAAAGCTGCACAGTAAGTTGTGAAAGTAACGCACGTGGAATGTGTGTTACCTGCCAGCCTCACTGCCGAGGGCTTTGCAGCTCGTCTTTGTGACCACCCCCCCCCCCCCCATGCACATCTATCAGCAGCCCCGTTGTCGAGGTTCAGAAAGGAGAAGTAACTTGTCTGAGGTCGTGCTTCGCTGGTAAGCGGTAGAGCTCGGATTTGCGCCCCGGCAGCCAGGGGTCAGAGCCCATGCTTGTAACACCACCGTCTGCTCTGCCCACGGCCTGCTGGGCCCCGCTGGCCTCACCTACTGTCTGCGCTCCGTTCCAGGGCTCTAGAGGCCACGGGCATGATGCTTCGGGTCCTGGTTGGGGCTTTCCTCCCCGCGATGCTGCTGGCTGCCCCACCGCCCATCAACAAGCTGGCACTGTTCCCGGACAAGAGTGCCTGGTGTGAGGCCAAGAACATCACCCAGATCGTGGGCCACAGCGGCTGTGAGGCCAAGTCCATCCAGAACAGGTGGGAACCCCGGGGGTGTGAGGGGAGTGGATGCGTCCAGAGGCCCGGAGGGAGGCGGAGACAGGGCTGGCCGCCCTTCCCTGCCTCCGCCATGGTGTCACGGGCGCCGTGACCGTCTCCTCCCACAGGGCCTGCCTAGGACAGTGCTTCAGCTACAGCGTTCCCAACACCTTCCCACAGTCTACGGAGTCCCTGGTTCACTGTGACTCCTGCATGCCGGCCCAGTCCATGTGGGAGATTGTGAGTATGGCTGCCCGCCCCTGCCCAGCCTCCCCGCAGAGACTTCCGGGCCTTGGCCCCAGTGCTTATGAGTAAGGCCCCACTGTGTGCAGGGTCCAGGGCTTGTGCTGGGGATACACGTGTGGGCCTTGCCACGTGATGGCTTATGAGTCTGACACCAGCGTGTACAGGACAAGGGATCTCTTAAAGCTCCATTCTGATGTCAGTCACATTCTGAAGTCCTTTTAGTGGTTTCCCACTGTCTTAAGATGAGACCGAACTCCTTGTCGTGACCCACAGTGCCTGGCATGGCCTGGCTCACCAGTCTGTTGAGCTTTGGCCTCTCTCATCTCCTTTACTAGCTCGACACTTGACATCAGTGTACTTTCGTTCAGTCTCTCATGCCTACTCTTCTTGCTGCCACCACAGGGCCTTTGCACATGCTCTTTCCCTGTTTGCTTCTCCTCCTCACCCAGTGAACGTCTGTTTATTCTTCCGCTTGTGGCTCAGCAGCGTTTTCTCGGGGCCCTATCCCACCGCCTTGACCGCTGTGTGCCTCCGCTTTGACTCCTGTCACAGTTTTCCATCTGCATTTGGGTGATTTTGACAAATCTGTTTCCCCCACTAGACTCTGAATTCTTTGAGGAATCATGCCTGTCCTTGTGTCCCCAGAGCTGGCAGGGAGTAGGTGCTCCGTGGAAGGAAGGAAGGAAGGAAGGGAAAAGGAAAGGCCGTTGGAAAAGTGTGACCTTCGGAGAAGAGCAAAACCCTGGAGGGCTCAGTAGGGCTGACCTAGGCTGGGCTGGGGGTTTGGGATTGGGCTCCTTGAAGAAGTGATGTCTGAGCACAGATCCAGAGGTTGCGTACAAGTTACCTGGGCCAGTCTGGTGCGGGTGGTAGGGGTGGGTTAGGCAAGGACCTTTCAGGCAGAGGGAACAGCATGTGCGAAGTCTCAGATCAGGCAGCTCAGAGTTGGCGGTGGGGAGGGGCTCAAGGTCAGGGGCAGAGAGGTCAGCTGGAGGCAGCTTGAGGGTCCTGCGGGGCCTTAGTAAGGAGCCTGAACTTTTCTTTAAGTGCACTGGGGAGCACTGAGGGGAATTTTAGGCAGGGGCAGGCCACGTTGGGTTTTCCCCTCAGGCCTCTGTGAGGGAATGGTAGGGAGGCGGCAGGACTGGGTGTGAGGAGACAGCTTGGGTGGGACCTGCAGGGGCTCGCCCCCACCCCCAGTGGAGGGGCCCACAGAGCTAACTGGGGTATCTCGGGTGGGCTCAGGGATTCTGGGGTCTCTGGGATTGCTGGTCCCGTGAGGAATGTGGCCCTCGGGGCCTCCCTGCCAGCCCCGGGCCTTTGGAAACATGTCTTCTCTTCTCTCCTGCCCTCCCCAGGTGACCTTGGAGTGCCCCGGCCATGAGGAGGTGCCCAGGGTGGACAAGCTGGTGGAGAAGATCCTGCACTGTAGCTGCCAGGCATGTGGCAAGGAGCCTAGTCATGGGCTGAGTGTCTACGTGCAGGGCGAGGACGCGCCGGGCTCCCAGCCGGGCACCCGTCCCCACCCCCACCCTGGAGGGCAGACCCCTGAGCCCGAGGACCCGCCCGGGGCCCCCCACGCGGAGGAAGAGGGGGCTGAGGACTGAGGCCCCGACTCTTCCTCCCCTCTTGTCCCCTGCGGAATGTTGGGTGTCACCCTTGGGGGAAAGGTGGGGAGAAAGGGACGGACTTGGATTCAGACTTGGGCTTGGAATGCTCTCTGGTTGCCGTGGAGATCCGCGGGGAGGGGTCGGGGGCCAAGCTGCACAATTTAATATATTCACGAGTGAGGGGAGGGAGCAGTGGATCTTCAGGGTTCTTTTTCGGAGGGCGGGGGGGGTTCTCTTCCTTTCTGCCTCCTAGTGATGTGCCTTTGGGAGGGGGAGGAGGTTGGCCACGCTGCTGAGGTGGGTGCGCGGTCCTCACAGCCCCTAGTGGGGCCCTGAGCCCGGTGGGGGTGGGGGGGCGCCTTGCCAGGAGCAGCCTTGAGGGAGGGGCTGGGTCCAGGCTGGGGGGACCACAGGAGAAGCTGGAGCCCCACAGGCTCCCCCAAAGGCCTCCCATGCCCAGGGCAGCTGCTCCCAGGTGGCACCGAAGTGGCCCTCCCTCGATGGCGTGCTTGGGAGTCAGGTCTGGGCAGGACCCTGCTGACTCATGGCCCTGGAGCTGGGAGCCAGGCTCTCTGGGCCTCTCTGGCTTCCTTGGCTTTCCAGGGGGTGGAGGGAGGCAAGGAAGGAGCCTTCCTGGGCCAGGGAGAGGGGAGGGCTCCCAGATCATCACCAGAGTGTCCCTCCCTCTCCCTCTCCCTCTCCCCCCCCCCCCCCCCCCCCAGTTCTGGGTCCCTCGGAGAGCTGGTGGAGCCAGCCTTTCCCCTCCTGGGGAGCGCTTTCTAAATATCTGACGGTGGGGAGGCTCCAAAGAGGGACCTGGGTGGGGTGGACTCTGGCTGAGCCTCAAGAAACTAGGGAGAGGAGGGGGTGGGTCCTTGGTGGCCAGTGTCCCCATAGCTCTCCAGCAGCTCTCCATCCATCACCTCCCTCCCAGCTGCACTTTAACCCAGAGGGGGAGTGGGGTCCTGGGGACAGGGCAGGCGGGCAGTGAGGAGTGCCCCTCGGGACCCCTTCCCGCCTGTGTCTGCTCCTCTGACCCCAGGGCGGCTGGTAGCTCCCCCAGCCCCCTGCCTGGGGGTGCCCCCGGCCCTCACGGCTGTTCCGACAAGAGCTTCTGGAGCTTGTAACCAGCAGATTGTTTCCCTGACGGACCCTGAGTTTTCTCATGAATAAATTCGTTCAATGCTTGTGTTCTCTTCCTTACTAGGGGTGGGGGTGGGGGCTCTGCTGACCCAGGGTACCCCCAAGGGGCCCTTGCTGAGGCCTAGGGGGAGGGGGTCGGGCTGCACAGTGAGCCCCCCCTCCCCCAGCACACCCTCCCTGGGGCCTAGTGACCCTCTCACTTTCCTGCGGTGTTGGCTCCCACCTCTTTCCTTGGGCGCCCACTTCTGTGGGCCTTGGGTGGGCCACCAGACCAGGCACTTCCAGTCTTGACCTTGGTCCCTTGGGCTTGCCTCCCGTCAGCCCTCTTCATCCTCACAGTGAGCCGGCATCAGCCCTTTCCTGGACCCCAGCCTAGCTCGGCCCAGAAGGGGAAAGAAACAAAACCAGTGGTTCTAAACGAATATACGAGGTGGGGTGTTGTACCTACTAGGTGCCAGGCCGGGCACCTGACCGCCTCACAATGACCCTATGGGTTTGGTATCATTGCCCCCCATGCCATTTGGTTCCCCCCACATTCTCCATTGAGACACCGCGGAGCTGGTGGTGTGGGTGAGGACTCTGACCCTTTCTTCCTCACACACATCGCTGTAAACACCATGTACCAGGCAATTTACATATATTATTTCTAATCCATGGAAAATCCTCCTTTTGCAACTGAGCGCGTTCATACCCTGGGAAGGCTGTGCCCAGGCTGGGAGGCAGCGGTGCCGGGAGTCTAACCTTGCGCCCTCTAGCGACAAGGACTGTGTACTACACACGTGGTTTCCCCAGTGGACACAGCCTTCCCTTCTTGGCTCTTCTGCGCTGTTGTGTGACGTCGCTCCTTGCAGTTGTTTGGACATACCCATCCATGGGTATGACCTGGACTTGGATTGGAGAGAAGCATAGCTCCTGTATGCAGACTTTAGTGACCCCTAGTCTGGTAGGGACAAGCCCTGGCCATATTAGTAGCCATTCTTTACGGCTGGTGGTGAGGACTGACGGGAGGGCACAGAGAAGATGCTGCGGCGCTTCCAAGGACTCAGAGACCAGGTCCAAAAGAAGGACTTCCTGGGACCGTGTCCTTGGTGCTGGACCTCTGAGGCCCAAGGACCGTCTTGGCAGGATGAATCTTGGTCAGGAGCCGCCTCCATCCTGTGTGTGGAACAAGGCAGTGTAGACATACAAAGAGATTAAGAGGCCGGTTGGAAAGAAAGCAGGAAGGTGGGTTGGCGCGGCTGGTGGCAGGTCTGGAATGCTAGCCAGAGTTCAGACTTCATTCTCTTTGCAGTAAGCGCCCCGGAGGCGTCTGCACAGAGCTGGGTTTCTGGGAGAGCGGAGACCCGCGGCGGTGACTGCAGTGGTCCAGGCAGGAGAGGACGGACGCCAGAATTGGGCGGGGGCAAAGGCGCGCTGGGGAGGCGGGGCGAGGAGGAGAGGCGCCGCTGATTGGATGCGGGAGCAGCAAATGGGAGGAGCCAGACTTGATTGCTGGCAAACCCTTGAGAAGCGGCGCTAGCGGTGCCAGCCTGCCCCTGGGAGTGAGGTGCACGGAGCAGTGACTTCGATTTTCCTCCTGGCCAACCTCAAGCTGAACCACCCAGAGAGCCCCCCGCCCCACAGCGATGGTGGAAGGACCTAAAATCTTTACAAGGGATTAACGCTGACAGCACAGGCCCCTCCCCGCAAGGGCGGGCGAGTAATTAGCTCCAGCTTCCCCACCTCGTTGGTTTACGTGGAACCTACAACTCCCAGCTAGTTTTCTTCCTCTGCTGCATGCCTCTGGGAATATCCAGTCGCGCTGGGTTCAAATCCTGGTCGGGCCACTTCTTAGCTGTGCAATCTCGAGGAGGTCGGTTAAACTCTGAGGCTCAGTTTCCCCATCTGTAACATGGGGACTAATGATCACACCTCTCTTAACTCCCAGGGTCGTGGTGAGCTTTACATAAATTGATGTACAAATGGAGCTTGGAACGGTGCCTGGAAAGTAGGAAGACCTTGAAAAACGAGCTGTTGGTGCAGCTGGCTGGCTCAGTCGGTAGAGGATGTGACTTTCCATCTCAGGGTCCTGAGTTCAAGCCCCACATTGGGTGTAGAGTTTACATTAAAAAACAAAACACACATACACAAGAAAAATGCCAGCTGTCGTTCTAATTATCGAGAATGAGTGATTGGGTCACAACTGCTGGTGGATGGGCTGATAGTTTTATTCATTCATTCATTCATTCATTCACTGAACAGATGTTTACTGAGGAGCTTAATATATGCTGAGCCTACAGCAGTGAACGAAACTGACCACGAACACAAGGAATTTATCCAGTTAATCAGCATCTTCTGCAAAAGCAGCTTTGGGCAGACCTCACAACCTCCCTGGACCTCAGTTTCTCCCTCCCTGTAATGCAGAATTCTGGCAGGCATAATAGAGGTGGCACCAGCCTTCTCCTCCAGAAAGGGAGCTCCCCATGGCTAGAAGTAATCAAGAAGAGACTGAGCATCCCTGAAGGCCCCTCTCTACCCTGAGACATTAAGGGTGTTTAGGACTTTATTATTCCATGACAGAGATGATAAACTTTAAGAGCACACACATGGAGCTTTAAGAAAAGTTCTTACATTCAAGATAATAACAGTGTGGCCACAAGGTGGCACCACTACCCAGCCCAATCTAGAAAAAAAATTTTTTTTTTTTTTAAATTATAGTTAAGTACAGATCACAATATAACAAACATCTTGGGGGGCTCCTGGGGGGCTCAGTCAGTTAAGCGTACGACTCTTTATTTCAACTTAGGTCATGATCTCCCAGTTCGGGAATGGAGCCCCATATCAGGCTCTGCACTGACAGCTTGGAGCCTACTTGGGATTCTCTCTCCCCACCCCCTACCCCCACACCCCTCCCGGTTCACGTGTGCACGCTCTCTTCCTCCCTCCCTCTCTCAAAATAAATAAATAAATAAACATGAAAAAAAGTCCTCAAACATTTGTGAATCCGTCACCCAGAATAAACAAATAATAAAGTTGTCATGTTTTCTTTAGACTTATAAATGAATGAATGAATGAATGAATGAATAAAGGCCTCCTCCTCCTCCACAGCCCCATCTGTGGGCAAGCCTGGGACTCTGAGCACCAAATAGTGACTTGAGGGTGGAGGTTTTTCTGTCTTGGGCGTTGGACGGTCCAGAGTTTCAGCTCCCCTTGATCTCTTGCTGACCTTGGGTGAGTCCCAGCTTAACACCCACATATCAGCATTATTGTAGCGGGAAGAATAATAGAGTAAAGCCTCTGGAACACGGCGCGAATCGTGTACATGGGAGGTACTCCTTTGCAGTTTCTGTGGAGGGAAAAAGACCGCCTCCCCCCTCAGATTCCCTCAGGCAGCTCTCCGTGTTTTCTTTTCTTCCCCATAGCAGTGATCCCTTTACGGCGACTTTAAAGGTTTATTATGCTTATTGTTTACTGTCTGTCTCCTTCGACTAGAATGTAAACTCCGTGAAGCTGGATGTTGGTTGTGGTTACTCTCGTGTCCTGATTGGTCAGAATAGTGCCTAACACCTAGTAGGTGCTCAATAAATGTGTGTTGAATGAATGAGTGGAAGCCCCAGTATTGATCTGTGAAGTGTCTGGTAGAGATTCTTCTTAGCTAGGGGAAGAGACACACAGAGGGGTCTCCTTCCGGGGGTGTTACACCCAACCTCTCTACCTGCGGTGTCTCCACCGCATCTGGCCTAAGGATTCCCGAATCGGAGACTTCACCCCCAGCGAGGCTGTCGGGAATGTAGGTTTCTGCTCAAAGGAACCCAAGGAGGAGGTAACCTGCTGTTTAAAGGTTTGAAGGACTACAAATACTATTCTATACGTACATATGTGCACATATGCGTGTGTGTACACACTGGAGGGCAAGCGAGCTCCCCAGTAGCTCCCAACGGGCTCCCCCTGCTAGCGCGACGACCCCCGCTGCGGGTGGGCAGCCCCCCGTTGGGGAGCAGTCCTAGGTAGCCGCGGCCACAGCCCCTCCTCTGAGTTCCTCCTGCGCCGCCGCCGCGAGAGGGTCGGAGAGGGGTGTGCGGGGTGGAGGAGGCCGAGGCTGGGGCGGCGACCTGGGGGTGCGGAGGGCCCCGAGCGCGGCGGGGCGGGGGCTCGGCTGTCCCCGCCC